>NC_091121.1:155953133-156684383 GCF_040183065.1 Periplaneta americana
TAACAAAAAACGTTTCTTTTGGTCTCTTCTATCATCCCTAGAAGTTTGGGTATTGAATTTAATTACATTCTGTATAAGCAAAGAATCCTATTTGTAAAGCAGAAACTCGGTTGTAGTTATTATTAACTTCAAATGTGAATGTTGCCAACATAATATGCTATATGATGCAGTTGCTACTCGTGTTTAGTCATTGAATTCACTTGCTTTTCAAAGGTCTTTTATGTAGTGTAACTCAAAAAGTTACTTTCGTCACACGTAAAACGACACATTACGCAGTAACTGTTATGATTACAAAGTGATAGGCCTTTATTTTAATAACATATGCATAAATATCAATACTTCCGTCTTTGTGTTCTAACTAAACCCAGCAGACATGATTTTGATTCCCGTTGGGGAGATGGAGATAATTAATTCCTCTCTCACAGAGATTGGATGTCTCTCTTATCTGACGAGTGTTTGGGTTGCCGCATGTGGTAATCTATGCTGACCACATAATTAGGGATTTCCGCTATTTCAGGATATCTAATGAAGGTTAACAATGTTCAAACGAGTAGTAATAGGAAGGGCTATGTAGTTCATTACTTAAAGTGAATTAGGGTGATGATGATTATGCTCATATATCTTTAATTAAACACATTATTCAAAGTGACGTTAGACACTATGTTCTTCAAATTTCTATTTTAGATTCATTCATTCATACTTTTTTGTTCAAGAGCAGAGTTTTTCACAGTAAACCCAACATCCTCCAATGTTTTCTATTTTCTGCCTTCCTCTTAAGGTAAGCGTTCACTACATTGTATCGCACTCGGAAAAAGACTATCTTTGCTGTAATTATGTAACCGTGTTCACTACAACGTATCGCACGCATCGCCTCTCGGCAAATCCGTCCACGTTTCTCGGATGAGCAACTTTTCCCATGCGTGCGATCATGGCCTCCTTTAATAAGTCAATTTTAATTGCTGAACTGTTACTATAATGTTGTGCCATGTTCAGTGTCGCGCCAAAATGGCAGACGGAAAACTTATTTCGCTTGTAGAAAATTGCGAAGAATTATATAATTTGAGGCGTTTCCATTATAGTAATAAAGTCATTTCTTACATATATATTATGTAACCAATATTTCTTTCGTTTCTTACTCTTCAATTAAGACGCATGAAGTAATTACAAATTCTTATTCGCTAACAGTCATAATTAATAGACCTAACCTCAACTCCTTTGCTTTCAGTAATGTCAATATCGTACGACGTCATGTTTTAAACAGCTGATAGGGGAATCCGATGCGGCGATGAGGTGGAGCCGTTACAGTGAACGCACTGCACTTAAAATATACGTTGCGTGCGATTCGTACGAGGAGTGCGATGCGATGTAGTGAACGCTTACCTTTAGCTCCGCGTATGATCAATATACAGAGTGAGTCAGGAGGAAAGATACATGGTGTGAAAGGTGACAATATTGGTGATTCTGAAAAAAAAAGTTTATATGAACATAAGCCCTGTTTTTAACAGTATTTGACATACAGCTGTTTGAAAATCACGGGCGTCAGTGTCATGTCCTTTATCAGTACTCACATGCGGACGCAACCAAAATGACATTAGGTTGTAGTAGGATCAATGTATCGTATCCTGGGCGTTGGATCGGTCGCGATAGTCATTTCTTGGCCATCGAGGTCACCCGACTTTACTGCATTGGCTTACTGTATGTGGAATTGGCTTAAGAGCGAAGTCTACAAGCGCAAAGAGGAAACAAGGGAGAAACTTCTTGCTCGCATTTTACATGCCTGTGCTCAAGTAAAGGAATGTCCGAATCAGCTCAGGTAAGCCACACAGCAGCTGTGTACAAGAGCTGCAAAGTGCACTGAAGTTGACGGTGGACTTTTTGAACATGTTCTGTAAAGAAAAGTACACAATTAAACAGAACATAAGGAACAATGTTTTAATATACTATCACCTGCACTTTTCCCGTTCCTCATTGTTTCCATTAGTTTTCTCCGAAACCATCAGGAACAGGACATATGTTCATATAAACTTTTGTGCGAGATCGTGCGTATTTGCTTGGTTTCCGCACAAAACCAATCCGCGGAAAGTCTAAAATTCCACATTCAGTATTCCCAACCGAACACACATAACAATTTCCCTCTTCTTACCGCTTAAGTGACATATTGATTTTACTGCTTTAGGCTTTTAACATATTATTTTTAGAGACGTTCAATATAGTAATAATTATAAATTGGAAACTTACCACTGCAATTTTACCTAAATTGCACTGTTAATTATTGTTTTTAAATATTTGCAAAAATTAAGTAAACTCTACAACTCCTCTAAATTTACTGTATTCGTGATGCAAGTAACATTAAGGAAGCCGTGAAAAAATCAACAAGATTCCAGACTCATCATAGACTGCGGGAAAAAAAAGACAGACGTATATCACGGCCTGCTGGAGTATAGTAAACACAGAAAACACTTTAAAGCAACAATGTTGAAGATAGATATTTTTGTTTTGCAAATTTGCCGTCATTGAACAGAAACCAAGATGGAGATTTCATTGCAAGTAATTAGAAATTCCTCTTTCAGGTATGTAATAAACGATCTTCGCACAAAATAATGTACGATACACGAGCGGTATGTTTTCTTTCAATTCTCGGAAATTAAAAAAGCTCAACTACGTTTCGCTTTTTCAAACTTTTCCTCGAACGTGAAAACTTCAACATACCGCTCTTGTAACGCATATTACTATTTTGTTCATAATCACCAATATTATCACTCCTCAAACTATGTATCTTTGCTCCTGACTCACCCTGTATCTTGGAATGGAATGGAATTTACGGGAGGGGGGACACTATGGCCCAGCACTGTGACCAGTTACGTTCTATTGCGCTAACCGTCAAGGTAGGCGCATTCAAAAATCCACACCGGCTGACTACACTAAAGTTCGCTGCGTACCCAGGTGTCGAGCAGGCAACCCCCTCTAGACCAACCCCTCCGTGCGTCCCCAGCCGGCGATCGGGGAGTGCTATGGAATGATGACGAAATGGAGAAATGGCGACGGAGTGATGTAGATGCCTAAAAGGGGGAAACACGGGAACACCCCGAGAAAAACGCTAACTGCGACCTTACTGCCACATGTGTCACTATGGATTTTTTTATGAAAAGTCCCAGACCTGACCCGGACTCGAACCCGGGTCGCCTGCGTTGGAGGCCTGAGGTCTAACCACTCAGCCACCGCAGGGGTATCCATATATCTTAATGTTTCTATCATCTGATATCTTGTTCTATCCTAAATTTTTCTCCCGTTCACCATTCCTTCCAGTGCATCCTTCAGTAGGCCTACATATTTTTTTCTTAGCCAGTAACGTATTTTAGATAACTGCTTAATGTTTTGTGTTTAAACTATTTTAGGAGATAAACGGAATGCATTATCGGTAATGTTCGCCAAACAGATAACTACTGTAATTATGGCTGCTACGAAATCGGATTCTAACATTCCCAGAAACTTAGATTTATCCATTACTTCTCACTACCAAATAGTCTTTGTACTCGTAATATTTTATTACAGTAGAACCCTATTTATCCGTCACCTATTAGCCGATTGGCGGATTATCCGACTGTCTCTATGTCGTCGCTTTTTTTTTATATACGAATTATTGTACATTATATTAGCACGTTATTTTTTCTAGAGAGGGTTATTACAAGACTTTACCCTTAAACAGTATGGTCTACTGTTGGAGTTGTACTGTATAACTTCTATGTAAAAATGACTTCCTTTAAAAAAATTGTGTTGTGCTAAGTATTTAAAAAGTACAAATAACTGGTTGGTTTGGAGAACGAGAAACTGTGGCTCAACTTAGAATACGAGATTGGACTCTCAAGTGTGTTCAATTTAACAAAAAAGAGTGTATAAAGTATGTAAATCTACGACACGAGACCTCCACTATTCCTATCTTTCCACTGACAGCCATTACAATGAGTTTCTTTGATCCTTAAAAACCAGTTGTTAACAACCAGACTTAAATCAGTGAACTTCTGATCATTACCTAGCGTGTTCAATACAAGACCATGGAGGAAATTACGAATGTGTAACCATTACTCACTAAATGTGCGAAAATATTTTATGGTACGGATTATCCGATTTTTTCGATTAACCGTTCAGTCCACCCCCTTCATTACCACGGATAATAGAGGTTCTACTGTATTATGATGTACCGAAGTATATATTATTATATTTTCGTGCAGGAACTTCGCGTTACCATATGATGATGGATGGATAGACGGCGCTCATCCCGTCGGATCCCGGCCACATAGTCACTCGTATTGAGTGCACCTCTGTACATAGTGCGTTGGACATTGTGCCACTGTCACATATTCTGTGACACAGTACATGAGGGTAGGCCACCAAAGGGAAAAGTAAGAGATAGACCTTAAACTGAGGGGATTGGATCCGACATCGGAACTGGAATCCGGTGTGGTTTAGTAGATAAAGCGTCAGCACTTAGAGCTAAAAGCCCGGGTTCGAGTCCCAGTGCCGGAGAGAATTTTTCTCTGTTGTACCTATCCTTCATCATTTGTAATATTGACTACCGTGATAATATTAATTTCAGATATAACTTGATTCACATAACAACCACCTCAGCCGATTTAGTTACCGGTTTGGCGAACATGACCAATTGTATACCTATTACTGTTCTCCAACCAGGAGATTAACCGTGAAAGGAATGTGCTTACTATTGCGTCATCTATTGGAGCGAAGTAGATATATAATATTACACAGGAGAATGCCAGTTTAAAACAACATGCGCTCTCCTGTATATGTTATTTCCTGTATGGAGGGATTAAAAGACCAGGAGATTAACCGTGATCTAATTTTGTAACTAGGGTAGTATAAATATGTGTGTATCAGTGTTATCGTTTGTGCATTGAGAAATGCGTGTACCCACGTGTGTGACCTTATGACATCTTATGACATCAACATTCATTCATAGCATTATCCAGCTGCGTCTCATTCTCCTGAGACTTTCTCCTGGTTGGAGTACAGTATCTATAGTAGCTTGAAAATATTTCTCTCTTTATCGAAGATTCATTCAACTCCTATAAACAAGATTCGAACACATTCCTGGCTTCTACACAACGTTGAACCGTTCGGCTTCATAACTTTCATAATACATGGTTATGGCGCTCGGTGTCGATTAGCAGGATCGCAGTGAATAATCGACAAGCACTTAACCGATCACGTAGGATCATTATGGTACGGCGCACATCCAAATACTTAACGTGAGCGAGAAATGAGCGGCAAAGTTTGTTTGAAGTACTCTCATTCAATGTCGTAAACTTGCGGCTAGAGCATCTAAACTTGAAACTTACTTCTCTTCTGAAGGAAGCCACCCACATTAAAGGTTTTTATCGCTCTTAAAATGCTTCGCCTTGACCGACCGGCTAGCATGGCAGACCCCCAACCGTTATTGCCGACTCACTGTATGCAAAAGTGAAGTGCGAGGAAGTCATGATCAGGGTCTGAACCCCATCTTGGGCATGGATGTTTGTTATTTCTCCTGTGCTCTCTTATTGTTTCTTACTCACGAGATGAAGAGCGAGAGATTAGGGGATAGGAGAAAGAATGTTTTTTTTTTACTTAGTTATTTAACGACGTTGTATAAACTACTATGGTCCGTACCAGAAATCTGTAGAGTAGAAAGACGAAATAAGACCTCTGCGCAAGTGTATCTGGGAGGGCTAGGGCCAATGAACGCTCCGGGGGGAGGCATTGGTCGAAGGAAACTACCAATCGCTTGCAGGGAGGGGATCATTTCTATCGGAACTCTCTACCACGAGCGTCTTACCCCTTAGCGGTCTCGAGCTGATGCTGCCCGCAATACACTCCGGCACAGATAAACTCCGCCTCCATATGCGCAAAGTCACTCTACAGATTCCTAGGACGGATCATAGGTGATTTAGCTTCGATGGAATTCGTGATAGCGAGATAGTATTTGGCGATATGAGACCGAGGATTCTCCGAAGATTACCTGACATTCGCCTTACGGTTGGGGAAACCCTCGGAAAAAACTCAACCAGATAATCAGGTAATCGAACCCACGCTCGAGAGCAACACGGAGTCGGCAGGTAAGCGCCTCGGCCGACTGAGCTACGCCGGTGACTGGAAAGGATGTTAGTTATATGAATTCTTACATTGCCTGACGCAGTGGTGATACTATTAATTAAACAAATATGCAGACTTGATCAGTTTCTGGTCATTGCTCTTGTGCTTAGGCAGTGAGAAGCTAAGCTAATAATTACAATTAGTACTAGATTAAGTAATTATTAATAGTTGGTTTATTAAAGGAGGATAGCAATGGCCAAGGAAGCTTTTAATAGAGAAAGGAACATCTTCTGCGGACCTCTGGAAAAAGAACTAAGGAGCTATGGAGTGTGGCATTGTATGGAGCAGAAACATGAACATTACGACGAAGTGAAAAGAAGCGAATAGAAGCATCTGAAATGTGGATATGGAGAAGAATGGAACGTGTGAATGGATAGACAGAATAAGAAATGACTCTGTGTTGTAAAGAGTGGGTGAAGAAAGAATGATCTGAAACTGATCAGGAAGAGGAAAAGGAATTGGCTGGGTCACTGGCTGAAAAGAAACTACCTATTAAAGGATGCACTGGAAGGAAAGGTGAACGGGAGAAGAGTTCGGGGCAGAAGAAGATATTGGATGATAAACGTAAGATATATCAATCAAAGGAATAAGACAAAGTAGAGGAAGGCAGAAAATACGAAACATTGGAGAAAGCTGGATTTGCAGTGAATGAATGAATGAATGAATGGCTTTATTAATACAATTAGTTTTCATCAATTTCCATACGCATATGGTTACTATTGGTTTCGGCATGGCTACGGGGATGCTTATCTCAGCGATGTTTGTAATAATTAACACCCACAGTCAACAAGGTCACATTTCACGCAAATCAAGCTTTCAGGTATAACACCCTGTAAGGTTTATTTGAATAATTTTGAGGGAAAAATTATTCAAGGTCACATTTCTTTCGCTCGTCTTCTCCTGAGTAACAAAATAACAATAGAGGCCTGACTTCATAGGATGTGCCACGTGATCATAAATTTATTTATTATTTATTTAATCTCATTTTGAAAAATGGAAGACAACCGTATGTCAAAAAGAATACTCAAAGAGGGACTTCACTCAAGAAGAAAAGGACGCCAAAGAACAAGATGGTTGGACTGTACAGAGACAGATCTTACTGCAATGAGTATTAGACACTGAACACTTTTAAGGCTGGAAAGAGAAATAATTGGAGGCCTATACTATAGGGGGTCAAGACCCTCACAGTGCTGTAGAGACAAGAAAAGAGAAGAATTTATTTAATCTGGTGGAGTTAAGACCATAAGGCATTCTCTTACGACACAACATCATAAAAAATGACAGGTGCATAGCTTCATTATGCTGCATATTTGCGTAGAACTATGTGTGGGTGGTGCGAGAGATGAAAAAAAGGAGAACAAGAAGAATACAAGGACAAGGAGAAGAAATGGGAAGGGGTTGCATTTTTATGCGACTGTCAATTTCCAAATTACCCTCCCCCCCTCCCAATACATAGCCAGGAGAAAGATGTAGTTCTACGCCAAAAATAAATAAAAGTAAAAAGAAAGGAATACAAGTGCAAAGATTAAATCACATTTACAAGTGAAAAAATTACAAGTATATTATTTGCCTAATACATTAATTTTAGTGGTTAACTTATAGTTAAACATGTAAAACTAAGAAAATGACAGATGGTACAGTTTTAAAGAAAAACAAAATAATACTTTCCAAGCTTTTATGATAAAATAAAAGTTTTCAATTGACTGCATTGCACTCTACACAATAAGAATAATGTTTATAAAGTCTGTGTTTGAATAATATTACATTCTAACAGAAACGCAATAGCGAGGTAGTGAATGATGATAATCTTATGTTGATATTTTATGCGTTGGTATGATTTATACAGAACTAACACATTTCTTTCTTTATTTCAAAACGAATTATGCTAGCCACAATTTGTTGTATGTACAGTGAATCACTAAATTATTCGGACAATGCCCATTTATTACTAAATAGTACGGTCACATGTATAAAAATTATAAATAAAGAATTTTAAGTGATCTGTTGGAAAGTTTCTTTTCAAAGATTGCACACAATGGGTTTGATGTATATTTATACTTTGATTAGGAAGCAATAGTGGGGTTCGAACCCGTATACGTCATAATATGACGTCAACATAATTTTTCGGACACCAATCAGAGATCACAGGTACGTTGCCTGCAATATACAGAATAATGTAGTCAGATACAGGAATAGTCAGTAACAGTGTGTGCCTTCATTAGATGAGTATTGTGTAGTAGTGGATAGAAACAAATGGGGCGTAGAGGAAAAGACAGTACGTTCGAGCAGCGTCAGTTAGTGGTCTTCCACCATGCAAGGGGAAAATCCTACCGATACATAGCCGATATACTACAGATGAAGAAGAGCACAGTGGCGGATATTGTTAAACGGTTCCGAGATGAAGACAGACTTGAATCGTATCCTCACTCAGGACATCCAAGGACATTTTACATGCTAGAAGAAGCAATAATAGTACGGAAGGTAAAAAAAATCCTAGATTAAGTGCTCCAAGAATTGCTTCTGAGGTCAATGAAGAACTAGGGAAACAAGTCCATCCCGAGACTGTTAGAAAAGTTCTCAGGAGAAACAATTTTCATGGCCGGGTGGCAAGAAACAAGCCCTACATCAACAAAAGAAACAAGCGTAAAAGACTACTGTTCGCAAAAGAGTACCTAGAAAAGGATCAGGATTGGTGGAATCGAGTTATCTTTTCAGACGAGAGTAAATTTAATATCAGCGGATCAGATGGCAAGATTACAGTATGGCGAAGACCCAATGAAGAGTTTAGCGAGCAAAATATGCAAGCAACAGTTAAGCATGGTGGCGGCAGCGTAATGGTATGGGGGTGTATGTCCGCAAGCGGAGTTGGCAATCTAGTATTCATTGACGGAAAAATGAACAAGTATTCATACCTTCAACTCCTGAAGGATAATCTACAACAAAGTGCGGAAAAAATGGGGATTCATGACCGGTTCGCATTCTACCAAGATAATGACCCCAAGCATACGTCCTATATTGTACAACTCTGGTTGCCCAGAGGTACTCCATCCTCCTCCGCAGTCTCCAGACATGAATGTGATTGAACATTTATGGGACAGGTTGGAAAAACAAGTGAGGAAAACTACAATAAAATCAAAACAACATCTTAAGGAGAGACTTCAGGAAGAATGGCAAAACGTGTGTAAGGTTTACACAAGAAAATTGGTGCAAAGTATGTCTGAACGATTAGCAGAGGTTATAAAAATGAAAGGGAGGCCAACCAGGTATTGAATATTTTTTTGTACGTATACAGAACTAATTTCATTTATAAAGATGTCCAGTGTCCGAATAATTTTGTTAACCAAAGAATGGCTTAAGTTTTAATTTATTGTAAATTTTATTTCTGTTTATAAATATTAACGCATATTTTTCACTAAGATATGATTGTACACATGTGACAAGAGTAAAGAATTATATTTTTCCTTTCAAAAGTTATGTGTAAAGAGACAAATGTCCTTAGTGCACTTATACCGTTCGTGTCCGAATAATTCAGTGACTCACTGTATGTATTTATTCACACTGCAATGGGTATATACTCGGTGGCAGTGGTGACTTATTACACTCAGTAATGACAATAATAAACTTATTAATTAAAAATACAGTTAATAATAATACCAATAATTAATACTAACAATAATTAATAATAATAATAATAATAATAATAATAATAATAATAATAATAATAATAGGGAATATCCTAAATTAAATGAAGCACGATCACTTAAAATAACATTTAAAATAAATCTAATTTGTATCTTAAATCTAAGTTCGAACTAAAACCCACGAGTATGATATGTTCATATCTGCACAAGTACCTTTCAACATTACACTCACTTCGCTGTCAACTCACTCACTGCACTGGAACTACGACACATTTCAGTGATTCTATCCTGATTTCACTAACACTTCAAAAACATTTCACTGTTCAAATACTTTGCACTGCCACTATAAACTATAAAGCTTCCCTGACAGGAACACATTTCACTGACACAACATAATTCTTCACTGATACAACACTTCAATAACAAAATATCATTTACATCCTTTACATACTGTGTATAATTACCGTCTGTTAGTAAAGTCCTTAAGCCTATTTTTAAATACGTTTTTGGTTGTTGGTAAAGCTTTTAGTAAGTCTGCTGGTAAAGCATTCCAGTCCCTGACAGTACGATTGAGAAAAGAAAACTTTCCAGTGTCCGTCCTCTGTCTTCTTTCCCTCAATTTATATGAGTGGTCGTTCCTTGAAGAGTAATTTGGCGGCTGCAACCTATTTTTTATTTCTCTCCAGGCAGGCTCACCTCTGTATGTTTTGAACAGTGCGCATAATCGAATTCGCGTTCTCCTGACCTTGAGTGTGTCCCATTTTAATGGTGAATTTTTCCGACAACACTTGAGAGCCCGTTCTTGAATCTTTTCCAGTGTCTTAATATGTTCTAATCTGTAAGGATCCCAACATGCAGCACTATATTCCATTACTGGACGTACTAGTGATTTATATGCAATCTCTTTGGATTTATCAGAGCCTTTTCTTAGTACCCTCATCACAAAGTGTAACGCTCTCCATGCTTTTCCCGCTGTGTCCGTAACGTGTTCCTCCCAGCCGAGATCGCTGCTAAATGTTATTCCGAGGTATTTACATCTGTTAACTTCCGGAATGGTTTTACCCCCTAACGTATACGATGCGACTATTTTATTTCTTTTCCTTGTAAAGCTGATGGCTTTTCTCTTTAGAGAATTTATTTTCATTTTGTTGGCTATTGCCCAATCGTTTATTCTATTTAGGTCAGTCTGAAAAGGGTGGTATCTTCATAACTTTTTATTTCCATGTATACCATACAATCATCCGCGAATAAGCGAACCCTAGACAAGATATTAACTGGCAGATCATTTACAAAAGCCAGGAATAGAAGAGGCCCCAAGACATTCCCCTGTGGGACTCCGGAAGTAATTTCAATTGGGTTCGATAGTTCCTCCCCTACCCGTACTCTCTGAGTGCGACAAGTTAAAAATTCCTTGATCCACTGGAGTACTCGAGTCAATCCCCGTTGATTGTAGTTTAACCAACAATATATCGTGTGGGACTACATCGAATGCGCGTGAAAAGTCAATAATCACTGCATCTACTTGGCTACTGGAATCTATTCCGTCTTCTAAATCCTGACATACAGTTACTAATTGACTCTCACATGAATAGCCCCCCAGAAATCCATGCTGACAGTTATGTAACCAATTTGAGTTATCCCAATGCTGCCTTAGATAAGCTGAAATCAAGTGTTCCATCTGTTATACGGTACCTCAAATGTAGAGTATCTTTGGGAGATTACTAACCTCTACAGCAAATATTGAAAATTCTTTATTTATTAGGCTGGAAATTCACTTAATGACCAGTTTTTAACGTCAAATTATGCAGGAGCTTTGATTTGCTGTCACGAGATGCGCAGATGTTTATTCTTTATTCTGTATATTTATTGTCATCAAAATCTTTTACAGATCCAGTTGTTTCCAATTTCTTTACCAGTCCCAGTATTCTGTTTCTTTGAGGGGGATTACGAACACCAAATTCTCTCTGGTATGTCCTTTGAGTAGCTGTAATTCAATTCGTAATCCAGTATTGATTGCTTCACAAGGAAGAGCCGTTGATTTAATGTGTACTGTATTTTAACCAGATTCCTAGGAACCTGCCTCCTGCATGACCTGATCGTCGCCTCAAGAGAAAAAGACACACTTGTTTGTTGATGCTTTGAGGAACGTTAATGGACCTCACTCTCTGCACAAGTGTCATATTGTTGAAATGTTAATTATTTAAGCACAATTGATATATACAGCTTGATTACACAACTTTTGACACTGTATCACTTCGGAATATGTATTATATGTCTTTCTTGTGTTAAATTCTATCGTACCTGATTAACATGTTTCGGTCTGTTACGGACCTTCTTCAGAACTGGTTGTTGCTGGTCTTGGCGCCTTTTATTTTGTACCAATGTACAAGAATTGTCAAAAAAATATAAAAAAAACTACATTTTCAGTGACTAAAACAAAATGTCGAAAACAGCTGCCAACAATAAGGAATAAGGAATAAAGAATAAACATCTGCGCATCTCGTGACAGGGAATCAAAACTCTTGCTTAATTTGACGTTAAAAACTGGTCTAAGTGAATTTCCAGCCAAATAAATAAAGAATTTTCAACATTTGCTATAGAGGTTAGTAATCTATCAAAGATACTCTGCATTTTAGGTACCGTATAACAAATTGTGGCTAGCATTATTTGTTTTGAAAGAAAGAAAGAAAGAAAGAAAGAAAGAAAGAAAGAAAGAAAGAAAGAAAGAAAGAAAGAAAGAAAGATGTTAGTTCTAGGCCCTATATACGTAAATCACTCTGCACTTTGCGTGCTTGTGTAGAGATTGTGCTATGATAATAAATAATACAGTGCATCAATGGTCATACCAGGCCAGGCTTCCATTCCCGGTCGGGCCTGCCATTTCTTCATTGAAAAACCTACAGTAATACTTGTGGCAAGGTCGCAGTTGAGATTTTTCTCGGAGTTCTCCCCTTTTCCCATATTAGGCATTTAGACCAGGCCCGCAGAACTCGCAAAGTAGGGGAACTATGACGTCAGCCTCACTCCACTTCTATTGGGGATGATAGACTTCCGCCCCGAGAATGAATGTTGATGCAGCCGAGCGTAACTAGAACGCCGTGACCGCACAGGTAGAAAAGGTGGGTGGGGTAAAAGAGGGGAGGAAAGCAGTCGCTCTCAAGAGCTACAGTTCTGCAGGCCTGATTTAGACCTACATCATTCCGTCAACATTTCTCCATTTCGTCAGCAGTTCCCAAACGCCGCCTGCTGGCGACACACGGAAGGGGCTGGCCTAGCTACGAGTGTAGTTACCTGTTGAAAACTTGGGCACACAGCGAACCTTACTGTAGTAGTATTGGTTGGGAATACGTCTAGCTAAAGGGTTAGCGCAATAAATCTTGAAGGGCTGCAATGTTGGGTAGAAATGTCCCCTCCCGAAATTCTATTCCATTCCATTTCATGATAGGCAACTGAAGATGGAGACAAGTAAGTAGATGTAGAGGTGTGAAGAACTTCAAAAAGGAGAAGGGGATGAAAAAAATGTTCGTTTGTTCAGCCGAAGCCATTTTAGAGTTCCCCCCCCCCCCCGAAATTTCGAGCGAATAATAAGTTTTACTGTTTCGATAACTTACTTGTTAATCACACTGTAGGCCTACTTGTAAGATACCGCTTTCCAGGAAGTAATACATATGTTGCAGTGTGTGAAAACTCTGTGACGAATGAAGAGGTCGACCACTATTCATTTTTATCATATACACACAATAAATTCTTGAGGGGGTGCTGTTGAATTTAAAGCTGATAATATTCTCTATTGACATAAGTGCGTTCACCTTCCGGAGTGCACATCCTGCCTACTTGCGGGTCCCTTGACTAACGTGAGAACCTTATACCCTTGAGGTAGCACTCTAAGTGTTTCCCTCCTATATTCTGCAGGGCATAAACATGGAATAGAATATGCAGAAAATGCTTAAAAATATAAAAATCTATAAACACATGATAATATAAACTGAAATACGCATTATAAATTTAAATATCAGTTAAACCGAATAAACGTTTTACAGTAGTACATTCCGTAAAATATGTGTTATATGAACACACAGTTTTTTGTATTGTATTGTATTTATTAACATTCCATGGTATTCATACATTGCTTACAGCTAGAATATGGAACGAGTCAAAAACCTTAATACTATTATAAAGTCTTAATTTATAGTCACAGTCTAGATGAAATATATACAGACGAGATTTACAATATAGTCTACTAGTACAACACAAGGCTTCTGTATCAATTTCATGAAGCGTTACTGAATGTCATGAATTCACCTACAGAATAGAATGCGTGAGAAATTAGGTACTTCTTTAATTTGGCCCTAAATAATCTTATGTTTTGAGTTTCATTTTTTATATCGATAGGGAGACTATTAACAAATTTTACTGCCATATAACGCACTCCTTTTTGTTAGCACGATAGACTTGCCCATGGAGTATGAAAGTCATTTTTTGACGTGTATTTATGCTATGAACTGTTGACTTAGTTACAAAGTTTACACGATTACATACGAGGAAGATTATTAATGAAAATATATACTGACAAGCCATGGGCATTATTTGTAGTTTTTTTAAACTAGCCCTACACGATTCCCTAGATTTGGCACCTACTGTTATTCTACTTACTCTTTTTTGTACTGTTACTATATGTGGAATTTCCCCAGAATATTATTCCAAAACTCATTACCGAGTGGAAGTATGCAAAGTATATTGTTTTTAAGGTATTGATATTTACTATCTTTTGTATAGATCTAATAGCAAAACAAGCTGAATTTAGTTTGGGGGTAATTTCTTTATTAGATAGGATCTGCAGTAAGGCTGAATTTCAGTATTTAGATCACTTTCTCTCTGTATCAGAGTGGAAGGAGGCAATTAAAATGACAGGAAAAGTGTCAAACGTGCGTGCCATGCCAGGTGGTCTCAGGATGGCTCCCAGTGCAGATATTGCACTGAGATAGGAACCTTACCCCACATCCTGGGTTCTGCCAACATGGAACTCTCGTCCGGAATACCAGACATCATGCAATACGAGAACTTATTGCTGAAAGTATTCCTAAATTCTGGTTAATTACAACGCTCTGTTTCTTGTACTACAAAACCCTTCAGCTCACAATGCACGTACAGGTAAAGCTAATTCTCCAGGTAGAACCTATTCATAAATTCTGAACAAATGAACTAAGGATATTTTGAAACATTTTTTTCCCCTTAAAATTAAATATAAGAAAATGAACATGGCCAAAAATGTCTCCAAATTACAGGCTAGATGGTGTCCAAGATATATGGCTAGATGATTCGAACATTATAAATTTATAGCATTTTAACTGGCTCCAAAGGAAAATGTCCAAGACAGAAGAGTATCCAGGATGTGTCCAACTTGATGGGTTTTACCCTAGATCATATTTACCCAGATTGCTCGGCGTTATAGGTTTTAACGGTAACAATTTTGTCAGGTTTACTATGTTGCCATCCAGTTGTTACATAAGGAGTCACGTCATAACTCCCATTTGAATTGCATTAGCGACTGTATTGCCATCTCGTGTTCGTTTACGGCGGACGGGTGGCGATCCTGGCGGTTGTTTTCTTCAAAGTGCAACCGATTTTAACATAGGAATGAGCAATCTATATGTGATCTGGGGTTTTACTATAATTACGAAAACACTTTTCATTTATTTATTTTCATCCATTACTTACTTACTTACTGGCTTTTAAGGAACCCGGAGGTTCATTGCCGCCCTCACATAAGCCCGCCACTGGTCCCTATCCTGAGCAAGATTAATCCAGTCTCTATCATCATATCTCACCTCCCTCAAATCCATTTTAATATTATCTTCCCATCTATGTCTCGGCCTCCCTAAAGGTCTTTTTCCCTCCGGCCTCCCAACTAACACTCTATATGCATTTCTGGATTCGCCCATACGTGCTACATGTCCTGCCCATCTCAAACATCTGGATTTAATGTTCCTAATCATGTCAGGTGAAGAATACAATGCGTGCAGTTCTGCGTTGTGTAACTTTCTCCATTCTCCTGTAACTTCATCCCTCTTAGCCCCAAATATTTTCCTAAGCACCTTATTCTCAAACACCCTTAACCTATGTTCCTCTCTCAAAGTGACAGTCCAAGTTTCACAACCATAAAGAACAACCGGTATTATAACTGTTTTATAAATTCTAACTTTCAGATTTTTTGACAGCAGACTGGATGATAAAAGTTTCTCAACCGAATAATAACAGGCATTTCCCATATTTATTCTGTGTTTAATTTCTTCCCGAGTATCATTTATATTTGTTACTGTTGCTCCCAGATATTTGAATTTCTCCACTTCTTCAAAAGATAAGTTTCCAATTTTTATATTTCCATTTCGTACAATATTCTCGTCACGAGACATAATCATATACTTTGTATTTTCGGGATTTACTTCCAAACCTATCGCTTTACTTGCTTCAAGTAAAATATCCGTGTTTTCCCTAATCGTTTGTGGATTTTCTCCTAACATATTCACGTCATCCGCATAGACAAGCAGCTGATGTAACCCGTTCAATTCCAAACCCCCTCTGTTATCTTGGACTTTCCTAATGGCATACTCTAGAGCAATTTCATCCATTACCTTAAGTAATACAATATTATTACCTACTTAAGAGTTTATCTTAGGTATTACTGTATTTTTACAATTCTTAAAATTTTATTTGAATATAACTAATATGAATTAAGCCTACTTAGTTGTACATGTTAATGTTTAAACTTTAATTAAATTGAAAGCACGCAAAACTTAATACATTTTAATATGAATGTAGTCAAAGTGAAATAATATTAAAATCAGATGTTGCTTTTTGCCCTTTTTTTAAATAAAGTTTTAATTATTGTTTCTAGATTAATTTATTATTTATTTACAGTAGAACCCCAATTATCCGTCATCCTATTAATCGATTGGCGGATTATCCAACTGTCTTTCTCTCCCTTTATTTGATTTTTTATTGCTACAGAAACATATGGAGTAGATGCTATTGTACGTTATATTAGTATACGCATTTTTTCTTGAGAAAATGTTATTACATGCATTTACACTTACACAGTTTCTACTGTTCGAGTTGCCGTACTGTACAACTTCGAGATAAAATGTATTCCATGAGTGTCCAAAGAAAACATGTGCTAAGTATCTAACAAAATGCATAATATAATGAAGTGGTTTGGAGAAAGAGAAACTGTGGGTCATCTGGCATCACAATGCAAGATTGATTTAATAAAATTAAAAGAGATAAAGTGTGTACAGTATGGAAATATACAGCGTGAGACCTCTACTATTCCTATCTTTCCGATGACAGTCATTAAAAGGAGTTTTCTTATCCCTTAAAAACACGTCGTTAACAACCGAACTTAAATTGATGAACTTCTGATTCACTACCAAACGTATTAAACACAAGACCGCGGAGAAAATGACGAAATTTCACATAATTTAAGAAAATATTTTATGGTACGGATTATCCGATTTTTTCGATTAACCGTTCAGTAAATCCCCTTCCTTACCACGGATAATAGGGGTTCTATTGTATTTATTTTATTGCTAGTAAGTTTGAAATCAATACAAGTAAATACAATGTAAGATAAACTAGCCCACTCCTGAATGAGTAAGACACATAATCAATTCGGATATCACAGCTGCACAGTATAGCAGTTAGTGGAATAGATGTGAAAGATAGTGAAATAAAGAAGATTGGTGACTTTAAGGGGAGTGGGTAGTGATTAGGGGTAAAAAAATCTGATTTTTTTTATTTTGTGTTTTTAAAAAGTACAAAATTTGAACTTTAAAACAACAAATATATATATATATATATATATATATATATATATATATATATATATATACACAGGGTGATTCACGAAGATTGTGCAATACTCTAGAATGTGATTTCTGACATCATTCTGATGAAAAAACTTGATATATACATGTGTCCGATTTTGAATAGTTTCTGATAAAATCACGTTTCTTTCTTCCGTAACACGCATTCTTGTGAACTTCTGTCTCTCTGGACATCTGGAGCTGTATGTGTTACAGTACAGCTGATAGCAGCGACACAAAATCTCGTTACATTAAGGTCACGGTTAGAGATAACTCAACACCAGTACAACGTATCTACCTAGCATCCGAACAACGGAAGTCAGAGAATGCAGCGAGCGTAGTTCACATTCGGGCGGCTACGTGTATTGCTTTGAAAACCGGCTTTAATACAGATTTTTCAGGTGAGTAATAACGTGAAAGTTCTTTAATGAATTTATAATACACCCAGTATCATTGTTGTAAGTTATATTACCGGTTCTTCTGTATGGTTGTGAAACTTGGACTCTCATTCTGAGAGAGGCACATAGGTTCAGGGTGTTTGAGAATAAGGTGCTAAGGAAAATATTTGGGGCTAAGCGGGATGAAGTTACAGGAGAATGGAGAAAGTTACACAACACAGAACTGCACGCATTGTATTCTTCACCTGACATAATTAGGAACATTAAATCCAGACGTTTGAGATGGGCAGGGCATGTAGCACGTATGGGCGAATCCAGAAATGCATATAGAGTGTTAGTTGGGAGACCGGAGGGAAAAAGACCTTTAGGGAGGCCGAGACGTAGATGGGAGGATAATATTAAAATGGATTTGAGGGAGGTGGGGTGTGATGATAGAGACTGGATTAATCTTGCACAGGATAGGGACCGCTGGCGAGCTTATGTGAGGGCGGCAATGAACCTTCGGGTTCCTTAAAAGCCATTTGTAAGTAAGTAAGTAAGTAATCATTGTTGTAAATAATTTAAATGCCTAAACCTTCATAATATCTACGATTATGTTTAATATTCAGGAGGGCGTAACTCACTCAACTTAAAAAATATAACATATGTTTATATAAACTTTTTCATCAGAATGACGCCAGAAATTCGTGAATCACTCTGTATATTGTGGGGGTATCTCTGCAGATAAGCCCTTTAAATGACCTCTTTAAATTTGGGAGCGCTTGTAATTGATACATCCGCTTTATTTTTAAATGCACTTTTCCGTAAGTTAATATTTTTCAAGCTTAAGTGCATTTTTCTATGAAACTACTTAATCTGTTCACATTAAATTTTTACAGTATTATCTGCAATCTGAATTCTACAAAGTAGATCAACTGGTGTATGAATATCGCACACATAACATGAGGAAAAAAAAATATAAGCGTTGAAAAAAATGGGAAAAACTATCAATGAAAGTGCAATATTTTTTTCTGTTCCTTTAAGGGTGAAATATTTAACTAAATTTTGCTTTAGAATTTAGAATTTACAATGTAAATTCCTCGATAACTTAAAAAATACAAGGTATATGAGTGAAGATTATAGCTAGTAATGGGCACCTAAAGATTGAGCAACATTTAACAAAGTAGGAAAACAGGTTATCAGTTAGGGCCTTCTTTTACACTTGGATAAGAAACTAGGTAGTTAGTTGTCTTTTATACCACTGAATTCAGAATGATTAACGACAGACACGCAACAAAGATTACAAAATATGATAATTGAATTGAATAAAGAACTATTAAGAAAAGGGATGCTGACTAATATTAATAAGGGTAAGACCATGTGGATATCTAAAGAAAATAAACATAATGAAGAATTAAATATTATATGCAACGAACAGATATTGGAAAGAGTAGAAATTTATAAGTATTTAGGTACTATTATCAGCAGTGATGGAAGAACAGAACAAGAGATACTAAATAGAATTTAAACTACAACAACCTACTACCAAATAAGCAACACAATAGTGGAAAAAAAGAGATCAATATCAAGACAAAATTGCAAATATGTAACTCAATAATACAACCAATACTACAATATGGAACAGAAAGTGTACCGATGACAAATACAAAAGCAAGATAACTGCTGAGGAAATGAAGTATCTTCGGAGAACGAAAGGAAAAACTACACCTTTTCCAGTTGTATTTCAGAAAATATGAATTGTATTTCAGAAATCATCAAATATATTTTAGATTTGTCAATTGTATTTCAGATGGTAACAAATGTGTTTCAGATTTGTCAATTGTATTTCAGATGGTAACAAATGTATTTCAGATTTGTCAATTGTATTTCAGATGGTATCAAAATGTATTTCAGGAAATAAGCAATGCATTTAAGATTACATAGTCACTTTTATTTCACAAAATTGAGAGATTTTAAAATATATTTTAAAGAATGGAAAATGGATTTAAAAAATCCTCAACTTTATTGCTTTTTAGAGTCCGACAGGCATATTCACCATAGCTAAAGCTGCAGCTTGATGAATTGTACTGTGCTGTACTGCACGAGCACAATCACCACCAACAATATTATGTGTGTTGCTTCATCAAATTTACTCTCTACAGTAGGTAAATTAGCCTACAACACCAGGAGCTATGACGTCAGGAATTCCAAGATGGGTTTTTATGTACGTCTTCACTTTACACCAAATGATCTCGATTGGATTTAACATTGGAGAATAAGGTTCCAACCGTAACTTCTGAAATACAAATGATAGTTTCTGAAATACAATTGACAAATCTGAAATACAATTGATGTTTTCTGACATACAATTGACAAATCTGAAATACAATTGATGTTTTCTGAAATACAATTGATGTTTTCTGAAATACAATTGATGTTTTCTGAAATACAATTGACAAATCTGAAATACAATTGATGTTTTCGGAAATGCAATTGACAAATCTGAAATACAATTGATGTTTTCTGAAGTACAATTGACAAATCTGAAATACAATTGATGTTTTCTGAAATACAATTGACAAATCTGAAATACAATTGACAAATCTGAAATACAATTGATGTTTTCTGGAATACAATTGACAAATCTGATATACAATTGATGTTTTCTGAAATGCAATTGACAAATCTGAAATACAATTGACAAATCTGAAATGCAATTGACAAATCTGAAATACAATTGACAAATCTGAAATGCAATTGACACATCTGAAATACAATTGATGTTTTCTGAAATGCAATTGACAAATCTGAAATACAATTGATGTTTTCTGAAATACAATTGACAAGTCTGAAATACAATTGATGTTTTCTGAAATGCAATTGACAAATCTGAAATACAATTGACAAATCTGAAATGCAATTGACACATCTGAAATACAATTGATGTTTTCTGGAATACAATTGACAAATCTGATATACAATTGATGTTTTCTGAAATGCAATTGACAAATCTGAAATACAATTGACAAATCTGAAATGCAATTGACACATCTGAAATATAATTGATGTTTTCTGAAATGCAATTGACAAATCTGAAATACCATTGATGTTTTCTGAAATACAATTGACAAATCTGAAATACAATTGATGTTTTCTAAAATACAATTGACAAATCTGAAATACAATTGATGTTTTCTGAAATGCAATTGACAAATCTGAAATACAATTGATGTTTTCTGAAATACAATTGATACTATCTGAAACTGAATTGACTAATCTGAAATACAAATGATACTATCTGAAATTAAATTGACAAATCTGAAATACAATTGATGTTTTCTGAAATACAATTGATACTATCTGAAATTGAATTGACTAATCTGAAATACAAATGACAAATCTGAAATACAATTGATATTTTCTGAAATACAACTGAAAGAGGTATAGAAGGGATCAAATAAGAAACGAAAAAGTAAGAGAAGAGCTAAAACTAAAGAAATCTGTAATAGATAATAAAGAAGAAAAGCAACTAAAGTGGTTTGGACATGTGTATAGAAAGAGAGAGAAAAAGAAAGTTAAACAGGTAATGAAGAACCGAGTGGAAGGAAGGATAGGAAGAGGAAGACCAAGATTTAAGTGGGGAAATAGTACGACGACGTGGAAAAACAATGGCTGAAATAAAGAAAAATGTGTAAAGATAGAGAGATTTGGAAGAGATGGACGGAGAGAGGTGAACCCAACGCCTAACAGCATCAGGCATTGGAAGAAGAAGAAGAAGAATAAAAAGAAGAAGAAGAAGAAGAATTGATTGATTGTATAACTATGGACATTTTCATTCCACTCTGAACATTAAAAGCCTAGAAATATTGAATTAAATATTTGTACCGAAATTCTATAATCGCATAGGCATCACTACCTGCTCCTCTTATAGTCGCGACGCTGTTATTCCCGGCGTGACTCCTTCTCTTTGCTTACGTCTTAGGAAGTGAAGGCTCTATAAAGTCTATGTAGGTAGTATCGTTCGCCATTTTTGTTCTTTCGTTGCCGAGCTACCAGACGAGGAATCTATTTGCCGTACCGTTAAACAATATCACGTCGTAGCTCCTGTGATAATAAATCAAACGCACTGTAATTCAGCAAATAATTGAGCGGCAAATAACGTCCTCGTGTGCTTTCTGCGAACGCCAACGAAAGAGCCAAAATGGCGGGCGATTATATTATTTATCGAGCCTTAGGAAATTCATAATGTCTTCATCAGCGAATCACAAGACGCACAAGGTGATTGGCTGCCGGAAATTAGAGTGACGGGACTATAGTAAGTCCAGTATTGAGACAGTTTCGAAGTTTTTCACATTCGTATTTTGGTGTTTATTACCGTTATTGAGAATGTTCGCTTTTATAAAGTTATTTTTTCCGCAACAGCATAATCTAAATATACACGAGAGTTTTGAACTTCCCGTTATGAAAGGTGTCCACTTTTGATAGGCGTCTGTTACGGGAAGTTTATTATATGAAACTTCCACCAGAATTTATCAGGATTCAGAGCAATGTTAACATTCCAATGACAGGAGATGCTGAAATCCGCAAGGTAAATCAGATTGTAGAAAAAGGGATTAATGTCAGCAGAAAGAGTACAGTTGGATTCCTGACCTTTTAACCGATCTCTATCTTCAAAGCAACTCTTTGGTTTACATGGAACAGCGGAACAGAGGCTGGCTGTTGTGGACGATGCGTTATAAATGTTGAAAATTAATCTGACGGCTGGGGTAATAGGTCAGAGGTTGAGTATCGACCAGCGCAGCGTGTGAATTGCGGAGCGGACTCTTCCACCCTGTCAACCGTCAATTTACAAATCAGCCGCCATCATTATCAGACCGAGTGACATATTGTATGTTCGAGAGGTACTCGTCTCTCGTAAAAAATGTTCTGGATTCAAACTAGATGTGATAGCGTGCCATAAAACATTTCAGATGGACAATTATTTACAATTCGCACACATAAACCTTATTTCAGAATTGTTACACTCCAAATGATTTATTTCCCGATCTGTCAACATTATTTACCCCGCTGAGTGAATCCACAACTCACAGAAGTTCAGATATATGCAAAATCAAAGCCCGAAAGCAGTCAATATCTAAAAATGTACTAAGTTAACCTTATGGGAATGGAAACCAATGACAAAAGCAGCAGCAGCAGCAGCAGTAGCAGCAGCAACAACCAAACTGAAATTTAATCATTTCAGAAATAAAAACGTTTGAAAAATTAAAATGCTGCTGGGTCATTCCATACAAAATTTTAAGAATATGCCAGCGATGTTATGAATTTTTTTGGGCTTTTAAAATAATAATGTTATTATGAAAATAAATTAAACTGCCAACTATGACCGCCATATCATTATTTTAGTCATACGGATGACTGAAAAATGGGTGGCAGTTACATGTTATCCATCATTTAGAATATTCTAGACACCCTATATCAGACCTGCAGAACTGTAGCTCCTGAAAGCGACTTCTTTCCTCCCCTTTCTTACCCCACCCACCTTTTCTACCTATGCGGTCATGACGTTCTAGTTACGCTCGGCTGCATCAACATTCATTCTCGCTGAAGAAGTCGATCATCCCCAATAGAAGTGGAGTGAGGCTGACGTCATAATTCCCCTACTTGCGAGTTCTGCAGGCCTGCCCTATATGAAGTGTCATCGAAACTAAACAGACGTCACTGTAAACCTGAAAACCATATTTTAATACCTAAAAGACTAATCCGAATAATATTAAGGCATGCTCATAAAAACACCTCATTGAATACAAGAAATAGTTTTATATTCGAATACAACAAATTAAATTCCTGCGAATTTTACTCGTATTAGAGAAAGTCGTACTCGTAATCCATCTCCCAAGTTTTATGATTTTATCTCAAAAAACCTGTGAATAATTAAATTAATAAAATTATTAATTTTTGTTCCGACGGTTGAAAATCGCTTGCTATGTGTGAAGGTCGCAGCGTTCGCGAGACTTCATAACGATCTCAAACGTCAGTCTCCCTGACCTTGATCGCGCAACGTTCTGTACGACGGGAGAGACTACCTGCTGAGCTCCTTTGTTCCGGTGAGTTATTTTTATTAAGAACTGACTTCATATTTAAGTTAGAATTCTGAAATTTTCACAGTGGAATCAATATACCTAAAGAATAAAACACATGTTTTTTCGTCTGTAAAAATGAATTGAATTTTGTGTTCTATATTTTTTAAAATTATTTTACGGTGGGTAACTATTTAAATATATATATATATATATATATATATATATATATATATATATATATATATATATA
Source organism: Periplaneta americana (assembly GCF_040183065.1). NCBI lineage: Eukaryota > Metazoa > Arthropoda > Insecta > Blattodea > Blattidae > Periplaneta > Periplaneta americana. The sequence goes on from NC_091121.1 coordinate 155,977,491, forward strand.
TATATATTCTTTTCATTTTAAGAGCATTTATAAACAAGGCTCTCCTTTTTCGAATTGCATTGAAACTATTTTTCCATCTTCCTTTACATAGTAAGAAAACTTCAATGAATGAAACCGTGTTCTTTGTTAAACCAATATTTTAAATTCTGATTGCTGCCAAACTATGAAAGATATAAATATAGTATTCCTTGAAATTTATATTTAGAACATACATATAACCTACTGCAATATTTTTAATTTTTGAGACACCTTGGTTCAAAAATATACTTTTTTGCATGAAATGACCCTGCTAGCAATAGTTGCCGTTGTTCCGAAACATTGACGTCACACCCATATTCGCACCAATATTCATCACTAGATTACGGAACTATATTCACTAAAAAGTCTAAAAATATGCATGAGACCATACAGTAAAGAGTATTGAAGTATGCGCTAAAATTGAAATAAAAAATACGCTTTAGGGGTTTATTTGGTTTATTAATATGATATAAATGACAATAATTTAAAGTAGCTGTCGTCAAGCCACCATTTTTATTTTGAATTGGTACATTTTCAAATTTCTAACTTTCCAATTTTTTCTTTAAACTTTCTTTGTCTTTCGCGTAATTATTGTGACAATAAACAACCAACGATTTGTCCAGGTTCTCTACTGTGAAACTTCTCCTCTTATCTGTCAGAATTAGTCCAAATGCCGATAACGATCTCTTACATCACATGATGTGACTGGCACATACTTGTAAGCAGAAATGTTCCGAATTTCAGTGACTGTTGCACATTCTCTCGTCACTTCGTCGTAATGTCCAGGTTTCTGTCCCATACAATGCCACAATCCATACAAAGCACTTCACTAGTCTCTCTTCCTTAGTTCTTTTTCCAGAGGTCCGCAAAAAATGATCTTTTTTTATTAAAAGCATCCTTGGCCATTGCTATCCTCCTTTTGACTTCTTGGCAGCAGCTTATGTTACTGCTTACAGTACACCCCAAGTATTTGAAGCTGTCCACTTGCTCTACTGCAGTGATCGTCAGCACTCGCTGAAATTGGTGAAGGGTAAGCGGAGCAACATGATTTGCCCCATCGCGCAGCAGTAATAGGTTGAGAGCATAACCCCCAGCAACCAGAATGCACGCCGGTGCTGTAACAGACCTGGGGGTAAGAGACGCTAGCCCGAGAGTGCACCGAGTTGACGACTGCTGCTCTGCTGCCTCATTTAGAATTCGCAAGTTTATCTTCTGTATTTTTCTTCCTATTACCATGGTCTTCGTCTTATTTGCATTTATCTTCATCCCATACTGCCACAGCTGTCATTTAGCTCCAGTACCATATCCTTTATATCATTCCCTCTTCTGCTAACAACGCCATATCACCAGAAAATCTTATGCATTTTATTTTTCTTCCTCTTACTATCACTCCTCCCATATTCTGAAAACAGCTCTTTACTAAATCCTCCAAGTAAATGTTGAACAGGGTAGGTGATAAAGGACATCCTTGACGTACTCTTCTCCCAATTTCAATTCCTTCTGACATTTGTTCTCCTATCCTGATTTTGATTCGTTTCATATAAAGATTAATGAACAGTCTTCTCTCTTTCCAACACACACCAATTTTCTTTGGGATCCTCATCATTTTATTTCAATCCACTCTTAACATTTAAAATTATAAAGCTGATTGTTGGTATTGTGAAGCCATGACATCATATTTTTGTCGATCATTATTCATATTACACCAATAGTATTAAAGCACGATTATTAGCAGATTAATTACCGAAATAAATTACTTTTATTTACTATTGTTACTAAAGTGTGTCACTGTTTCATATATTTAAATTTTACACACATTACATTACAATTAATTAGAAAATTACAAATAAACAAAAAAAATTATTGCTTTAAAATGACAAAAAAGAGGCATTTATTATTATTATTATTATTATTATTATTATTATTATTTTAGTAGGTTATTTTACGACGCTTTATCAACGGCTTAGGTTATTTAGCGTTTGAATGAAATGAAGGTGATAATGCCGATGAAATGAGTCAGGGGTCCAGCACCGAAAGTTACCCAGCATTTGCTCATATTGGGTTGAGGGAAAACCCCGGAAAAACCTCAACCAGGTAACTTGCCCCGACCGGGAATCGAACCCGGGCCACCTGGTTTCGCGGCCAGACGTGCTAACCGTTACACCACAGGTGTGGGCCATTTATTATTGAATTAGTAAGAAACACCTTAAAAAGGCAAAATAGGCAAAATTAAAATTGGCTCTATCACTTTGATTTCCCCCAAATCACATTTATATCTATGAAAATAATGATTTCCTTCCAACTAGTAAAAAAGGCATTTTTGCCAAACTCCGGGCTCTAGTCATATTTATAGAAATAGTCATCGTCGTATTTATTTTAATTATTGCCATAATCATATTTATATAGAGTAATCATGACCATATTTATGTTAACATTTATTGTCAGATTGTAGCAATTACTGTATATTTCTAGCAACAGTCTCATCGTCATCATGTTAAAATCGACAATGACATCGCCTTCCTTCTCTGGTTGAAAATATTGTTTTAATTTACTTAAACTTCATTTCTACTACTAGTTGAAATTTATTCGAGTTCTCAGGCCAGACTGTGGATTATAGGTATTAGTGTTTTGTCTTGCAATGTTCGAATATGAGAAGGGCTACCAAGACATTACCAAATTCATTTTATTCCATTTGGAAAACTAATTTCAGGATCTGTGCGAATATTTTTATAACAACGTGGAACAAACACGACAGGTTTCCTTCTGCAGAGCGAACATCGGCGAATATCTAACTTCGCTATACTCGACAAACTTTAACCGAACATAGCGCCTGTAATGCACGACGCTAATAGTTACTCTAGTATATTAAATAGTTTCAATTGTCAGGTTAGGTTATGTTTGGTTTGGTTTTTTTATTAGGAAACCTTGACTGTCGAAACCTTTATAATAAAAAAGAATGGGAAGTAATTATTTCCCTAAAGAAAATTATTCGGCCTGAATTATATGATAATTAGGCCTAGCTATTGTAACAAATGCTAGGTATGCTGTTGAAAAGAGAATCCATAAGCATCGAATAACATCTAAAATAATTTTTTTCTCGCAGTTAAGCGTAATTTTGAGAACTGGTTCAAGGAGCTTCCCTGTTCCACTTTTTTATCTTGACCTTCTAAGTCTTGTCGCTATTATATTTGAGGCCCGTAAGGTCAAGGCACAAAGATAAAATTACCCGCATCTAACCTGATTGAGTAGGCATATAAAACGACTAATTTTCGATTGCCGATTGGAACTTACTATGTTACTATGTTACTTGTAATTTGGAAAGTTAAGAAGAAACATTGTGTAGGTCGGATTGTGTAGAGTGCAGAAAGGGGAATTAATTACGATAACAGATATACGGATTCCATTCGTTGCACTACAGTTGAACTCAAGTAGGCAGTTCTCGTTTCGTATTGTTACCTACTGTAGTAAAATCGAACCCTAACCGCGATATTAATTCTGTTGAATAAAACTGTAATTTTATTCTAAGGCGCAGAATGTATTAAGATCTTATGAAGCGATTATGTGACGATAATCAAATAAAGATGGAATGAGAATAACAGAATAAGCCTGTCATGCAGCAGCTGTGGTAGTCATAAATCGCAAAGGATTTTTTGAGAATCGAACTTGCTTCTCTTACGTAAGAAATTGCCAGTTGACAACTATGGTCATGCCACAGTCTACTATATACAGTCGCGAAGCTCAATATGTAGTAAAAATGCAAACAAGGGTAGTTGCCCACCACTAGGATCGCTACGATCGCCTCATCATCGCAGATCTCTCTCCTAGTAGACGACAAAATATGTTACACTATCGCTGTGTTCTTTTGGAAAAATTAACGCCTTCCTTCCATTATTGAAATATTAAATGCATAAAGTTAATTTATTATTTTAATGAAGTATATTAAATTCCACCATAAACTCGAAGATACCCGCAAGAAATAGGTTAATATTATTTTTGTTTGTGCAAAACGAACTGAAATTTACTATAATCGCTTCACTCATTCAAGATTATAGCGATAATTAACTATGAAACCAATAAATATTTATTTGCATTTCCCTTTACAACAATAATAATGGAAATATGAATTAATGGAGTAACTTACGTGTACCGGTACTTGTAGTGTAGGCTTACATAGTTAACAAAGTGGGATGAGGTTAAGCAATAATAATCACATCAGAATTGGAAATAAAACGTGATCAATAAATTTTTTGTAACAGACTTTTTCAACGTCTCTAGTAAAGTAACAAATAAAAATAACAACAAAATTAACAGCTATAATTAAAAACATATCCTTTGAAAAAAAAAGTAGGCCTAAGCAATAATAATCCCACCAGAATTGAAAATAAAACGTGATCAATAAATTTCATTTAAACAAACTTAATTTTTCTACGTCTCTAGTAAAATATTATTATTCCAATTATTGTATTTTAGCCATTAACATTTTCATTACAACCAATAACGAACATTTCACAAGCATCAATGTGAAATTCGCAACGAGCTAGCACTCGATGGAAATATGACACAGTCCAAAGTCGACCGTGGACAGTCTATTGTTTCTAGTTGCTAATCGCTTGGAGCGCTTTATCACGAGATTTGCAAAAAATCACCTCAAGCTTCGCGACTGTATATAGTAGACTGTGGTCATGCCTCAAGACTACGCATGCTTCTGGCATAAAAAGGTAAAATTTATTTTCTTTGGAAAAGATGTAGCTTCGTATCGTTTTCAGACACGCAATCCGAAACATTAAATTGTCATATTTATGAAGGTGCCCATGAAGTTGGAGTCGTATATTTAAAGAAAAAAAAAGAAAGAAAGAAAGGAAGAGCACTCATATTTGCAGCTTCATTACGGCCAAAATATTTAGTCCGTATTTACTAGAGATGAACAAAACTAACTGCCGCTCTCGCTCGCTGTGTTCTTTGCATTTGTCTTTCGAGTCTCGCTCTTCATTCTCGAAACAGCATTTGGTCGGCGTGGAAAGATTTCGTAACTTTGAATAACATACATCATTGAAATAAATAACATTACAAATGTTTACTTGAGACAAAAAGGCAAAACAGAACAGTATCTTAGTTATCACAATATTCTGATTAGGCCTATATTATATGGTATTACCTATGGTTATATAAATAGAAAAAAAAATTGTCAAATAAATTTGCATTTATAAGAAACATAAAACATGACAAATAACGTTAATTTTTTTTACTTGAGATTGTACATTTGATCTCAAATATACGAAAAGAAAATTTCTAGCCTAGTAATTAAATAAAGATTGGGGAACGGATTATTATACACTGTAGAGATGATGTTTCAAATAGGCTACTTGATTATTTACACATATGTAACAGTTGCCGAAGTAGATAAAAGTTCAGTCTGGTATAAACAACTGTGGCGATTCAAGGCTGCTTGATGTTCGGAACTTCGGGAGTGATCAACTCCCGAAGTCTTGAAACGCTCACAAGCAGTCTTTACGTCAACGACGCGTTGTAGTCAATATGGTCGTGCTGGTTTTCGGCTTTGCAGGCGCTGTTAGTCTTGCTTTCTCGATCGTTGTTCAACTCTGTATTTACTTATCAGGCTAGGTAGCTAGACTAACAGGTTTAGAACTGTTTAGAAGCCAGTCTAAGAAAGCTGATTAGAGAACAAGAACTTCGCCGTGTTGTTACTAACATTTTGAAACATCTTACAAGCAAACCTTCTCATGGGAGCAGATAGGAAAGTTATTTTTTTTCTTCCACCATATTGATAATGTCAAAACAAGTACTTATACAAATTTTGACCACTCGGCCGCAATTACGAGGCCGTCCAGAATGTGATTTTCTCTGGGACCGTTTACAGAAAGGAAATACAATTTTACGGAAAGATTTACTGGAACAGATACAGCAATTGTTGCGCTATTTTTCAACATATTTCCCACCAGAATTGAGACATTTGTCATACATGGGATCAACAGGTTTCACACACTGGTTTCGATTCCAGGCGGCAGACTTCTAAGACACAGGGATTCAACAAATGATCCCATGGTATGACAAAAGCCCCAATTCCAGTGGATAATACGTTGAAAAAGAGCGCAACAATTGTTGCATCTGTTCCAATAAATCCTTCCATGAAATTGTGCTTTCTTTCTGTAAACGGGCCCAGGGAAAGTCACTTTCTGGACGGCCTCGTAACTGCGGTCGAGTGGCCAAAATTTGTATAAGCATTTGTTTTGGCATTATTAACATGGTTGAAGAAAAAAAATAACTTTTATCTGCCCCCATAAATATTGTTTGCTTGTTAGCAGAGGGAGAGCATTTCGAGAGACTACTTTAAGATAGAGGATTACGAACGCATATATAATTATGGTAAAACATGTAGTAACACTTTTGACAATATCTACCACAAGATATATAATAGCTATACATAAATTTTACCACTAAATCTTTAAAGAATGAATGCTGAATTGAATTGCTTATAGTTCACTTAACTTAGACTATTAATTTGTCCTTTACAATTTGTTTAATTGTTGAAATAAATAAAAAAAAATATACTTACACATAAGATCACAAACGTATATTTTCTTGCAAATCTAGTCTTTCAGGTAAAGCTCCCTGTAAAGCAGATTTGAATAGTTTCAAGGGAAAAATTGTTCCGGGGCCGGGTATCGATCCCGGGACCTCTGGTTGAACCGTTGAACCGTAGACGGTGTCGGGTGGAGTTCCCGGGTAGCTCGTTGGTAAGAGCGCTGGTACGTTCAACCAGAGGTCCCGGGATCGATACCCGGCCCCGGAACAATTTTTCCCTTGAAAGTATATTTTCTTGTTAAACTAATGATGTCATTGGTCTCAAATTTTTACCAGAGCTTACATGAAGGGTTCAGAGCCATAGTGGGGCAAGCGCCATTTATTAAAAACGGAGGAAGCAAGGGTTAAAATTAAGTGAATGCCATAGTTTAATGAAGATTGACATGTAATTTAGTTTTAATTTGTGTACTTTATATTCCTTGCTATATGTTTCTATTGAATTATGGTAATAATTTCATTTTAACCCTTGTTTTCTACGGTTTTAGTAAACGGCGCTTGGTCCACTATGGTTCTAAACCCTTCATATTTCCTTGTGATAGCAAACTCAGTTTTTATTTTTAGACGAGTATCTTAAAAACCGACAGGTCTTCCTCAAATTAAGTAAAAATGAGTTTCTTACAGCCAGCTGTATGTATATATATATATAAGATCTGATGAAATTTAGGACCAATGAGATCATTAGTTTACCAGGAATTTGTATCTACGATCTTATGTTTTAGTATATTTTCGATTTGTTGCAACAATCAAATTATTTAGGACAATAATCTAGGATAATGTGACTTAAGTGAACTGCATGTCATTCAATTCAGCTTTCTTTCGAGATTCAGTGATAAAATTTATATATGGCTATCATAAACATTTTGGTAGATATTGTCAAAAGTGTAAGTGCATGTTTTGCCATAATTTTTGTATGCGTTCATAGCCCGCTGCGCTTAAATTAAGGTTGGCTAAGTGAGTACAGATTTTTGTCTGCAAAACATCAGTTGCTTAACTGAGGAACGGCAAAAGCTCTTTCCGTTATCAAGGCCTTGACGAAGGCAGTAGAAAATGTCCTCTTAATTCAGTCACCCCGTCATATTTCATAAACATATCATTTACGTTTTTAGGGTGAACAGATAATTAATATCTTTCCGACTTATCGTATCTTAATTTCTACTTTTTTCAGCTATGTTGTAGTATTCATCTAGTCAGGAGTATTCTTTGACTGTTTTAAAGAAACTTGTTTCAGATATCTCAATACAACTTCTAATGTTTGTATTCTAGTAATGCAAGTTTCGCTTCCATAAAACAGTACACGTGAAGTTCCATTAAGAATTTGTTACAATGCAAAGGGAAAATGTGGACTAACTGAAAAATGGTGCCTGTAAAGGAAGAAACTAGAAGTTGTTGTGACAGTTTGGTGCTTATCAGGCACATCCTGGTGCCACGACACCCTGTTGAGAAACACTGTTACAGTGATTTTCAGTGCTAACCCTGCCTACTTGAAGGAAACAATTAGGCCTATGAAAAGTAAACTGAGCTGGATTTTCCTGCATTACGCAATTTACAACTATGCACAACGAATATTGTGACAGATTACAATAATTATACAAAGGCAGAAATCAAACTACTGGATGAGAGTGAGTAGTGGGAAGAAAGGAGAAGGCGAATAGCAAATCAAGAAGCGACAAAGAATCATAGGAAACAGAAATGAAGTCATGTGATAATAACTATTTTCTTTCTTTTTTCTTCTATTTTTCATTTGTTTCTTTTCTTCTTTACCTCCTTTGCTTCTAAATCTAAGGTTTTATGTTTTTACCAGGAAATGAAATCACCTAATTCAGCGTTTCTCAAACTTTTTTGAAATGGGGACCACTTTTTTAAGTCACAACAGTTCCGCGGACCACCTTACTCTTGTTCCCTTCGAAAGCAAATTTATCATTTTTGTAGCATATTTAATACCATTATACTTATATTTTAAAATAGAATTAATTAATTACAATACTTTTGTAATTATATTTTTTGTAGCCAATCACAAGTAACTTATAACAAATTCTATACATTGTTGATTCATCGCTTGCCTGTTAGCAGTTAGTTATTTGAAATCCTTCTTATGTGGTACACGCTAGTAGTTGTGCCATGTCTCTGTTAAATAGTACCCATTATAAATAATATAAAACTGGCATCGATCGGGATCTTTGAAAAGAAAGGAACATGATGATACGCTTCATTTAGGTAGTGCTAATAGTTCAGAAGCTGTGTGTGTGAAGAAATATATTAATTATAGTGCCATTAAGGAAATATCTAGTCCTACTAGTAGCTATTCAAAGAAAAAATACTTCCGTAAATATGACAAGAGTTATTTGGAACTTGGATTTACTTGGTGTGACAATGAGAGTGAACCAAAACCTCGGTGCGTTGTTTGTTATGAAGTGCTTTCAAACGAGTGTATGAAAGCCGCGAAATTGAAACGACACTTAGAGACGAAACACTAAAGTGTAAAAAGTAAATCTGTCGAATTTTAAAATAGGCAGAGTCTAAAATTTTTTATATCGTCATCTGGAAAAACAAATAAAACAATTAATGCAGAAACATGCCCGATTTTCAACAAGTAAAGATGCAATTTGGCACGTTCTGTTATTGGTGTACGACGTACAGTACGTGCCCATTTCAATGTGCAGACTGTCGGCAAAACTAGTAAGAAAGTCATCAATACATGAAAAGGTTCGGTACTTTGGTTCTCTGTTATGAATTCGGGTAGTCCCTGGCTGGGTTACAGGCTCAGCACCAGATATCCAGGGAAAAGATGGTGAGAAACGCCACGTTCATAGTGCTTTAAATCCCTCTTTTGTTGTTGAGAGTAGAGTGGGAAGTGGGTAGACGGGTAGGGTAAGAAATTTCATAAAATATTAGTACTGGAAGAAAAAGTGAAAGGCGATTGCCATGTGTCATTTCCAAAGTCTGAAATTTTCAACTATAATGTGAAACGCAATTCGTTTGAATTTTATTTTTTCTTCTATCTTTTTTTAAGGGCCACAAGGACAGAACTCAAGGACCACAGGTGGTCCGCAGACCATAGTTTGAGAAGCGCTGACCTAATCTATTTCTTTGATTGTCTGTATTTCCCCCAGCAGAATATTATTGTTGTCCATTCAGATACAAGAAGAATAATGTGCACTGCGATTTGTAGGCACGATGTCCAACTATAAAAAAATAAAAAAAGAGACAAGTTGACTAATTTGATAACATTTGCGTGTTTCCTTCAACAGTGAAAACAATATCACTTATACCTATTTTTTTAAAGATGGGATATGACATTATCGCTGCGATCGGAAAAACAACTGAATGGTAGGCCTGTTGCTACGGCAACAACGGTTGTGTAGCGCTGGCAACGTAGCGCTGCAGTTCCAAGCTCGGTCAATTAACTGTCATGTCCCATCTTTAAAAAGAACAGGTATAGTTCCATTTCCAAGCCACATGTTCAATGAGAGTATATAGCTCGTTCCTCTTTCGAATTTGATCAATACTTCTTCAGTTCATAACAGAAATCACCACCCTATACTTTATGGCGTATTTGTCCACTATTTATTAGTGTCCTTGGCATATCATTTCGTCATGTGTTAAAACTCTAGCTTTCTAATCCTTTGACATTATTAGTTTTCATAAAAAGTGGATTTCCTCTAATCTTATTTTTTGCCTAATTTTAAGCGTTCGTCTCTGGTAACAACCTGCCGAAAACTGTAGTCATTACTTTGTGGGAGATGGCTCTATACTACATGAAGTTAATATTTAATTAAGAATTAGTAGAATGTCGACAGGAAAGATCGGAATAGCGCGCGAAAACATAACCCAAATACATATGGATCTCCAGAGCGGAAAAGTGAAGTTGTAATCGTTTGACTAACAGAGTACTTGACTGATCAGGATTAGTGTGTGTTACTGCGGTGTTTATACAATTTGTCCTTCATCACGAAATCAAGCAAAATTAGTGAAGTTCTGGTCCACTGGTCCATTTTAAACACAGTACCACGGAGGAAATCGCGAAACTGTAAGTATTCATTCATTCACTTAGTGTTTTGCCCAAGGGCAGGTCTTTCACTGCAAACCCACCATTCTCCAATCTTTCCTATTTTCTGCCTTCTTCTTTATTTTCTCATCCGATCCATATATCTTAATGTTGTCTATCATCTGATATCTTCTTCTGCCACGAACTCTTCTCTCGTTCACCATTCCTTCCAATGCATCCTTCAGTAGGAAGTTTCTTCTCAGCCAGTGACCCAACCAATTCCTTTTCCTCTTTCTGATCAGTTTCAGCGTCATTCTTTCTTCACCCACTCTTTCCAACACAGCTTCATTTCTTATTCTGTCTGTTCACTTCACACGTTCCATTCTTGTCCATATCCACATTTCAAATGCTTCTATTCGCTTCTCTTCACTTCGTCGTATTGTCCATGTTTCTGCCCCCATACAATGCCACACTCCATATAAAGCACTTCACTAGTCTCTTTCTGAGTTCTTTTTCCAGAGGTCCGCAGAAGACGCTCCTTTTTTTTGTTAAAAGCTTTCTTGGCCATTACTATCCTCCTTTTGACTTCCTGGCAGCAGCTCATATTACTGCTTATAGTACACCCGAAGTATTTACCTCAATTCATGGAAATTTTATATAATACTGATTATCCGATTTGTTCGATTAACCCCTCAGTCTACCCCCTTCATTAGTACAGATAATAGAGGTTCTACCACAATCTAGTATATACAGTCACGAAGCTTGAGTTTATGAGTGTACTAGGAACAATAGACTGTGCAGGTACTGTTTCGCATTGTCTGTAATGAGGCGATAGTAGCGACCCTAGTGTTTAGCAGCCATCTATGGATGCATATTTACTAAGTATTGAGCTTCGTGACTGCATACAGGTTGTTTCCGAGGTGGTGTTACAAACTTTCGGGATGATGGCGAAGGACACATGTATCAATTTGAGATAAGGAACCCTGGTCCGGAAATGACCGAGTCGAAAGTTACAAGGAAAAATAGTTCTGTGGAAATGAAAAAAATGTATTCCTCTGTACACCTTATTTATGTGTATTTATCTGTACATCTTACACATACTGTATTCATCTGACGTTGTTTACGTTGTCTACTTTCAGTATTCCATTCAGTGCCTGTGTGAGGGGTGAAGACAGGAAACTACACTAAAGCAATGCAGATAGCGTAATGTGTAACGGACATGGTTGGTCCTGATATGCACGTCTGTAGACAGCAGTGTATGTGTACAAGTTGCAGTGTCCAGTCGATCAGTCCTAGTGAAATGAAGGAGTACACGAGAGCGGAATATGCAGACATGATTTTCGAATAAGGATAAGCCAATGGGAACAGTAGACAAGCTCACACATTGTATCGGGGACAAGTACCCACGTAGGAGACATCCGGCCCATACCATCTTTCCACGACTGTTCCAAACGTTAAGGGAAGGAGGGCACATGATGCCAAATTACAATTCCATTTCCACATATCTATTTTTGCTTATAACTTTCGATCAGTAATTTCCGGACCATGGTTCCTTATCTCAAATTGATACATGTGCCCTTCGCCATCATCCCTGAAAGTTTGTAACACCACCTCGGAAACACCCTGTATACTAGACTGTGGTTCTACTATATTAGCAAAAGAAGAATAAGTATAAACGATACAGAATCCGAACCTGCTCTTCACATTAAATCGAAGTTACTGTTTAACATTTACACATAGTACAGACGGCGCACACAGTACTTCGAAATTCTTATCCTGGCTAGACCTGACAGAAAAAAGCGAGGAGACACGACGAATTCTTCTTGTGACAGCACTACGAGAGACGCCGTGCCGGAGTGAAGCCAAGACTTTCCTGACGCCATTTAATTAGAGTACCTGCATATGTATTTAAAGAACAGACTGCTATTAACGTGTTTGGAAAAGAATATAGTTCACGTGCGGCATCTGGCCGGCCTCCAGTTTGGTCTCAATGGTACTGTCGGCATGGCAACGGCACTGACCTCGCGATCAGCTGGCCACCGCAGCAGTGTCGCAACGAACTCGTAACCTCTTACTCACCTCTCATTACTTCTCACAGAAGTATAGAGAAAGCATTGCAAAAAGGCTTGTTCAAATAAACTTATTGATATTTCCAGCACCACTTATAGCGATGGACTACTTTTTTGGCATACTGTGAATTGATTATTGGCCGAACTTAATTATTCATTTTAAGTGTATGTATGTATGTATGTATGTATGTATGTATGTATGTATGTATGTATGTATGTATGTATGTATGTATGTATGTACAGGGACATCATTTTATTTTTACTTCAATTTTTATTGTACCTGAGTTTTTGAATGTACAGTACTTCACTCCCACCCCTTCTACTAATGAAGTTCCAACTGTTCTCCAGACAGAGTCAAGGCCGCGTATATTAAACAGCACTGAGTTAGTGAGTATAGTACGTTCCAGAAATATGTTCATGTTTTCCAGTGACGAAAGAGCTTTCAATATTGAATCATATTTTCGCACAGGTACTGTCCGTTTGCCTACGTCGCATCCCGATTTCCCCCATCTGCTTCTGCACACCCCTCTGTAAAAGCTGGGCTGTCTTAGCTCTTTTCTGAAAACATTAATTTCTGTTAGGAATTGGACGTTTACGTAATATGGTACAACTGTTTAAAATAGGCCCTAACTTAAATAAAAGGGCCTCGTTAAGTAATTAACTGCCACGTGATTTTCCCCCCTTTCTACGATCCTGCGGCAGTAGATAGCATGTCTGAGTAATTTTATCTGTGCGGGTCGGGCAGAAGTGAAGATTGAATTTACAGTACGTAAGGTACTCTTTTATAGAGTAGGTACAGAATTATTTCAACATGAGTTACTAGTACGAAAGACGAAACTGGTAATTGGGATTAGGTACAGTAACTTATAGTGCAATAATATGCACAAAAGAACTGAAGCCTGTATCGAAATGAACGGCCACTATTTTCCAAAATATGTTTAAATATCCATATTATGATTATTTTTCATTTTAACTTCATTCTCTATAGTGTACGCTAATGTGCTGTAGACAGTATAATATGCACTGCATAATGAATACGTTCGCATAGATAACTCAATTCGTGAGTAAAAACACTTATTCTTAATACAGTACTGCATTTTGATTAAACAAAAACCTAATGAAAATTATCGAACTAAAAAACGCGATATTTCCTAGTTTACGTAAATGGATGAACTACTTTTCTTCCCTCCTGTACCTAGTAAAGTGATTTGTGTTTTACGCCAATATCATCGAACTCCAGTTGTGGAAGGGGGTAGCGAACGGTGTTTCCGGTTCTCTAAAGGTATAGACAGGTTAATATTAAAAATTTTAGTAAAAATAAAATGATGTCCCTGTATGTATGTATGTATGTATGTATGTATGTATGTATGTATTTATTCACACTGCAAATGGGGTATATACCCGGTGGCAGTGGCAACTAATTACACTCAATAATGAGAATTAATAATAAACACAACTAATAAAAATACAATTAATAAATTACTACTACTACTACTACTACGACTGCTACTACGACTAATAATAATAATAATAATAATAATTAATACTGATACTGTAGTAGCAGTAGTAGTAGTAGTAATAATAATAATAATAATAATAATAATAATAATAATAATAATAATAACAACAAGGAGCATCCTAAATTAAATGAAGCACGATCACTTAAAATAACATTTAAAATGAATCTAATTTGTATCTTAACCATAAGTTCGAACTAAAACCCACGAGCATGATATGTTCATACCTACACAAGTACATTTCAGCACTACATTTATTTCGCTGTCAACTCACTCACTGCACTGGAACTACGACACATTTCACTGGTTCTATCCTGATTTCACTAACATTTCAAAAACATTTCACTGTTCAAATACTTTGCATTTCACTTACACAACACACTTCTTCACTGATACAACACTTCAAATAACAAAATATCAATTACACCCCTTAAATAGTGTGTATAATATACTACAGTCTATTAGTGAAGTCCTTAAGCCTATTTTGAAATGCATTTTTGTTTATTGGTAAAGCCTTTAGTAAGTCTGCAGGTAAAGTTTTTCAGTCCCTGATAGTACGATTGAGAAAAGAAAACTTTCCAGTGCCCGTCCTCTGTCTTCTTTCCCTCCATTTATATGAGTGGTCGTTTCTTGAAGAGTAATTTGGCGACTGCAACCTACTTTTTATTTCTCTCCAGGCAGGTCACCGCTGTATGTTTTGAACATTGCGTATAATCGAATAACCCGTTCTCCTGTCCGTAAGTGTGTCCCATTTTAATGGTGAATTATTACGACAACGCTTGAGAGCCCGTTTTTTAATCCTTTCCAGTGAGAGTTCAGCTAGATATCCGGTCGAAAACCCGCGCATCAGATATACTTGTATAACCGGCGTAGACTACATCAATATCAGTCCAGCAGTAAAGATTTCTTTCTGAAACACGTCCGTTGTTGGTAATTTTTTAAGTAGGCTATTCAATAAATATTATAAATCACTAACACCTTGTAATATTTACATCAATGCCAATTTTCGCAAATTTTTGTGGCTTTGTGTAAAGTGAATTGTATTCGTCTGCTTAAGCTGTACAACTTATAAGTGAAGATAAATGCTTATATTTGAATAAGATAAAAATGAAAAGATCTTACTTTGGCGTACATTAGGCCTATAGAATTAATTTATGCACATATTCTCAATAACAATTTAAGAAATACAGAAAGTATAAACAGAACTATAACTGGCTACTGGTAAGTAACTAAATTGCTACGATACGTATAAAAGTATAATGAGGGAATATATATGTTATCTTAATAACATCGTTTATTTTTTCGAAGATGCAATATTCCAATGCAGGATTTCCCTACCCACTGTAAGACCTATGCTTACGACCTATTACTTACAACGCATAGGCTCAACCTATAACTAGTCTCAATCAAACATTTACTTATGTCTTATTTGAGAAAATTTCTTGTGTAATGGAAAGTTCAAGATGAAAATTGTCAGATCCGACTTTAAGCACCGAATCGTTTTGTGGAATTTTCGACACAAGAGCTTCAAAGAATTTAATGTTATTATTGAAGCAAGTAAGAGTGTTTTATTTTATGCATACACTGATCAGACGATTTGACTTGAAGTTTTGGAGTGTAACAAAGCCCGTCCAGTAATTTAGGAGAGAGAGATAGAGAGAAAGAGAAAAGTGTAATTACCTTGTTGTTGGGGCTGTTGAGTTGCATTTTCGTAAACATTTTGAAAACGATTTTACAGCATTATAATGCTTTTAACAACATTTGTCACTGTAATGATAAATACGAGGGTGAAAGCTAATCTTTATAATAAACAACGACATTTGATAATTACGCACGACACTAGGCCTGTACATTCACACTAAGTGGGATTTTCCAATCATGCGGTGAAAAAAGTACAAACTCGTTTTTAGATACCAGAACAATTACAAAAGAATGGATTATGAGTTACGACCCAGTTTGTAGGAAAGTGATAATTTTTACTTTATTCGCTGAAATTCTAGCTTACTTCACTTCAATGATAAACAGAAATCAGTGGAGATAAATACTTGCGGAACATAAAACTGAGTGTAAAAGGATTCTCATTATTTTTCTGCATTGATACGGATAAGAAAAAGCTTATCTGTACATACATACATCCGTACAGAATGCGATAGAAATGGACATTTGTTCACTGAGCTTGTCTTTTATTGCCCTTTCCTGTCTCAAGCAGTAGTCTCATACAGTGCTGATCACAATATAAATTGAGTCCCAAAACTCATGAACATCTCACGCTGGTACAAAGTTACCACGCCTGTGTTGATAAAACGGAAAAAAAAACAGCTCCGTTCTTGAAGACTGATGATGAGTATATAAAATATTCTAAGAGCCGGTTGCAGAAACACCGATCAAATATGATTGGCGATCAAGGAGGGTTTGACTGGCCATCAGTTCTATTTCTGTTGCAGAAAGAACGATCAGTATTTCATCGGAGATCAGTCTTCCATTAGATTTGATCAACAGATTTTTGCTGGTTAAGTGACTGATAATTGATCAAGTATTTATGTTGTTCTCTTTATAGAGCAGTTACTGTAATTTATATAGTAAATAGTTATAGCGTTACAATATTGTTTTCGACATAATGGATTCTTCTGATGAAGAAATTTTAGAATGAAAAAATATTATTAATAAGAAGGCATTTCCGTGATAGACATGAATTGTTTTTATGTATAATGACAGAGAATTTGGGCAAAGATTTATGTTAAGTAAGGATTCGTGTGTTTTGTTAATTTCAAAAATTGAAACAAATATATGCAGACAGACAAATCGAAACCTTCAACTTTCGCCTATGAACGAAGTTCTAATAACGCTGAGATTTTATGTTGGAAATTTTCAGGCAGTCTTGGGTGATCTTGTTGGGGTCCACAAATCAACTATTTGCCGAGTAGTTAGGAATGTTACGTATGAAACTGCTTTGTTATCGCAGGATCTCATAAAGCCCCCAACCTCAGACAGGGAAAGATTTGAAATCCATAGAGAATTTTCAGCCATGTCAGGATTTCCAAGAGTAATTGGTTGTATAGACTCCTCACATCCCCATCCAATCACCTGGTTGAAATGATGCCGAACTCTATCGAAATAGAAAAGGTTTCTTTTCTGTGAATGTACAGGCAATATGTAGCCTACACCGTCATTGAAATTCTGGAATGTTGTAGCCCGTTGACAGGGTTCTACACATGACAACACAATATTTTTAATGAGTAGGTTACGAGCTCAATTTG
Source organism: Periplaneta americana (assembly GCF_040183065.1). NCBI lineage: Eukaryota > Metazoa > Arthropoda > Insecta > Blattodea > Blattidae > Periplaneta > Periplaneta americana. The sequence goes on from NC_091121.1 coordinate 155,994,940, forward strand.
TAAACAGAGAGATAGGAAATGGAATTCTTTTGGGATATGGAGGCTATGCATGTTCCAATTTCTTGTCGACTCCCCTAGCAAATCCCACAACAGAAGCCCCTCACGTTTTTTTGTTTCCTTAATTTTTTTCACTATATTGTAGTCTATATACAAATAGAATCCGTCTATTTCCTTTCTACAAAAAAGCAACAAAACAGCAAAGCATTGGCTTGTTTTCCTAGTCACCGCCCACTGATGCATTCGTTTCGCGACTTTTGAAGAGCATCAAATTGGCTGTGGTTGCTAAATAGTGCTGTTGTTAAATGCATTTCTTTCTCAAATCAGCAATTAGCAAATCCAAACAAGTTGATTGGAGATTCACGTTTGTGCAACGCAATGAACAATCAAATAAATCAGACATCAACTGATTGGCGATCAGGGACTGATTTGATTTACGTTTCTGCAACTGGGCCTAAGCTTCATCCATACGTTAATGGGTCTAATTACTTAGAGAGACACATTTAACAGAATGTAACGAACAAATGACGTGCGAATTGATGAGTTTCGATAAAAACTTGTATTTTATGTAGTAATGAACTGATATCATATCTAATCCCACGTCATGAACTCGTGAAGAATGACGGTAAGTTACGTGAAAACACTTCTTTAGAGCAGGATAGTAAACATCTGAGAATCGACTCGCGTCACATTTCAACGGAAAGAAGGTTGTATTTAACAATGAAGTAAAATAATCTCTCAAGTGCGTGGTTATTCCCAAATATTGCAAAAATTCGCATCCTGTAATAAGTGAGATGTGTAACTCCACAAGTAAGTAGAAATAGTATTGTTCTTTAATGACGTTTCAATTTCAGAGGCTATTCAACGTGAATGGATAATAGATGACGAAGTTTTGTAAAACCTTACGTCGAAGACGGACTTCTCTTATGTGGCGTAAATCTAAGATACGGGACCTAGAACTTTACTTCCCTTCGGAATATGTATGATGAGACTTTCTTGTGTTGCAGGTGTTACATTTGAGTTTGTATACGACTGTGTGGTTGTATTTGTTTGTGTTGTTTGTATGTTGAGATGTTTTTGTAGTGTTGTTTGCAACAACTTCTACATGGGACAGACAGGCATATCATTTCAAACACGTTACAAAGAACACATCACAGCCATAACAAATTACAAAACACCTCCACATATGCAGAACACATCACAAATGCCAACCACACCTACAAAGACATCAATACAGACATGGAAATACTGCACATACAACCAAAAAGCCAGAAACTCAACACACTAGAACAATATGAAATATACAGACACACGAAAACATACCCCAACGATACTCTCAACACACAACTCAATTTCAAAACACATACACTCTTTGACTCTACACTACGAATGCACCCTCACAGGAAACAGGAAACAAGAGGCGCCAAGACCAACAACGACCAGTTCTGAAGATGACCCAAAATAGGGCGAAACATGTTAACAAGGTACGTTAAAATTTAACACAAGAAAGACTCGTAATACATATTCCGAAGTGATACAGTGTTAAAAGTTGTGTAATCAAGATGTATATTTACTTTCCTCTTGAAGAATCCATGCTAAGCATCCTATCACCAATTAAAATCCATCGCATTCGACCGATTCGGATTAGACACTCAGAAAAAAAAAAGACATTAAATTTACTTCTCTCCTCTACAGACAGCCTTAACTTGTGTTTGTTCCATGTTGTCTCAAGCGGTGGCCTTGCTCCATTGGGACCAAATGATCAGAAAGTCCCGTTTATTAACCCTGACGATGGTGAGATGTCATGTTATGAAGTGTCGTGTATCACAACATGTGAAAAAAATGTGAAACTCCGCCTTAGACGACAACACACTTGGAATGCTGTGCGTTGATTACGTCTGTACATTCCTATGTATTTACACAGGAGTGCCAGAACATTCGCCCAAAGTCCACAGAATGAATCACATGAAATGAGCGTGTGATTCTCTAATTAGTCATAAAAGTTGGATTCGACGCACATCGCTTTTTCAACAGAATCCATTTCATTTCTTCCTACATTTTGCTCTTATCAAGTAATGTAGCATTGAAGTCCAGCGAACAATGAATGTGGACGTCATCCAAATTCAATTAAACCGTGGGCGGAAATACTGCATCCGTATCAATAAGAAATTAAATTCTGAGATTCTATAGTGTTTGCTGGAGCAACATTGCTATTTACTACAGATGAGTCGCTATCCTGAGCAAGATTAATCCAGTCTCTATCATCATATCCCACCTCCCTCAAATCCATTTTAATATTATCCTACCATCTACGTCTCGGTCTCCCCAAAGGTCTTTTCGCCTTTGGCTTCCCAACTAACACTCTATATGCACTTCTGGATTCGCTCATACGTGCTACATGCCCTGCCCATCTCAAACGTCTGAATTTAATGTTATTATGTCAGGTGAAGAATACAATGCATGCAGTTTTGCGTTGTGTAACATTCTCTATTCTCCTGTAACTTCATCCCTCTTAGCCCCAAATATTTTCCTAAGAGCCTTATTCTCAAGCACACTTAATCTCTGTTCCTTTCTCAAAGTGAGAGTCCAATTTTCACAACCATACAGAACAACTGGTAATATAACTGTTTTATAAATTCTAACGTTCAGATTTTTTGACAACAGACTGGATGAGAAAAGCTATTATTATTATTATTATTATTATTATTATTATTATTATTATTATTAGTATTATAACTGTAGTAACTTTCGAGGAATATCACTTTTGTTGACGTCGTACAAAATTTTGTCGAATATCCTTTTGAGAAGATTAACTCCATATGTAGATGAAATTATTGGGGATCATCAATCTGGTTTTAGGCGTAATAGATCGACTATTGATCAGATTTTTTGTATTCGACAGATATTGGAGAAAAAATGGGAGTATAAGGGTACAGTACATCAATTAGATTTCAAAAAGGTGTATGACTCGATTAAGAGAGAAGTTTTATATAATATTCTTATTGAATTTGGTATCCCCAAGAACCTAGTTCGATTAATTAAAATGTGTCTTAGTGAAACTTACAGCAGAGTCCGTATAGGCCAGTTTCTATCTGATGCTTTTCCAATTCACTGCGGGCTAAAGCAGGGAGATGCACTGTCACCTTTACTTTTTAACTTCGCTCTAGAATATGCCATTAGGAAAGTTCAGGATAACAGACAGGGTTTGGAATTGAACGGGTTACATCAGCTTCTTGTCTATGCGGATGACGTGAATATGTTAGGAGAAAATCCACAAACGATTAGGTAAAACGCGGAAATTCTATTTGAAGCAAGTAAAGAGATAGGGTTGGAAGTAAATCCCGAAAAGACTAAGTATATGATTATGTCTCGTGACCAGAATATTGTACGAAATGGAACTATAAAAGTTGGAGATTTATCCTTCGAAGAGGTGGAAAAATTCAAATATCTTGGAGCAACAGTAACAAATATAAATGACACTCGGGAGGAAATTAAACGCAGAATAAATATGGGAAATACCTGTTATTATTCAGTTGAGAAGCTTTTGTCATCTAGTGTGCTGTCAAAAAATCTGAAAGTTAGAATTTATAAAACAGTTATATTACCGGTTGTTCTGTATGGCTATGAAACTTGGACTCTCACTTTGAGAGAGGAACAGAGTTTGAGGGTTTTTGAGAATAAGGTTCTTAGGAAAATATTTGGGCTAAGAGGGATGAAGTTACAGGAGAATGGAGAAAGTTACACAAAGCAGAACTGCACGCATTGTATCCTTCACCTGTCATAATTAGGAACATTAAATCCAGACGTTTGAGATGGGCAGGGCATGTAGCACGTATGGGCGCATCCAGAAATGCATATAGAGTGTTAGTTGGGAGGCCAAAGGCGAAAAGACCTTTGGGGAGGCCGAGATGTAGATGGGAAGATAATATTAAAATGGATTTGAGGGAGGTGGGATATGATGGTAGAGACTGGATTAATCTTGCTCAGGATAGGGACCAATGGCGGGCTTATGTAAAGGCGGGAATGAACCTCCGGGTTCCTTAAAAACCAGTAAGTAAGTAATTATTATTATTATTATTATTATTATTACGAATTATATAACCACAATATTATCAAAATTACTATCGGATCAGAACATACCGAATGGAGACCGATAAACTGTGAACTTCGTCAAAGATCCCCCCTCTCACCACTTTTATTCAATATATACATCAACTCCATCATCAGACATTGGCGACTAACAATTCATGGAAACATCCTGCTCTTCCGAAATTGTTCTCTAGAGACATTATTATATGCAGATGATCAGGTTCTTTTTGCTACAAATGAAGACGAGCTGCAATACTCAATATATCATCTGAATATAATAGCACAAAATTTCAATATAAAAATTCCCCAAACAAAACAAAAATTATGGCGTACCAAGGTAAACAGCCAGTTAGGAGTAAAATTTGCATTGGAACCCATACGTTAGAACAGGTAAACTCATTTAAATATTTAGGTTATAATTTGACATATTTACCTGTTACTGATATATCTGAAAATATTCAACATTTTAATGGAGACTTAAGGACCATAAACCAGGTTTTCACAACCACGAAAACCCAAAAACATACCAGGTTAAAAGCATATAAAGTTCTAGCAAGACCTGTCCTCATGTATGGTAGTGAGGCCTGGACTATTCGTCACAGCTCAACGCCTAACTGCGGAAATGAGATTTCTAAGGAGGACTGCCGGCTACAGCTTGCTTGACCACAAAAAGAATGAACTAATTACAAAAGAATTGAAAATTACACCCATTTATGAACATCTCAACCACTATAGACAAAAATGGCTTAACCATGTCAATAGGATGTACCGTTCCAGACTTACTTACTTACTGGCTTTTAAGGAACCCGGAGGTTCATTGCCGCCCTCACATAAGCCCGCCATTGGCCCCTATTCTGAGGAAGATTAATCCATTCTCCATCATCATATCCCACCTCCCTCAAATCCATTTTAATATTATCTTTCCATCTACGTCTCGGCCTCCCTAAAGGTCTTTTTCCCTCCGGCTTCCCAAGTAACACTCTATATGCATTTCTGGATTCGCCCATACCGTGCTACATGCCCTGCCCATCTCAAACCTTTCCAGACTCCCAAGACAAATTCTCCGCTATATACCACATGGAAGACTATCTTTGGGACGCCCCCTGAAAAGATGGACGGAGACTAACAGGCCATTAGGACTAATACCTGCAAGGACGATGATGATGAAGATTATTATTATTATTATTATTATTATTATTATTATTATTATTATTATTGTTATTCCGGTACGACTATTATTTTTATATTATTAAAGTACAAAAGTAATAACGTAAAAATTTATAATTAGTTGGTAAGTATTTTCAGAATATAAGTGAACTGTTTAAAATGTTATTCCATAGAAGAGTATGTGTATGTGATTTGATCCTGATTGAGTGGAAGAGAAGGCCTGATGGCCTTAACTCTGCCAGGGAAAATAAAACTATTATTATTATTATTATTATTATTATTATTATTATTATTATTATTATTATTATAAGAGTGATACATTTTTTAGATAATACATCTTGCAAATGTTTAATTTGTAATAACTTAATATGCAGTCACTACTACTTACTCAGAGAGCAGACGGGTGTAAAATGTAAGTGAACTGTTAAATGCTCGTGCTTAAAAGCCATTTTCATTTCTGTGTTTAATGTTTTCTCACTTTGTTTCACCAGATTTGGATCTAATTGAAGGTGGAGACTGGATAATTTCTTATTTCCAGTCACGCACACGATTAGTACTCTTTTGGAGTTCACTGAAGAGTGTCGTTCAGGTATGCAACTATCACCTCGACAGGAATGCGAGTCGTGAAATACACTGCACAAGTTGAGCAAGATCTGTCTCTTCCATCGACTCAACTGTAGTCTTTGTTACAAAATGTGTCAATGGCAGTCATAATTTCAACATTCCGGCATTACTGAATGTCGATATTCCGTTGCAGCAAAACATGACCTTTCACTGTGTAGCTCTCGGCACATGTTCATGTCCTTGCATTCAGGATTTCGTAAAATTATGCTGAGTTTCTGTACGTACATGTTTACTTTCTGTCTGTGTGTATTTTTCACATCTGGCTACTTCAGTATGCAAGCAGCCATCACAATAATTCACCCGAAGATTTGCTATGTAGCAATAAAGTAGACCTCTTAATCAAAGAGTATTCCACCAAATAAGTTTTTTTTTTGTTTTGTTTTGTTTTTTTTTTTTTTTTTGCTTGTGCTGTAATCTCGATCCACGAACAATTCTGTGATGTTTGGGCAGAACATGATAACTTCAAAAATGGCCCTTTTCTTAGCTGAAAGCGCAGCCTTATACAGAGTGTTTTCGGGTTGGTGTTACAAACTTTGAGGGATGATGGGGAAGGGCACATGTATCAATTTGAGATAAGGAACCCTGGTCCGGAAATGACTGAATCGAGCGTTATAAGCAAAAATAGTTGTGTGGAAATGAAATTATAATTTGGCACCACGTGCCCTCCTTCCCTTAACGTTTGGAACAGTCGTGGAAAGATGGTATGGGCCGGATGTCTCCTACGTGGGTACTTGTGCCCGATACAATGTGTGAGCTTGTCTACTGTTCCATTGGTTCATCCGTATTCGAAAATCAGGTCTGCATATTCCGCTCTCGTGTACTCCTCCATTTCACTAGGACTGATCGACTGGACACTGCAACTTGTACACATACACTGCTGTCTACAGACGTGCATATCAGGACCGACCATGTCCGTTATACATTACGATATCTGCATTGCTTTAGTGTAGTTTCCTGTCCCCACCCCTCAGACAGCGCACTGAATGGAATACTGTAAGTAGACAACGTAAACAACGTCAGATGAATACAGTATGTGTAAGATGTACAGATATATACACATAAATAAGGTGTACAGAGGAATACAATTATTTCATTTCCACACAACTATTTTTGCTTATAACTTTCGACTCAGTTATTTCCGGACCAGGGTTCCTTATCTCAAATTGATACATGTGCCCTTCCTCATCATCCCTGAAAGTTTGTAACACTAGCCCGGAAACACCCTGTATATAAAGAAACAGTTCTCTTTAGTTTGGTATAGCCATGATATCTGCATCTAATCTTAGGCATATGTTATTGTCATTCACATTTGTAAGGTTAGAATTATGATTTGTATAGGAAAAGTGAAAATAAAAATGTCTGTACCTCAAAACAGGTTTTTAAAAGTTATCATGTTTTGACAAACATCACAGAATTGAAATATTTTGTGTTGACTGGAGGAAAGTTAGTTGCGAGTGAAGTATACATAAACACACGTAAGCACACGAGGCAATGACGCCACATTGAATGTAACAAGAATGTTTTATGGAGGCCATGGAATGAAAATTATATGTGTTAAGTAGAGGAATAACCAATCTGAAGACCCCAACATAAAGTTTCCAATTGCACGAGATATTTCTATAAATAAATGAACAAGTGAGATTGTTTGCAATGTATAGGGTTTTAAAATATGGTCACATTATTATTATTATTATTATTATTATTATTATTATTATTATTATTATTATTATTATTGCCTGAAAGGAAAGGGTGCACCCTTGCGCTACATCCATCTCAGATAATTATTACGCTGATCTCAATCTAGGTGCATTCCCAACCCACCAGCCCGAGTCGAGACTAGAATTGAAAATACATATGCATTGTATATTTGAAAGTATAATATGTTAAATATAACACTACGTTTAACATTCACTGTCCGTTCTTTCCCATATATTTTACATACCAAGTTAAAAAATCAGATGTTATTCAGTAATTTTAAAATAAAATTCGTGCTCTCTTCAGTGAGAGATTATGTCCCAAACATTACAATTTGTCTGCTTTATTTTTATAAAAAATATATAAGTGTAAGTTACAAGGATGTTATAGAAACTTTGATGCGAACGGATTTATATGCTAAGAGAAAATAACGGTATAGCAACACATGTTTTCCTTAACTCAATGTAACTAGAATGTATCTAACTGAATGTGTTTGTTCTGAAATTCAGAAAAGAAATATCGACCAATTCGCTGCCACTGGCTAGTGAAGGTTGCACTGGAAGAAATAATGAACGGGAGAAGAGTTCGAGGAAGAAGAAGATATCAAATAGACGATATTAATATATACGGATCGTATGCGGAGACTAAGAGGAAGGCAGATAATAGGAAAGACTGGAGAATGGTGCCATTGGGCAGAAAACTACGAATAAAAACTACGAATAAAAGAATGAGTGTAGGACTAAATTTTACTATGACCTACATTTCAAAACTAATTTTACAATTAAAATATAGGGTGTTAAAAAAGTATCCAATATTTTAGGAGGTGATAGTATGGATCAAATCAAGAAAAAGGTGTCTAATAAACATGGGTCCTACAACACATACTTTCTGAGATCTGAACACTTGTTCATAGGAGGTGCTCAATGTGACGTCCATTTATGGCAATGCATTTTTCTGCCCTACAATACAACAGGCTACCAGATAATCATACCGTAGTTGACACCCCTGACATGGAATACTGATACGTCGCAAGGAATAATGAAAAGAAAAGTTTCTTTGCGGATATGAGCGGGATTCAGCAGAGATGCTGTTGTGAATTTTCGTAATCAGCATGTGTGGGCTGATGAAAATTCCCATGCAGTTGAAGAAACAAGGCATCAGCACCGATTCTCAATCAACGTATGGGCAGGCGTTCTTGGTGATAGATTAAGGGCCATACGTGCTACCACAGAGATTAACTGGGGTCGTTATCAAGACTTTCTTATTAACTTATTACCTACCTTGCTGGAGTATGTGCCATGTCAGCAAAGACTACAGATGTGGTTCATGCATGATGGCACACCAGCAAATTTTTCAGCAATGAGCGTGAACACCTGACGCTGACATTTCAGGACCGCTGATTTGATTGGGGAGGCTCCACACTTTGGCCTGCTCGTTACTCAAATCTAAATCCCCTAGACTTTCGGTCAATTTCAAAGAGAGAGTGATTTCTTACGCCGAAGGGCAGAGAAATGCATTGCCATGAATGGACGTCACATTGAGCACCTCCTATGAACAAGTGTTCAGATCTCAGAAAGTATGTGTTTTAGGACCCATGTTTATTAGACACTTTTTTCTTGTTTTGATGCATACTAGCACCTCCTAAAATATTGGATACTTTTTAACACCTTGTATATGTAGAAAAGAACACCTACATTACTCCCCTTCCAGTAACCAAGTGTTGCGTTGCACCATCTCTTAGCATAATAATTACACTGCACTGGGGGATATCTAATTGCAGTTCTACCTGGTGAGTGTCTGGATTCCTTCCTTCACGACAGGTTCCTCTGCTTCTCTTTCATTTCAGGACTAAAATATATGAGTTATGGTCTTCGAACAACAGAAGAGAGCACTTTTTAAGGGATCAATTGATATTTTGAAGTTTTATATTCGATTTTGACAGTAAAATAGTTATCGATTCATGTATAACAAGACATGGACTACTATAGACTATCGATAAACACGTATGTGCAAGTAGAGGAAACTTTGTGTACAAAAGTATTTTTTGTTGCTTTGTATTGTGGTTTTAATGGTTTGACCAAGTTCGTGTACTGCTGAAGTCTAGATAAGAACGTTTCACGATCAGGTCTAATGATGGCCTAGTAATTCTGGTGATTTAATATTTCTGTCTTAAACTAATTTATATTTATTGCACATAGACCTAGAAGAACTATTGGTAGGGTGTTAGTCGAATTGATGAAATTATGTGGTTTAATGGCAGTTTTCCCAATAGTTGTTGTCAAATACAGGGACATCATTTTATTTTTACTTCAATTTTTCTTGTACTTGAGTTTTTGAATGTACTTCACTCCCACCCCTTCTACTAATGAAGTTCGAACTGCCCTCCACACAGAATGAAGGCCGCATATAGTAAACAGCATTGAGTTAGTGAGTATAGTACGTTTCAGAAATATGTTCGCGTTTTCCAGTGACGAAAGAGTTTTCAATATTGAGTCATATTTTCGCACAGGTACTCTCCGTTTGCCTACGTCGCATCCCGATTTCCCCCACCTGCTTCTGCACGCCCCTCTGTAAGCTGGGCTGTCTTAGCTCTTTTCTGAAAACATTAATTTCTGTTAGGAATTGGACGTCTACGTAATATTATACAGCTGTTTAAAATAACTTAAATAAAAGACCCCCGTTAAGTAATTAACTTCACGTGATTTCCCCCCTTTCTACGATCCTGCGGCATAACCACTTGGACGGACAGTATATAACATGTCTGAGTAATTTTATATTTTCGGGTCGGGCAGAAGTGAAGATTGAATTTACATTACGTAAGGTACTCTTTTATAGAGTAGGTTCAGAATTATTTCAACATGAATTACTAGTATGAAGGACGAAACTGGTAATTGGAATTAGATGCAATAGTCTATAGTGCGATAATATGCACATTAGAAGTGAAGCTTGTATCGAAATGAACGGCCACCATTTTCAAAAATGTGTTAAAATATCCATATTATAATTATTTTTCAATTTAACTTCTTTCTCTATATTGTATGCTAATGTGCTGTAGACAGTATAATATACACTGCATAATGAATACGTCCGAATGGATAACTCAGTTCGTGAGTAAAAACACTCATTGTTAATACTGTACTGTATTTTGATTAAACAAAAACCTAATGAAAATTATCGAACTCAAAATCGCGGTATTTCCTAGTTTACGTAAATGGATGAACTACTTTTCTTCCTTCCTATACCTAGTAGAGTGATTTGTTTGTGTTTTACGCCAGTATCATCGAACTACAGTCGTGGAAGGGGATAGCAAACTTTGTTTCCGGTTCTCTAAAGGAATAGCCAGGTTAATATTAAAAATGTTAGTAAAAATAAAATGATGTCCCTGTATTTACATTTCACTGTGAATATGCAGTTGTGTGTTATAATTTAACTCTAAATATGTGTGTCAAGGTTTTTGAGAGTTGTGATTTAAATAGTTTTCGCTGGCTTGTAAGAAGTCAAGAAAATACTACAGATCTTGTTACTTAGTTATTACAAAATAGTATGCTGTTATTTCGCCAGCGATAGAATAAGAACGGATTTCTTCCAAATAGTACAATGATCTTTGCATTATTTCCATCTTCTGTGTAAACAGGCCAATTATATCAATGTGTACAATGCTGAATTGTTCATCTGACTTCTGGAATTCTCCAATTTTATTTTGTACGTCTTGTTATTTTAGTTTTTGGCAGTTAATGCATGTTTGAGAGCATTTTTATTACAACATTCTTGAAACCAGGCCAATGAATTTACAAGTGATTTTAACTCCTAGTTGTTTATATGTTGTACTCGGTTGTACATTTGAAGGCGATAAGCTTTGGGAATGAAAGGTCTTATGTATGTCGTGGTAATATCACACTAGGCCTATAAGGATTTTTGTTTTAGTTCTTCATCTTGAAGTTGACTGCTAGCTAATTTGTCATAAACAACAACAGCACTAGCTTCTAGCCTTGATACGTTGCCTACGACCATATTATCCTTACCACTGATATGATGGATGTTTGTGGTAAATTGCGAAATATATCTTAACTGTCTCAGCTGTCTGAGAACTGCCTTTTCATTCTTTTGTTGAAATTCATATGTTAATGACTTGTAATCGGTAAATTGTAGTTATATCTGTTTCTTCAAGACGTGTTTGCTCAACAAAAAGATCATATATCTTTAGAAGTTTTCGGTCATAGAAACTTTATGCTTTCTGTGTATTACTTAACGGTGAGTTCAGAATTGTAGCAAAATAAATTTTGGATTGGGAAATACAAATAATGTTGCATATACATTTTTAAAAATCTAATTGTCGCTTCTATTCAAGCTAAGCCTATTTTTCACTTATTATTTCTAACTATTTAGATATTTACGAACAATAGCTTGAATATCTATTGCATTCATTAGATAGCGACAGAAAAATATACTATTCTTAGAAATATACGTAGAGAATTAAATGGTTTCAGGTATTTTGTAGTCTAGATTCCAGAATAATTAGGACTCTTTCCTGAAGTGATTTAGTACCATTAGTAGTTATTAAGCATCCAGAAAGTTAAATCTTCTGCTGATTTGGATATGTTAATACTGTATAAGTACAAATTTCTTCGATCTATCGGAGACTACTTTGAGGTAAGATTGGTATTTATCCTCAGAAATATATATTTTGAATTATGTCATTAATACAGGGAACATAAAATTTAATCCATAGATAATTTCACTAATAAACTTCTAGAATGTGGAAAGTGCATTTCAAAAGCCTGATGGTTTGACATCAAATTCATACAGTCCGAACTACGCAATGTTGGGTGTATTCAGTTACAATGATTATCAGAGGAGAAAAATTCACTCCGGGATTGAACCCAGGTCCTTGGTTCTACGTACCAAGTGCTCTAATCACTGAGCTACGTCGAAGCTCAATCCACAGCACCGGATCGAATCCAGAAAGGGAAAAACACTAGAGGAGAGGGATTCGATCCGGTGCTGTGGATTGAACTTCGGCGTAGCTTAGTGATTAGAGCACTTGGTACGTAGAACAAAGGACCCGGATTCGATTCCCGGCGCCGAAACGAATTTTTCTCCTCTATAATCATTGTTACCATAACAGATATATTCTGTAGGACCAAAAATTAGTGTTTATGTAGATGTATCCAGTTAATCCTCGCCTGAAACAGGAATTTAAAAGTAAATCTTTGATAGATCAATCTACGAAAAAAAATCTTATTCTCTCATAGATGTCACAAATCTACCATCCGTGGGATTGAATAAGTATCTGGTAAGGTTTGTGCATCTAATCATCTGTAATCTCCACAACGTAGCAGGGTAAAAAAGGTAAAGGTATCCTCGTAACATGCCATGAAGGCACTTGGGGGGCATGCTTTCAATGACCTCGGCACTAGAATGAGGTGGTGTGGTCGGCACCACGCTCTGACCGCCTTTTACCCCCGGGAAAGACCCGGCACTCAATTTTATAGGAACCTCGGGGCCTTTCTGAAAGTTTGGCAACGAGAAAAATCCTGTTACCACCTGGGAACGAACCCCGGACCTTCCAGTCCGTAGCCAAATGCTCTGCAAACTGAGCTACTCGGCCGCCAAGGTAGCAGGGTAACATCTTTTTATTCACCATTGAGATTTTCATAGTTGAATGATCCTATTGTCTGTCATAAAGTGGGGTCCCAGCTTACTGTTTCGAGTCTCTTAGAATCTATGGTCTGTCCCAGGAATCTGTAGAGTAGAAAGACGAAATAAGATCTCTGCGCAAGTGGTATGTGGGAGGGTTGGGGAGGAGGCGTTGATTGAACGAAGCTACCAATCGCTTGCAGGGAGGGAATCATTTCTATCTGAACTCTCTACCAGGAGCATCTTACCCCTTAGCGGCTCGAGCTGATGCTGCCCACAGTACACTCCGACACAGATAAACTCCGCCCCCATATACGCCAAGACGCTCTACAGATGCCTGAGACGGACCAGTCTTGCTCTAGAGCAGCGTTTTTCAATCTTTTTCAACATGTGGCACACTAAAGTTGTAATTTTAAATCCTGCGACACACCCATAGCTATAATCTAGACCTGTGATTCCTAACCGGGGGAGGGGGGGGGGCAATTTCTTCTTAAGAAGTTAATCTTCCTCGTATGTAATCGTGAAAACTTTGTAACTAATTCAACAGTTCATAGCATAAATACACGTCAAAAAAATGACTTTCATACTCCATCGGCAAGTCTATCGTGCTATCAAAAAGGAGTGCGTTATATGGCAGTAAAAATTTTTAATAGCCTCCCTATCGATATAAAAAATGAAACTCAAAACATAAAATTATTTTGGGCCAAATTAAAGAAGTACCTAATTTCTCACGCCTTCTATTCTGTATGTGAATTCATGACATTCAATAACACTTCATGAAATTGATACTAAAACTTTGTGTTGTACTAGTAGACTATATTGTAAATCTCATCTGTAAAAATTAAATAAATTTTTATATTAGTATTAAGTTTTTTGACTTGTTCCATATTCTGGCTGTAAGTAATGTATGAATACCATGGAATGTTAATAAATACAATACAATAAAAGACTAAGTGAAATACGATATTTTTAAGGTCCATATGATATTTTAAATTTAGTGATGTGACATCCCTGGCTGACTGTCAGTCATTCTCTTCTCTCCCGGCCACACAAATGCACTGGGCTTACTGAATGTTTACTCTTGTGGGTTCATTGTTTTACTACTCTTTTGACTTTTATCTTTCCAATTTTTGCTACGACTACCTTCATTATTTTCATTTTTTTTTCGCGAAACGCCGGCGGATCATTTGTGGCACATCGGTTGAAAATGGCTGCTCTAGAGTCTAGAGAATACAGGTGGATCTTCAGTTTTAAGGTAATGTTTAATATCATGATTAGGCATATTTTACCAGGAACCAAATTAGGTTTGGTTTCTTCCGTCTATTGTGACAAAGTTTTTATTTTGTTTTATTTCACGACGCTTCATCAACTGCGATGGTTATCTAGCGACTGCGTGAAATGAAGGCGATAATGCCAGCGAAATGAGCCCAAAGTAGAGCATTTATCCTTAATGGGTTGAGGGAAAACCCCGGAAAAATCTCAACCAGGATCTGAACCCGGATCCGCTGTTTCACGATCAGACATGCTAACCGTTACTTCACAGCGGTGGATAGTAAAGTTTTTATTTTCTGACATTGTGCTTATGACATTCTCCTTAGCGATGGACATTACACTGCCACCATAACTGCATAGTTTATTAACGTTATAAATTAATTTTCTTTTATTGATATCAATTAATAAATTGACATGATTAAATCTGCTACTAATATTCCCTCATTAACTCTTGCTCCTATAAATGGCTATCGAAACTGCCGTCTTAGCTCAAGGTCGACATCTCGAACTTTGATTGCATAAGTTGATATTTCTGTTTTATCGGGAGCAAATAATTTATATTAATTATTAGTTTTATCATTATAGACTAAGGAATTATCAACACATCAGCTTCGTTGTAGCTACGTTAGGAAGCGCAAACCCGTTCTTTTCCTTTGTTTTATTTAAATCATTCTTAACTGAATGGAAATGGTTGGTATTTCTTTGAAACGTCCTTAAACATTTACGCAGTGATAAGGAATAACAGATGAGGCAAATGTGGTAACGCGCGTAAAATTGCCTGGCTACATATCTTCTAAGTAACCACCACGATTAAACATTCAAATTATTCGGCCTTAAGAAGATTATTTTCTGAATTAAATGTCCGATATTTTTCTCACTTAAGAATCGCATAATTGAAGATTTCAGAACCATAGTGGGCCAAGCGCCATTTATTAAAAACGGAGAAAGCAAGGGTTAAAGTTAAGTGAATACCAATAGTTTAATGAAGATTGACATATCATTTAGTTTTAATGTCTATACTTTTGTATTATTTGCTGTAAGTTTCCATTGAATTATGGTAATAACTTCATTTTAACCATTGTTTTCTACGGTTTTAGTAAATGGCGCTTGGCCCACTATGATTCTGAAGCCTTCGTTATTGTCGCATATTAGGTGATACTATTTTTTTTGGGGGGGAGGGTACGTAGTTTTGACTTCTGAGAATTATTTTCTGTCATTAAATCCACATCGTTCTGTCTTTGTCACTTGAAATGGAGACGAGAATAACACTGTTTTTATAGTTCCGTCGTTCTTATTTCCGGCAGCCAATCACGTTGCAGGTCGGCTACATTTAAATTTGTGTGTCTTGTGGATTCGCTGATGATGACGTTATGAATTTCCTAAGGCTCGATAAATACTTAATATAATCGCCCGCCATTTCGGTCTTTCGTTGGCGTTCGCAGAGAGCACATGAGGATGTTATTTGCGGCTCAATTATTTGCTGAATTACAGTGCGTTTGATTTATTATCATAGGAGCTACGACATTATAATGTTTAACGGTGTGGCAAATAGATTCCTCGTCTGATAGGTCGGCAACGAAAGAACAAAAATGGCGAACAATACTATCTACCTAGATTTTATAGAGCCTTCACTTCCTAAGACGTAAGCAAAGAGGAGGAGGAGTCACGCCGGGAATAACAGCGTCGCGACTATAACAACGTTTTGCATTTCACTAATCTTTCTCCCAGTCACAAAGACTTGCTAAAGAAGAGAAGAATGTTTAACGGTGTGGAAAATAGATTCCTCGTCTGGTAGGTCGGCAACGAAAGAACAAAAATGGCGAACGATACTACCTACCTAGATTTTATAGAGCCTTCACTTCCTAAGACGTAAGCAAAGAGGAGGAGGAGTCACGCCGGGAATAACAGCGTCGCGACTATAACAACGTTTTGCATTTCACTAATATTTCTCCCAGTCACAAAGATTTGCTACAGACGAGAAGAATACGGACTCCAAGATCTATGTGAATTTTTTTCATTAAATATCATAGCACATGGCTACGGACAATAAACCTATTTAAAAATTATACATGCGCTTTAATTTCAACATAAACAAAGACCTATATGAAGACTATTATTAACATCAGGTATTTGCATCAATATTTCTATATCCCTATTAAAAGATTCTAAGAAAATTTTCAAATATACCACAATATTAATATTATAAAACGAGAATGAACAGATTTGATATGATCGTACGATATTAGTGTGTTAGTTGAAAGACCCGATGGAAAAAGACCTTTGGGGAGGCGAAAACGTAGATGGGAGGATAATATAGGGTGCAACATTGGGACAGTTTTTATAGTCCTGTTGTGGGACACTCAGGACGAATTAAAAGAAAACATATACTGGAAATAATCTAGTACAATGCAATTTATTAATGTCGGATTACATTTTAAAAACTACATTTCGTAAGTAGCCTCCACGGCAACGAATATGAAATCTGCTATGACAGTTCTGCATAACTCGCCCCAAAAAACAGGTTCGATGGCACTAATTTCGTTCCTTATGTTTTGTTTCAGCTGGATGACGGTGCGATGCTTGTTTCGATACACCCTATTTTTGAGATAACCCCATAGGAATTAATCAGCTCCAGTCAAGTCAGGAGATCTTGGCGGCCAGGCAATGTCTCCAAATAGTGAAATTATTCGTCTTGGAAACATGTTCATTGAACCATGAGCAGTGTGCGTTGATTACTTCCTATGGGGTTACCTCAAAAGTAGGGTGTATCGCAAAAAGCCTCTCTCCAGCATCCAGCTGAAACAAAACATAAGGAACGAAATTAGTGCCATCAACCTGTTTTGCTGGGGCGAGTTATGCAGAACTTTCATAGCAGATTGCAGGGATGTATTCGTTGCCGTGGAGGCTACTTACGGAATGTAGGTTTTAAAAAGTAATCAGACATTAATAAATTGCATTGTACTAGATTACTTTCAGAATATGTGCTTTCTTTTAATTCGTCCTGAGTGTCCCACAACAGGACTATAAAAGCCGTCATATCCCATTGCCGCACCCTATATTATTCCCTTTCACTCTTATACCGAATTTTGCACACCTCTACTCCCTCTTACTTATCTGTCCGATTCCACAGTCTTTCTCGGTATCATAACTTAAATACTAGGTCACAATATGATAACACGCTAGAAATACCACTCCACACATCATCTCTTTATTCTTCATCTTTCACTGTTGATACTTCTCGTCACTGGAATTCTCTGCCGCCTGAAGTCAAGGGCTGCCGAACTTTAATTTCCTTTAAATGTAAATTAGAAAAGTATCTTATGATGAGTTGCCAGACCTAACGCGTTGCAAATATTTAATGGAATGTGTTACACTGTATTTATTTTTATTTTTTTGTTTCTTGTTTTTATTATCTAAATCGTGTTTATTTATCACTTAACGGCAATATGTATCCCACTGTGTTGTTGTTTTTTTATTAATCTATTTTTGTGTACATTTTATTCAATTGTCGGTTTCTGGTTTAATTATGTAAATCCTACTTAATTGTAATCTAATACTAATATGTATACTCATGTGTTTATTTTTATTTTTACTGTGTACAATTTTTTTATTGAATTATCGGCTTCTGTTTTTATGTGATTCGTATTTGATTCTAACGACATTAATATGTATTTCACTATGTTTATTTTTATTTTATGAGGTAAATTTTATGTAACTACCTCTTTTTATCTCATTATGTACCTAAACTGTATCAGTATGTAATTACTTAATTCTGATCCAGTTTTATGTTCAACTGTGTAAGCAAGTTTTAATCCTGGTTGAGTGTAAGAGAAGGCCTTAAGGCCTTAACTCTGCCAGGTTAAATAAAGCCATTATTATTATTATTATTATTATTATTATTATTATTATTATTATTATTATTATTATTATTATTATTATATTAAAATGGATTTGAGGGAGGTGGGATATGATGCTAGGGACTGGATTAATCTTGCTCAGGATAGGAACCGATGGCTGGCTTAACCTCCGGGCTCCTTAAAAGCCATTTGTAAGTATGTACAAGACTTTACAGTTACCCTATACTATAACTACGCAATCACTTCTCACATATTCGTTCACGCAAATAAAATACGCATTTGCATGCATAATTAATTTAAAGTATAATTATAATACAAAACACTTGCCTCACCTTGAAAGTATATTTAGCGTACATGGATTATACACGATTGATCTGCTTTGATATGAAGGTACAACTAATTGATTATTCAATGTACACAGCGGTTTGCTTGGCACCAAGCGTCTGGAGAGTTCCATCGCACTAAAAAGACTAATGACCTTATTCTACGTCTTGAAGTTAATCTGTCTCGATAAATTCTTTACGAATTTCTTATTATATGCTTTAGTGATGCTTAAATGTTTACTCTATTGAATAATCTGGTAATTTCCCATTCTAAAAGGGGCATGATAGTGAATACACATAATATCCTTTTAAGGATTTTGTTTTATGATCATTCTTAACACTGGTTTTTTATTACTCCTAACAGGCACGTGGTAGCTGAAATTGTGGGTGACACGTGTATCTAAATAAGATGGAATTTCCAAACCCTACTGAAATATAAATAGAAACTTGCTCTAAAATTAGCTTTCTTCATATCAGCCTCTTTAAAAAGACACATGGTGTCGAGAGAATATAATAACTTAGACGCGACCGCGAGAATAAAGGAAAGTGTAATGACTGCTTAATGGTAGACATTTAAACTGAACATGAGACAACTAGGCCTACATGTTATTCACTAGCCAAAATTATGCCCAGAATTAGATATGTGAACAACGTGCAGGCAATTACAAGAAGGTAAACATGAGAACTGCAACATTTTCCATGGGTATTTAAAAAGAAGTGTTTTTCAGTGTGATAGGTAGTTAGGTAGTTTGATTTTTAAATTACTATTGCTACCATCTTGTTTTCATTAGTAAATACTTAAAATGTATGACTTATAAATAGGGCTCCGATTTTTATGCGCTAAAAATCGGGAAAATATGTGACAAGAAAGGAAAAATATTACTTCGGAATATGTATTATATGTCTTTCTTGTGTTAAATTCTATCGTACCTGGTTAACATGTTTCGGTCTGTTATGGACCTTCTTCAGAACTGGTTGT
The DNA here is from genome assembly GCF_040183065.1 of Periplaneta americana. Taxonomy (NCBI): domain Eukaryota; kingdom Metazoa; phylum Arthropoda; class Insecta; order Blattodea; family Blattidae; genus Periplaneta; species Periplaneta americana. The sequence continues at coordinate 156,014,580 of NC_091121.1, forward strand.
TGCTGGTCTTGGCGCCTTTTGTTTTGTTTCCTGTGGGGTGTGTTTGTGTAGTGTAATGTGGAGTCAAAGAGTGTGTGTGTTCTGAAATTGAGTTGTGTGTTGAGAATTACATTTGGGTGTGTTCTTGTGTGTCTGTATATTTCGTATTGTTCTAGTGTGTTTAGTTTCTGGATTTTTGGTTGGATGTGTAGAATTTCCATGTCTGTGTTGATGTCTCTGTAAGTGTGGTTAGCATTTGTGACGTGTTCTGCATATGTGGATGTGTTTTGTAATTTTGTTATGGCTGTGATGTGTTCTTTGTAACGTGTTTGAAATAATCTGCCTGTCTGTCCTATGTAGAAGTTGTTGCAGGTGTTACATTTGAGTTTGTATACACCTGTGTGGTTGTATTTGTTTGTTTGTGTGTTGCGATGTTGTAATTTAATTTCTTGAATGAGGTTGCAATCTTGTGTGTATTTCTGTTTTCGTATGTTAGTGTGATGTTTTTTTTGTGTTCTTCTGTTTGTGTTATATTCTTCTGTTTTTTGTGATTGTGTTTTGTCTTTCGTATTATGTTGTCTACTATGTTGAGGTTGTATACGTTTTCTTGTGCTATGTATTTGATTGTGTTTAGCTCTTCTTTGTAATCTTGTTGGTTCACTGGTATGTTGAGTAGTCTGTGTACCATTGTTTGGAATGCGGCTTGTTTGTGTGTGTGTTGGGTGGTTGGATGTGTTGTATATGTGTTAAAAGTTGTGTAATCAAGATATATGAAAAATATTAATTGTGTTTTAATTATTTTATGTGAATGTAAACAATATGCGGTACTCACCAGTACAAATTAAGCTCCCTCACCAACTTCTGAAGAATCAGTAGGCCTACATAGAGAGATTCATTCTCAAGTTGTCCATCACAAATGACTGACGATTATCGCGGAACACTGTCTTGTAATAGGAAAAAGAGCGTCCTGGCCATTGAAAAACAACATGCACTCGCTAGAGACATGTTTATGATTGGAAACGAAAAGAGAGGCAGCTGAGGTTTGTGAAATTATAATTGTTTCCTGAACCAGAGTTATGATAACTTACAAGGCACTCCTAAATAACAGATCAATGTTTATGTGTGTGTTACAGTACAATTTCTTAGTGGTGACAGCTCTTATCGCTTGTGGAGAGCAAAAACTTATATATCTATTTTTTTTTCTAAATTTACCCTCTAATAATATAATAGGTGAATTATAATTAATATAGAAACAAAAAAATAATAAACTTATTTGAATTATTGGTATGAATTAGGAGAAATATTATTTGTAAAACGCAGAAGTGCTATCAAAATAAATGTTTAACGAGTATTTTATTATTTATTCATTTGTTTATTTATTTAATCTGACAGGATTAAGGCCATAAGACCTCCTCTTCCATCCTACCAGATAGCACATATAAATACAAAAAAGAAATACAGACGCTGACGAAAATAATACAAATTAAATTAAAGCCCTATAGAGGGTCAACAGGGTCAAAAGAACACTATTGAGCTCTCATCGAGCTAATACAAGAAAAAAAAAAAAGAAAGAAAAACAGAGATAGCAATAAAGATACTGATAACTGACAGTAATAATAATAATAATAATAATAATAATAATAATAATAAATGCATTACATATTAATATTGTCAATTTTACAACAGCATAGTTACAATATTTACTATATGTCATGGGTTAAGCCGAAGTTGCGCAACCTGACTGGTGTTCAACAAGCAATTCCATGAACTAGAATGTGATTTTTTAATTTAAATTTGAATTTTGGTATTGTCCGACAGTCTCTGACGTGGTCAGGGAGAGAGTTCCAGATGCATGGAGTAGATATGCTGAAAGATGAATGAGTAGAAGGATGTTCTGTGCAGAGGAATACATTTCTTTACTATTTTGTGAAATCAAAAATGTTATTATTCTCGGTTTTTTTAATTGACGAAAGACAGAAAATTCTCATAAGCTGAAACTGTTTTTTTTTTAATTGCAGAATATACTTTGAATATGAATTTCTTAAGCGAGACAAAAATTTGTTACTTGATCTAGAAAAGTCTCCTTGAAAGGCTGAACTATTTGTCAAGTTGATTGTGGTGGTTGGAAGACGGGTAGGCAGGCATCCAAACAGAAACAAATGAGCAGCTCGTGAGACTGGTATGCGTGCGCCGTGCAACAATGCGCGGATGTATCTCACATCCGTGCCAGGTGCTGCGGGATGTTACAAATGACACGGACGGGAACGCGCGAACGTGTGGGAACTCGGCAATTCCAATCAGACGAGTCATCGAACATTAATGGAAATACGTGGAATCTATAGTCCTTGATTGATTGCTTTGACCAAATTATTAAATTAATTATTGTCATGACAAACAGACAGAATCAGAGGAGATGACGATGCAGAGAGCAGAGGCTGGATATTATAGAAGAAAAACCGAGAAAAAGAAATAGGGTTTACAATATAGTAGTGCTTAGTCTATAGTATGAAGAAATGAAAGAAATGGCATTTTAAACACACTGAAATAACGGAAAAATGCCATTATCATTGGCAATATTAAAGTACAAATTGAAAAGCAAAATCTAAATTTTAACTTCTGTGAAGGATGATGATGATGATGACAATGATTATGATGATGATGATAAACCATAAAAGAATAAAGAAATGACACTATAATTTCGATACTACGACACCGAACCAAGGTAAATAGAACATACAAATTAGTGTACTTGAAAGTATCTGTAAATAGAACATAATGCAAAGCTTGTACACTGCTCCGTCGATTTAGTAGAATGCGTCTGAGTCTAAAGAAAGAAGAAAACAGTACAACATGGTCTGTCGTGACGAGAATCCAAGTCCCCGCATACCGGTAAGGCATAATGTCACAAACACTTTCAAGTCTGAGTATTTCTAACAAAGTAAATGTTATTCAATACCTTGAAAACGGCACAAATGTTAAGGATATTGCTGGAGAGAATAAGGTAATATTTATTTATTTATCTCTCTTCATTTAATCCTTTAAATAGATAGATAAATGGATAGATAGATGGATGGATGGATAGATAGATAGATGGATAGATAGATAGATAGATAGATAGATAGATAGATAGATAGATAGATAGATAGATAGATAGATAGATAGATAGATAGATAGATAGATAGATAGATAGATAGATAGATAGATAGATAGATAGATAGATAGATAGATAGATAGATAGATAGATAGATAGATAGATGGATGGATGGATGGATGGATGGATGGGTGGGTGGGTGGCTGGGTGGGTGGGTGGACAGACAGACAGACAGATAGATAGATAAAATAAATAAAATAAGTAAATAAATAAATAAAATAAATGAAGTAAGTAAGTAAATAAATAAATATTTATTTATTCCTCCACTCACGCATTCCTTCCTTTCTTTCTTTACTTATCTATTTATTTATTAGTTTATTTATATTCATTTATTTATTAATTCATCCAGTTATTCATATATTCATTCATTTATTATTGTATTTTGTTAACATATATACAAGAGAGGATCGGAAAGTAACGTATAATTATTTTACAGAATACTATTTTGGTTAGGACGTTCAAATTCAGCAGATAGTTTGAATCTCGCTCTACAGACAGCAATGATTCGAACGGATGTCACCCTGGCGGAACGAACTGTAACTACTGAGTAAAAATGGCGCATTTTCTACTATCGTTCACTTAGAAGGACAGCGAGTTATAGTCCGTTTTTATTTTGCGAAAAACGAAAAATTCGAGTGAAATCCACAAGGAAATACTGGAGGTGTATGGAGCTTGATTGTCTACATCATAGCAACATCTCCAGGTGGTGCAGATTCTTCGAAGAAGTCCGCCGACGAAGCTCGTTCCGACCGACCAGTGACCGCTGCAACACCACCTAATGTCAGAGGCATCATTAAGGCGGCAATTACCCACCCTACAGTCCAGGCCTCGCACCGTCTGACTTTCACCTCTTCGGACCAATGAAGAAATCCTAGGAGGACAACGCTTCGGTTCGGATGAAGAAGTGAAATCAGTCGTGCGCGGGTGGCTATACGCTAAAAAAACGGAGTTTTATGAACGAGGTGTACTGAATATGGTGTCACGATGGGAGAAATGTGTCGAGAGACTTGGTTCCAATGTCGAAGAATAGGTAAAACCTGTAGCTTTCTTGTGCATTATTTCATTTTGCTTACCTATGAAATATGTTGTCACGAAAAATTGTTGTGCGTTACTTTCCGATCCACCCTCGTACATATATATCGTTATATATAATATATTATATATATTTTTTAAAGTATGCCAAAGGAAAATGGAGCGAAAAATAATGCAAGTGACGCTAAAAGACCGAATCCGCAATGTGGGCCTCAGGAAGAACACGGGCATGGAAGACGCAGTACAGGTTGCAGACGAACTTAAATGGAATTGGGGAGGCCATGTAGCTAGGATGCGTGACACTCAGTGGACATACAGAGTGACCATGTGGGACGTCAGGATAGGGAAGCGGAGTGCAGGAAGACAGAGAACCAGATGGGCGGATACATTCACACAGAGTGCGGGGGAGCAGTGGACGAGGCGCGCAAGAAGCAGATCAACATGGAAAAAACTGTCGAAGGACACATCAATCGGTGGAAAGTGAAATGTGTTCTGAAGTGCCAGCAGCAACGCGAATGAATATGTGAATAGTGAAATGATGCAAAGTCGCGGCAGAATCAATGAATAGTGACCGTAAACCAGTGAAAGTGCTTCATACCAACACGAGAGACGATGAACAAGAGAACAAGGTCGAACACTCTCTAGGCTAGTTCACCTGAAGAGTGAATCAGAGCTACCCTGCCTACATGTAGGAGGCTTTAGCCCTCAAGGGATGTCATAGGTTAAATTCTAAATATATATTGTTACAAATTACTGACTTTTAACAATTCCTGTAAATAGAGAAATGACATAAAGCTTTGCAACCATATCATCTTATCCCCTTAAATCATGCATTTTATAAATCAAATATCTTAATTTTTTGCTGTTATAATAATGTCTTTTAGGCCTATGTGCACTGCAAAGAGGAAGTTTATTCACTTATTTCAATGTAAAGTGAATCAATTTACTTCTATCTTATCATTATAGTACATTATGCAACGAGCCTATAATGGTAGTAATTAAGACGCAAGTATGTTTCTTTATGAAACGAGCGCAAGCGAGTTTCATAATTTTCATACGAGCGTCTTAATTACCATTATAGGCAAGTTTCATACGACTTTTTATGCTCGACCATATTTCTAACTTGAAAGTATTGGAAATTAGGTCTTTTTATGGTTAAGTGCGAACTGACCTGAATGGTGAGATGTGCGCAGACGCGAAAGTATTGATTTTTTCCGAGGCCGAATGTCATTGACCTTGGCACAGAATAAGAATGAACATTAGTCTGATATAACCTGGAAAATGATTTAGAATTGAAAAACGAGATGACAAATTGAATTTATTTGAATATTATTTACAATTAACGCTAATTATTATAGTAACAGAACATAACCTTCTGCGACAGTATTGGATTTCCAGCCTCTGTGACTTTTCGCTAATTGTCTGTCGATTGCATATCCGAGAATAATCGATATAACGGTACAAAGCTGACTTGTCATTGGCTGAAGACCTGTACTTTAATGAGTAGGTGTACTTTAATGACATGCATTAAAGGACTGCTACCAGGTGTATAATTACTACATTTCGGCATGGTCGAGCATAAACAATATAATGCAATGATGAGAATATTGTCGTATGTACCATTATTATGAAACCAACTTTTCTCTTGTCAGTAGATTTACTGGCATGTAAAAGAACTCCTGCGGGACAAAATTCCGACACATCGCTGATATAACCTCTGCAGTTGCGAGAGTCGTTAAATAAAACATAACTTTTTTTTAACTTTAACTTGTCTTTATTTCTCTTAATTCTTTGCGAAATAAACTGGAGTTCAATTCCCCACAATTACTCGTATCTTCATTTTTCGTCGACGCTAAATAACTTAGTAGTTGATACAATGTCGTTATATAATCTACATAAAAATACAGCACTTCTGTACAATGGCTGGAACAGATGCTGTCCAGAAGTGTATTCCAAGAACAAAATAAAAATGTAAACAACTGTATAAAACGCTGAATGATCTGTTCGAGGTTTGGAAACAGAGTCGGGTCGTCAGTAATCTCGATTAAATGGATGGTTTAACATTTCATTCTGTACTTGCGAAGTTTACTCCAGGCTGAAGTGGTCGAAGGTCAACTTCAGAGTAAAACCCCAGCGTTTAAGGATTTCAAGGGAAACCCAACATAAACAGCTGTTAGAAATGTAAATGTACGAGTAATAATCCTTGGAACGATTGCGTCTCTCGTTATGATGTAATCTCGGATGTGTAAGAGTTTCTATTATGGTATGAGATTACTCTTTTCCTCGAACCAGAATATGCGATTTTATTAGCTCATACTGAATTCTATTCTCGCACATAGGAAAACGTGGTACGGCAACAAATGAATAGCCTACATCACACATTACAAGAATAATCTGGAGACTCAAACGATCTGAAAACTAATAACTTTCTTCCTTCCGCATTTCGCTTTCTTTGTTTTTCTACTTCTGTTATTTATTTATTTTTTTCCTCCTTCCAATAATTAATGTCTCAGTCAGCTAGACTATTAACTTCTCAGAAAGAACATGGCGAAGTTTTTTCAGAATCAGCAGTATCATCGACTCACAAAGAAACATTCTGATGGAGGCAGATAAAAAAAGTTATTTTTTTTCTTTCACCATGTTAATAATGTCAGAGGGCACTATAAATTAAGGAGCTGGGCACCCTTAGTTATCATTTAACCCTGAAGATGAGGAAGATGAACATCCTCGAAACGTCGGTGGATCACCAACTTGTGACCTGGCTGGAAGCCCGAGAAAATTTTGAGTTATCACGTCGCCAGGAAAGATTCAACGTCAGATGAATACAGTATGTGTAAGATGTACAGATAAATACACATAAATAAGGTGTACAGAGAAATAAAATTATTTCATTTCCACACAACTATTTTTGCTTGTAACTTTCGACTCGGTCATTTCCAGACCAGGGTCCTTATCTCAAATTTATACATGTGCCCTTCGCCATCATCCCTGAAAGTTTGTAACACCATCTCGGAAACATCCTGTATAAGCTATATAAGTTTAAACTATTAACATAAATACCGAAACGCATTTTTAGTTAGGGCAAAAATGGAAAACGAAAAGTGCAACGATCAAAAAAGATGGCTTGAGCAATTGGAGATCACTTCTTTAAAAATAAGATGACGACCTCTAAACTGTGAACACGCAAGGATGAAACAGAGTACCGGTGTAACATTTCTTCTACGGTATACGAGAATTAAGGAAGAATAAATAGAATCCAACACTGCTACTGTTCCTACTGACATTACGCCGGAGGTCTATGTATCTAAATGGAAAACCTCGCCTGCATCTATCAAGTTTCCGTAAATAAATCAATCATTGAGATTGATTCAACACACAATTCCAAGTACACATTTAATTTTATTCGTTGATATCCAACAACATAAATGAAGAAGATACACATGGGCATGCCCAAGGGAAGAAAGCAGATACCAGATAGATTACAAACTAGTGCAGGAAAGATTCTGAAATTGCTTAAAAATGCGAAGACTTTACCAAGAACAGATAGTAACTCAGATCATGTCCTCCTGGTAGGCGAAGTAGATATTCGTCTGAAGAAGATAAGAGGAAGATAAGTGATGAAGAAATTGAACACGGAAAAAAGGGAAGAATGAAGAGGAAAGAAGAAAATTTGAAGCGAATTTTCAAGAGAAAGCCGTTACATTCGAATCCACACCTGAGAATAATAATGAATACTGAACTGATTTAAAAAGCTGTATACAGATAACAGCAGAAGAGATAATAGGATACACAGATGTGAGAATTAAGAAACCTTGTTACAGGGAAAGTGTTGGAGAAGCTGGAGCAAAAGAGAAAATGGAAAAACATCAACACAGAAGAAGGCATTGCTTTAAAATGACAAAAACGATATTTATTAGTAAGAAACACCTAAAATAGGCAAAATAAAGATTGGCCCTAACACTTTGATTTACTCCAAATCACATTTATATCTATGCAAATAATGATTTACTTTCACCCAGTAAAAAAGGCATTTTGCCAAACATCCGGGCTCTACTGATAACGCTAAGTGTTCAGCTAAATTATGTACTGCTTGGCTTGTCGTGTCTGATTACAGACTGGCTGTAGATACTAGGTATCGCTATAGTTTCGTAAGAAAATCGAGTTGTACATTACGTCATGGCAACAACTATATCTTTGATTTAAGACGCTCGTGGTTAAACTACGGAAAAAAATTATAATGGAACCTTGGTTGTGAAGAGTTTGGCGTAAACCTACTCGAAATATGTGTTCATGTGTTCTATTAAAATTACTTTTTACGTATAATGACACGATACTATAGACGCGCGTATCTTTATGTAAAAGTGCAAGTATAGTTCGTGATGTTTAATTATAATTATAACCGTAACAGATGATGATGATGATGATGATGATGATGATGATTATTATTATTATTATTATCATTATTATTATTATTATTATTATTATTATTATTATTATTATTATTATTATTATTATTATTATTCAGGATGTTTAAAAAATACGGGGCATAATTTCAGGTATGTATTTCCCACATGTAGACAATCAAAATAGTTCATTACAACATGTGTCCGGAAATGCTTTATTTCCGAGTTATGGCCTTCACAACATTGAAATTCACCGCAACGTCTTTCTTTCCGCAGGCCGTTGCCGTCAAAGGAGGCATTAAGAGGGCACTCTGACAGTTCATTCCGAGGCGAAGGTTACATTCAGTGTTGTGTAGGCGTTAGACTGTGCGACATGTATTCAAATCAAGAGCTGGCAGAGATACACTTCATATACGGTAAGGCGGACGGCAATGCTGCGCTGGCTCGTCGTTTGTACCAGGAGAGGTACCCACAGCGACAATGTCCAGATTGAAAGACATTAAATTTGTACGTCTCCATTACCGTCTGTGCGAGTATGGAAAATTTAACACTCCTGGTTTGGGAAGGGGACGACCAAGATCTACAACTCCAGAAGTACAGGAGGAGATTCTGGAGGCTGTGAACATGACTCCTTCTATCAGCACACGAAGGGTAGCGTTGCAAGTCAATGTTCCTCATACGACTGTATGGAGACTGTTGAAAGAGTATCAATTGTATCCTTATCATATGCAACGTGTACAGGCCCTGTCACCAGCAGATTACCCTGCACGAGTTAGGTTCTGTCAGTGGTTCTTGCTGCAGTGTGGTGTAAATCCGAACTTTCCTGCCTTAGTATTATTTACAGATGAAGCACAGTTCACACGAGATGGCATAACAAATTTCCACAATCAGCATGTATGGGCGTATGAAAACCCACGTGCAACTGTTCCATCTCATCACCAGGTGCGGTTCTCCCTCAACATGTGGGCCGGTATCATTGGTGATCGATTAGTTGGACCCCATGTACTTGTAAACAGACTTACGGGGCAGGCGTACACAAACTTCCTGGAAAACACCATAGGCCTACCTCACGTTTTAGAAGACACTCCACTGATCAATCGTCAACACATTCACTTCTTGCATGATGGCGCTCCTGCACACTTCAGTCGTACGGCTCGCCGGTACTTGGATCGAAGTGTTTCCTGATCGATGGATAGGTAGAGGTGGCCCAATTGCTTGGCCTCCACGCTCACCTGATCTGAACCCTCTCGATTTCTACTTGTGGGGCCATTTAAAATCATTGGTTTATTCGTCTCCGGTGCCTGATTTGGAATCCCTTCGGAATCGAATTGTGGTATGTTCTGAGGAAATACGCAATACTCCTGGAGTTTGGAATCGTGTTCGCAGGAGGTCAATGAAACATCGATGTGAGGTCTGTATTCAAGCAGGAGGTGGACATTTTGAACATCTTCTGTAATGACAACGACCTGCGGAAAGAAAAACGTTCCGGTGAATTTCAATGTTGTGAAGGCCATAACTCGGAAATGAAGCATTTCCGGACACATGTTGTAATGAACTATTTTGATTGTCTACATGTGGGAAATACATACCTGAAATTATGCCCCGTATTTTTGAAACACCTGTAGAAGAGAGAAATATGACGTGAAAGTATAATTGAAAGATATGCGATCGCATGTCCTTGAAAAGTAATTTTGGACTGTGAGGAAGAATCTATGTGAATTCTAAGATTTTTGGCCAATAATTGTTTTTCTCCTTTTTGCACCGTTTTGCAGGGCGACTGGTGAGAGGGGACGTCTCTACCCTCGATAGACAAGGAATCCGTGTGTCCTTGTACTGGGCGAGTGACAATGGAAGAATCTCGCCCAGAAGTACGTACCCAAGGTGACACGCGAAACAATCCAATTTACTGTTGTAGTTGTCAATATACTGTATAGGCTATATAAGGTACTGTGCATATGAGCTAAAATGTATCTATATAAACAACTTAATCTCGCCAAATATTTGTAAAACTGTCGATTAGGTCCACAGTTTAAATCTTCATTGTTAATGTAATTCATTCATAGTGTTCTGCCCAATGGCAGGTCTTTCACTGCAAACCCAGCATTCTTCAGTCTTTTCTATTTTCTGCCTTCCTCTTAGTCTCCGCAATCTTAAAATGTCTATAATCAAGATGTGTGGAAAACAAGAAATGGAATGAAACATGAAATTAAATGAAATCGTTGCAGACACTAAACATTGCGTTCAATTATTAGAACTCTAATCATCAGAACGCTCCTCAAACAAATTAATATTTCTACTACGAAAAAATGACATATTGTGTTATGATGTGAGGCTCTCTAGCTGTTCACACTTGTATAGTAGTTGAGTTCAGAGCCTTGTTCACTCCAGAGAACGATAGACTGGTAACTAAGACTTTCGTGGTTCGAATCCTGCCTGAGAAGGAAACTTTTTTTTGTTCCTTATTCAAATTTATTCCCAATAATTTTCGATTGCTGCAATATTTTACTACTTAATTAACTTATTATTCTCAGAACATGAATTTTACCAGCAATCTACCAGCGCTCGCCAGGCATTTTTTCGACTCTCCTCCTTCAACTGAGTGGTCGCCTTCAATGAGCACCGTTTGGACAAGGTTGCTGTAGACTGCTGTATGGATGCAGACGACGCGACAATGTGCTGAAGGGCCTCCGTCCACTCCCTACTTCACGCCAAGTAGATCGCGCGATTAATCCTCACTTGGCCTATTTTTATTCAGACTGTCTCATTCCTGCGCTACAAAGTTGAATACATATTTTATAAGAATATGGGCTGCCGTCGTAACTCAAGAGCATCAGGGGTACCGTATCGAGCCGGATTCGGGTGCACGACATGGGAACGAATTCTGCTTGGACTTATTACTTGTTTTTCACAATTCTAAAGGCGAACGTCATAATTATGTCATGGCGATTCCGTCTCACTATCACGAATTTCACCAGCGCTACATAAATTTGTAGTTCATACGACGCCATTAAATAACTGATTAAAAACAATGTATGATTGTAACTCATGCATGCACTTTATGTAACTTATAGGATCTACAGTGTTTTTTTTTAATTCTTAGTATAACCTTCAAGGAAATTGTTATAGTAGGCGATAACGTTCCTATCGTGTATGTACTGTATAATAAATCATACTACGTATCTCATTCCTAACGCGGGAAAACTTCAGTAGGTCTATACGGATACCTCACTACCAACAATTATCTTAAAATACCAAAATGATTAGATTGGTCTGTGTTTGTCTAATGCGCATCATCATGCTTACGAAAATACACTTTTCAGTGCGAACAATTTATTTTGTGTACATAAGGTTACAATATTGCGGAAAGAGGGGAAGAAAGGTAACTGTGTTCTGAAATTTATCCCCTAACGCATATGAGAAATGTCTTGGCCTATAATTATATATACAGTATATATATAATTAGTATTTATTAGTTTAAATGTCACAAAACTACCCATCGCTAAATCGAGTAGCTCCACTGCAAATATTAAGAACTTCATGGAGATAAAAATGAAAAATTAAGAACACATCTCTTCAACGTCGTTACAAATATTTTGGTATGGAAACATAAATAGAATATAATTATAATATGGATTAAACAACTAATTAACGCATTTCTCATGTCATACCAGTAATCTAATCGAAAGTCCATATTCTACGATGTTCATATTATTTTTACCAGTACTGCCTCTTTTCCACAATCCATCGATCCACTCACCTTTTAAATCATTCGTTCATCCATACACCAATGTCTCTAATTCATCATTTCATCTATAATTTCACATACATACATACATACATACATACATACATACATACACAGGGTGTTTCTAAATTAGACCGACAAACTTTTCAATCGGATAGATAACCTTGTTTGGAACACTTTTCGTTAAGGAACCCATGGGCTAGGACTCTTCTTTTCAGCGCAAGATGGGTTTAATGCTACCACCCAGATTGTTTACTCCATCAGCGGAGTATCATTCTTCGGCCCGGTTTGTAGCTCGGTATCATGCATTAAACCAATCTGATTACCTCTGGTTTATGAAACTCCAGTTAATTCTGAAGATCTTTCAACACGCGTTGCCTAGTGATCAAGGGATTCAGAGCGAATTTTTGGTAAGATGCATCAGTTTTCTTCTAACAGTTATATCCATCTAAATCTAAGTTTAACATAAGGATAACACAAACACTCAGGCCATACAAGCAAAGAAACTATTCCTAACTAAGGAATTAATTCACTGGCAGAGTCGGAAATCGAACTCAAAACCTCTTGGTTAGGATCCAGAGTCGTTAATCACTAGACCAAGAGTGATCTACATTACATACATACATACATACATACATACATACATACATACATACATACATACATACATACATACATACATACAATGTAAAAACAATTTCAAACCTTTGCAATTGATTTTGAGGGAATTTTCAGATAAATCTTTGAAATTCATTTAAGTGGATTTATTTTTCCGTCAGTGACTTAACATGCCATATACAAGGTACAATTCCTTTATATTACATAATTTAATGTTCATATTAACGTTTTCGTAGCTCTTGATTGCGACATCATCAGATACGTTTGTTGTTTTACAAATTATAATATCTTTTTCTGCAAACCGTTTGAATATCAATGTCAATAGAGTTAAAAAAAGGTTGAAAATACAAGATTTAATAGGCTAGATATTTTACAAGCCTTCATTTATTTGTTTGTGGTCATCTTAAAATATTATATGATTCAAATGCAAATATTGATATAATAAAATACACGAAGACTTGTTTACAATTCATATACAAATTAAGTTTCTTTGATATTGTAATTTGTAAAACAACAAACGTATCTGATGATGTCGCAATCTAGAGCGATGAAAACGTTAATACGAACATTAAATTATGTAATATAAAGGAATTGTACCTTGTATATGGTGTGTTAAGTCACTTACGGAAAAATAACAAATCCACTTAATTGAATTTCAAACCTGTTCAACGTTGGTATTGCTTCTTGGCGTTACTGCTGTTGAAAAGCCGTGGTTTAAGTCTATATCAAACATTTTTTTCTCTAATTTCAAGGGAAAAATTGTTCCGGGGCCGGGTATCGATCCCGGGACCTCTGGTTGAACGTACCAACGCTCTGCCAACTGAGCTACCCGGGAACTCCACCCGACACCGTCTCAACTTTTCCCTTTATATCCACACAACTCGCGTGGGCTGACGAAACGCCAGAGACCCACATCGAGTGCACACAAACTCTGTGTGACTTGAAATTGTGGTTTTCTGTTAACGTACACAGTGACGTATATATTATGCAAATCTAATCTTTCAGGTAAAGCTTCCTGTAAAGCAGATTTGAATAATTTCAAGGGAAAAATTGTTCCGGGGCCGGGTATCCCGGGTAGCTCAGTTGGCAGAGCGCTGGTACGTTCAACCAGAGGTCCCGGGATCAATACCCGGCCCCGGAACAATTCTTCCCTTGAAATTATTCAAATCTGCTTTACAGGAAGCTTTACCTGAAAGATTAGATTTGCATTTTTGTCTCTATTTTACACGCAATATGACTAAACAAACACACGTGGCGTCAGTAAGTTGTCGGACCTGGACCTAAGACAGCAGAGGACCTCACAATGAAAATGAATAACATCCATGCGACAGGCGGGATCGGAATCCACGACTGTGATTTCCACGTATAGAAAATATTGGAATTTTTCAAAGTGTGGCGTGATAAGCCAGTCAGCTCTCCTTCGACGTTCGTTCGCAACGCGACACGCTTCAGATTCAACAATTGTTTCGACGAACCAGCGTGCTTAATGCAGTTCATTTGAACTGAATCGAACCGGTTTCATCACATTCCTGCTGCAGTTAACTGCGTACTTGGAATCACATTCTTTTGGATTGAGTGCATCTAAATGCTTTCATCAATTTTATTGCTTACTCGTATATCACACATTGTCTAATTCGACATTAGGCTATATTTTAAGAGATGTTCTTTTCTCGCAATCCTTAAGAATACAATATCTGTTGCAGAAGTAGTGTTATAGGTCTGTTGATGGTAGTGCTTTCTCTGTATCATCCCTTTCCAAAGCGTGTTAGGTGGTACGAAGTACTAATTTTGAGGCTCTATATTCAACGAAAAATAACATATGTTCACCAGTGCTGTAAACTTAACGGCACTGTGTTTGTAATTACTCGTACGATTCAAGGTTTCAGAACAGCACTCTCCTGATTTCTTGAAATTGGATGTTACAGACGATTTAATGAATAAATTACCATCATAATTATCAGTCACGAGTTAGGTCCTCCGGAACTTATTTTGGTGCCATCCAATTCTATTTAAGGCGGTACAGTACTTCTTTCCTTCTGTAGTAATTTCCATGGACCTAAGCAACTCTGTAATTTTTTTAATTTTGTGTTGTTGATTCACAAGGCATATTGTATCCAATTATTTTACATTTTCGATTTTGTAATTGATGGTTGTGCTTCGAATTATTCTAAAATGTCCTCATTTCCTCCATAGTTTAAAATTGTGTATTCAGATTTCTGAAAAGTTCATTTAAATTGCTTTAAATCTGTTTTCTCGTTTTGTTTGATAGTCCAAATTTCACTGCCGTAACAGTGGACTGAGGAGAACTAGTATATACTTAAATTGTTGGCTGGATAAATGAATGAATGAATGAATAAATAAATGAATGAGTAAATAAATAAATAAATAAATAAACGAATTACTAAATAAATAAATGGATAATGAATAAATAAGTAAATACATAAATAATAAACAAAGAAATTAATATATAAATCAACAAATAAACAAATAGGCTAAACATACAAATACACACGCAAAGATGTAAGTAAGTAGATATGCAGGTAAGTGGGAACGCACTACACAGGCAGACAGGGCAGACAAAATTAGGTAGGTAAGTAAGTAGACCAGGGCTGGGCAGCAAGAGCGGATTCTACTCTCTCACGGTGAGCCATATGATTCCTCTTCATCCCCTTTCTTCCCCGCCAAAACCGCACAGCGTTGATTCAGTCACGGATGAATATTAAACGTGCCCGTTTAGAGCCTAGTTCCGCTCCCGATTCCCAGCTCTGAAGTAGATAGATAGATAGATAGATAGATAGATAGATAGATAGATAGATAGATAGATAGATAGATAGATAGATAGATAGATAGATAGATAGGTAGGTAGGTAGGTAGGTAGGTAGGTAGGTAGGTAGGTAGGTAGGTAGGTAGATAGATAGATAGATAGATAGATAGATAGATAGATAGATAGATAGATAGATAGATAGATAGATAGATAGATAGATAGATAGATAGATAGATAGATAGATAGATAGATAGATAGATAGATAGATAGATAGATAGATAGATAGATAGATAGATATAGATAGATAGATAGATAGATAGATAGATAGGTAGGTAGGTAGGTAGGTAGGTAGGTAGGTAGACAGACAGACAGATAGATAGATAAACATAGATAGATAGATAGATAGATAGATAGATAGATAGATAGATAGATAGATAGATAGATAGATAGATAGATAGATAGATAGATAGATAGATAGACGGACAGTAGGATAGGTAATTGGGCGGACAGACGGACCGACTAGTGGATAGACAGACAGACAGACAAACGGACGGGCGGAAAGACAAACACACAGGCAGGTAGACATATAGTTAGGAAGACAGATAAAAATAAGTAAAATAAATAAACAAATAAATAATAAACATCCTTTTCTATAGCTATGTACGTTTCAACGGCTTATTTATTACAGTTTCCGGCATTTCGCAATTCTTATCTTGATCCATCTTCAGAGGCGTATCTCGCGCAAAGCTGTGCGAAATGTCCTTTGGATGAAACCATAAAGTAGTTCCGTTCCGATACACTGATAAGAGAATATACAGTAAGATTGGAACACTCAAAACTTACATACAGTATATCACTAGTCAACTAACGTGGAAATCTCAAATTTCTTATCATGTCATATAGTTTACATTAAGGGTTACTATACGTGGTAATTTTCCCTGATATATTCTCATTTTCAAGGATTAAATTAGCCCCCGGGAGGAATTTTCAAAATCAACGCGAATGTTCGGAAACTGGACCTGTGAATTTAATTTGTTTAAATGTTTGAATTTTAAACAACGGGCGGTAAGTTTCTCGACATACCTAGTATCTTTGTTTTACTTACAAGTCAGCTCAGAGTAAAAGATTTTCTAAGATTTGAAGTTTGGGAATGTGCGCCTAACTTAAGCGTCAGCGCAATAGATCGTGAAAGGTCGCAGTGCTGGGCCATAGTGCCCCTCTCCAGAAAATTCCATTCCATTCTATTCCACAATAATTAGATACGGTTTGTGCACAAGACAACATAATACTTTAGTTCTACAGTTAGATATATGTACTGTATGTAGTTTTTGGAAGTGACTGTCCAGTAATATCCACGATTCGGACGTGTTTACTGTACAACTGCCGTGTTGCATCCTGAGAGATATCAACTGACCTTGCACCATTGAGTAACTTGCTCTGAAGTTATGATTAGCAAAATCCATTTGCCAAAATCGCTGGCGCTCACTGTACAGAGCACATCTCCCTTCAGTTTCCTTATTCTTACCACTTCAATGGTCTGTTCGCACACGACTCACGTGAGGTTGTTTTGTTTTTTTACCTCAGTTTGCCAATTCAGACGAGCTTTCAGGCGAGGATCGCGAATTCTTTGCCATGCTTGCAAACCATTTTGTCACTTAATTCAAATGCAGTGGTCGAAGGAGAGGTATTGCATTGTTGTGGAGTAATTCAAAGGACTAGTTATAGTGAAGTACAACATTATAAATATCTACTCACTTCGTTACTTAGATATCTACTTACTTATTTACTTAAATATCTACAGTGAACTCGGTTATAGTGAACATTCGGCTATAGTGAACCTAAATCGTTGGTCTCATCGACCCGCATACATTAAAAAGTACATTAATATTTCCGTTTATAGTGAACCCTCACTTCGGTTATAGTGAATCTTAAACATTGAAGTTATAAGAGTTGTATCCTGACAAATTCTTATTTGAAGTCAGACCTTCTTTATAAAATTGAAAGAATGTGTTGAGAACTCTAAATTTCTTACTCCTTTAGTGAGAGGACAAAGGTAGGATTAGTAATTCCTAGACACTGAACTATACTGTAAATCTAGGCAACGTCTCACGATCTTGCCTCACTCCACAGTCATTGCCATTCTGTTCTCAGGCACACTACTCTACTGTTATTTCTAATTCTCCACCTTCAAAGGATTGCCTTTAGTTCTCAGAAACATTTCCATTATGACGGATAGCATCGAAACAACGGAAAATGAAATTGCCTTCTTTTATTAAGTCCATTATATCCAGAGCATAAATGAAGGTAGGATTTCAATGGCTTTCAAACTCCATCAACCTCCTCTCAATTTCCATTATGTGACCCGGGAAATTCCAAGGCTGAGTACGCAGTCACACCATAACAACGTTTGTCATTTCTACATGATCGGTCTGTTTCTAGTGTTCGAACAGTGAATGTACTGTGTAAAAATGTCGAAGTGTAAAATGTTTTCTTCGGAATATAAGGCGAATATTATAAGTGACATTGAACGTGGTCTTTCGCAAGAGGACGTGGGTCGACAGCATAGTTTAAATAAATCAACTGTGAGTGACAGTATACAGTGTAATCCATTCCACAAAAATGAAATATTTTATTTTCTTGTTCACAATTTCATTCATTTCTGTTATTTAAGTTTAGGGGAGAGACACTTGGGATTTAGTGAACTTCGGATATAGTGAACGATATAAGCAAGTCCGCAGAAGTTCACTATATCCGAAGTTGACTGTACTTACTTATTTACTTAAATATCTACTTACTTTTTTACTTAAAAACTTATTTACTTCCTTACTTAGTTATTTACTTACTTATTTTCTTGTTTACTTATTTTCTTACTTACAGTAGAACCTCCATTATCCGTGGTAATGAAGGGGATGAACTGAACGGTTAATCGAAAAAATCGGATAATCCGTACAATAAAATATTTTCGTAAATTTAGTGAATAATAGGTCTACTTACACTTTGATAATTTCCTCTATGGTTTGTATTTAACATATTAGGCAGTGGGTCACAAGTTCACTAATTTAAGTCTCGTTGTCAACGATGGATTTTTAAAGGGCAAGGAATCCTTATATGGCTGCCTGTAAAAAGATATGAATAGTGGAGGTCTCCTGTTGTAGATTTACATTCTTTATACACTCCAAACTCGTATTTTGATGAACCCACAGTTTCTCTTGCTACGAAGCTTTCAATTATTTGCACTTTTTTTTCGATACTTAGCACAACAAGATTTCTTTTGACACCCATAGAAGACATTTTGTATAGAAGTTATATAGTACAACTCGAATAGTAAACCATACTGTGTAAGAGAAAAGGCTTGTAATAACACACTCTAAAAAAAACACAAAAAATAACGTGCCAATACAATGTACAGTATTTCATATATTTCTGCAGAAAAAAGAGCGAGAGAAAGACAGACGGATAATCCACCAATCGGTTAATAGGGTGACGGATAATCGGGGTCCTACTGTATTTACTTGCATATTTACTTAGGCCTATCTTATTTATTAATTAAATTTATTATTTATTTACTTATCTATAGCCTATGTGTATTTGTCTATTTGCCTGTTTGCCTATTTACTTATTTATTTAATAGCCATTTCAGATGTGTTGCATTTCATTCGTAGTTGCTAAAAAGTTCCGACATATTAAAGAAAATCGACTAACAGAGAAATATTAATAGAGATTTAATTGAAGTTACTACTCTCTATTGGAACATGACTGACTGAAATTAGATTGAGCAGTGAAGCTAATCTTGTAGCTTTTATGTATTTTTATATGCATAGGGGCCTACTGGGATTATAATAATTTTAGGAATTGCATATCAAAACATGCAGCAAGGTAGCCTAAACATTTGAGTTCTTTCTAATAATTGTTTGAAATTGAAAGACTTTGCTTCAGTGTGTGAATTTATATCTGCAAGATGTCCGATTGTGTGAAGTCCTCATGTTTACGTTTGAAGATATGGTAACCCTATTTTAAGTACAAAATGCAGACTTTAGGCGATGCCAATCCGTTTGAGTAGGCCTACTCGCTGTTCACGCGGTTGAATAACTCCTCTGTAGCTGATATGGTATCATTGAACGACCCACGCCACACGTGGACTGGACATTTCCGGTTAGGAATGTGGTGTATGTGTGGTGTATACTTGTGACGTAGGCCTACCTGTGTTTTTTGTCCCCTCATGGTAAAGAATTTGACTCACCGTTATATAATGGAACATGATTTTATTATCTGTGTCCTGTTGGCCAACAGTTCCTACTAAAGATTCTTAGAGACGATATGGTGTTGAGTATTATGATTTATGATGTCGACTTCAGGGTATATGTACGTGAACGACCACAAATATTATCAGAAAATGCAGGCTCTAAATTCCTAAAATTGTATAAGGAAATGAACTCACAATTGGACAAAAACTACAAGATAACACAACAAGACTTATTAGAACTTAAATGTCAGACAAAAGTATAAAAAAGGGTTACTAATAATATTTTTCAGAATTCACTTTTTGCTTTAAATTAAATTTTCCAAAATTTGAAGATTTTCACACATATTAACTCATTTCATAACTCCACAATCATTAGAGATAGAATTCTGAAATTTTGTACACTGATTTAACATGTATTTATGCTAAAGATAGACTAAAATAATGCCCATTGCTTTAAAATAGAAAAATTAGGTCACAAAACATTATATAATTTCAATATATTTTATATAGGACAAATAAAAATTAATTGTATTAAAATAAACTCTACATGTCTGAGAGTAGTCTACTTTTCAGAAATAAGTGTTTATTACATGCAGGAAAAATATTAAAGATGTCAGAGAGACCATAACAATGTTATGGTTACCAAATCATGTAACTGCAATTTTTTTTTTTTTCATACTTTGATAAAACTAATTTGAAAAATATTATTAGTAACCTTTCTTACACTTTTATCAGATATTTAAGTTCTAATAAGTCTTGTTGTGGTGCCTTGTAATTTTTGTCCAATTGTGAGTTCATTTTCTTATAAAAGTTTAGAAACGTAGATCCTTCATTTTCTGATAATATTTGTGGTCGTTCACTTACATACACCCTTCAAGGGCGCTCTAGCTACAAGGAGAGAGCGTGTGGGAAGTCTAATAAGTTCCATTGTTAAGACCTAGCTTCTTGACAAAAATTGTTCGCTATTCTCTTCAGTGCCTCTAGAATAGGGTTCCCAGACGTCCCGTTTTTCGCTAATGCGTTCCGTTGTCCCGAGGAAAGTCTTCGGGACAGCTTTCCGTCCCGTATTTTAGAGTTATAAACTGAGAAAAAACGGAAAAGTTACAATGTCTATTAATACACACACTTTGAAAGATTGGCATATTTGATGGGTGCGCATACTAAACTTAGGCCTACTCAGTGATAACTGATTAGTCTCCCGTATTTTTTTTTCAATATGTCTGGGAACCCTACTCTATAAAAGCACAAACAAAGTAACATAAAAATATGCTTCAACTCTCAAATTCCATGTTTCTCCTTGCTCGCCATTTTTTCACATCACATTAAGGGGAGATGATGGTATTTTTTAAAACTTTTTTCCTATTTGGTGTAAAATATTAATTTTTTTTGTGTGTAAAGAGCTCATATCTGTGGCAACTCAACCAAATAAAAATATTAAAAAAAAAAATTATTTGGGGCACAAATTTGAAAAAAAATATACCCAATGCAGGATTGTACTAAAACCGATATATCTAAACCGTTTTCAAAGATAGATTTAAACAGTTTTTTGCAATGTATTTGCAAAAGCATGTTCTACAAACTGTCTGTAACAGAATTTTGATATTAGTCCCTACGTTTGTAAAATAAACAATTAAAATTTAATGACAATTTTCTTATTTCCTTTCTTGCAAACAAACGGACGTATTTTTTAAATGAAATCAATTAACAAAATTCTGTTACAGAGAAAAGTTGCCTAATAGTCTAAAGAATGTGTGTTATAAATTTCATGCATGTATCTTTAATAGTTAAGAAATTATATCCATTTTTGTCTGGCAATGTGGCAAAAAAATGAAGTTACTGGAAACCGATAAAAGCGGACGTGTGATTTAAAAATCCATAGCGCAGGAAGTTGAAAAATGACGTCTAAACATCCGATAAGGGCACAAATACCCACAAAATGTTATGCAATGCATTCCACACATATCAAAGGGTATTTTAAAGAAAAAAAAAGTTTGAAAATTTAATTTACCGGAAACAACAATAAAAGTGGGTGACTGATTTAAAAATCCATAACGCAGGAAGTTTTAAAAATGGCGATTCAACATCCGATAAGGGCACAAATACCCACAAAATGTTATGCTATGCATTCCACACATATCACAGAGTATTTTAAAGAACTTTTTTTTTTAATTTACTCATTTTTCACCAAAAAATACCATCCTCTCTCCTTAATACTGTACAGCTCAAGCATTTTGTCAAGACACTCGCGATGTGCAGTATGGGAACAACGTTTCTGTAGAGAGAGGGGGTAAAAGTAGAAGGGAACGTCGGGCGTGTGTCTACCGAGTTCAAGGCAAAAACTAACCCATTCCCCTATTATTCGTAACTAAACTCATCCGATCTCGTGCGCAGCTCTGTAGGAAGAGTGGGGGACTGTCTTGACAAAATGCTTAAGCTGTACCTGAATAAAGTCCGAAGTTGAGGATGTCGTTAAGAACTAAATTATCAGATAAGCTGAATCACTTAAAGATAACTAGAGAACAAGTTGAGACACCAAAACATTGCCTAGTGGCGGCTACAGATTTAAGGAACACAGGATATGGGATGATGATAGATGTTTATTTTACCGATGTACCATCATGTTCGTATGCAAAATGAAAGACGTCACATGAAGGCTCTGTTGATTTGGAGTTTAATGGGAGCGCATTTTGTATTGTTTACTGCATTCTAATAGATTGTTTCGACACAGCATCCCTATTTTCTGTTTAAAAAGTAAACGTTTCCTTAGAAGCTCAGTTGTGATCTAGTGCAGGTAGGTAATCTACTGTGAAGATATATTAAAATGGCGCCAATAAAATCGGTAACTGCCTGTGCTTGTAAAAGAGTCCGGATATGGTTATTTTTCAGCCAAGGCCAATAGTAATATACGTTACAAGAGCAGTATGTTGACGTTTTCATGGTCGAGGAAAAGATTGAAAAAGCGAAACGTAGTTGAGCTTTTTTAATTTCCGAGAACATGAAAACAAACATACCGCTCGTGTATCGTACATTATTTTGTGCGAAGATCGTTTATTGCATACCTGAAAGAGGAATTTCTAATTAGTTGCAATGAAATCTCCATGTTGGTTTCTGTTTAATGACGGCAACTTCGGAAAACCAAAATATCTTTCTTCAACATTGTTGCTATAAAATGTTTTCTGTGTTTACTATACTCCAGCAGGCATTGATATACGTCTGTCTTTTTTTTTTCCCAGTCTATAAATGCGAACTTAAAACAAACGGTAAGGTTATGTAATGATTTATTTTTCATTTTAATATTTTAACAATATTATTTATATAACATATTGCAGTAATAACATCCGCATCTGGAATCTTGTTGATTTTTTCACGGCTTCCTTAATGTTACTTGCATTACAAATGCAGTAACTTTTGTGATATTGTAGAGTTTACTTAATTTTTGCAAATATTTAAAAACAATAATTAACAGTGCAATTTAGGTGAAATTGCAGTGGTAAGTTTTCAATTTATAATTATCACTATGTTAAACGTCTCTAAAAATAATATGTTAAAAGCCTAAAGCAGTAAAATGAATATGGCGCTTAAGCGGTAAGAAGAGGGACATTGTTATGTGTGTTACGGTGGGAATACTGAATGTGGTATTTCACACTTACCGCGTATTGGTTCTGTGCGGAAAACAAGCAAATACGCACGATCTCGCACAAAAATATATTATGGTATAAAGTGTGTAAGTTGGACATAAAAGTTGAAAAGCGTCGTGATTTACAAAAACACTGTGGGTGCTATTCATAGACATTTCGCTAGCCCGCGCTACGAGCGTGCTAAACTAGCCCCGGCTATCGACTGGTTACTTGTACAGGATTCATCTATCATATCATATCACTAACACTGGTTTATGAATACGAAAAACGTTAGTTCGCTGATCATCCACCGGAAGCCCGCGCTAAGAATGTCTATGAATACGCCCCTGTGACTCTAAAAGACACATCGAACATCTGAAAATGTTTAGTGATTCCATTTCGGATCAGTCCACTTTTTATTATAACTTATACCTGATGTTGATATGTGCGAATATTCCGTTCCATGAACTTGAGAATCCACATTGTAAATACTTGATTGAAAAGTACACGTCTAGAAAATTGCCGACTCCAACAATCATGTATACAATAGTAATATGCGTTACAAGAGCGGTATGTTGAAGTTTTCATGTTCGAGGGAAAGTTTGAAAAAGTGAAACGTAGTAGAGCTTTTTTAATTTCCGAGAATTGAAAGAAAACATACCGCTCGTGTATCGTACATTATTTTGTGCGAAGATCGTTTATTATATACCTGAAAGACGAATTTCTAATTAGTTGCAATGAAATCTCCAAGTTGGTTTCTGTTTAATGACGGCAACTTCGGAAAACCAAAATATCTATCTTCAACATTGTTGCTTTAAAATGTTTTCTGTGTTTACTATACTCCAGCAGGCCGTGATATACGTCTGTCTTTTTTTCCCCTCAGTCTATAAATGCGAACTTAAAACAAACGGTAAGGTTATGATTTAGAGTTTACTTAATTTTTGCAAATATTTAAAAACAAAAATTAACAGTGCAGTTTAGGTGAAATTGCAGTGGTAAGTTTCCAATTTATAATTATTACTATATTTAACGTCTCTAAAAATAATATCTTAAAAGCCTAAAGCAGTAAAATCAATATGTCACTTAAGCGGTAAGAAGAGGGAAACTGTTATGTGTGTTAGGTTGGGAATACTGAATGTGGAATTTTAGACTTTCCGCGGATTGGTTTTGTGCGGAAAACAAGCAAATACGCACGATCTCGCACAAAATACTTACCTTCGTGTTATGAAATTTTAAATTCTATACGACCAACTGTTGATAACAATAAAAGGGTTAAACTAAAACTGAACAGTGTTCTTGGAAAAAATCCTGGATATTCGAAATACTATGAAGCAGTTCATAAAATCTATATTTTCATCTTTCCATGCTAGGTATAATGTGTGAATATTAACAAACGATTTTAAAACTCATATGTAGACTTACTGTACACCTAAAATCATTTATAGAAAGAAAGCTATTGCCAGCTCAGATTGCTTTTTGTTCGTGAGGTAATTGAGATCTGGACATGTGGAATGTATGTAGAAGGTCAGGACCTAATACGTGGAGCTCTAGTTTCATAATATTTGTACGTGGATAGAACATCACTAAAGCAAACCACGAAAAACCTCAATATACTGTATCTGTCTGTCTTCAGGGATCTAACCAAGGTCCTATACAGAACTTTATCATGCGGCCCCATCCGGTGATAAACTACCAAAATAGCAAATAAAATTAACAGCCTAACTAATTTATAGTACATTATGCAACGAGCCTATAATGGTAGTAATTAAGACGCGAGTATGTTTATGAAACGAGCGCAAGCGACTAAGGAGCGGAACTGACCTTATGCAATACTTGGTTAATTGTGAGATGTGCGCAGACGTGAAATTATTGATTTTTTCCGAGAAACAAATATGTCGACATTGACCTTGATATAATCTAGAAAGTGAAATAAATATTAATCTTGATATGACCTTGAAATTGAATTAGACATTGAAAAACGAGATGACAAATTCAATTTATTTGAATATTATTTACAATTAACGCTAATTATTATAGTAACAGAACTGACTTTATTTCAAATAAGATGATTTTTTGATTAATTGTTGTCTTTCGATTGCATATCCGAGAATAATCGATACTTGCGCTTTCATGTTGCTACAATGGTATTGTCTGATTGGTGGAACACCTGAACTTTAATGAGGTCCATTAAAGGGCTGCTACCAGGTGTATAATTACTACATTTCGGCATGGTCGAGCATAAAATATATTCCATTACACTGAGAACTTTATTCCCTGTCGTTAAACTGTAGTACATGCGAAACATTCCAGCGCCAGAAGACGTCTTCCAATTTCCGTAATTCTGTTTGTCAAATACGCGGAAGAAGGCTATTCGTCCGAGTTATGAATCTTTTAAGATTCCCGACTCCTGAACGTGTCTTTCATACCTTTGCACTAAGCCAGACCGTGACCTTTTATGGTTATCGCTTCGCTTCGTGAACAGCAATGGGTTCCGTGTCATCACGCTAAGCAATAAAACATACATGGCTGTGTGACCACTTGCTTTTAAAATTAGATTTCCACTCACTTAAGAACAAAGAAAAAATGTACCGTATGTATGCCTTTATACATACATCTATTTCGCTTCGCAGAAATACCACGTACATATTTAATTTCTTCTTCGGAATTCGTGTAGCTTTTTTTATTTAACAACTTCTTTCAATTTCAAAGAAATGCTGACAGTCAGAAACTTGTTTAATCCCTGCCTTCAATTGCTGTATGAAATGAATTACAAATACAAAACTTCCTTAATATGTTGTACAGTAGTCTAGAGTAAAACGAAAGGCTAATTTTAACTTGATCTAACAGAACTATTTATGTCTACCTAATTAACATTGTATACATTACGTCTTTAATTTTTTGGGTTATCACTTTACAAAAGTTATACTTACTTACTTACTGGCTTTTAAGGAACCCGGAGGTTCATTGCCGCCCTCACATAAGCCCGCCATTGGTCCCTATCCTGTGCAAGATTAATCCTTTCTCTATCATCATATCCCACCTCCCTCAAATCCATTTTAATATTATCTTCCCATCTACGTCTCGGTCTCCCTAAAGGTCGTTTTCCCTCCGGCCTACCAACTAACACTCTATATGCATTTCTGGATTCGTCCATACGTGCTACATGTCCTGCCCATCTCAAACGTCTGGATTTAATGTTCCTAATTATGTCAGGTGAAGAATACAATGCGTGCAGTTCTGTGTTGTGTAACTTTCTCCATTCTCCTGTAACTTCATCCCTCTTAGCCCCAAATATTTTCCTAAGCACCTTATTCTCATACACCCTTAACCTATGTTCCTCTCTCAAAGTGAGAGTCCAAGTTTCACAACCATAAAGAACAATCGGTAATATAACTGCTTTATAAATTCTAACTTTCAGATTTTTTGACAGCAGACTGGATGATAAAAGCTTCTTAACCGAATAATAACAGGCATTTCCCATATTTATTCTGTGTTTAATTTCCCTTCGAGTATCATTTATATTTGTTACTGTTGCTCCAAGATATTTGAACTTCTCCACCTCTGCAAAAGTTATGTTTTATTTAATTTTAATGAGGGGGTTATGAACGTATATGATACTTAATAAAATATTCAGTTGTAGATCATATATTGATGCTATGTTGTAATTTTTATAATTGTATAGATATAGTGCATGAACTATGTTTGAACAATTTATTTGTTACCGAGCAACTTTAACCTTCCCTCGTGTGATATAGACTCGTCGACGACAGTCTACTCGTACGATATGAACTCGTCCTATACTTTTATCTATTTTGACGATAGTCCCTTTTTGTTTCGAGGGCCGTATCCGGTATGAATCCATAGTCTTAAGGATCCTGCACCCTGTCCGGTTGACCTGAACAGTCAAGGCCTTTGCAGGTATGCGCTACAGTTCAACTGTACAGGCCGCAAGAGATCGCTCGCCTGATCGGATTGAATTCTGGTGCTGACAGAAATCGGCCTGTGCAGTCCTTTGAAAACTGAGCGTATGTAGGATCATTCAGGCCATTCTTTCAGTCCGAGCGTGTTCCTACTTGAGTCAACATGGAGAGCAATAAGAATAATGATGCCTTCTTAGAAGATTTTATCGAAATGTATAAAGCAAATCCGTGTGTTGGAAAGTAAATTCGAAGGTATACTGTGATAAAAAAATATTGACTTGCGTGAAATTGGCTGTAGGTAATGGGCTAATTTTTTGTTATGCTTTTCTTAACAATACCTTTCAGAGTGCAAAATTTGGAGAAGAATCTCAAGGTGACATAGTTGAAGGTTTCTTTATAATTGTAGACGGATTCAATCCTCAAAAGCTAACCCCAGCACTTAATAGTGCTTGAAGATTGCCATCTGGGTTCACAAAGAAGTATTTTATCGTATAAATTAAGAGCAAATGAATGGTTCTTTTGTAACAACAGGTTGTGAAATAATGTTATACAGTGTCTGCTGCAGATGTCTTTGTTTGTCCATAGCCTATAGGATATGCAAGCCGCCAGTCGAATTTATCTCAGTCAAACAGAAAATAATGCATAATCTGTTTCTGTAGAGTGAGTCGACAAGTCAAAGACAATGATAAACTACTGCAGTCGCTCTCTGCATATGACCACACCATTCTAAGAACACTAAAAAACAAAAAAAGTTCAAAAGAAGACTGGCATCAGCAAGGAAATGGAGATGCAATTTCTTTATATGGTAGGGATAGAACATACATACTACAGATAAAATGAGATTAAAACGAAACATGACAGCAGAATGTGTTGCTTCCGCTGATAGAGTAAAGAATGGACCAGAAAGGTTACCGGTATGAATAAATTGAGATCTTGTAAGGCAAAGGAAGTTTTAATTTTGTAGTTATATGGGAGCATCAACATTCTTAAGGACATGCATTCCGTCTATTGTCAATGTGATTTCCCGTATTTCCCTAGGTGGTGGCTCGGCCTAATATTCACCCCATATAACAGGAGCGCTGTCGTATGTCCGTTGACTTCCAGTAAGTTAAAATATAGCAAATTTTCAACAGAAAAAAAGACCACCCTCAAGGCTTACAAAAGTAAAAATGTAAGTAAAAATTTTAGGTGAAAAATACAGGGACATTTTTCTATGCATAGACAAAACCGCCAAGATAGGTAAGTGCTCTGGGCGTATAAAAGTAGGCGCTGACTTACCAGAATTGATTCGTTCGGGGCGTTCGGATTTTTATTCTTTATACTATTTTAAAAGGAGCATCATCCATTTTGCCGTATCGCCTCTATCTGCATGACCGGATTCCGTCCAGAATTCTGCATAGAGAATTCTACACGGTTTTCCGTCCGGGTCAAGCTCGAAATAAGGAAGGTCATGATAATTATATCGATTACAACGGCTCCAATCGCTGTAATATTAAAGGCGTAAATTAAATGGATAACGTGAAGCTTATTTTGTTAGTCCAACAGTATGAAGAGCTTTACGATCTATCAAATAGGGATTATAGCAATACACACCTGGTTACAAATTATTGGGCGATTTCAGAAGGCTATATTTTCACCAATATTGAATATAAGTACATGAGCTTACCACCATTTGAAAGAGGGAAGTTTGCAGTTTTACACTGACCTTAGGTGCACTCGATGTGAGCCCCACGTGTAATACGACAGACGTCCATTCTTGCCAAACCCTCTCAAGAATGTCTTGTGTAACGGTCCTGATTGCTGTGTTAATGCGCCTTCTCAGTTCAGTCAACGTCGCGTCGCTGGAAGTGGAGGTATGTAAAAACTGTCCTTGACGAAACCCCACAGAAAGAAGGGAGGATATAAGTGTGGGGGACAGTAGTGGAGAAGCGGGTAATAGGTAGGCTGGTGAACGAGAGATGACAACGATACATTTAAAGGGAACATGAGTGGAAGAGACTTGCATAAATTTGCTATGTAATAAGGTGGGATGGCACTGTATACAAAATATGTGAAGTACTATCTCACTGGAAGTGTTTAACTACAAATATACATCATATCATATCATATCGTATCGTATCGTATCGTATCGTATCGTACCGTACCGTATCATATCATATCATATCATATCATATATCATATCATATCATATCATATCATATCATATCATATCATATCATATCATATATCATATCATATCGTATCGTATTGTAGCACATCACATCATATCATATCATATATCGTATATCATATCGTCCACATCTGTGGAGTAACGGTCAGCGCGTCTGGCCGCGAACCAGGTGGCCCGGGTTCGATTCCCGGTCGGGGCAAGTTACCTGGTTGAGGTTTTTTCCGGGGTTTTCCCTCAACCCAATATGAGCAAATGCTGGGTAACTTTCGGTGCTGGACCCCGGACTCATTTCACCGGCATTATCACCTTCATCTTATTCAGACGCTAAATTACCTAAGATGTTGATAAAGCGTCGTAAAATAACCTACTAAAAATATATATCATATCATATCATATCATATCATAAGTATTCAGCACACGTTTTCCATCAGGATATCTTGGATTTTCAGTATGATAAAATATATCCAGAAACATGCTCATTAAGACAAAATCAATATGTTGTACAGCACACATGTTTTAGGGGTATCTTGAAAGACAAGTAGGGTAAAATATATCGAGGAACTTAATGATTTTGTTTTAATCAGTAATTTGCACAGCATACATTTTTCCTTTAACTATATCGAATTTCAAGCAAGGTAAAGGATAACTGAGAACTTGTTCTTTAAGACGAAATGGCTACATCACAGAGAACAAAATTTTCATTTAGTTATCTTGGATTTTAAGTACGGTAAAAGATATCCAAACACTTGCTCATAAGGAGAAAATCGACAGGTTGCACAGTAATACAATTTTCATTTGGATATCTTACATTTCAAGCATTAAAAAATAGATATATTGCACAGCACATATTTTTCATCTTGATATCTTGGATTTCCAACAGGTAAAAGAGATCCAAACACTTGCTCATTAGGAGAAAATCGACAGGTTGCACAGTAATACAATTTTCATTCGGATATCTTGCATTTCAAGCATTAAGAAAATAGATATATTGCACAGCACATTTTTTTCATCTGGATATCTTGGATTTCCAACAGGTAAAAGAGATCCAAACACCTGCTCATTAAGACAAAATCGACGGTTTGCACAGTTGTTCAGTAATACAATTTTCATTTGAATATCTTGCATTTCAAGCATTAAGAAAATAGATATATTGCACTGTACATTTTTCATCTGGATTATCTTTGATTTTCAACAGGTAAAAGAGATCCAAACACCTGTTCATTAAGACAAAATCGACAGGTTGCACAGTTGCTGAGTATACAATTTTCATTTCGATATCTTGCATTGCGAGCATTAAGAAAAAACGACATATATTGCACTGCACATAATTTTCATCTGGATATCTTTGATTTTCAACAGGTAAAAGAGATCCAAACATCTGCTCATTACGACAAAATCGACAGTTTGTACAGTTGCTCAGTATACAATTTTCATTTGAATATCTTGCATTGTAAACATTAAGGAAAAGTGATATATTGCAGTGCACGTATTTTCATCTGGATATCTTGGATTTCCAACAGGTAAAAGAGATCCAAACAGCTGCTCATTAAGACAAAATCGACAGGTTGCACAGTTGCTCAGTACACAATTTTCATTTGAATATCTTGCATTGTAAACATTAAGGAAAATTGATATATTGCAGTGCACATATTTTCATCTGGATATCTTGGATTTCCAACAGGTAAAAGAGATCCAAACACCTGCTCATTAAGACAAAATCGACAGGTTGCACAGTTGCTCAGTACACAATTTTCATTTGGATATCTTGCATTGCAGGCATTAATAACAAATCTATATATTGCACTTCACATATCTTCATCTGGATATCTTGGATTTCCAACAACTAAAAGAGATTAAAAACCTGCTTGTAAAGAGAAAATCGATACGTTACAGAGAACCTGTTTTTTATTGGGATATCTTAGATTTCCAGAGCGGTAAAAGATATCCAAAAATTTGCTCCTTAAGACAAAATTGTTACATCCAATATTGACGTATCATTTCTAAAAATTCTGAATGCCTATGCAGCATAACTCAGCGACAAATTCACATCACTAAACCATTAAAGAGTGAAATGTATTAGCCGCATACGGCTGAACTGCGTTTATTTCCAACCTAAATATTTTATAAACGTAGTATAATAAGTAATGTAAAATAAATTCACAGTTGTATTTCATTGGTCCTATGAGGTATGCGTACTTCGGTAGCTTCAAAGTCTGAGCCCAAAGACTGTTGTGAGGGGAAGAATAACGATAACCGACTAGCATTCCTTTCGTCGGTAATTATACAGGCTGATCCGTTTGGGTATGGATAATATTAATTTATTATTATAAAACTATTATGATAGCATGAGAAATTTCTTGCTCGTAATATTATGCTTAAAAGATGGGAGTCTCCATATATGGTAAGAATGAAAATCAATAATGCATAATGTGAAATGAAAACCGTAGATTATTTAAACTGTTACAATGTGTTCTTTGGTACGCTAAATTTGATAATGTTAAACGAGTTGGAGAAAGCTGTGTTTGCAGTGAAAGACCTGTCCTTAGGCAGAACAATGAATTAATTTTTTATTTTTTTATTTTAGTCGGTTATTTAACGACGCTGTATCAACTACTAGGTTATTTAGCGTCGATGAGACTGGTGATAGCGAGATGATATTTGGCGAGATGAGGCCGAGGATTCGCCGTAGATTACCTTGCATTCACATTACGGTTGGGGAAAACCTCGGAAAAAACCCAACCAGGCAATCAGCCCAAGCGGGGATCGAACCCGCGCCCGAACGCAACTTCAGACCGGCAGGCAAGCGCCTTAACCGACTGAGCCACGCCGGTGGCCTACAATGAATGAATGAATGAAACGAGTTCAAAGAGAATTTTTGACGATGTGAGTATGGTGAACGCAGTGTACCTAAATACGATTCTATAATGTTGTGGTATCGAACATTTGTAGAAACAGGTTCTGTGTAAAAAAAAAAACAAGATGCAGGAGCTCGCAGGCGAAACCCAGTACATGAAGCAGTTTATTCCATCTACCATTGTTAACTTGCCTTTTCTCTTAGTAAGTAAACACACACAATTTCATAAGACCTTTCTGAAGTTATTTCTTGATTGAAAATCCACGTATCTCCTACGAGCTTTAAAGGTCAAGTCCAAAAGTTGACTTATGGTGTGGAGTGAGCCCCAATAAGGTGTATGGACCATTCTTATTTGCAGAAAAGACAGTACGCTATGGATCTTACTTGGATGTGTTGCAGTTGTTTCTGTTGCCACAACTTGAGAATTTATTCCAGCAAAATGGTGCACCATCTCACTGGGCATGGGAGGTTCGTCATTTGCTAAAGCGTTCAATCGTATGTAGTGTGGTCGTGATGGACCAATTCCTTGGCCCCCAAACTCCCCAGATCTAACCCCTCCTGACGTTTTCGTGTGGGGTTTTGTTAAAGACACTGTCTATTCACAGAAACCCAGGAACATTGATGATTTAAGTATAAAAATTACTCAAGCTTTCCAACAAATCACCTCTCTAATGTTACAACGGACATGGGCTGAATTGCATCACCGTTATGAGCTGTGCAGGGTGCGCAATGGGGGTCATGTTGAGCTCTGAGGAATCTCCCATCTTTCAGTGCTGTATACAAACAGTTTCAACAAATAAAGTTCAGTAGTAAATGTTTAACAGTGTTTTTATTTTATCCATACCCAAACGGATTACCATGTAGTATCTAGGTCGTCCTCTATCTGTATGACACACCGACAGACCCTTATGAAGTCACTTCCTTCTTGAGTAGTGTAGCAGCTAAAAACCATCAGTGATGTTGATGTTTATGTAACTTACTGCATTACAGCGGATGTTTTCTCACAATTAGAAGCGTAAGATATACACTAATTAACCACAACTGTTATACACTGGTTTTATGACGACAAAGTATCGTCTCTTTATAGATCAACATCTGTATATGACTTGAGCCTGAGCGTTTTCGTTAAGATGGACAAGTGACGGAACTCCTTTGAAGTTGGGACAACACATCACCAGGAGTCTATAAAAACAGCAGAGGACATCACACTGACTACGTTGAGTTGTATTTTACTGCATTTTTAATTTGTTCACCTTCTCATTTAAAGATGCTAGCCAAACTTCTATGGCCTAAGCGAAATTCGAATCCATATCTGTGGCTTTTAAGCTGAACGTCTAATTACTTCGATTTAATTGAAGGAATCAGATTTGGAAACATTGACGATGGCATCAAATAAAATTGTGTGCATTTAATTCTAATAGTTCGCTATAGTAAAACAATAATAATAATAATAATAATAATAATAATAATAATAATAACAATAATAATGGCTTTATTTAACCTGGCAGAGCTAAGACCGTAGGACCTTCTCTTACACTCAACCAGAATTAAAACTTGCTTCCATTGTTGAACACGCAATTGAACCGGATTTAAGTAATTGCATACAGATACGATTTACATAATGATATCAAAAGAGGCAGTTAAATAAAAATTTACCTAATAAAATAAAAATAAACACAGTGGAATACATATTAATGTTGTTACAATCAAATATGAATCACATAAAATCAGATGCCGATAATTCAATAAAATGTACACAATAAAAATAAAAATAAACACATTGGAATACATATTGGTATTAAATTACAAGCAAGTAGAATTCACATAATTAAACCAGAGATCGAAAAGTGAATAAGATGTACACAATAATAATAATAATAATAATAATAATAATAATAATAAGAAGAAGAAGAAGAAGAAGAAGAAGAAGAAGAAGAAGAGAGGAAGAAACAAACGGGTCTGCTGTAAGATTCTCACGCATAGTTTTCTCTCCAAGGCCAAATCTTTCACTGCAAACTCAACATTATCCAATATTCCCTATTTTCCGCCTTCCTCTCAGTATCCGCATACTATCATTATATCTTAATGTTGTCTCTCATCTGTTATCTTCTTTTGCCCCAAACTTTTCTCCAGTTCACCATACACAGTATGATGAACGTCCTTATTCATTCTTTTTGTCAAAGTTATACTGTATGATGAACGTTCCTATTCATCCTTGATGTCAAAGTTTTCAAGTTTATGCTGCAAGATAATCGTTCCTATTCCTTCTTTTTGACAAGGTTCATTCTTAAATTTACACAGTATGATGAACGTCCTTATTCATTCTTTTTGTCAAAGTTATACTGTATGATGAACATTCCTATCCATCCTTGATGTCAAAGTTTTCAAGTTTATGCTGCAAGATAATCGTTCCTATTCCTTCTTTTTGACAAGGTTCATTCTTAAATTTACACAGTATGATGAACGTCCTTATTCATTCCTTTTGTCAAAGTTATACTGTATGATGAACGTTCCTATTCATCCTTGATGTCAAAGTTTTCAAGTTTATGCTGCAAGATAATCGTTCCTATTCCTTCTTTTTGACAAGGTTGTTCATTCTTAAATTTACACAGTATGATGAACGTCCTTATTCATTCTTTTTGTCAAAGTTATACTGTATGATGAACGTTCCTATTCATGCTTCTTGCGAAAGTTCAATCTCAAATTTCTTCTGTAATATAAAAATTTCCATTCGTCCTTCTTGTCAAAGTTGATTCTTAAGCTTATGCTGTAAGATAAACCTTCCTATTTCTCCTCATTGTCAAGTTCGACAAGAAGGACGAGTGAGAAAATTTATCTTATAGCAGAAACTTGAGAATAATCTTTGACAAGATGGACCAGTGGAACATTATCTCACAGGATAATATTGAGAGTGGCGAGATATGCTGCAAGAACGACGCTTCAGAATATGTCGAAACTTGTAAGTGCTGTCCACTAGTGCGGGAATTATGCAATGTTGAAAACAAAGAATATTAGCAAATTTCAGTAAATTGCAAAAGATCCTCGAACTTTTCAGGCACTAACACAATATGCTACCTCACGGAAACAGCGTTCGGAAATCTGTGTGTCCATGAAAGGTGGCAGGAAATTCAATGAGAACCACCGCTTGAATATTGCTGCTTAAAATAGCTACAGGAATAATAAGTAACGAATTATGGGATCCAAAACTTGAATGTATTTTTGAAGACGATGGTAAATTGACAGGGCACGAAGTATGAGTTTTAATGTACGACCATTAAGGTCATTAGTGTTATCATTATCAACATCAATGATCATAGACCAGAACTTTGGCAGAATGCCTTTTTAAATGTGTTAAATCTATCTTCATTGTAAAAGTAAATCTGTACGAATTATACCTTTGTGATTGAAACATCACAGTTTTATGTTGCCCTTTTCTGTCTTTTTAAATATAAATGCCTAATTTACAAAGTAAATGCTTTTTTGCCTTTATTTGATTATTTATCTATTATTTATTAATTTATTATTAAAAATGCCTACAGGTATATTTTAATTTATTTCTATAACCGCTACAATGAAAGTAACTTCACCGAATGTATATTATTGTCTTTCAGTCAGTTCGTATTCTCTTTGCAACAATGAGTGCTGCCGTGCAAAAATGTATAACAGTAAGAGTTTTAATTATCGCTTGTGTTTATTTGACAAGGCAGTAATGAGTGCGGGTCTAACGTTATTTTTCTTTCGGTTTTTATTCGACGTTGTTGTAGCTAGCTAAATATTTCATATCGCAACATATCAGTACAACCAAACACAAAAATGCACTTTCCAAGGCTACTGGGAAGAAGATTTCTTTGCTTCCAACAGTAATTGCAACATCGAGTCGAAAATCTCAATTTGCATTCGACTTATGTAAAGCTTTTCTTTTTGCCGAAAACCCTTTGTGGAAAGTGCAAGGTTGTGGGTCTAGAGCAAGGTTTTTGTAATTGTCTTTTATTGCGCATTTTAGCTATTTACAATTACCTTTTGCCTGCTTATTTTATCTATTTATGATGCCTTTTTGCCTGCCTATTTTAATGATTCATAATGCCTAAACTTCCGGTCTCTGTTAATGATATTATGAATTGGCTGACCATGAATATTGACTGCATGTTGAAACAACACAGAAATATAAAGACGAGGGATATGAATTAGTTCCTGACAAACGATAAATAGGCCACCGACGTAGCTCCGGCGGTAAGAG
This sequence comes from Periplaneta americana, assembly GCF_040183065.1. NCBI lineage: Eukaryota > Metazoa > Arthropoda > Insecta > Blattodea > Blattidae > Periplaneta > Periplaneta americana. Next base: position 156,051,313 of record NC_091121.1, read on the forward strand.
CGTTTGCCTGCTGATCCGGAACTACGCTCGAGCGTGGGTTCTATTCCCTGTTCGGCTGATTAGGATTTTTCCGATGATTCCTACAAATGTAAGCCGAATGTCAAGTAATCACATAACGAATCCTCGGCCTCATCTCACGAAATAACATTTCGCTATCATCAATTATTTCGACACTAAAAATAACCTAGTAGTTGATACAACGACGTTAAATAAGGCTAAAAACTGAAATAAAAAATAAATAGGCCTCCTTTCTTCTTCGGGAATTAACCCTATAATGAATAATCTTACATTATTCATCAAATTATTACGAATACAAAAAACAGCTGTAGAGTAAGATGCAAAAACAACTTTTATGTAAACACCTTCGGAAGTTTATTCGCAGCAAACATTTAATTGTGCATCGTGCATGTGCAGGTGACGTCACAGTCTCGGCGCAGACCTTGACCATAGTAAACAACAAAGCAATCATCGCAAATTAAACGGAAATAAAGACTTCATGCGTGCTAGCAATATGGAAAAAACTAGAATGGAGCGGATTGCAATTGTTTTTTCTTTTCAATTTAAAGATGTAGAATAGATTCTATTAGTTGGAGACTGGGACGGGACGGAGTCAGAGCCTAACAACTCGTGTTCATGTCTGACGTAGGTTTCACACAACATACGCATGCCAATGAACATATTTGCTTGTAATATTATCAACGAGATGCGAACATTAAAATAATAATAATAATAATAATAATAATAATAATAATAATAATAATAATAATAATAATAATTGCTTATTTAAGTGGCTTTTATGCCCGTCATCGGTTCCTATCTTGAACAAGATTAATCCAGTCCCTACCATAATTTCCCACCTCTCTCAAATCCATTTTAATATTATCCTCCCATCTACGTCTCGACCTCCCCAGAGATCTTTTTACACCAGGTCTTCCAAGTAACACTCTATATACATTACTGCAGTGTTTCTCAAACTATGGTCCGCGGACCATCTGTGGTCCTCGAGTTCTGCCCTTGTGGTCCTTCAAAAAAGACAGAAGAAAAAATAAAATTCAAACGAATTGCGTATCACACTACAGCTGAAAATATCAGAGTTTGGAAATGACACATGGCAATCGCCTTCCACTTTTTCTCCCAGTACTAATATTTTATGAAATTTCTTACCCTATCCGTCTATCCACTTCCCACTCTACTCTCAGCAACAAAAGAGGGATTTAAAGCACTAAGAAACGTGACGTTTCTCGCCATCTTCTCCTGTATACCTGACGCCGAGCCTGCAACCCAGCCAGAGACCACCCGAATTCATAACAGAGGACCAAAGTGACAGAGGAAGCTTTTGATGTATTGATGACTTTCTTTATAGTTTTGCCGACACCCAGTATGCACAATAAAATGGGTACACCAATAACAGAACATGCCAAATTACATCTTTACTTGTTGAAAATCGGGAATATTTCTGCATTAATTTTATTTGTTTTTCCAGATGACGATATAAGAAATTTTAAGACTCCGCCTATTTTAAAATCCGACAGGTTTACTTTTTACACTTGCGTGTTTAGTCTCTAAGTGCAGTTTCAATTTCGCGGTTTCATACACTCGTTTAAAGCACTCCGTAACAAACAACGCACCGAGGTTTTGGTTCACTCTTATTGACACACCAAGTAAAGAAGTTCCAAATAACTCTTGTCATATTTACGAAAGTATTTTTTTCTTTGAATAGCTACCACTAGGACTACATATTTCTTTAATGACACTATAATATATTTATTCACACACAGCTTCTGAACTATTAGCATTGCCTAAATGAAGCGTATCTCCATCTTCCTTTCTTCTCAAAGATCCGGATCAAAGCCAATTTTCCATTATTTATAATGGGCACTGTTTAACAGAGACATGGACAACTACTAGCGTAAGAAGGATTTCAAACTACTTACTAACTGCTAACAGGCAAGGATGAATCAGCAATGCATAGACTTTGTTATAAGTTACTTATGATTGGCTACAAAAATATAATTAGGTCTACAAAAACATTATAATTAATTAATTCTATTTTAAAATATAAGTAGGATACTGGTATTAAAGTATGCTATAAAAATGATAAATTTGCTTTCGAAGGAAACAAGATTCAGGTGGTCCGCGGAACTGTTCTGACATAAAAAAGTGGTCCCCCCTTCAGAAAAGTTTGAGAAAAGCTGGATTCACCCATACGGTGCTACCTGCCGTGCTCTGCATCTCAAACGTCTAGAAGTAATGTTCCTAATTACGTTAGATGAAGAATACAATGAATGCAGTTCTACGTTGTGTACCTTTCTCCATTCTCCTGTGAGTTCATTCCTCTTAGCCCCAAATATTTTCCTAAGCCCCTTATTCTCAAGCCCTTTAACCTCTGTTCCTCTCTCAAAGTGAGAGTCCAAGTTTCACAACAATACAGAACAACCGGTAATATAACTGTTTTATAAATTCTATCTTTCATGTTTTTTGAGAGCAGGCTGGATGACAAAAGCTTCTCAACCAAATAATAGCAGGCATTTCCCATATTTATTCTGCGTTTAATTTCCTCTCGAGTGTCATTTATGTATGTTGCTATTGTATTTGAATTTGTCCACCTTTTCAAAGGATAAATTTTCAATTTTTGTATTTCCATTTCGTACTACTGTATGTTCTGTTCACGAGGCATAATCATATACTTTATTTTTTGCGGGATTTACTTCCAAACCTATTTCAGTATTTGCTTCAAGTGAAACTATAGTGTTTTTCCTAATAGTTTGTGAATTTGCTCCTAACATATTCATGTTATCCGCATAAACAAGCAGTTGATGTAACCCGTTCAATTCCAAACCCTCTCTGTTATCCTGGACTTTCCTAATGGCATATTCTAGAGAAAAATTAAAAAGTAAAAGTGATAGTGCATCTCCTTGCTTTAACTCTCAGTGAATGGAAAAGCATCAGAAAGAGACTGGCATAAATGGGCTCTGCTACACGTTTCGCAGAGATATATTTTAATTGATCGAACTAGTTTCTTGGGAATACCAAATTCAATAAGAATAATTAGGCCTATAGAAAACTTCTCTCTTCACCTAATAATAATAATAATAATAATAATAATAATAATAATAATAATAATAATAATAATAATAATAATAATTACAAAAATAAGACACCCATTGGCAATAGGACTTATATTATTAATCCAAACAATTATTGTATGTATAATAAGAGGGTTATTATCACAAAGATTTTGATTCCCATACATTTTATTCTTAATTTTCGTTAATAATAATAATAATAATAATAATAATAATAATAATAATAATACTAATACTAATAATAATAATAATAATAATAATAATATTCTTCTTCTTCTTCTTCTTCTTCTTCTTCTTCTTCTTCTTCTTCAAGGTTTAGGCCTTTCGGCCTGTTCCACCTCCAAATTGATCTCGCCAACGCTTTACTGGTCTTCCTAATTATCTCCTTCCTGATGGATTATAATTCATGGCCGCTCTCGTTATGTTGATATTCTTTAATAAGTTGAATTATACTATCTATTTTTAATTCTTTTCTAATATCTTCATTTCTTTTTTTTTGTCCAATAGTGTATAACACGCAACATATCTAAGAAATTTCATTTCACCTGCTTCATTTCTTCTTTCTTCGTTTTTCTTTAGAGCCCAAGATTCGCAGCCGTGTAGAAGGGACGGAATTGCCATTACTTTGTAATACTTGATTAATGTTTCCTTTCTCACTTTCTTTCCCAGTGTTCTACTTATTGTTCCACAGAAATACTTGAATTTATTTAATTTTTCCTCGAGTTCACATTTTTTACCATATGTTATTGAACAACGTAAATATGTAAAAGTGTTGATTTGTTCTATTATTTTGTTCTCTATAACCAATTTCACTCTTATTCGTTGAAATCCAATAAATGCCATCGCTTTTGTTTTATTGGTCGACATTTTCATATTTAAACTTGATGCAAAGCATTTAATAACAATAACAATAGCAACAATAACAATAATAATAATAATAATAATAATAATAATAATAATAATAATAATATAATGTTTTATTTTTGCTGGCAGAGTTAAAGCCATAAGATTTTCTCTTCCACTCTTTTATTATTTCGGAATATGTATGGTAAGACTTTCCTTTGTTAAATTTCAACGTACCTCGTTTACATGTTTCGACCTATTTATGGGTCATCTTCAGAACTGGTCGTTGTTGGTCTTGGCGCCACTTGTTGTTTCCTGTGAGGGTGTGTTCCTGTGGTATAGTGTAGAGTCAAAGAGTGTGTGTGTTTTGAAGTTGAGTTGTGTGTTGAGAATTTCGTTAGGGTGTGTTTTTGTGTGTCTGTATATTTCATATTGTTTCTGGCTTTTTGGTTGGATGTGTAGTATTTCCATGTCTGTGTTGATGTCTCTGTGGGTGTGGTTAGCGTTTGTGATGTGTTCTGCATATGTGGAGGTGTTTTGTAATTTTGTTTTGGCTGTGATGTGTTCTTTGTAACGTGTTTGAAACGATCTGCCTGCCTGTCCTATGTAGAAGTTGTTGCAGGTGTTACATTTGAGTTTGTATACGCCTGTGTGGTTGTACTGTATTTGTTTGTGTTGTTTGTGTGTTGAGATGTTTTTGTAGATGTTATTTGTCCTGTATGCGATGTTGTAATTTAATTTCTTGAATGAGGTTGCAATTTTGTGTGTGTTTTTGTTTTCGTATGTTAGTGTGATGCATTTTTTGTGTTCTTGTGTTCGTGTTGTATTCTTATGTTTTGTCTAACGTATTATGTTGTCTATTATGTTAGGGTTGTATCCGTTTTCTTGTGCTATGTATTTGATTGTGTTTAGCTCTTCGTTGTAATCTTGTTGGTTCATTGGTATGTTGAGTAGTCTGTGTACCATTGTTCGGAATGCAGCTTGTTTGTGTTGTGTGGGGTGGTTGGATGTGTTGTACGAGGTACGTTGAAATTTAACACAGGAAAGTCTTACCATACATATTCCGAAGTGATACAGTGTTTAAAGTTGTGTAATCAAGATGTATGTTTTATTATTTATTTATTTATTAACTTATTTATTTATAGTAGTTCTATTCTCAGAAGAAACGAAAGAAACGTAATGTTCAGCACCTTGGTAAGTTAAAAAAAATCATGGAAACTGATTTCCATCCCTCTTGTCTATCTTGATTGAGAGATTCGTACCACAAATAGAATGTTATTCCTTTTCGTTCACTTCTTCTTTCAGCGAGACGAAATGTCTCTGACCTGAATAATAAATATTTTATATCAAATTTCTTCACGGTCCTCGTTTCCAGATACAGGCCACGCGGCGTGATGCAACGTGGTATGAATTGCATTATCGCCGCGTCACAGCTGTTACACGCCGCTGGATTGAATAACTTCGTATGTCGGCCAAGAGAAACTTGTCCGCCGCGCCGCGCCGAGACTGGTGAAGTCCCGACGGGAATATCCCTTCCTTTCCTGCGTCACAACTGCGGAATCTCACAACAGACAGCAGTATATCAAGTTCGCTGTCAGAAACCCGACAATAATAATTTTATTCCTGACTAGTAGGGCAAGAAGCTCTCTAACATACGGTTTGCAGACGACATTGTACTCCAAGCCACGTCAGCCAAAAAACTGGAAGCAATGATAGTGGAGCTACAGAACCTCAGCACGGAAGTAGGACTACAACTAAACTCACAGAAAACAAGAGTCATGACCAGGGAAAGGATTTATATGTAAATACATATTTACTTATAAAGCTAATATAATTTATATTTTGCATTATCTTCATGTTTCACAATGTGTAGGGTTGAAAAATCCTACTTTTATTTTCCATATTTTTCCATATTTTAGAGTTTAGTACATATTTTCGTTAATTTCCATATATTTTCCATATTTCATATAAAACAGTCCATATTATATTAGGTTTAACAATAAAACAAAACAAAATTCCATTAACTTTTAAAAATACATTTCAACAATAGAGATTTAAACACATGTTCAGTAATCCCTTTAACATCAGAGTTATTTGAAAATTAGCAGTCCTATCAACAATGGGAAAGTAAGTTACAAAACTGTATTAATTTAATTTAAAATTTTTAACAGACTTCAGTTGTGCAGCTCAACAGTTAAATGCCAGTCAGAGTACACATAGGTTCAGTTTTGTAAATCATACTATAAAGACGGTAAATATGCCAAAAGTACGTCATTCAGTCAATTTAAAATCAAAACTAACAAGTTACATTTCAGAATTTAAAGAAGATGGTTTATCAACTGACAATAAAATATTATTTTGTAATTTGTGTCAGTGTGCAGTATCATCTACACAAAAGTTCCTGGTGCAACAACACATTACAACTAGTAAACATCAGGCCAACAAACAACTAAATTCCAAGCAGAGACAATTGTTTTTAACACAACCAACAACATCGAATGTAAGATCTGAGTTTAACATCGACCTGTGCCGTTCTCTCATCTCTGCTGATATTCCTCTCTACAAACTAAAGAATAAGGTCTTCAGGGAATTCCTTGAAAAATATACTCAACATACAATCCCGGATGAGTCAACACTTAGGAAGACGTATGCTCCATCCATCTACGATGAGACAATACAGAAGATAAGAGATGAAATTAAAGATAGTTCAATTTGGGTTTCCATTGATGAGACTCCCGACAAAGAAGGTAGACTTGTTGGTAATGTAGTTATCGGTTTGTTAAGTGAACAATATTCTGAACGAATTCTTTTACATTGTGATGTTCTAGAAAAGTGCAATAACAAAACTATAGTTAAACTGTTCAACGAAGCTATGGGTATCCTGTGGCCAAAGGGTATTATGTACGATAATGTGTTATTCTTTATTAGCGATGCTGCCCCTTATATGGTCAAAGCTGGACAAGCATTATCTGTTGTATATCCTAAATTGACTCATTTTACTTGTGTGGCGCATGCATTTCATCGTGTGGCAGAAGTGGTCAGAGAATTTCCCTAAAGTAGATTTGTTGATTTCATCAGTGAAAAAAGTATTTCTCAAAGCTCCCAGTAGAGTTAACGTGTTGAAAGAAATGTACCCTGAAATTCCATTGCCACCAAAGCCAATTTTAACTAGATGGGGTACATGGCTAGAAGCAGTTGAATATTATGCCGAACATATAGACTCTATTAACAATGTTCTCCTTGCATTGGACTCTGAAGATGCAGTCTCAATTGATACTGCGAAAACAGTTACCTGTGACATAAGTGTGAAGAATGACTTAGCTCACATTCAGCATACATTTTCATGCATCATAAAAACGCTCAAAAGTCTCCAAAATAGGCACCTTTCACTATCTGAAAGTTTTGAAATTATAAATAGTACTGTGGAACAACTGAATCGTGGTAGAGGTAAAGTTGCAGATGCAGTAAGAGCTAAGGTGGACACTGTACTTTCAAAAAACCCTGGATATGAAGAACTACAAAAGGTTGTTGCTGTGATGAGTGGTGAATCAACAGTGAAGATTAACTTGGACTTATCCCCAGCAGACATTGTGAAATTGAATTATGTACCAGTTACTTCTTGTGACGTCGAACGCTCTTTTAGTCAGTATAAATCTATCCTCAGAGACAATAGAAGAAGATTCACTTTTCAGCACTTGAAAGAAATGTTTGTAACCTATTGTTATGGTAACAGACAATAAAAATTGTGTTTTGTTGAAACTACATTGGAAGATAAGGTACGTCCATTATATTTTTTGTTTAGTTTGATTAAAATGTACCAATATTTAACGTACATAGTCATTTTTTTATAATTTTAAGTCCATATTTAATTCCATATTTTGGTAAAAATCCATATTTAATTCCATATTTTGGTAAAAATAACTACATATATATTTACATATTTCATATATTTTTAGTCCATATAAATCCGTTCCCTGGTCATGACTAACAACTCCAAAATACCGATCACAATAGGAAGCAGACAACTAGACTACGTGACTGAATACATCTACCTCGGCCAACTAATGTCCTTTCACAACAGACGACAGAACGAGATTCAAAGAAGAATCGGAAACGCATGGAAGAGATTTTGGAGCCTCAGTTTCATTCTGACAGACAAGACATACAATTTAAAATTAAGAAGCGGAGTCATGAACAGCTGGATCCTTCTAGTTCTCCTATACGGAGCACAGACATGGTCTCTAACGGAAAGAGAGCGGGACATGCTGAGAAAGTGCCAACGGAAAATGGAGAGGAAGATGCTGAACATCATACTCAGATATAGACTACGTAACGAAGACATAAGAAGACAAACACACCTCAAAGACGCAGCAAAGACGGCCGACAAGCTGAAGAAGAAATGGGCTGGACACGTGATGCGACTCAACGCGAACCGGTGGACACACATCCTTACGACATGGAACCCAAGGATTGGCAAACGGAACGCTGGAAGACAGAAGACAAGGTGGGCAGACGAACTTAGAGCATGATTCGGCCATCTATGATCAAGAACAGCGAAAGACCGACAACAATGGAAAATAATCAAAATGTGGCTTGCAACCTGAACAGTGACTAGTGAACAGTGGACCCTTCAGATATGACATTACAAAAGTGACCATCATTCCCGGAGTGGCTAACCGGGAACTGTTTCACAAGCCACCCTGCATAGTCAGGAGGCCCTTGCCCTTCATGGGATTTCATGGCTAATTCTAATTCTAAGTAGGGCAGGAACAATCATTCTCCACTCAACTCAACGAAGCAAGTTCATCATAGCCGTTCATCCTTGACTTAGGGTCGTATTCATAAGCGAGATTTTGGCTGAAGACTTCCCAAAGTCGACTTTCATAGTAAAGTTTAACTTTGTTAAAAGTCCTATTCATAGACAATGCTTCTGAGACTTTGACTTTGACTTCGGTAAGTCGAGATTTGACAATCTTTTATGAATGTTGGCAATCGCAATCATGGCCTTCTAAACGAATTAAATTAATGAATAGCTGAAGTAGAGTAGGCATTGCCACAATAAAAGCCATCTTTTGAGTCTCAAATCAGTGAAACAATTGAACATCGGCAGACGTTAAGCGATTGTTGCAGCATTATATAATATTATTTCAATGTAATAGTAATATGCGTTACAAGAGCGGTATGTTGATGTTTTCATGTTCGAGGAAAAGATTGAAAAAGCGAAACGTATTTGAGCTTTTTTAATTTCCGAGAACATGAAAACAAACATACCGCTCGTGTATCGTACATTATTTTGTGCGAAGATAGTTTATTACATACCTGAAAGAGGAATTTCTAATTAGTTGCAATGAAATCTCCATCTTGGTTTCTGTTCAATGACAGCAACTTTTAAAAACAAAAATATCTATCTTCAAATTGTTGCTATAAAATGTTTGCTGTGTTTACTATATTCCAGGAGGCCGTGATATACGTCTGTCTTTTTTTCCACCAGTCTATAAATGCGAACTTAAAACAAACGGTAAGGTTATGTAATGATTTATTTTTCATTTTAATATTTTAACAATATTATTTATATAACATATTGCAGTAATAACATCGGCATCTGGAATCTTGTTGATTTTTTCACGGCTTCCTTAATGTTACTTGCATTACAAATGCAGTAACTTTTGTGGTGTTGTAGAGTTTACTTAATTTTTGCAAATACTTAAAAACAATAATTAACAGTGCAATTTAGGTGAAATTGCAGTGGTAAGTTTCCAATTTATAATTATTACTATGTTAAACGTCTCTAAAAATAATATGTTAAAAGCCTAAAGCAGTAAAATGAATATGGAGCTTAAGCGGTAAGAAGAGGGAAATTGTTATGTGTGTTACGTTGGGAATACTGTATGTGGTATTTCACACTTAGCGCGTATTGGTTTTGTGCGGAAAGCAAGCAAATACGCACGATCTCGCACAAAATAATTGTGAAGACGTGAAAGATAAGAAGATGCCACCAATGACGGACTATGAAAGATACATGCTACTAGAACTGGTGAAGGCATATAAAGAATACAATTAAATATACAAAGTCAATCGTAAACCATTAATCCTTATACCCATAGAGCAATATCGAAGTGAAATAAGAGTATTATTAATGGAACAGGTAATCGTTTTTTATTATTCTATTATTCATCAGTGCATGTTGAAACATGTGGATATTATTTAATACGGTCCATTTTTCAAGTCTGTATCTTGATTTGAATTCATTATCTCTATAAAATTCAATAGAGTTTTGTACATGTCTAATAATACGCCGAGAAACATGAGGCGCTTCAATAATTTCCTGGATGTTATCAATCTTCTCGGCAAATATAACAATTTCCCAAATATCTACCATTTTTCTTATGTCCACGAACGAAAGTCAAAGTCTAGGTTTTTGGCGACTTCGAAGTAAAGTCAGGATCGAAGTTTACTTTCGTCAAAGTGTCGACTGTGAATAGGAAAATGGCGACTTTGTACTTCCAAAGTCAACTTTGGTCCAAAGTATCGTCTATGAATACGACCTTTAGTGTAATGTGCTACCACAGTCTAGTAGGGTAGACCAGGATGATAATAAACACTTTTCACTGATTTCAAATATATTTCAACATCACACAACCCTCAGTAACGGTAAGCATGACAAAGAAACATTGTGTTATTTTTAGATCTTTCTTTTCCCTGAAAATGGGTTTAAAATAATAAGGTTGACTTTTTTTCAGCTTTTAATTGCTAGTTTACATTTACCCCACCTGTTTACATTTACCCCTTTGAGAGGAGGTAATTGTAAAAACCAATTTTCGCACGGGCTATCAGACACTGAACATTCTTTGTTCCGTTTCAGAAGAAAGAGCTGTACTCCTTCCAACTCCAATTTTGGTCACTGGTACATTTCGTACATTTAACCTATGATATATGACGATATAGGAACTCAGTACCTCTCCTGAGCTTCACGATAACTGTAGTTACTATTTTTCACATCTGTGACAACCCTCTCTAAACCCTCTACAGTGTAGTTGGGTGAGGGGTCTCTTTGATTACTGAAAAATACGAAATGTAAAACATATTTACAATTACCCTCAAGCAATTAAGACTATGGGGCAAATGTAAACACGTCATAATTTAATGAACTGAGGTTATGGGAGATCTCAAAACCATTGTAATAAATGTTAACTACTTTACATTACTCATAAAAACAACATATTCTTTAAAAAAAATAGCACTGTACGTTTACTTACAATGCCAAAAATGAAGGTGAAGCAAAATTCTTTCTCTACTTTTTTTTTTTTTGTAGACTTCGTTCACAACTAAGCAGTTACTCCTATTTGGCGCCAAACTGCTTTGTAGGTTACCCAACATGTTAATTTAAATATTCTCCGAATTAAAATTTTTATATTGACAGTTTTGTAATTTTCACAGCATTTGTTTATAATTACCCCCTGTTTACAATTACTCTCATCTACCCTATATACAGTCACGAAGCTTGAGTTGTTGAGGGTACTAGAAACAATAGACTGTGCAGGTACTATTTCGTATTATCTGTAATGAGGCGATAGTACCGATCCTAGTGGTTAGCAACTGTACATGACTGAAATAAGTGTAAGTATGGTATTTATAAAATGGCAGATCTCCCATATTTATGTGCAGAGAGTATGAAGTGCAAGATAATCAATCATAATTATCCTCTTAAAAATTTTTGAGCCATACACATTAATAATTTTAGGAAAGATAACAACATGAAACCATGAAGAAATGGAAAACATAGCTTTGCTGTTAAATACAACTTAACATTAAATTGCTGATTCAACAAGATACAATAAATATTAAATATCATGAACATGAACATAAATGCTGTATACAAAGTCAAATTATAATTAAATACAATATGGTGTATTGATATAAATTGATTAATTAAAGAAAGAAAATTTCATCTAAATAAGAGGACTTAGGGAAGGATGCAAGAATACTAGCATTACCGCGCTGAATGGCGATACCAATGCGCTGACGTAGATATTGACAGCTTCGAGGGATCCCAGAAAGCTGCACTAAACTTCTGCCTATGGTGGAGAAAAGAGCTCTGGCTTCACTATACCATGATCCAAACTTCCAACCGCAAAAGGCATAAAAATATAATTATCTGTAAGATGTTTATATTTATGATGTTTACTGACAGCGGCAACAGCGTATAGATACTCGTATTATACAGTATAGACACTTCGCGTCGGTACCTTTGATGTAGCAGGACTGATTTCAATGACCTTCAAACCAGTTTGAGCGTGAGATTCTGCTTTCTCCCAGGAGTTGGCACTGACATCACACCAGTTAGCAGTCGACACAGCGGAAATATGTTGTTGTTGTTTTCTAATGCCAGGCGTTTGACAATAAAGTCATTTGACCTCTTGCAATATTTTTCAAAGATATTATCATGGCCAGCCACTGAAGCACAGATTACAGCGGAAATATAACACATACAATTAATACATCTAGGTGCATTATGTACTCAAAATAAATTGGACCGATGAAATAATAAATCCGTCATTAACTGCAATGTGTAGGCTCTAGAGTTCCTTTGTAATTAGAGTTGAGACGCTGACCCCTTTCAACAATTAAAATATGTAATGATTTGATCGCGCTGAAAATGAAAAAACAAAACTCCTATGAGACCCTACCACATTATCCCTGGCCTAGTTGCCTCATAAGTGGTGCCTTGTTAGTATCACTTGTGAGGTTAAGATTTGTCTTCGGACAGTTGACTGAACAACAATACTGTTACATAAACACAAATATTAAATTAATTTCAAATGTTGCTTTTAAAAGTAGTTTGATTATTTCAGAATATGTTTACTACAACAGAGGGAAGTTATAAGAACAAAGGAAGAACGTTACCAGTAACAATTTAGTCGCATAAAATTGCTGTAGACTACTACAAAGAAGCGCTGAACGAAATGCCACATATCTTTATTCACAAAAATGACAACTGTTCATCGTGAATTTGAGGGGACTGTTAGAATACTAGCAACACTACTTCTCGTTATCGTCTTATTGTCTGACGACAATATTCCCATCTCTTTATGCGTTTTAAAGAAAGGAACCTAAATAATCTTTGTGTGGGCGTCAGTTCATCGAGTATAAAACAGCTTTGTACCAAGACGACAGGAATGAGTCATGGATATTGCTGAAGCAACAGGTTTCTGATAAACGTCGCTCTATGATAGTTCGTCTGTGCTTCAGAGAAAATTAATATTAATCAGAATTAACGGAATTTCCCTCAATATCATAAAAAAAATACCGTAAGTCCTCCGACTGTAGGCAGAAAAGGTAAAACTGATTTTCTTGTTTACTATGAGAAATACGAGTATCACCTTTCGCTATGTAGAACACACAGCCAGAAATTTCGGAAGGATATCTGTTGCTGCTGTTGTTGTTTATGATTATGATAATTGTTTTGATAACGATAGTGATGATAAAGAAGAAAGAGAGAAAACTGCTTTTATTCTGCACACCAGCAATAATTTGTAATATTGTGAATCATTCTGAGAATATACATGGGTCATTCAATATAATCGGCAACATTTGAATTAACAACAAAGAAAACATTTTTGGAACAGTCACATTGTTGCAGTGCTCAGAAGTAATCTCCTCCAACACGAAGAACCCGTCTCCACGCCTCAGGGAGACGACGGATGTCATCCACAGCGTCTTGTACTAATCTTCGAACAGACTGCTCTACTGCTGCTATAATTGCCTGTCTGGTTCTAAAGCGAATTGCTCTAAACAGCAAACGTTCTGATGGGGCAGATAAAAAAGTTATTTTTTTTTCTTCCACCATGTTAATAATGTCAGAAGAAGTGCTTATACAAATTTTGGCCACTCGACCGCAATTACGAGGCCGTCCAGAAAGTGATTTTCCCTCGGGCCGTTTATAGAAAAAAAAGCACAATTGCATAGAAATATTTATTGAAACAGATACAGCAATTGTTGCGGTATTTGTCAACATATCCCCCACTGAAACTGAGCCATTTGTCATACTATGGGATCAATTTTTGTGTCGTAGAAGTCAGCCTCCTCAGATCGGAACCAGCTTTTGAGACTGCGTCTGCATCTCTCTCTGTCGATCCCATGATATGAGAAATGTCTCAATTCCGATGGAAATATGCTCAACAATTGCTGTGTCCGTTCCAATAAATTTGTCCAATGAAACTGTGTTTTTTTTTCTGTTAGCGGCCCCTGGCGAACTTTTTTTACGGCCCTCGTAATAGCGGGCGAGTAGCCAAAATCTGTATAAGCAATTCTTTTGACATTATTAACATGGTGGAAGAAAAAAATTAACTTTTTTATCTGCCCCCATCAGAACGTTTGCTTGTAAGTGGTAATTCCATTTTCGGGGAAAGGTCAAAATCACATGGATTCGTATCTGGAGAGTACGGAGGATACTCCAGAACTTCCCAGTTCCATCTTCAAAATAAATATTAACCACAGGGGTAGCTATGTAAGAGCGAACACTATCACATAACGCAATAGGCTGAGAATTCAGGAGATATGGACGTTTACGGCGCATCGCTGGTTGTAAATGGTGTTCCAGAAAGTAACTGTACTATGTACCATTCACACGAATTTCTACAGAAACTGAATGAGTCAGAAGGTTTCCGTCAAAATCATAATCAACAACGGTATTCTTTCAGAGCGTTCTTTCATCGTTCACTTGTAGATTACGGTCTGCCAGCTCCACGTTTTTTATGGACATCTTCCCTCCCGCTGTGAAATGCATGCGTTCACCTAGCCACGGTACGATATGATGAAGTCTCTCTACCACAAGCTTCCAGTAATGCTGTATGGCATTGTCGAGCATTCTTGCCTCTTGCAATCTGAATTTCAATGAAGCATCTTTGTTCGTATTTGCTAAACATTTTAGAGCGCTACAGACAAATTTACAAATTACACTAACTACAAATATCTTATAAATGAGATTGTCATCAGACTCACAGATAGCACACATCAGATGCTCTTCTTTCTCATTGTTATCAGCATAGTTTATTTCACTGATAGAATTTGAGTCTTCAGTTCAGTAGCATTCATTATCAGCACCAGTTCTTTGTACTTAAATTCCACTAAAGTCTAATATTTACTAAACTTAAAATTATTAATTGTTAATTTTGTTTTAATTTGTATAAACACTTAAGAGTTCTAAATTGTATTTAAAGCTCTCTTTTCAGTATCTAGAAATCTGTCCGTTTTGAGAAGGATGTTCAACAAGCCAATAACGTTAACGATGAAAAGAAGTCTAGGTGAAATTTTATTAATGTACTGCCAGCATAGGAAATTAAAAACAAACACTGAAAATACCTTAGTTTTGTAGTGTGGAGTTGTAGAAACTCGATGTGATCACTGGGAGAGCTGTGGTCCCGCCCAGCCCGCCCTAAATAAGTTCCTTACTTATATAGGAAAATCGTGGTACTTGAAGGAAGAAGGCCGCCATATTCCGTCGTTGTGACGTTATTTGAGGTGGAGTGGGAGAATGATTGCAGTGTCGCCAACTATGGTAACCATTCATATTATTTTACACACCTAATCTAACCTAACCTAACGTGCTACACACCTATTGTAACATTCCTAACGTTTAGCACACCTGTTGTAACATTCCTCACAGTTTCATTTCGTTTGCCGATATTGGCATACCTGCTACGCCTATAGCCTGGAACTTAAGAGTCATCTAGTGGAAGTGAAGTGAGACTGCGACTCTGTTAATTACGTTTCCGAAGTTTTTTCTGTGTTATCTGCAAGAATTATTGTGTCATTGTAGTCATAATTGCAATTATATTGTACAATAAAAATTGAAATGTGTCGTGGCTGAGATAAAAGTGTTCTAAATTGATTTTCAGCGCCACAATCCCAGTGATAAACCTGTGAATATTCGTTAGAGTCCGTTGGAAGTGGCAGTAGAGTAATAAAACTTGACCGAAATCTATTCACAATCCATGTATTTCTCACTTCAGTGAGAGATACAAAATTAATATTAATACATGGGAAGTGAAAGGACTTTGGCGCTAGGGGAACTTCATTTAAGTTAACCAAAACCACTCTCCTTACTCTTAAATTTTCTTATGAGGACATTAACAGAATTTGTCTACTGGTATTGGAAGATTCATTATCCATTTTAAACAATCACTTGTATAACACTATGTAATAGTATTTATTTTTACTTCATTTTATTATTCTTGATTTTACTTTCATCTCATGTTTCTCTAAAATCGAATTGCACTTTATTTTTACATTTATCATTGTTCTGTATTCTCTCAGCAAATCATATTGTATCTTATTTTTAATTTAACCTCTGCTTTGTATTCTGGATCCTAGTGGTCAGTCGTAGATGTCGGCCAGATGTCCCAAATTGTGGAATTAGTAGCTAGTCATCTGTTTGCCAAAATGTCTTCTGATAGCTCTATTCATTTCTTCATACTTTCGTAATTTAGCATCAAGATCAATTCGTTTAGATTTTTACACGTTTTACGCTTCTTCCACAGAAAAAACGAATGAGAAAACAAGAGAATGGACAAAAATACCGTACATATTTACATCAGATTTTGCGGCAACAGGTGAGTATGATGAGAACCTTGAATTGTCTGCCCTTGCAAGTACTCCGCTATGGTGAACTTAAACTTTTATTACGTTGCGTGGGAATTTTTAAGCTTCTTGCGCTGCTACTAGGGATATGTGAAGCACACTCACACGGCAGAGAGACTGTGTCGTTGGAAACGTTTGACTGATGTTGAAGCCGGAATACTTAGCAAGTTGACCTTAAAAAGCTTTGAATTTATGAACTCCTGCTCTCGCCTACAGGCACACTGAAACCTGTGAAGTAGGCGACCTCTGCCAGCCACTCGCTTCCTAACCGCTTTTTAACCACAAACGCTTTTTAGTAAAACGTCTAGAAACATATTTAAAAATCGAGGTGCAGCAAATATAAAACGGATGGGAAAATAATAGAAGGAAATATTTGTAGAACATAAATTAATCTTGATGCTAAATTACAAAGGTATGATAAAATGAATGGAGCTATCAGAAGACATTTTGGCTAACAGATGACTAGGGAACAGATTTCTAGATACTAAAAAGAGAGATTTAAATCCAATTTATAACTTTTAACTGTTTATATATAATTAACAATTAATAATTTTCAGTTCAGTGATTATTCAACTTTAAGTGGAATTTCTGTACAGTAGTGGCAAAAAAAAAAAACAACAAACAAAAAAAAAACGGACCGACCCTTATAGCTGATTTCAGAGCCTTGTTCACTCCAGAGCACGATAGACTGGTAACTAAGACTTTCGTGGTTTGAATTCTGTCTGGGAAGGAAACTTTTTTTGTTCCTTATTCAAATTTATTCCCAATACTTTTCGATTGCAGCGATATTTTACTGCTTAATTAACTTATTATGTGAAGAGAATGTGTAGAGACCGGGAAAAATGGATGAAATGGACGGAGAGAGGCGAACCCGACGCTTAGCAGCAGAAAGGACTGAAGAAGAAGAAGAATTAACTTATTATTCCCAGAACATAAATTTTATCAGCAATCGAAAGGTATTGGAAATAAATTTGAATAAGGAATAAAAAAAAAAGTTTCCTTCCCAGGCAGGATTCGAAACACGAAAGTCTTAGTTACCAGTCTATCGTGCTCTGGAGTGAACAAGGCTCTGAAATCAGGTACAAGGGTTGGTCCGGTTTTTTTTTTGCCACTACTGTACAAAGAACTGGTGCTGAAAATGAGTGCTACTCAACTGAAGACTCGAATTCTATCAGTGAAAGAAATGGATTGCTGATTGGTAATACAAATATGTATTTATATTCAGTATTACTTGTTTAAATATGGTGTATATTAAAATCCACAAACGATTAGGGAAAAACTTCTGAAAAACCTACCGTAGTCTATTTACTCGCTTAATTTACGCACATTTTTACCATACTTATTCTGCATCTTAAATTAAGGATGTGTGATTTAAGCGAGGGAATTGTAAAATGAATCTGGAACTGTAAATTCGCTTCAGCTGCTCTGTTGCTCTATGACCTTTAGGTTGAAGCTTGCAGTATGCCTCGAATATAGCGATTTGTTCATTGTTCAACTTCAACACATTCACACGCTTGATATTTTCTTGTCACTTTAATCTCATCTCAACTGGACTAGAATACGATACCACCTACTGTGTGCATACAATACAATGCTGGTCACCTCCGCTCTATTTCACGGGTTATAGGAAAGTCCTGACATTTTCTAAAACTCAAAAAAGCAAGAAGGATATAGCAGATAGTTGTAGGTATTTCACCGTTATACAGTTACTGTCGTATTTTAAGGGTATATGCACGTGAGGGGAATGTCACGTAAATCATAAAGTCTAGCGTTCATCTTGCTTATTACCATCTCGCTAACATCAATTCCACAGACGCGACGTTACATAGGCCTAACCTAGCGGATGATATAGCGTCGTTGATATATAACACGTTAGAAATGTGCAATACTTAACAATACGGACAAATACCCATATCGTACGCAGGATAGTAACCCACCACCATGTCTTTTAAATAACTTTAAAACAACTGACTTTGATTCGCGTACATCATGGTAGAACTACTACTGCTACTACTACTACTACTACCGCCCCCACCACCACCACCACCACCACCACCACCACCACCACCACCACTACTACTCTGCCAGTCAAAATAAAACTACTACTACTAAAACTAATCCGTGGTGCGAACAGCCCATGAAGACAGTTAATTTTAGGTTGTGATAATGTGTCCTATGTTTCATTGTTCATTCCTTTCTCCGTTACACGTACTAAACATTAGTTTGTAGCCTTGTACTGTATAAAATTGTATTTAAGTGCTTGACGTAAGGAAAATGAAAATCCGTTAAAAAGCCAGACAGTTGCTTCACTTCCCCTTCGGATGTCCGCCTCCTACCATAGGTGCTATGCACGTTGCAGGTTACACAGTGGCTCGGCTCACGATGACATTTTTGCCACGGCTGGTTTAACCCCACAGAAAAAAAATTGGCATTTAACCTAAAATCCGAGGTCTAGTAATGATACAAGACGTTTGGAAAATGAATATGAGCTCCTATACCTACAGTATATGGGAGTTCACATCTCGGAAGAGATCAGAAAGGATCGAATTCTGATCGATCGACCCGACTGCATAGAGAGGGTTATTCTTCAATGCTCCCAGACGAATTAGGACCCTTATAATAATAATAATAATAATAATAATAATAATAATAATAATAATAATAATAATAATAATAATAATAATTTATTTAACCTGGCAGAGTTAAGGCCATACGGCCTTCTCTAACACTCAACCAGGAGTAAAACTGCGTTACAAAAAACACTACAAATTTACAAAGTACACTACAATTTTACACACAAAACTGAATAAGATAATAATAATAATAAAATGTAAACAACAAGTAAGTAGAAATCAGACATAATATATAACATACAGAAAGAAAGAAAAAAGCACAATAAAATGTGAACAGCAGGTCAAAATAAATGAGACATACAAAGTATAATAAAAATAAGATAATTATTGATAATAATAATAATAATAATAATAAAAATACAACTATTAATAATGATAATAATAATAACAATAATAATACTAATAGTAGTAATAAAATAGTGCAGTACAAAGCATACAATGAATAAAATATTTTTAAGTACACACAGTAAGGAAAATTATGATTATATATAGTTCAACTTATCACATTATAGATATACCATTATCGGAAAATATGAAAACAAAAATATAAAATAACTTAAATATCACTAGAACATAAAAAAATGTGAATACGTGGAAACATGCAATACAACACTTGTCATAATAGTAAGTTAGTTTGGCAACTCGTCATAAGATAATTTTCCAACTTGGATTTGAAAGATTTCAATGTTCGGCAGCCCTTGACTTCAGGCGGCAGAGAGTTCCAGTGACGAGAGGTAGCAAGAGTGAAAGATGAGGAATACAGAGATGATGTGTGAAGTGGAATTTCTAGCGATTTATCGCGTTGTGATCGAGTATTAATATTATGATAGCGAGAGAGAGAGTATGAAAACGAGCGAATAAATAATAGGGGGATGAAGTGTGCATAATTCGATATAAGAGAGAAAGTGAGTGCAGATTTCTCCTCTCA
Organism: Periplaneta americana; assembly: GCF_040183065.1. NCBI lineage: Eukaryota > Metazoa > Arthropoda > Insecta > Blattodea > Blattidae > Periplaneta > Periplaneta americana. Next base: position 156,071,442 of record NC_091121.1, read on the forward strand.
TGTAACCTAAGCCATGATAACTTCTCGAAAGAAGGTGAGATATTCATAGTATCGAACATTACAAATGAAGCGGACGCACGCGTTATGAACACGCTGTAGTTTCTGAGCGGACTCAATCCTGAGATCACTGAACAAAACGTCGCAATAATCGAAGTGAGGTAGAATGAGTGTCTGTACCAGCGTCTGTTTTAATTTAAATCAGTGACCGGCATGTTCCGTGCTCTGTGACGTCATACCACGGAGCCGCCACGCTCTTTGCAATCTCTGCATACTGAGCACAGCGAGGAGAGAAGGTTCATCTGAACAGTGGTGGTGCGGCGCCTATGCACTGACAGAGCGCTATCCATTCGTCTGAGGTAGTATGGGAGCAGCACAATTACAATACATTTGTACGAAAACAAAATTGTACATCCGTGATAAATCAATGTAACAAAATATTTTGGTTTGTAATCAAATTTAATGTACTTATAATAATATGAAATTCATAATACAGCCAGCTGCAGAAGCGTTCGCATTATGTAAATGAGGCTCCGAAACTGCTATAAATATACAAATATAGAAATAAATAATTTAAGCAGTACTACAACACTTTGTCTACTCGGAAACTTGAAAACAGTTCAAGTGTTTTTAACAGACATTTTCCTACACAATATACAGATTGAACTATATAGGCCCTAACTTGGTGAGTAGTATGCAAAGTATATTTCAACTTTTGAAACACACCATCACTTTGTGTTACTACCGTGCCCAAGTTAAATGCTTTGTCGAGATCAAACTGTGTTATGGAGTATGGCGGAATGGCGAAGTGTTTGATTTGTGGCCAGCTGTTTCAGCATGTAAAGAAATTCAATATACAATGCCATTTTTCTCTATGCCACACAAATGATTATGACAAATATGGGGGAGAAGATCGGCAAGTACTGGTGCAGCAATTGAAAGATAAATTGTTGAGTGAAGCTAGGGAACACACTGTCAGTGAATCAATGGTAAGTTTAAGGCTTAAGATATAGGATTTCACTAGCCATTGCAAAGAACATGCGTTCTTTTAATGACGGGGAATTTGCCAAGAATGTTGCCATCATGACCGCAGAGTAGTTATTCCCTAACAAAATACAGGAATGTGATTCCATCAATTTATCTCCAAGAACTGTCGTATCATTGCTGCACTGACGCCACTGCGCTGGTGCGTGCTAACAGTAATACGACTCAACTGCTCGCTCTTCCAAGCTCTTGAGGCCTGACTGGCTCTTACGTCATAACTGCAGCATCTGCCGGCCACTGATTTAGATGGATAATGATACAATCTATTTAGTGAATGGAGAATAGAGAATGCCTTCTTACAAGAATAGAGAATGCCTTTTAATAGTGAAGTATGCGTAACTCAAGGAATCCTTACAAACAGCATCACAATATGCTACATGGAATAAACTATAAAGGTCTGTTCCTGCTTCACATTTCAAAAGTGGTCAATTTATTACTTCCTTAGTCTTTCAAGTATATTACCAGTCCTATTGTGCGATGTATATTTTATTGGTGTATAACTGCAAGCCCAAGTTCGTATTTTATTACCAAGTTTGTTTAAATGTTTGCTAACACAATACATCATAAACGTCTAGCAATCAGATCAAGGTTTGAACACCAGACACTTAGAGTCTTAAGTGTGATATGAAACTATTTTACGATGGCCATGGTAGCCATATAACACAAACAATACCATCAGAGGCGCATTCAATGCTGTTCGATTTTCGTTTGAAAAAGCGTAACCTTGGGACGCGGTGTAGTTGAACTCCCCTCGTCTGACGTTATACCTTCCCTCTCATTAGAACCCTCGCATCCTATTGAACACACGCCGGCCGCTTTCAAGCTAACGAACCTTCCGTGGAATTACCTGTGAAACGTTTGTCCGCAGTTGGGGATCCAACACACAATGGGAGCGTGGTTTCTTTGTGTAGGAAGTGGAAAAGTACCAGAAAACATTCCATTCTTGGGGAGGATTCCTTTCCAAGTAGAGAAAGTTATCTTCCGACATAACATTTTACTTTCCACCTCAGAGTTATCTGGCCAGAACCTGTTTCTTCTTCACTTAACAGAATCTTAACAGCGTGTTTGTTGGTGTAGGTTCTTTCGTGTCTTTGAAGTTTTCACTGACAAGAATAAGAATTACAGGGATTGATGTACTTCCATCAAAATTCGTACAATGACGCTGGATGTAACCTGTTCACTGTTATCAGAGCTGTTTATTCGAATCTATAATTTTATTTATCTATAAATCTATGTAACGGCAGGTGTACATTTATGTCATAGACCCACGAGATCTATATAGTGTTGGAACTCTTAGTACCTTCCTGATGAATAATAATAATAATAATAATAATAATAATAATAATAATAATAATAATAATAATAATAATGATAATATATTTTAGATACGAAATGGAAATATAAAAATTGGAAATTTATCTTTTGAAGAGGTGGAAAAATTCAAATGCCTGGGAGCAACAGTAACAAATATAAATGATACTCGGGAGGAATTAAACAAGAATAAATATGGGAAATGTGTGTTATTATTCGGTTGAGAAGCTTTCATCATCCAGTCTGCTGTCAAAAAATCTGAAAGTTAGAATTTATAAAACAGTTATATTACCGGTTGTTCTTTATGGTTGTGAAACTTGGACTCTCACTTTGAGAGAGGAACATAGGTTAAGGTGTTTGAGAATAAGGTTCTTAGGAAAATATTTGGGGCTAAGAGGGATGAAGTTACACAACATAGAACTGCACACATTCTATTCTTCACCTAACATAATTAGGAACATTAATCCAGACGTTTGAGTTGGGCAGGGCATGTAGCACGTATGGGCGAATCCAGAAATGCATATAGAGTGTCAGTTGGGAGGCCAGAGGGAAAAAGACCTTTGGGGAGGCCTAGACGTAGATGGGAAGATAATATTAAAATGGTTTTGAGGGAGGTGGGATATGATGATAGAGACTGGATTAATCTTGCTCAGGATAGGGACCAATGGCGGGCTTATGTGAGGGCTGCAATGAACCTCCGGGTTCCTTAAAAGCCATAAGTAGTAATAATAATAATAATAATAATAATAATAATAATGATATATTTTAGAGCAAACACTTGTGATTGTTCGAAAATTATCTGTTGGTTCTGCGACGTTCTACAATATGTTGGAAGAAAGACCAGCATTCATAGTGTTCTTCTGCTCAAGGGGAAGTATTTAACTGCAAACTCAGCATTACCAATCTTTCCTATTTTCCGCCTTCCTCTTAGTTTGAGTTTCGAAAATGAGGTCTGAATTTTTACGAAAAAATGCAAGGGCTATGGAAGGAGTGTTGCCATTTATCTTTCCAGGTGAACAAATATCGTAGCCAATTCTGAAGACAATATTTACAAAAAGCAATGTATGAACTTAATAAAATAGCAATAAAGTATATGTCTAATATGATATTTGTTAGTAACAGTGAAGTCATGGCTTTCTGCGACATACAAAATTTGAGACATGAAATAATAATAGAAAAAAAAATAGTATATAGGCCTAAGAAGTTAATAAGTTTAAGTACTGGGTTGGTGCATATGTTCATAGCGGTTTTATTTGCGTGTTGGTACTCCGGTTGCTATGGGTTCATTTATCGACTGTTATTTTTTATTTTAATTTCAATTGTTGTGCTTGAGTTTACACATTGAAGTTTTCATTTTTGCAGATACTGAGTGGAGCCGTGGACGCTATAAAATGGAGTGTCAAGTGGAGAAAGTGGAACATTTCCGACATATTCTTCTTTTTGAGTTCAATAGAGGGGGCGAAAGCAGCGGAGGCGGCCAGAAACATTTGCTCCGTTTATGGAGACAATGCTATCGGAGAAAGCACGGCAAGAAAATAGTTTTCTCCTTTTGAGAGGGTCGTTTCGACATCAGTGACACTCCACGTTCAGGAAGACCTTTTAATCACATTAATCCACAATGATCCACATCAGTGTACCCGAGAACTGGCAAATGTGAGGAACTGTGACCATTCCACTATCGTGCGACATTTATTGCCACCAGCTGAGACGTCTTGCACACGCAATCCAAGATAAACGACCAACAAGACTGCGTGAAGTGATGCTACTCCACGATAACGTCGTCCGCACTCTGCTAACCTGACACAAAACACTATCCAGGAGTTGTGTTGAGAAGTCATTCCACCTTATTCACCTGATCTTGCACCCTAAGATTTTCATCTTTTCCGCTCTATCGAACAACATTCAAGGAACTTCCTTTCGGGATAAAATGCGCTCCGAACATAGCTTGACGACTTCTTTAACTCAAAACCACGCGATTTCTACAGGCGTGGAATCGAAAAACTTCTCCAGCGTTGGCAAACTGTTGTAAATAGTGAAGGAGAATATATTGTTGATGATTAACTTCTCTCTCATGTATATCTTATGTGTTTAATAAACTTATGAAAAATCGTCACGGAATTATGCAACAACTTAATACTTAGAACACATAATAATAATAATAATAATAATAATAATAATAATAATAATAATAATAATAATAATGGTTTATTTAAACCAGGCAGAATTTTCTCTAACACTCACCCAGAAGTAAAACTGTGATACAAAAAAAAAAAAAACACTACAAATTTACAAAATATACACATGTATTACACAAACAAAATTGAAGGAGAAAATCATAGCACAGCGTAAACAACAAGGCAGTAGAAATGAGACAATAATAATAATAATAATAATAATAATAATAATAACAATAATAATAATAATCATAATAATAATAAAATAGTTATTATTTCACTGAATATGAATTTAGATCAAATAAAGAAATGAAACATTGATCTATCTATATTTGAATGGAACAATAAGAAGGGGACTACAAAACATAACAAAGGAAGGCACTACCTATATTAAAATTCAATAAAATCATGTCATTTCTAAAGCTATTACATGGGATGACGGAAAGCGACAAAAGAAAGTCTCCAAGCAAATTAAATGACATTTTTAAGAACAATATCAGGACACCGGAAATTAGAACATAAAAGAAATGAAGACACACGCAATGAACCAAAAATATTTTATTTAAATGACAAAATAGAAGGATTAGAAATAGGCTTAAGTAGACTTCCCACGTCCAAAGAATGGATACTACCAGACTGACCTATAATAGTACATTATGCAACGAGCTTATAATGGTAGTAATTAAAACGCGAGTATGTTTATGAAACGAGCGCAAGCGTGTTTCATAATTTTCATACGAGCGTCTTAATTACCATTATAGTTAAGTTCATACGACTTTTTATGCTCGACCATATTTCTAACTTGAAATTATTCATAAGTATTCATGTTATTCTTATCTGACTGAGGAGCGGAACTGACCTTGTGCAATACCTCGTAAATTGTGAGATGTGCGCAGACGCGAAAGTATTGATTTTTTTCGGAGAAACCGATGTCGACATTGACCTTGACATTGAAAAACGAAATGAGAAATTTAATTTATTTGAATATTATTTACAATTAACGCTAATTATTATAGTAACAGATCTGACTTTATTTCAAATATAGGTGATTTATTGATTTATTGTTGTCTTTCGATTGAATATCCGAGAATAATCGATAATTGCGCTTTCATATCGCTGCAATGGTATTTTCTGATTGGTGGAACACCTGAACTTTAATGAATAGGTGTACTTTAATGAGGTCCATTTAAGGGCTGCTACCAGGTATATAATTACTAAATTTCGTCATGGTCGAGCATAAAATAAATAACGACAAATAAAGAGAACAAGCATTGGGATACAAGACAATGATGGACTGACTAATTATGTAAATTGCTGGAGACAAAAATGTTGCCATCTCGTGAAGGATGACGACGATGATGATGATGGTTTGGCTATTGAGTATACCGGTAGTATTTTATTTTTCTATGCTTTGTCAATGGAGTGAAAGATTCAAACTGTTTTCATTCAAAAAATATGCCGCTAGCTTTTTCTCTGGAAGTAATAATATTGATGAATAGTGGTATTCATAACAGTCGGGTAACGTCTACTGAATTTATCATTACTTGTTTTGTTTTCGTTGTGTGTAATGTAAATGGCAATTCGAAACATGTTTACTTATGTATACTAGACAATCACCGAGCAGAACGTATTGCCTGTGTATACATTAAATTTATTGCAGCGGACGGCAGAGACCTACATCGGAAAGGAGGTCGACGTGTAAATCATTACTTTTAAACTCTGTGTGTGTTTATGAAACTCACTGTAGCCTACTGTCATATTGCAATTAACATTAAAACATAGGAAGTATTTACAAATGCAATAAAAATCTGTATTCAAATATTGAAAGATTCTGAACAAGCGATAAGCTTACATTATGCAAAAATAAACGAGAAAAATACTCGGAGAAGAAAAATACGGGAGCTGGAAGACTGTTAGAAATTAGGGCCAAATACAGGAGATCCTGGAAAATACGGGACAGTTGGCAACCCTACTTCCAGGGTTCAATTAAAAAATATATTTGGGACCCCATGTTCACAGACAAGGTCTGTAGAAACTATACCGATAAACATAGTTTATTACAGACTTAGGTCTATATCTTTATTATACAAAGAAGTTATTCAAGATATGCAGTTAGAAAGTGTATGCGATTTAATGCAAAGTAAGCGTCAAGTGTCCCGCGCCGTGGCGTCGTGGTCTAAGACATCCAGAATGCGCGCTGGTTCGAGTCCTCATGGGGAAAGAAATTTACTCATGAAATTTCGGCCAGTGTATGGTACCGGTGCCCACCCAGCATCGTTATGCGCTTGGGGAGCTACGATAGGTAGCGAAATCCGGATACGCAAACCAGCTGTAATGGCTGGGGGGCTCATCGTGCTAACCACACGATACCTTCATTCTGGTTGGATGATCGTCCACCTCTGCTTGGGCATGTGGCCAGCAGCCGGCTGGTCGGTCTTGGCCCTTCATGGGCTGTAGCGCCACGGATTATTTATTATTATTATTATTATTATTATTATTATTATTATTATTATTATTATTAGCTTACACGTAAGCAAACAAAATAATATGTTGATTAGGCCTATCTTTAGATAGTCCAAATAGCTAGAAAATCGTATATTTTATATTGACTATCCATAGATTTAACATCGCTATCTACGCTCCTTGCACCGCTTCGTCTCTCCACGGGCTAAATTGAAGTCACCTATGGTCCGTCCCAGGAATCTGTGAAGTAGAAAGACGAAATAAGACCTGTGCGCAAGTGGTATGTGGGAGGGTAAGGACCAGTGACCGCTCTGGGAGGGAGGTATTGGTTGAATGAAACTACCAATCGCTTGCAGGTAGGGGATCATTTCTATCTGAACTCTCTACTACGAGCATCTTACCCCTTAGCGGCCTCGAGCTGATGCTGCCCGCAATACACTCCGGCACAGATAGACTCCGCCTCCATATGCACCAAGTCACTCTACAGATACCTGGAACGGACCATAGTTGGCGTTACTGTCGGTGACTCAGGAGAAGACGAGAGCGGACTGAGGAGGAAGGGATGTGAACAGATAATGTACGACAACACGTGCAATATTTGTACTGCAGTAAGCGGAAACATTAAGTCTCCTTCTGTTCAACTTAGCTTTAATTTCCATACGCATTGTTACTCATGTTTCCTGCACGAGTAATAACCTGGCTACTGGGATACTTATCTGAGCGATGTTTATAATAATCAGCAGCTATAGTCAAGGTCACATTCTTTCCGCTCGTCTTCTCCTGAGTAACGGACAATAGCTACTCTTGGGATCAAGAATGATCAAACTAGCGGTGAAATAGTCGCGCGCACCCTACTTCATGGTAACATAAATTATGTATGCAATCTACTGAAATTTAAAATCGTTTCTGTTCTCCGTAGAACTACAATGTTATGGTGATAGGTGTACATTACGATAACATTTTATTGTGTGTATCTGATATGACTGAAGTGGATTATCCTAGTGCGGGGTCCTCTTAAGCGAGGTGCTCGATTGAATAGCAATAGGTTGTACCCAGTTTCCGCGTGTGCTTGTGCAGTATATTACGTTTTCCTCTCGGCCTTTTCCTCCTCAAAATTATGTAAGTCCTTTTAAAAGACATGATGAGGACCGATAAGCTAATACATTGAATTAGGGATGAGCAGGGTCCGTCTATACATATCTACTTAACAAATATTAAATATTAAAATACTTGTCACATTTTATTAGCTTGAACGTTTTCGACTTGAATAAGCCATCTTCAGAAAATTGTGCCTGAGAATACATATAAATGTGGATTGATACATGCGTGTTATGTAGTGCAATGTAAACAATGAGTTAATTATGAGCCTCTACTATAAACAATTGTGGACTCTAATTAAAATATGGTTAAAATAAAAAGCTAATTTGAGTCCACAATTGTTTATAGTAGAGGCTCATAATTAACTTACTGTTCACATTGTACTACATAACACGCATGTATCAATCCACATTTATATGTATTCTCAGGCATAATTTTCTGAAGAGGCTTATTGAAGCCGAAAACGTTCAAGATAATAAAATGTGACACGTATTTCACTTACTTACTTACTTACTGGCTTTTAAGGAACTCGGAGGTTCATTGCCGCCCTCACATAAGCCCGCCATTGGTCCCTATCCTGAGCAAGATTAATCCAGTCTCTACCATCATATCCCACCTCCCACAAATCCATTTTCATATTATCTTCCCACCTACGTCTCGGCCTCCCCAAAGGTCTTTTTCTCTCCGGCCTCCCAACTAACACTCTATATGCATTTCTGGATTCGCCCATACGTGCTACATGTCCTGCCCATCTCAAACGTCTGGATTTTATGTTCCTATTTATGTCAGGTGAAGAATACAATGCGTGAAGCTCTCCGTTGCGTAACTTTCTCCATTCTCCTGTTACTTCATCCCTTTTAGCCCCAAATATTTTTCTAAGAACCTTATTCTCAAACACCCTTAATCTCTGTTCCTCTCTCAAAGTGAGAGTCCAAGTTTCACAACCATACAGAACAGCCGGTAATATAACTGTTTTATAAATTCTAACTTTCAGATTTTTTGACAGAAGACTAGATGACAAAAGCTTCTCAACCGAATAATAACACGCATTTCCCATATCTATTTTGCGTTTAATTTCTTCCCGAGTGTCATTTATATTTGTTACTGTTGCTCCAAGATATTTGAATTTTTCCACCTCTTCGAAAGATAAATCTGTGACACGTATTTTAATATTTAATATTTGTTAAGTAGATAAGCATAGACGGACCCTGCTCATCTCTAATTCTATGTACGTCCTGTCAGTGTGAAAGTGTAAGGGTAAGCTAAGGTGAGATGAGAGACCAATAGACTTGGAATTCACATGGATGACCTCAGTCCCTGGACTCTCTTTAAGAACGCGTCTATTTTTTAGATTATTTTCCTCCATTTCCCCATCTTGTCAGTCGGTGTCTGTCAGTGGCAGGATGCAACGTCAGCGTTAAAAGGTTTCATGTCATATGTACGCAGCATGTCCATCAAACGTTTCAATGCTGCAGTGTATGTATGTTGACTAAGTTACGTTTCTATTTGCAATGCAACACAACGAATTCTTACAAGGTCGCAATTTACCAAACAGTGAGTTGTGGCCTTTACACAGTCAGGCTGCAACTTTTGAGTAAGGTACTTCACATATAAAAATAATCTGGCCACAACAGCCCGTAGGAGCAATGCCGACCACCCAACTGCTGGCATCACGTCCACATGCCTCACCAGAGGTGAACGATCATCCAAACAGTAAGGGAGTGACTATGGTTAGCAACGATTATCCTCCCCAATCATTATAACTTCTTTTTGGAAAATGGATTTCTCTACCTACTATAGCTCCATAAACTCAAACAATACCTGTACGTACTCTCCCTGGTAGAACTCTTGACTCAACCCGTTGCAGAAGATGCGACGAGCAAGAAACGCTTCCTCACGTCTTGGGTTTCTGCCATCATGGAGAATTGCTCCGAATCAACGGACATAATACGGTTCGTTCTCTCATCGCAGCTTCAATCCATCAGAATGCTTCCTATGAGGTTTATGAGGAGGTTGGTTGCGTCTCTTCTGATGACTCTACTAGACGTGCTGATATCATCATAAGTGATTGGCTGAAGGATAAAGGTGTCATTCTTGATCCCACAATCCGTTTCGAGATGCATGAGCAACAGCCACAAGAGGTGTGTCGTGAAAAACAAGTCATATATGAGCCTTGTCGTCAGCATCTTGGAGCACAATACCACATCACACATTGGACAGTTTTTGGGCTCATGTTCGGTGCCCGTGGCACGATCCCACGAGAAACTTTAAATCAACTTAAACAATTTAAAATTTCTGATGCAACGATTGATGCCATAGGATCTCATGTGTTAAAATCATCCTTAGCTATAATTAGTAATCATTTGTACCTAACAAACTTTTATTGTAAATGATTTCCTATGTTTTCGTATCATTTATCTTAATGTTTTCTTTTTCTTTAAAATTGTCACACAGTTGTTTGTAATGATTATTCTTTATGAATTGATTAGTAGGTCGATCTTCGAACCCTTATTTAGGGCGGCTTTTGTTAATACAAATTCTCTCGACGCTGGATGAGCAGTAAGCACCAGTCCCATACACTGGCTCAAATTTCATGAGAAAATTCCTTCCTTATGACGGCTCGAATCAGCGCGTGTTCCGTAACGTGATTCTAGGCATGCTGCCTTAGATCACGATGCTACGGTGCGGGACTGTACATCGCATGTTTCAAAATAATATCAAGTACCTTACAATGAGAACGATATCCAACAGTGTTAATTACATTAAGTACGACTGATACTTGTTCAGTTTTCTAATTCACTAATATCTCGCACGTCGGACTTGACAAACATAGTTTCTAATGGAGATATGTTCAAATTACGGATACATCTTTTATATTTTAATATTTCATTAATTTGGTACATGTTCATAGCCTGAGTGGAGTATATTATTATTATTATTATTATTATTATTATTATTATTATCATTATTATTAAGTTTTAGCTGTTTACCAATTTTATTATATGGCTCCGAATATTGGACCTTGAACTAAGAGGACTGGAGACAGCACAAATGAATGTCTTTTTTAGCTACAGTACGGTACGCGGCAGGATACACACTTTTAGATAAACAAAGGAATATGGATATCTGCAGATAAATGTAGGTACTTAATCTTAACAGTAAAATAAGAGAATATAAAAAGTAGCACGAAAATATCAGCACAATGGACAAAGGAAGACTGTCGTAGAGGAACTTAAACAACAAACCCAGAATACTGAGAGAATGCACGACCACTTAAGACGGAGCCAACAACTAAAATAAGAGCCGGAAAACATAGTAAAAAATTATGGTTTATTTAACGACGCTCGCAACTGGCGAGGTTATATCAGCGGTAGCAGGTAGCCTATGCAGGAATTTTGTCCCGCAGGAATTCTTTTAAATGCCAGTAAATCTACTGACATGAAGCTGTCGCATTTAAGGACACTTAAATGCCATCGACCTGGACAGGAATCGAACCTGCAACCTCGAGCACAGGAGGCCAGCGCTATACCGACTGCGCTACCCAGGCCGACTGAAAACAAAGTTAATGATCTAACTCTAAATTATTATTATTATTATTATTATTATTATTATTATTATTATTATTATTATTATTATTATACCACCATCAACATAAGCCAGTTTTGACTAAAATATTTAGTTACTGTATTGCACGATCAAGGAATAGAACAGGATGTTTGTCCGTTGTCAGTGTGCATCATGTATTGTCTTAGGTTGGAAACATGGTTTCGTATATTAAAAAAAATCGTAAATATTTGCTCAGGATAAACCATACTCATGGTATGAAATATTATTATTATTATTATTATTATTATTATTATTATTATTATTATTATTATATATTTTTTTGAATTATATCCTTCCTTCATTGACATTTTTGAACTGACGAACAAGAAAAAAAAGAGAAGCAAATCAGATTGAATCCAGCAAACAAGACGGAAGTGGCCAATAGAAAAAATATAAGTTATTATACACACACACCACACACACACACACACACACACACACACACACACACACACACACACACACACACACACACGTACGAACTTTGTGTGACTCTTATCTTGTGTTTGACTTGTGTTCAGGGGCGGCTCGTCCATAAGAGCTGCGGAGCTGCAGCACTCCCTGCTTTGACAGGAAAATAAAAATAATATTTATTTTAATTTGTAGAAGAACTGTTACAGCTTTTATTGGTAAATTGCCTTATATTTCATCTGGCCGGGAATATGTACTATTATCTTATGCATAATCTTTTTGTGCGTCGACTGTACTGGAATCGACACTGCATTCAAAGTTGTCCTGGGATCTGCAGGGTGGAACAGATCATAGAGAGTCTGTCTTTCTCGGTCAGGGGTAGAGAGGTGAAGGGAAGCAGAGGGAAACTGCCGCTGTTTAAAACCCATATTTCGCTGCAGTGGCTTGCAGAGCCAGGCGACAAGGGAAGATCTTTCCTCCGCTCCCACACCGCTATTGTAATGCTACGTCAAATGGATTCTCTATTCCCTTGAAACTTAATGACAAAATTTTTATTTTCTCTTCACATACTTGTTGTAGAATCTTATCGAGTTAATATAACGAAATTAATATTCTCTTTTATCTTATTATTACGTATATATCCAGCCTCCAGCAGAACCTAATATTTGCTTTAACTCAAAATGATTGCACGAGTATAATTCTTTTGATATAGCACGTAAAATACGAAAGAGACTTCTTTTCCAGTTTAAAAGAATTGTTGACCATCAGTATATTATCTGAGTGTTGCTTTGGTGTGACGTCTTAGTACCGTAACTTAACCAGTACAAATGTGCAAGCATGAGTGTGTGTGAATTACAGAATATTAATTTTATTTTTCTCAACTTTCCCTTGCGGAGAAAATTGATGTAATAAAGTGAAATTAAAGGCTCGTTCGTTACCCAACTTAAATCTTACTCAAGCTTCTTCCAGCCGAAATAGTGCATATATCTACGAAAGTATAATAATGACATTTACGCTGAGCATTTGTAGTTGCCTCCTCTTAGGTGATGATACTGCATAGACTAGGAGTGGTGTGACAGATTTAGGACATTTGCCCCTAAAAATTACAAAGCACGAATCTTCGCAATCTCACCTGAAAAATGTTGTTTCATTGGCTATGTTAGGCAAAACTAATATTGCTGCGCAATTAAGTGAAACGAACAGAACAAACATTCTCAAACATAATCAAAAAGTGAGAAAAAATCGTGAAATTATTTAAAAAAAAATATTTATTGTATCAAATTTTGTGGCCAATATGAACTTCCCCTTAGGGGACATGATGCAAAAACGATTCGAAGGACTCTGGTTTATTTCGTGGGTTGCTACAGTCCGTGAGTAATCTAAACGAGCCCCTCAAAAATCATTTGGAACATGCCACTGTTTAAAGGTAATTCTAAGACAATTCAGAATGAACTGGTAGATTGCAAGTCGAGTGTCTGCCGATCAGAAATTCAGACTGAAATCGACGGTATTAGTTTTTTTTTAGCGATTAGAAAATGATGCCACAAACATTTCCCAACTAAGTGAGAAAGTTTTGGTTTTTCGATATGTAGTACATTTATTTTTGTCCTATACTTATTAGTAATGGTATCAAGAAGTGAAATTTGTATGTACCAAAATCTACTGCAGCTCTCCTAATCCACAAGTTCACGAGCCGCCACTTGTGTTGTTTCAGACAATGACCTTACACCATGCTGACCTCATGAAAATAGATTCTCTGCCTGATATTGGTTCCATATTCTCAGAAAAGTGAGAATAGGACGGTCCAAGGAATCCGGGGTCCAGCACCGAAAGTTACACAACATTTGCTCGTATTGGGTTGAGGGAAAACCCCGGAAAAAACCTCAACCAGGTAACTTGCCCCGACCGGGATTCGAACCCGGGCCACCTGGTTTCGCAGCCAGACGCGCTGACCGTTACTCCACAGATGTGGACGATAATGATGATGATGATGAATATTGATGATAGTGGTGACGGCGATGGTCATAATATAATATGCAGGCTATACATAGCCCAAAAACACTTTAATCACCATATACAAGAACTGTTACTGAGTGAAACATTCGTCGTCCTCGAGGGAGAAAGAATAGCAGGGATGGTTCAGTATGTTACGGGTGTCTGCGTAGGAGTGAATTTTCTGCCGACTTCGTCACGGCCTTGGTGACTGAAAGCTACGCCCGTTCCACGGATAAGTAATTGTTTTCACGAACGCAAAAATCTGCATTCACTTAATCTTAATTTAAAATAGATTCTCGAAATGCTGTCCCTCTGCTAAGATGAATGCCTAATATCGTTTAGAAATGTTGGTAGCAATGTGACGATATTCTTGTTCTGTGATGTTGGTAATTTCTGTATAAATGTTGTTATTTAGTTATTGTTTTTCAATTCATTACCGTATGTGGATTCGGATTGGCCTCTAAACAGGTATCTTTCTGGTCCAATTGAAGAGTTCGGAGCCGTAGTGGGCCAAGCGCCATTTATTAAAAACGGAACAAGGGTTAATGTTAAATAAATATCATAGTTTAATAAAGATTGATATACAATTGAGTTTTAATGTGCATACTTTATATTACTTGCTACATGTTTCATTAAATTAAGGTAAGCACTTAATTTTAGCCCTTGTTTTCTCCGTTTTTAATATATGGCGCTTGGCCCAGTATGGCGCGGAACCTTTCAATTTGTCTTCAGTGTAAACAAGCCTACGTATAGTTTTGTATCTATTCAACACTCATCATGTTGAATGAAGTTTTGCCACTAATTCGTAAACCATAGACCTATTAGGTAAAGGAGAATTTGGGAATTTTCTACGGAAGCGTCTTTCATACCTCCTCCAATTTTCACATTTAGCAAAAGTATCGTCTGTCTGTCACAAATGCTTTAAGTAAAAAGATATTATTGTTCTCGGAATGATTTAGATATTTTGTGTCTATCCATACTTTTTGTTACGCTTCGCCACTGGACGTAGGAGAGAGACTGCTAATTCCGCAATATTAAGAAGTAAATCTATCATATTTTTATCAAAATGTTTATTGAAAAATATTATCAAGGTATGTAAACATGGACGAAACCTTTCATTACCAAATGAGATAAAGAGATCTATTATAATGAAAATATATTTAGTTGAAAAAGAACTCGGGTAATTCCGCAACAGTGAGGATAAATCCGCAATAGGACTTGGCTAATTCCGCAGTAGTAAATAATTATGAAATGCATTATGAAGGTAACATAAAAGGAACAATTTATATGTAACAATGCTCACTTTCTTCACAGCTGTGTAGCAAAACACGAAAAACAGCAAACTTTCGATGTTTCGCTGTGTTGCTGACAGAGGTGTCGACCAATATCCTTGATTTTTTACTATAGCACTGCAGAGGACATGCCTCCTGTTGACAGCCTCTCAAAACTTCCGTTCACTCTGTTGTAAAGCCACAGTAAAATCATATATGCACTACTGCGGAATTACCCGTACTGCGGAATTAGCCGAGTTTCCCCTATACATTTTCAGTTAAAACCATTTCTTTTGTTGGAGTTCTAAACTGGACACGGTTTATATTTTTGGTGAAACAATACTTTACACAATTTAAAGAAGTTATACCCTTTATAAAGAAAATTTACAAAATACTGGAGTAGCAGTATTATTGGAGTTTCCATAGGCCTATCATTAGCGAAGTGTAGTTGTACTGGGTCATCCAATTCTATTCTGACCAGAACTGGGGCAGGGATTGTGCTGGCCGATATGTTTTCGCTTCTCGAGTAGTACATGAGTCAGTGGTTCAGCGGGTACTTTTTATGCCAGAGTGACTGCCTAATAAATTCTAATGCACTTTAAAAGTTATCTACGAACATTCCTAATTTCTGGTCATAAAGGAATTCCTCATGGAGGAGATTAAGTTTTTCGGAACTTCAATATGGCAGTTTTGTGAATTAATATATCCATGTAAGTGAAACCACGCTTTGTCTAAAAAGAAAATAAGATTAGAATCAATATCTCCGTCACGCACTTTATTCAAAATGCATTCACAAAATATAATTCGAAATGCAGAATCACCGATTTAAGTTCTTGCGCCACTGTACAAAGCTGTGAAGAGATGAGAGATTCTGAAACCAACATGACAGGCAAGACGGACTATTTTTTTTAGTTGGTTATTTAACGACGCTGTAAACTACTAGGTTATTTAGCGTCGATGAGGTTGGTGATAGCGAGATGAGGCCTAGGATAGATTACCTGGCATTCACCTTACGGTTGAGGAAAACCTTGGAAAAAAACTCAACCAGGTAATCAGTCCAAACGGGGATCGAACCCGCGCCCGAGCGCAACTTCATACCGGCAGGCAAGCGCCTTAACCGACTGAGCCGCGCCGGTGGCTAGTAAGATAGACAAGATGTTGCATGATTTGATATAGTAGCGAGAGTGAATGTAGTTTTCTGCGTTTCTCAAGTCGGAGCTACAACAGAATCGTAAGAAATTCTCGTTTGCTGAGGAAGACGGCTAAGAGATTTCTTAGGGGAATTTTCAAGGCGTTGTCCAATGTCATCAAGAGTTTCTTCTGTGACACTGTACGGCGCTTTCTTCGCTTCCTATCTTGAACACTTCCCGTTTCTCGAAATGTATTAACTAATTTTTTTTAATCGTATCAGGACTTGGAACTCGAGCACCTGGGAATTTCTCTTGTAATAATATTCTAACAGCACGAGCGCATGCTGTACGGACATACGAATCGTAACAATACTAACTGTGTCGCGTGAGAGTCGGGACAAAACCAGTTAATCCCGCCCGACCACTTTCCCGTCCGGCCATAGGCGTTGCCTTATCGGCTAAGGCAGTTCTCGCCGCAACTATGGTCAGAAGATAATTGGATGACCCAGTATAATAACAATTTATCTTATCAGGATTGTAGAAGATCACGTTTGTGTTTGCAAACAATATGGTTTTAATGAAATATCATCACATTAATGACATCGTTTGAAATCGCGAAACATTATTTTTGTGGATGTAAATGCTTTCTTTTTAAAATTAAAAATTAAATAAGGGGCAGCATGATAAAGAATTACAATGTCTAATAATGTGACTTATGGAGAGGTGATTTCTCAATGAAAGATATGAGGATGATCCTACAGTTTAATTTCGTGCCTCTGAGGATAGAAAACTCCTGCTAACTCCAGTTAACTCCTGCGAAAACATTTTAATTACAGATTTTGATTTTCAATGCGTCCCGTCGTATTAATTTTCTTTAAGCTTCCACTTACTGTCGTGCATAGCTCAGAAATAATTTCCGAGGAACCAGTCAAATATCTTACAGCAAACGGTTTTTCTAACAGTGAAGTTAGTGGATAGGGGAGGGTGCGGAGGGCTCGGTATGTCTTGAGTTTAACCGGTTTGAGGATATCACCGCGTATCCTAATACTAATTTCACGAAAGGATCCCTGCGAGGGGAGTATGATCCTTGCGGGGGTCCACACCTGTGGAGTAACGGTCAGCACGTCTGGCCGCGAAACCAGGTGGCCCGGGTTCGATTCCCGGTCGGGGCAAGTTACCTGGTTGAGGTTTTTTCCGGGGTTTTCCCTCAACCCAATATGAACAAATGCTGGGTAATTTTCGGTGTTGGACCCCGGACTCATTTCACCGGCATTATCACTGTTATCTCATTCAGACGCTAAATAACCAAAGCTGTTGATAAAGCGTCGTAAAATAACCTACTAAAATAAAAAAATAAATCCTTGTGGGGTAAGAGGAGAGAGTAAGCCAGTAACTCGGCGTTCTTGAAGGAGCAGGTGGATGGGGGTGATGTCATTGGCCGGCTGGGACAAACAAGACTCAGTCAGTGGCCGGTCGGTTCCGTGTTGGGGGTTGGTTATAAGAGTGGGAGGAAAAACTCGCATTCCTTGCTCGGATCTTCTCGTGAAATGGGGACAGTACTACTACCCTTCTTTCTGGGTGGTGGAGACCCTGTCAGACACTACAATAAGAATTTTAAAGTATCCTTATAGCCTCCTTAAATGCAGTTCATTGGCCATTTTAAAAGAATAGAATAAACGAAATAATTAACTTAAAACTATATAATATAAAAAATAAAACTAATAAAAAACAAAATTACATAAAAATAAATAAAATAAGCTATAATAAATACAAGAATTAACAGGACTTTCAGATGACAGTACAGCCGAAATAATATCTGAAGTTCTATTTGATCATTTATAATAATTTAGTCCACACCTATGGAGTAACGGCTAGCGCGTCTGGCCGCGAAACCAGGTGGCCCGGGTTCCATTCCCGGTCGAGGCAAGTTACCTGGTTGAGGTTTTTCCGGGGTCTTCCCTCAACCCAATATGAGCGAATGCTGGATAACTATCGGACTCATTTCACCAGCATTATCATCTTCATTTCATTCAGACGCTAAACAACCTGAGATGTTGATACAGTGTCGTAAAATAACCTACTTAAAAAAAAAAAAAGAATTTAACTGTAGCAAGAAATTAATTGCGCAAACGTACGACGGAACAGCATCGGTAAATATCGGGCAGTACAATGGCTTAGGAGCCATCTTCGCAACTAAAATGGAGAGGAGAATCGAACTTCACTACTAATAAATTGCCAGTTCCAGAATTGTGAGTGAAAGACTAACATAGGTCTACTTGTATTATGAAAGAAGAGTGGAACGGAGAAAAATTCTCTCCGGCACCGGGATTTGAACCCGGGTTTTCAGCTCTACGTGCTGATGCTCTATCCACTACTTGGATTGATTTTGCATACTCTATTATTAATAATATTATTATTATTATTATTACTAATATTATGTTATTAATATTAGTTTGTCTTGGTCATCAGTCGTCAATCTCATATCCTACATCAGCCGTGGCGAAAATGTGATTCGCGAGCACATTGTGGCTCGCAATGGTAGCTATGCATTTCTCTTGCTTCCTACCTCCCCCAACCCCCACCCTCTCACTCACTGGAGTCAAACTGCGTTCCATTTGTATTTTCTCTGACCTGCGAGTGGCAATGTCTCTCTCGAAACCACGTACCTTTACAAAAACGAAAGTTCCAAGTAGGATGGGAAGACGCATTTTTTTGCTGCCAATATGATGAGAATATTAAATGTATGATTTGTTCACAAGTATTACGAGGAAAACGGTTGTATAACATAAAACGGCATTATACTACATGTCACTCATGAAACATTATTATTATTATTATTATTATTATTATTATTATTATTATTATTATTATTATTATTATCTCTGTACGTCGATCCTTTTTCAGCAGATGTACGAAAAATGCGGTTAGATCACAGATTTACAATGTGATGTTAAATGAAAGCTAAATGCAAGGATTTGAAAAATGTTGAACTTTTCAAACCTTTACCAAAAAATAAATATCCGAAGCTTCGTTCTTTCGCTTACTCTGTTGAAGTCATGTTCGCTACAACTTATGTTTGTGAAAAATTATTTTCAACAATGAAAATAGTAAAAAACAAATTTAGATCACGACTGAGAGACAAATTCCTTCGTGATCAACTACGACTGGCAGTAAGTAACATAATTCCTGATTTGAAACTCTGTCGCAGAGATATTCTGAAGACAATTAATTTTAGGTTGTGATAATGTGTCCCATGTTTTCTTATTCATTTTTTTCTTCGTTACACGTACTAAACATTAGTTTGTAGCCTTAAACTGTATAAAATTATATTTAAGTGCTTGATGTAAGGGAAATGAAAATCCGTTAATAAGTCAGACAGTTGCTTCACTTCCCCTTCGGGTGTCCGCCTCCCTCCATAGGTGCCATGCACGTTGCAGGTTACACAGTGGCTCGAACATTTTCGCCACGGCTGTTCTACATACAAAAAATATCACGAGTCGGCACTGGACTTATGCTCTCTAATGCCCACGTGCATCAACGTCAGTTAGTGTAACCACCGGTTAAAATTGTCACCTAAGCTCTGGTTAAGCATTTTTACAGTGGATCGACCTCGGTTACGACTTAAATAGGAGGTTAACCACAGTAATCTCTAACCGGCCATATTCGAGCGGTTAAAAGAGATAACCAGTGATTAGTAGAGCAAGTAAAGCAAAATGGCGGCCAGAGCCACAGATGTTTATTTCGAAGACGATTATTATTATACAGTACTTGAATTACTTGGATAGAGCGTGAGCGTGAAGTTTCTATAGTGGAAAGAGAGAATTCTTACGAGGAATTAGGTGATAGAAAATTTCAGGAGGGATTTCGTTTATCAAAATCTACAAATGGATCACTTGAAATAACACAAAAAGTCATATTTCTCCAATGGTTCGGCTGCTTGTATTACGATTCTATGTAACTGATATTTTCTGTATTTTAAGAGGGAATACTCGAATATCTCTTTCTCTATGTCACTGGCTGAACAAAGAGAGGTTATTTACGGATCTTAGGATAATGAACAGTTCCCTCGTGTAAATGAGGTGCTTGATCGTATACACATTCCTATTAATCTTCTGCATCCTTTTTCTTTATAGATATTCCATCTTTTTATATAATATATTTAAATTCTAGTAATTAAGTCTAGCGACACTTCAACCACACATTGGGATATAATCATTTTTGCATTCAATTTTCTATTTTGTACGATTTTAACCTAACAGCAAAGAAATGCAACTCGCAAATATAACAGCGCCCAAAGGCAAACAAATGCAAAGCGAAAATGTAGGACACGTTCATTTCGATGTAGAACGGAGTGAGCGCAGTCATTTTTAGACGCTGACTGTTATCTTTACAGCAGTATGGATGCTTTCCTTTAGTCATTTTGTAGAAACAGTACACCAGCATAGACTTTACTCTGGTTAGATGAGGTGTCAGCTAGCCATGTTTAAGTAATCTGTGATTATGAATGGTGCACACAAATTACATTTTAACCACTGTTACTGTTTAACCGTCGTTTCATAATCTACGATTACTGCGTTTTTAACCGATGTTGATACACTTCGCCATAAGTGTCGACTATTTATTTGATAGTAAGGTCCACTTCACTTGACAGATACGCATTTCTTGCAAATTATTTCGAGAGCCGTTACAATTTCAAGCTTCTAATTTTATTTCAACTCGAGCTCTCGATGTAGAACGCAGTTGTTAAATCAATAATGCATTTCTTTTTGCAGCAGTGCAGACGCATCGTATGTGGTTTACAGGAGTGAAAGTGAGCTGCATCTGGGGGCCGGGCGGCGGCGAGCTCTGGTCGTGACGATCCTCGCTGCTCGCCGTCTGTCGTAATTAAGTGGAAATGAAACCGTGGAAAGAGCAGGCAGAGCAGACGTCTCTAGATCAGCCTCCGCGTCGATTGTGTGAGAACCTCATGCGGTGCCGATCCACACAAAGAAGGCAGCTCTGTTACACTTCAGAGGGTGAATGAATTACACAGTGCGATCAGATCTACTTGCGGAAGCTCAAGTATTTTCTCCTCGACTTTCAACTTTCTCACCGTACGAATTATAAAAACAGTATTATTACGTTATTATATACTGCGAAATTCTATTTGTAATATTTAAGCAACGTTGGGAAGTTACGCGTAAAAAATAATGTGTATACGACGCGTAAAATACTCGTAAAATGCGTTAACTTATATCATACAGGGATATCATTTTATTTTTACTTCAATTTTTATTGTACCTGAGTTTTTTTAATGTAATTCACTCCCACCCCTTCTACTAAAATATGTTCGCGTTTTCCAGTGACGAAAGAGCTTTCAATATTGAATCATTTTCGCACAGGTACTGTCGTCCATTTGCCTAAGTTGTATCCCGGTTTCCCCCACCAGATTTTATTCGCCAGCTAGTGGATGGGCTGTCTTAGCTCTTTTCTGAGAACATTAATTTCTGTTAGGAATTGGACGTCTACGTAATATTATACAACTGTTTAAAATAACTTAAATAAAAGAGCCTCGTTAAGTAATTAACTGTTATGTGATTTCCTCCCTTTCTACGACCCTACGACATAACCACTTGGACGGACAGTAGATAGCATGTCTGAGTAATTTTATCTTTTCGGATCGGGCAGAAGTGAAGATTGAATTCACAGTACGTAAGGTACTCTTTTATAGAGTAGATACAGAATTATATCAATATGAGTTACTAGTACGAAGAACGAACCTGGTAATTGGGATTAGGTACAATAGTCCATAGTGCGATAATATGCACATTAGAACTGAAACTTGTATCGAAATGAACGGCCACCATTTAAAAAAATGCGTTTCAATATCCATATTATGATTATTTTTCAATTTAACTTCATTCTCTATATTGTACGCTAATGTGCTGTAGACAGTATAATATACACTGCATAATGAATACGTCAACATGGACAGCTCAGTACGTGAGTAAAAACACTCACTGTTAATACTGTACTGTATTTTGATTAAACATAAACCTAATGAAAATTATCAAACTCAAGAGCGCGATATTTCCTAGTTTATGTAAATGGATGAACTACTTTTCTTCCCTCCTATACCTAGTAAAGCGATTTGTTTGTATTCTACGACAGTATCATAGAACTCCAGTCGTGGAAGGGGGTAGCAAACGGCGTTGATCCAGAAGTATAGTCAAGTTAATATTAAAAATGTTAGTACAAATAAAATGATGTCCCTGTACTTACAAATGACTTTTAAGGAACCCACAGGTTCATTGCCGCCCTCACATAAGTCCGCCATCGGTCCCTATCCTGTGCAATATTAATCCAGTCTCTATCACCATATCCCACCTCCCTCATATCCATTTTAATATTATCTTCCCATCTACGTCCCGGCCTCCCCAAAGTCTTTTTCCCTTCGGTCTTCCAACCAACAGTCTATATGCATTTCTGGATTCGCCCATACGTGCTACATGCCCTGCCCATCTCAAACGTCTGGATTTAATGTTCCTAATTATGTCAGGTGAAGAATACAATGCGTGCAGTTCTGCGTTGTGTAACTTTCTCCATTCTCCTGTAACTTCATCCTTCATAACCTTAAATATTTTCCTAAGAACCATATTCTCAAACACCTTAATCTCTGTTCCTCTCTCAAAGTGAGAGTCCAAGTTTCACAACCATACAGAACAACCGGTAATATAACTGTTTTATATATTCTAACTTTCAGATTTTTTGACAGCAGACTAGATGACAAAAGCTTCTCAACCGAATAATAACCGACATTTCCTATATTTATTCTGCGTTTAATTTCCTCCCGAGTGTCATTTACTGTTGCTCCAAGATATTTGAATTTTTCAGCTCTTCGAAGGATAAATCTCCAATTTTTATGTTTCCATTGCGTACAATACTGTGGTCACGAGACATAATCATATACTTTGTCTTTTCGGGATTTACTTCCAAACCTATCTCTTTACTTGCTTCAAGTAAAATTCCCGTATTTTCCCTAATCGTTCGTGGATTTTCTCCTAACATATAGACGTCATCCGCATAGACAAGAAGCTGATGTCACCTGTTCAATTCCAAACCCTGTCTGTTATCCTGAACTTTCCTAATGGCGTACTCTAGAGCAAAGTTAAAAAGTAAAGGTGATAGTGCATATTCTTGCTTTAGCCCGCAAGTATAATACATTTTAAAAAATGTGATAAATTAAAAACTTTGTAATCTTCGAGTTACCAGACTACAAGCATGCATTACTTGCGGTAATTCATTCCAGCTCTTCATATCAAGTCTTCATTTCATCTATCCTTTGAAACGATAAGCCGACACCACACATGTTTCCGCGTGTTGCTTGGTATTCGCCGCGGCGATACAGATAACTTTATCATAAGTTGGATAATTCAGATTTCCTGGCTAATACTATACTTTACATTAGAGATGAACAAAACTAACTGCCGCTCTCGCTCGCTGTGTTCGTTGCATTTGTCTTTCGAGTCTCGTTGTTCTTGTGTGCTTCGAGTCTCGCTCATCATTCTCGAAACAGTATTTGGTCGGCGTGGAAAGATTTCGTTACTTTGAATAATATACATCATTGAAATAAATAACATCAGAAATGTTTAATTGATAAAAAAAGACAAAACAAAACAATATCATAGTTATCAAAATGTTCTGGTTCTATTATGAGATAAATAAATAAATAAATAAATTTGCATTTCTAAGAAACATAAAACATAATATTATATAAAGCGTTAATATTTTTTTTTTTACTCGAGATTATACACTTTATCTCAAACACCCGGCCCCGGAATAATTTTTCCCTTGAAATTATTCAAATCTGCTTTACAGGGAGCTTTAGGCCTACCTGAAAGACTAGATTTGCATAATATATACGTCACTGTGTACGTTAACAGAAAACCACAATTCCAAGTCACACAGAGATTGTGTGCACTCGATGTGGGTCTCTGGCGTTTCGTCATCCCACGCGAGTTGTGTGGATAGAAAGGGAAACGTTGAGACGATGTTGGGTGGAGTTCCCAGGTAGCTCAGTTGGTAAGAGCGCTGGTACGTTCAACCAGAGGTCCCGGGATCGATATCCGGCCCCGGAACAATTTTTCCCTTGAAATTATTCAAATCTGCTTTACAGGGAGCTTTACCTGAAAGACTAGATTTGCGAAATTATTCATATGAAAAGAAAATTCCTAGCCTTTTAATAAGGACCTAGTAATTAAATAAAGATTGGGGAACGGATTATTATACACTGAAAGATAGAGATAATGTTTCAAATAGGTTACTTGATTGCTTATACATATATAACAGTTGCCAAAACAGATAAAAGTTCAGTCTGGTATAAACAACTGTGACGATTCAAGGCTGCTTGACGTTCGAGAGTTCACACTCCCTGTGTCTTGAACATTCGCTACAAACAGTCAACGACGCGCGACGTAGGCAATATTGTCGTGCGGGTTTTCGACTTTGCGGGCGCTGTTATTCTTGCTTTCTACATAGTTTTTATTTATTTTAGTAGGTTATTTTACGACGCTTTATGAACATCTTAGGTTATTTAGCGTCTGAATGAGATGAACGTGATGATGCCGGTGAAATGACCCGGGGTCCAGCACCGAAAGTTACCTAGCCTTTGCTCATATTGGGTTGAGGGAAAACCCCGGAAAAAACCTCAACCAGGTAACTTGCCCCGACCGGGAATCGAACCCGGGCCACCTGGTTTCGCGGCCAGACGCGCTAACAGTTACTCCACAGGTGTGGACTTCTCGATCGTTGTCCAACTCTACTTTACATGTCTTTCATAGTTCTCTGTCCAAAATTTTGGCAATAATGAAGATTTTGGTCTGTCAGAGCACAGGTTGTTTCCTACAGCAATATCAGAAAGGAAACTTTGATATTATTAGGAAATAGTTGTGAGATATACTGTAGAGCAGGCATGTCAATTGATGCCCACAGGAACAAGCGCGCGCTTTACAGCCCAGGAGAGCCTGAGCGCTTTACAGCGGAAAGAAAAGAGACAGACGAAAGAGGTAGTATATGCCGCTTGGTCGAGCTATATTCAGGTATGGCCAGCACTGATTCAATAGATAAAGGGAAGAGAACTTATTAAAACTGTATCCATGTTAATTTTTAGATTTGCCTGAGAAGTATAAGTGCTTTATAAGAATGTAAGTTTTAATGTTAATGCTCATTTTTCACAAGTTTGATTTTTTTATTCAAAAGAAATATTTTCTCAACTTTCCGTATAGAAAAGTGAAATTTTCAGGTATAGGCCTATTTATTTAGTAGCCTTACAGAATGTTTTCGTAAATCTAATATACCGTATATACGTATTACTGAAGATAGTGTATTGAAAATTTTGAAAATATTCGCATGGAAATTGTTTATAAGGAAATGAATTAACAAAGCAACTACTGTTACATCATAAGCAAAAATACGTGCCCATGTGTTGTTAAAATGTCAGCTCTATAGCTTCAGCAGTTTTCGAGAAAATAATTTAGCCTAATATTCTGATGGTGGGAAGTTGCTCACAAATATCACCTTAAAAGCATAATGCGATAAGAGTTTTGTTATGTAATATTAGTTACACTTAAAACAGATACAGTACCTAGGTAACTTTGCTTTGTACTGTAATATTGTTTTGATTAGTTTATTGATTACTTTTGTAAGGCTAAAAATACTATCAATATAAATTCCAACTTATCATGTCATACTCAATCTCTTTCTTTGGAATATCACTTTCTATATGAATGATGTGTTTCATCCACTTAATACAGTATAATATTATACTACTATGGAATTTAAGTGAATATTCCTTCTTAACTCTTTATTATGTTATTAAGATTTAAAACACAAGTGCAATATTAATAAATCAGTGTTAGTATTTTTGTTTTACAGACAATATACAGGGTGTTAAAAAAATACGGGGCATAATTTCAGGTATGTATTTCCCACATGTAGACAATCAAAATAGTTCATTACAACATGTGTCCGGAAATACTTTATTTCCGAGTTATGGCCTTCACAACATTGAAATTCACCGGAACGTTTTTCTTTCCGGAGGTCGTTGTCGTCAAAGGAGACATTAAGAGGACACTCTGACAGTTCATTCCGAGGCGAAGGTTACATTCAGTGTTGTGTAGGCGTTAGACTGTGCGACATGTATTCAAATCAAGAGCTGGCAGAGATACACTTCATGTACGATAAGGCGGACGGCAATGCTGCGCTGCCTCGTCGTTTGTACCAGGAGAGGTACCCACAGCGACAATGTCCAGATCGGAAGACATTTGTACGTCTCCATTACCGTCTGTGCGAGTATGGAAAATTTAACTCTCCTGGTTTGGGAAGGGGAGACCAAGATCTACAACTCCAGAAATACAGGAGGAGATTCTGGAGGCTGTGAACATGACTCATTCTATGAGCACACGAAGGGTAGCATTGCAAGTCAATGTTCCTCATACGACTGTCTGGAGACTGTTGAAAGAGTATCAATTGTATCCTTATCATTCGCAACGTGTACAGGCCCTGTCACCAGCAGATTACACTGCACGAGTTAGGTTCTGTCAGTGGTTCTTGTAGCAGTGTGGTGTAAATCCGAACTTTCCTGCCTTAGTATTATTTACAGATGAAGCACAGTTCACACGAGATGGCATAACAAATTTCCACAATCAGCATGTATGGGCGTATGAAAACCCACGTGCAACTGTTCCATCTCATCACCAGGTGCGGTTCTCCCTCAACATGTGGGCCGGTATCATTGGTGATCGATTAGTTGGACGCCATGTACTTGTAAACAGACTTACGGGGCAGGCGTACACAAACTTCCTGGAAAACACCATACCTCATGTTTTAGAAGACACTCCACTGATCAATCGTCAACACATTCACTTCTTGCATGATGGCGCTCCTGCACACTTCAGTCGTACGGCTCGCCGGTACTTGGATCGAAGGTTTCCTGATCGATGGATAGGTAGAGGTGGCCCAATTGCTTTGCTCACCTGATCTGAACCCTCTCGATTTCTACTTGTGGGGCCATTTAAAATCATTGGTTTATTCGTCTCCGGTGCCTGATTTGGAATCCCTTCGGAATCGAATTGTGGCATGTTCTGAGGACATACGAAATACTCCTGGAGTTTGGGATCGTGTTCGCAGGTCAATGAGACATCGATGTGAGGTCTGTATTCAAGCAGGAGGTGGACATTTTGAACATCTTCTGTAATGACAACGACCTGCGGAAAGAAAAACGTTCCGGTGAATTTCAATATTGTGAAGGCCATAACTCGGAAATGAAGCATTTCCGGACACATGTTGTAAGGAACTATTTTGATTGTCTACATGTGGGAAATACATACCTGAAATTATTCCCCGTATTTTTGAAACACTCTGTAGATAATATTAAACAGAAAGAAGCTATATAAAAATAACGACATAAAATTTCACGTTCCGTTTGAAGTTGGTGCACCACTGTTTTCTTAATCCAACAGGTTGCTTATTCATATACACAACCCTTGCTCTTTCTATACTTAGCGCTTGCTGCCCGCGCACGACGTCAAGGTCAGAAAAATGCGTTTGCTTTGACATCACTGCTGTAGAGTTACTAATATCTCTCGCAGTAATTCATAAATTTGTGTTGGCGTACTGTTTAGTATAATGTACGGTTTTAATGTACGATCGTTGATCCAATACAGTAATAATTAGACTTAATGAAATTTGTTCGTCCATTTGAACCGTTTTAATACAGACACATTTCTAAGCGACCTTGTGTAGGCCTACTTCATATATTAAATTCGTTAGAGATGCTAAGTTGCTCACACTACAAACATAGGAAACGACAGACTCGTAAGTCCATGCAGTGGACACTGAAAGCACGGTGAGCACAATATTTAGGAAAGATTTCGTATTCAACCAGTCTATTATGATTTCATCAATACTAAATTTAACATCAGTATGCACCTACAAAGGAGATCATACTTTAGCTATACTATCATTTCGCAGATGATGGGATGTGCAGCATGTGGGTGTGGGGCGGAAATGAAGGCATTCCACAAAGCTCGGCGCTACCAAACTCTAGGATAAATTTAATGTGACGCATACATCAGACAAGTTTTCTTATCGTTGTAGGAAAATTCCTCACGCTGTCTCGTGAACTTCCTTTCTTCCGAGCCCGCCCAACAGTAGCAGATGCACGGGCTCCTCTATGACATTGGAGGTTCGTTCTGAGATCTAATCTGCCACAGTCACTCAAGAATAAGGTTCGGATAAAGTAGCTGTATCAGGATAGCTGTATAGTATATAGGATAGGGCCCCCTTCCACTAGCTAAAACTCTACCTGAGTAAGGATGACGAAGCACTGCTTTCCTGTAAAATGCACGTCTTTTGCAGAATCTATGACATTTCAATAGTCGGAACCTTAAAAAAAAAAAAAAAAACTCGTGGTTGATGAGCATACATCAAGAATGAAACAATTCGAAATCGAAATTGTTGTATTTACCGGTAGTTATTACATTAAATGAAAAATTAACACAAATTTTATTTTGTATTATTGTTAGTGATATGTTTACAGTACTCCATAAGGTTGTAATATTTATAACTTTCGATTTCCAAACTCCAAGACAATCTATCGTTCCACTGTACTTCTATTTTAGCCATTTCTATGATTCAAGCACTAGCACGCTGGGCTCCTATCCAGGTTCGATCCCGGTCAGGTCGTGATGGAATTTGTAGTGAAGGAAGCAGACGTTACAGAGGGTTTCTCTCGGGGCACTCCCCTTTCCCTCTATCATTCCACAAACTCTCCAACTTCCCCTCATTTCATCCATAATCTGTCATAGTTTAGAAAATAGGCTGAAATCTGGGGGGGGGGGTAGCAGTACCAGTTTCCGATGATGTAGAGCGTATATTTTCTAACGTATATAAAATAAGAGAAGTACATCTAAATAATGTAATTAAATATAATTATAATTACTTTATATTCATATATGAGGACTTCGCCATCTTCATTAATCAATGATTATCCCTCCTGTGGCAACTAGCGAAAGTGACAAATAAGCGACCATGCACTTAAGGTCTATATTGTACTATTTAATAGTACAATACAGATCTTAAGTGCAGGGTCGTTTATTTGTCACTTTCGCTAGTTTGCCGGAGGAGGGACGAATGTAGTCATACATGTAGATGACTATTATTGCAAAAGAAATTCGTTCCGATACCGGGAATCGACCCAAGATCTGTCAGCTTTGCGCGCTGATATTAAAAAATATGGAACACTCGTGCATACAGGGTGATTCACAAGGATTTACCGTCATTTACGGAGCTTATTTCCGAAGACGTTCTGAGCAAAAAAAGTCTTATAAACATTTGTCCTAATCTCAATATTTTCAGAGTTACAATAATTTGAAGTTTTTAGTAAAATACCCTTTTTTCTTTAGATTTAAGGGTTAAAGAATATTGCAAATAGAGAATGAACTCTTCATAAATATCATTTCTTTAATTGGCTAGTGTTCTGAAGCTAAAAATGTGTTATTAATTGCTTTGTAGAGATTTTGTTTTTCAATTTTTAACTAAAAATTACATTAGGCTCTTCTTACGCACTTATCACAAAAATTGTTGCAAATCATATGACTTTAGGAACTTGATTCTTTACCATTTAATTACGCACCCTAATGTACAATCTTGAAGAATTTACAAGAGTGGCGAGATTTGTAACAATTTTTGTGATAAATGCGAAAGAAAAATGTAATTTTGTAGTTAAAAATAAATTTAAAGAAAATCTGTACGAAGCAACTGTGGAATTCACAACGTATTTTTAACTTCAGAATACTAGCTAATTAAAGAAATGATACTCTTGAATAGTTCATTCTTTATCTGTAATATTCTTTTATCTTTAAAACTAAAGATTTTTTGCCGAAAGTGTTTAAACAACAGCGAAAGATAATTACAAATTGAGTGAGTATCATATATAAAAATAATGTTACAACATTTTAATTTCCATGCTATTGCATGTTGCAGTCTCATAAAAGGTGAAAGTGAATTCGTAGATTTTAGAAAAGAAATGTTTAAATTTAGTGAAAACAGTATTTATTCATTTGATTAAGTCAGGACTTCACAAACAACAGAAACTCTGTCAGTATTATTTACTGTATAATACAAGTAAACATAGCTCGACATGAATAAACATTGGTTACAGCAAGTCACATGTACTAAAAGTTCTCCATTACGTATTTACGTGAACTTTCCTCTATTTGAAACTCTTAACGATACTCGAGTGCTACAGATAATTTAACCGCCATTGTTATAAAGTTAATAACGCACACGTGTATAAATTTCCACTCACAATTTTGGGGGTTCGGAAAATTCCAGCAAGCGAAGACCTGGACTAGTAAAACTTTAATGTGGAATTTGGGAACCAAAACAAGAGATCACATACAGCCTATAATATTTTATGTTCCAACTAACTTCTTGTAAGGAAAAGGATAGTTATTGACCAAATAGTTGTTAGCCCAGTGTCTAGCGTATCACATTATCAGCCCGCAGAGTCAGTTTGAAATCCTGTGGAATTCAAGAGAAAATTATGGCGAATTACATCGGAAAAGACGATTTCCTCAGAGTACTTTTCTGAGACATCATGGTGTATAATTTTCTTATATATATATACATACATACATACAGGGACATCATTTTATTTTTACTTCAATTTTTATTGTACCTGAGTTTTTGAATGTACTTCACTCCCACCCCTTCTACTAAGGAAGTTCCAACTCCACACAGAACCAAGATCGCAGATAGTAAGCAGTACTGAGTTACTGAGTATAGTACGTTCCAGAAATATGTTCGCATTTTCCAGTGACGAAAGAGCTTTCAATATTGAATCATATTTTCGCACAGGTACTGTCCGTTTGCCTACGTCGCATCCCGATTTCCCCCACCTGCTTCTGCTCGCCCCTCTGTAATAGCTGGGCTGCCTTAGCCCTTTTCTGAAAACATTAATTTCTGTTAGGAATTGGAAGTTTACGTAATATTATACAGCTGTTTAATTTAACTTAAATAAAAGGGCCTCGTTAAGTAATTCACTGTCACGTGATTTCCTCCCTTTCTACAATCCTGCGGCACAACCACTTGGACGGACAGTAGATAGCATGTCTGAGTAATTTTATATTTTCGGGTCGGGCAGAAGTGAAGATTGAATTCACAGTAGGTAGAGTAGGTACAGAATTATTTCAACATGAGTTACTAGTACGAAGGACGAAACTGGCAATTGGAATTAGATGCAATAATCTATAGTGCGATAATATGCACAAAAGAACTGAAGCCTGTATTGAAATGAACGGCCACCATTTTCAAAATTGTGTTTAAATATTCATATTATGATTATTTTTCAATTTAACTTCTTTCTCTATATTGTACGCTAATGTGCTGTAGACAGTATAATATACACTGCATAATGAATACGTTCGCATGGATAACTCACTTCGTGAGTAAAAACACTTATTCTTAATACAGTACTGTACTTTGATTAAAGAAAAACCTAATGAAACTTATCAAACTCAAAATCGCGATATTTCCTAGTTTACGTAAATGGATGAACTACTTTTCTTCCTTCCTATACCTAGTAGTGTGATTTGTGTTTTACGCCAGTATCATCGAACTGCAGTCTTGGAGGGGGGAGCAATCGGTGTTTCCGGTTCTCTAAAGGTATAGACAGGTTAATATTAAAAATGTTAGTAAAAATAAAATGATGCTGGTAGCTAATGTGAAAGGAGCATGATATTTACTGCATTTTATTACATTTATAAGAGAATAAAAACCATGACATACCTTGAAATTCTGATAAGTTATAATGAAAGGAATAGTCACCAAAAGTTAGGAGTCACCGCGTAGCTCACAAGCAATCATTCTGATGGGGGCAGATAAAGAACTTAAATTTTTCTTCCACCATGTTAATAATGTCAAAACAAGTACTTATACAAATTTTGGCCACTCGATCGCAATTACGAGGCCGTTCAGAAATTAATTTTTCCTGGGGCCATTTACAGAAAGAAAACAAAATTTCACGGAAAGATTTATTGGAACAGATACAGGAATGGTTGCGCTATTTTTCAACATATTCCCCACCAGAACTGAGACATTTGTCAGACCATGGGATCAATCGTTTTATTCTTATGTCGTGTTGTGCACCTCTCTGTTTATCCCATGGCATGACAAATGTCTCAGTTCTGGTGGGGAATATGATGAAAATAGCGCAACCATTGCTGTATCTGTTGCAATAAATCTTTCAATGAAATTGTGCCTTTTTTCTGTAAATGGCCCCAGGGAAAATTACTTTCTGGACGGCCTCGTAATTGCGGTCGAGTGAAAAAAAAAATTGTATAAATATTTGTTTTGACATTATTAACATGGTGGAGGCAAAAAAAAAACTTTTTTATCTGCACCCATGAGAATGTTTGTTGGCTTTGTGAGCGGTAGGCGCGTTTACCTACTGATCCCCAATATCAGCTCTTGGACTGATCACCTAGTTGAGGTCTTCCAAATTGTTTCCGTAACTGTAAGGCAAATGTTAGGTTATTGTATAGCTAATCCTCGGCCTCATCTATCCAAATATCATCTTTCTGTCACTAACTTCATAGACGATAAGTAACCTACTAGTTCATACAGCGTCGCTAAAGAACTCACTAACTTGAATGCTTGAATTTGACGCAAATGCTTTCAATCTAACAAAGAATGTGTATAAGAAAGAGGAGTGAGGGGCAAGGAAAAGAAAATGAAACTCTATATTTCTTAGATATTTAAACTGAGTATTACAGTTTTACTACGTCTTACTACTTTTGACCAATAAAAAGGTATGGAATGACGTGTCTCAACCAATCATGGCTGCTTATCCTACAGTTCTTATCACCTCACTAACATTTGTTTGTTTTTATCAACTCCCTAGCATTTGTTTCTTCATTTGCCAATATTGTACCAGTTAAAATGATTCATGTTTATTTCACCATCCTTAATTAAAACGTTTCTATTATTTATCTTGTTTATATTATTAAGGTTAGGCCTACGTTATAGCCTAGATCATATATACCCCAGATAGGTCGGCCTTATAGGGTTTGACGTCAACAACTTTTGTCAGGTTTACTACGCTGCCATCTAGTTGTTACATAAGGAGTCACATCATAATTTCCATTTGAATTGCATTAGCGACTGTACTGCCATCTCGTGTTCGTTTACGGCGGACGGGTGGCGATCCTGGCGGTTGTTCTCTTCAAAGTGCAAACAGTTTTAACACAGCGATGATCTATCTGTTACATATATGATCTAGGGTTACAGCTTCTGCTGTATGAGATTATGGATAGTCACGCATCAGAGATTTTTTAATATTGATAACTGAAGTGACGTTCAACTGTTTTAATAAAAATGAAACTGAACCAACAAAGCCTTCTTGACTAGCAATTGTTCAATGAAGATGGTATAGTCGGCACAATTGGTAACAAGAGAACAACACATCATAACACACTACTGCCATTTAGCGTAATATTTGTAATGGTGAGATGGTACAATAATACATTTGTGCGAGATCGTGCGTATTTGCTTGGTTTTCGCACAAAATCAATCCGCGGTAAGTCTAAAATACCACATTCAGTATTCCCAACCTTACACACATAACAATTTCCCTCTTCTTACCGCTTAAGTGACATATTGATTTTACTGCTTTAGGCTTTTAACATATTATTTTTAGAGACGTTCAATATAGTAATAATTATAAATTGGAAACTTACCACTGCAATTTCACCTAAATTGCACTGTTAATTATTGTTTTTAAATATTTGAAAAAATTAAGTAAACTCTACAACTCCACTAAAGTTACTGCATTCGTGATGCATGTAACATTAAGGAAGCCGTTTGTTTTAAGTTCGCATTTATAGACTGGGGGGGGGGGAAAGACAGACGTATATCACGGCCTGCTGGAGTATAGTAAACACAGAAAACATTTTAAAGCAACAATGTTGAAGATAGATATTTTTGTTTTGCAAATTTGCCGTAATTGAACAGAAACCAACTAATTAGAAATTGCAACTAATTAGAAATTCCTCTTTCAGGTATGTAATAAACGATCTTCGCAGAAAATAATGTACGATACACGAGCGGTATGTTTTCTTTCAATTCTCGGAAATTAAAAAAGCTCAACTACGTTTCGCTTTTTCAAACTTTTCCTCGAACATGAAAACTTGAACATACCGCTCTTGTAACTCATATTACTATTTCAAGAGAGTTTAGTATGTCAATATTTTATTGTATTAGGAGTATTTTGTTTCTTCTAAGCTTTATATACTTTCTTCTAATCGTGTAATAGTGAATTAAATCCCACTCGAGCTTTCATTTTTTCTAGATAAATCAAAACCTCTACGTAGTGAGATTATTGTTGAAAATATTTCGGACAACAGGTAGAATGTGTTTACTACGCCCACAATAGGTCGTTGACACTTTGAACTCTGATAAAGCAGTATTCAGTTCTTTTCCACTCAGAACCAATTAGTTTGAACAGAGTTTGGCCCGGATGTAAACTACTTCCTTCTCTGTGTTTCTGCTGCGCACTGTTAGTTGACATCCGTTAAAGCTATATGTCTTACAGACAGTGATATAAATGAGGAATTTTGACGAGTGTGGAAGGAACTTTCCGCTACAAAAATGTTCAACGGAAAAATTCTGCTTGGTGTCGATTTCATTTTATACCGTGCCTGTTCGAGTTTCAATATCATAGACTATCCTCCCTTATTTATTCTATTCCTTGTATTTTCTATCCATCTTTCTATAAAAGGCTTGGGACTCCGGGCTTATCAGAACCGGGTTGAGATATGACGGTCCATCTGTCAGCATCGGATTCACGGTTGCCACCCAGGCCACTTGCCAGACTTGAATAACATCGAGGAGACCCAATGAGCAAAAACAAGTGTAAGATTCCGTTCTGCATTCGATCCTAGAAAAGCCAAATCTTGGTTGGCCATGCGAAGTCAAGCCAAACCTTTTTTCTATAACATTTAACGACTTTATGTTTTATATCATTTTATTAATTTTTCTCAGTCATGCTATATTTTTTGAGAACAAGTAGAATAGAAGTAGATTTTCTACTATTTTCATCTCACCGTAACAGCACAATATAACTATAGTAGGCTACTATAATTTTGTCGTCTGCTATAAAGAGTTTTTGAAACAATCGTTACTATAAACAAGTTTACATTTTCATATCTTTGAATAATGTGAAGCTCAGACTTTGAATATTCCACTTTGCAAATGCACTGAATATAAATGATGAATCCCATCCATTGTAATGAAGAAGTGATGTATAATATACTGATATATTAATGGTTTTTATCCATTGAGTCAAGGGCAGGTCTTTCACTGTAAACCCAACTTACTCCAATCTTTTCTATTTTCTGCCTTCCTCTTAATCTCCGCATATGATCCATGTACTGCATCCTAATATCGTCTATCATCTAATATTTTCTACCCCGAACTCTTCTCCTGTTCACCATTCATTTCAATGCATCCTTCAGTAAGCAGTTTCTTCTGAGCCAGTGATCCAACCTATTCCATTTTTTATTTATGATCAGTTTCAGCATCATTCTTTCTTCACCCACTCTTTCTAACACAGCTTCATTTCTTATTCTGTCAATTTCACATGCTTTATTCTCCTCCGTATCCACATTTCAAATGTTTCTAGTAGTTTCTCTTTACTTCGTCGCAATGTCCATGTTTCTGTCCCCATAAAATACCATACTCGACACAAAGCACTTCACTAGTCTCTTCCTTACTTCTTTTCCAGCAGCTCGCACAAGATGCTCCTTTTTCTATTAAAAGCTTCCTTTGTCATTGCTATTCTCCTTTTTACTTCCTGGCAGCAGCTCATGTTACTGCTTATAGTACACCCCAAGTATCTGAAACTGTCCACTTGATCTACTGCCTCATTTCGAATTCGCAAGTTTACCTTCTTTATTTTTCTTCGTATGACCATGGTCTTCGTCTTGTTTGGATTTATATTCATTCCATACTGCTCACAGTTGTCATTTAGCTCCAGTAGCATAACCCTTAGTATCATTTCCTCTTCTGCTAAGAACACCATATCATCAGCAAATCTTGTGCACTTTATTTTTCTTCCTCCTACTATCACTCCTCCTATGTCCTGAAAACAGTTCTTCACTAAATCCTCCAGGGTAGGTGATAAAGGGCATTCTTGACGTACTTCTCTCGTTATTTCATTTTCTTCTGACATTTCTTTTCCTATTCTGACTTTGACCCGTTTCATTACTGAACAACCTTCTCTCTTGCTAATTCACACCAAATTTCTTTAGGATCCCCATCAGTTTATTTCAAACCATTCTGTCAAACGCCTTTTCTAGGTCCACAAATACTACACACATTCTTTATTCTTCTCTAGGTATCTTTCGTCGATTGTTCGTAGCAGTCCAGTTGCATCTCTCGTACCTTTTCCCTTCCTGAAGCAAAAATCCTCTTCTTCCAATTGTTCTTTCATCTTAGAATAAAAACGTCGATTCAGTATTCGCAACAGAATCTTCGCCGAGTGGGATATCAGGCTGATAGTTCTAAACTTGTTACAGTTTTTGGCATTATTTTTCTTCGATATTGAAAGCAACACTGTTTCCGTAAAACCTTCAGGCCATTCACCTTTTGCATATATTTTGTTACTTAATGATAGAATTTCCTTCTTGTCTTCACCCAAGCATTTCACTAATTCAATGGAGATTCCATCAACTCTGTTGCTTTCCCATTCTTCATTTCCTTAAGCGCTAGTTCAACTGCTTTCTTTACCTTAAAATAGAAAATCCTTTTCGTCTCCTGATACGGTTACTTCGTCTTCTATAGCTAAGTCATCTGGACGATTCCTTGCCTCATATAACTCTTCTACATACATCGTCCATCTGTTTAGTATTCCTTGTTTGTCTGTTATTTCATATCCGATGTCGTCCTCCATCAACCATATATGGTCCGTCCCAATATTCTGCAGAGTGACGTTGCGCATATGGGGGCGGAGTCTATCTGTAACGGAGTGTATTGCGGGCAGCATTAGCTCGAGACCGCTAAGGGGTAAGATGCTCGTAGTAGGGTTCAGATAGAAATGATTCCCTCT
The DNA here is from genome assembly GCF_040183065.1 of Periplaneta americana. Taxonomy (NCBI): domain Eukaryota; kingdom Metazoa; phylum Arthropoda; class Insecta; order Blattodea; family Blattidae; genus Periplaneta; species Periplaneta americana. The sequence continues at coordinate 156,109,087 of NC_091121.1, forward strand.
CTGCAAACGATTGGTAGTTTCGTTCAATCAATGCCTCCCCCAGAGCAGTCATTGGTCCTAGCCCTCCCACGTACCACTTATGCAGAGGTATTACTTCGTCTTTCTACTCCATAGGTTCCTGGAACGGACCATAGATTTCCTGTTCTTATTTGTGAAGTCGAAACATTTCACTTCGCGGTATATTAAGTCATATAGTATGCCAGTGATGTCAAAGCAAGCGCATTTTACTGACCTTGACGTCGTGCGCGGGCATCAAGCGCTAAGTATGGAAAGAGGAAGGGTTATGTATATGAATAAGCAGCCTGTTGGCTAAAGAAAACAGTAGTGCATAAACTTCAAACGGAACGTGAAATTTTATGTCGTTATTTTTATATGGCTTCTTTCTGTTTGATATTACCTATATTGTCTGTAAAAGAAAAGTACTAATACCAATTTCTTGATATTGCAATTGTGTTTTAAATATTAATAACATAATAAAGAGTTAAGAAGGGATATTCACTTAAATTCCATAGTAGTACAACTATACTCTACCAAATGAATGAAACACATCATTCATAAAGAACGTGATATCCCAAAAAAAGAGATTGAGTATGACATAATAAGTTGGAATTGATATTGATGGTATCTTTAGCCCTATAAAAGTAATCAATAAACTAATCAAAACAATATTACAGTACAAAGCAGTTACCTAGATGCTGTATATGTTTTAAGTGTAACTAATATTACATAACAAAACTCTTATCGCATTATGCTTTTAAGGTGATATTGGTGAGGCAACTTCCTATCATCAGAATATTAAATTATTTTCTCGAAATGTGCTGAAGCTATAGAGCTGACATTTTTACAACACATGGGCACGTATCTTTTGCTTATGATGTAACAGTAGTTGCTTTGTTAATTCATTTCCTTACAAACAATTTCCATGCGAATATTTTCAAAATTTTCAATACACTATCTTCAGTAATAATTACGTATTTACGGTATATTAGATTTACGAAAACATTCTGTAAGGCTACTAAATAAATAGGCCTATATCTGAAAATTTCACTTTTCTATAAAAAAAAGTTGAGAAAATATTTCTTTCGAACAAAAAAATCAAACTTGTGAAAAATGAGCATTAAAATTAAAATTTACATTCTTATAATGCACTTATACTTCTCAGACAAATCTAAAAATTAACATGGATACAGTTTTAATAAGTTCTCTTTCCTTTATCTATTGAATCAGAGCTGGCTATCCCTGAATATAGCTCGACCAAGCGGCATATACTACCTCTTTCGTCTGTCTCTTTCCTTTCCGTTGTAAAGCGCTCAGGCTCTCCTGAGCTCTAAAGCGCGCGCTTGCTCCTATGGGTATCGATTGACAGGACTGTATTATGCACTAAAAAAAACGACAAAAATATGCACTTATTTGCGACATAAAACAATAATAAACTAAAAAATCGATAATTCCTACAGATAATGTATCAGCATATAGTTATATCGTCCAGGAGAAAGTATGCGAATGCATGAACCTCCGGGCCCTAGGACAGCAGACTAATAATAGTGGTAGTAGTAATAATAAAATATGAAATATAAATTCTGCATGGCTGAAAGTCGCGTAAATATGGAATTAACATTTAAACAATTTTGTAAGTAGGATGTGAATAGGCTAGGAGAAAATCCACAAACGATTAGGGGAAACGCGGAAATTCTAGTTGAAGCAAGTAAAGCGATAGGGTTGGATGTAAATCCCGAAAAGACTAAGTATATGATTATGTCTCGTGACCAGAATATTGTACGAAATGGAACTATAAAAATTGGAGATTTATCTTTCGAAGAGGTGGAAAAATTCAAATATCTTGGAGCAACAGTAACAAATATAAATGACACTCGGGAGGAAATTAAACGCAGAATAAATATGGGAAATGCGTGTTATTATTCGGTTGAGAAGCTTTTGTCATCTAGTCTTCTGTCAAAAAGTCTGAAAGTTAGAATTTATAAAACAGTTATATTACCGGTTGTTCTGTATGGTTGTGAAACTTGGACTCTCACTTTGAGAGAGGAACAGAAATTAAGGGTGTTTGAGAATAAGGTTCTTAGGAAAATATTTGGGGCTAAGAGGGATGAAGTTACAGGAGAATGGAGAAAGTTACACAACGCAGAGCTGCACGCATTGTATTCTTCACCTGACATAATTAGGAACATAAGACTCAGACGTTTGAGATGGGCAGGACATGTAGCACGTATGGGCGAATCCAGAAATGCATATAGAGTGTTAGTTGGGAGGCCGGAGGGAAAAAGACCATTGGGGAGGCCGAGACGTAGGCGAGAAGATAATATTAAAATGGATTTGAGGGAGGTGGGATATTTTGGTAGAGACTGGATTAATCTTGCTCAGGATAGGGACCAATGGCGGGCTAATGTGAGGGTGGCAATGAACCTCCGGGTTCCTTAAAAGCCAGTAAGTAAGTAAGTAAGTAAGTAAGTAAGTAAGTAAGTAAGTAAGTAAGTAAGTAAGTAATTAAGTAAGTAAGCAAGCAAGGATGTGAATAGGAGTGATAGATATGTGGTTCGAGATACATTTTTACATACTGAGCTTTTAGAGGAAGCAGAATCTGAAAGGAGATATGGAAAAATCCCTTTTTTTTAACCAAGTCTTGTATATCTCGGTTCCCAGGAGACGGAGATGACACATGGAACTTTCCCCCTCAAAATTCAAAGTTCAGAAGGTCATCACATGTCGTAAACAAAACAAGAGCGTGGTGCTTGTTTCAACAGGGGAATACGTAGGCTTAGACACTGCATGTGCGCGACGGTTCAATGCAGTAATGGGGAAATGATTTGAAGAAAAGTGCGCGATCGATATCACGAACAATAAATACAGCTGGCCTTTCAGTATAGACTCGGCCATGAGATAAAACCGACACGTGCGGTCTGAATTTGCGACGTAATATATTGCAATCTGCGCCCTTAATGTCTTTGGCGACTTTGTGGTCGGGCGTTCTTTCACAAATGCACGCGTTTGTTATATTTACATGTATGAATTATGAATACAATTTGCTTTAAAAATGAGAACACTACTCTGGAATAGTTTGTTAAATTTTTTTACTCTCATTGTGTATATTCTTCAGACTACAGAGGAAAAACGTGGACCGTCATTAGGTCTCGGACACGATTTTTCAATAGTGTAAGACTTCTGGAACGCATTATTAATGAAAACATGAGAATTTTTTAGGGAAGTTGTAATATCTCAAATTTCAATATCAAGAATACATTATAATTTGTTTGCCAAGAATGGCTTTCCATATTTTTCCTCGGATTTCCAGTTTTCTACAGATCATTATTTCTTTGTATGCATTTATAGGTAATTATATGACTATGCACGTTATTTCTATGTCCGTTATACAGCACGTTCTACAATATATGATGCATTTTGTCACAAGGCGGCAAAACCTAACTTCTTTTTTTCCTGTAGTCTTTATTTCTATAATAACGTATTCACTACTTGGCATCATGTGATGGTCATTAGTGGTATAGTGATTATCACTTCCGAAATTCACGGGTTCCAGGCTGGAACTTCCAGCAATGTTGAGAAATACTGATTTTAGAGAGTTTTCGCACCCTGCCCAAGTGGTTAATTTACTTAACAGATGGAACTGGGAAATTCTAGAGCATCCTCCGTATTCTCAAGATGATCAGATCTGTAGATAGCAAAGAACATCCAAGGAGGCACGTTTGCTAGCTAATAAAGAGTTGTTCTCGAGCATGGGTTCGATTCCCACTCGGACTGATTATCTGGTTGAGTTTTTCTAAATCTTTCTTCAACCGTAAAGCGAATGTCAGGTAATCTATGGTGAATTCTTGGTCTCATTTCGTCATATACCATCTCAGCATCACAAATTCCATGGCACTAAAATAACCTAGTGGTTGATACAGCGTTGTTAAATAACCAATTTAAAATCTGCAAATGTAGGTACAGTATAAAACATACATAAAATAAGCTTGCATACATACATACATACATACATACATACATACATACATACATACATACATGGGAAACTAAGATCATATTTTCATAGATTTAAGATCATGGACAATCCGATATTTCCTTGTAAACTGAGTTCACAAACTGTCGATCACTTGCTCGGGTAATGTAAATTACTAAATAAACAAAGACTAATTCTCAGAAATAATGTGATTAAAGTCGGTGGCCACTGGACGATGAACAATTGTGACTCAGTAAATAAATATACAAAGTCATTCCAAAAGTTCACATAAACTATTAATGTTGACACACTGTAAATGGTAAATTCAAGAAAAAAAGGACAATTTTTTTAAAAAGTGTACCTATAAACACTGTATTTAAAAAGGTTAACAATAATATCGATTTTAAAAATTTGTAAATAGAAAAATAGAATAGGCTGTCAAATAGTGTTATACATTGTATTCAAAAGAATTAACAATAGGATAAATGTTGACACGTTGTAAATAGTAAATTTAAGCAAAGTAGAATATGATGTCAAATAGTGTGTATACATTGTATGCAAAAGAGTTAGCAATATTGTAATGGGAAATCTATTAGCATGTAGTATTGCACTTTTATAATGGAACATGCTTGCAAAGTAAGATTTTGAAAATGAAAATATACATACATACATACATACATACATACATACATACATACATTACACACCCAATATATAGCCTAGAACATATTTTACGCATTTCGAAGAAAAGGTATTGATTCAATTGGTAGAGATAATGTTCGTACAGCATACAACTAATAGGAGCGGTGAATATTTCAAGACGGAACTTTAATCTACCTGGCTGCACAAGACAGTGTCATAGTTAGGGTTACCTTGAGAAGAAATTCTGTAGGAGAACATGGAATCTAAAATAAAAGGACATTGCTGAAAAATGGAGGACTTTTTAAAAATTGGTATGAACAAAATTAAAGATAAAAACAATGGCTCACCTAGTTTTCTCACTAGTTGCTGGATCAGTATTACATCTGTACCCTACTTATCGGTGGAGCCCACTTTGTGCACAAGTGCCATATGAGACAAACATATCTTGTAATAAATAACTATGGAACTGTTTACAGGACAAGTCCTTGAAATTATATTTCACCATGATGATATCTCTGACTGTCTCCGATAGCATGCGATTTCGTTCTTTTGTCCATCGAGCAGATATTAGGGAAAATACTCTCTCAGCACTTCCATTGTGACTTGGGATAAATAAATAGAATTGACATATTTTTAAGAGTTCTGAGAAAGTTTCAGTGCTCGCAGAACTATTGGAATCGAAGAATTTGCACCATTGTTTATCTAAACTTAAATCTTTGTCAAAATTAACTTGATTGGCATATCTTTGTACATTGCAGAATAAAATTGATAAAATAGCTTAGAATCATGAATAGTGACATTTTTAGAGTGTATGAATTCAATGCATGTCAATAGGTCATCTTATTTTATGTTTTTAATGTGCTTCGACTTAAACTATTGAAGGCAGTTAAATTCTTTCATAGGTTTTCATCATTTGTTTAGATATTCTATGCATAATATCGCACATTATTCAATATTCATATTAATTCTAGTTGAAATGCGAAATGCCGGACATTTCAATTTTTTTAAATGCCTGTCGGACAGGATAAATTGATTAAAAAAGAGGACATGTCCTCCTTTTGCCGGACGGTTGGTAACCCTAGTCATAGTGGAGTTGTACGAACTGTTTAATTGTTCCTTCTCTCGTGGGAACAAACGCTTCTTGCCAATAAATCTCTTGGTAGGCGAGTGGGATGCAGGCGTATAAAATCGAAGCAAATAAACGTATTGAACCAAAGACAATGACACGAAGTCCCTCAGTTACAAGGAAAACTATAGTCACTGTAAACGTATTAGCCGTTATGGTTCATAATAGTTTTATCGCCTGTCTCCATTTATTACATCCCATAAGGAAGTACACTGGAATCAATGACGGCAGTTGTTGAAGGCGGACTCAAGTACAGTACTTCAGCAAATAACGAGGATGGAAGGATGAAGTACTGTATTTCATTCAAAGAGAAACCGACATTAACTGCATCTCCCATGAATATATTGCATATTTCTTTATGTAGTCATGCAATTCTTGAAGGCTCTGCGCTGTTTCTGTGAGGATTTTTTATTTTTTAGTTTAGTTGGTTATTTAACGACGCTGTATCAACTACAGGTTATTTAGCGTCGATGAGATTGGTGATAGCGAGATGATATTTGGCGAGATGAGGCCGAGGATTCGCCATAGATTACCTTGCATTCACATTACGGTTGGGGAAAATATCGGAAAAAAAAACCCAACCAGGTAATCAGCCCGAGCGGGCTTCGAACCCGCGCCCGAACTCAACTTCAGACCGGCAGGCAAGCGCCTTAACCGACTGCGCCACGCCGGTTTCTGTGAAGATCCTGTAACGTTTGACAAATACGAAAAATGTACCCTCGTTTTCTTTATTGTAAACGACCCAAATATATATTATGTCTGATTTATACTTACTTGTTGTTTACATTTTATTATTATTATCTCATTCAGATTTGTGTGTAAAATTGTAGTGTACTTTGTAAATTTGTAGTGTCTTTTGTAACGCAGTTTCACTCCTGGTTGAGTGTTAGAGAAGGCCGTAGGGTTTTATCTCTGCCAGATTAAATACATCATCACCATCATCATCATCATCATCATCATCATTATTATTATTATTATTATTATTATTATTATTATTATTATTATTATTATACTGGGCCGTTGCTTGGACATTCGAAGATCGAACACGAGACGAATTTATGCACCTTAGAAACTTAACGATTCATGTGCTCCCTAGACAGGGTGGTAGTGAAATTTCCTTGCCGATTTCCAGAGCGAATAGCCCATGGTTGTACGTAACAAAAAAACTATAACAGATATCATATTTGTGGTAAGTTCATAACTTTTTTTCAGAAAAAAATGTCCCCCCCCCCAAATGTTTAACAATCTCTTATTAAGTAACTATTGCGAGTAGGATTGTGATTTTTGTCCATATCGATAGAAAATCTAAGAAAGAATAATTTATTCTTCTGGCGTATTTCAATAGCGTTCACGGTTTTCCTGTAAATTTAATTTAAAAAACCTCTGAATTCAAGCTACTGCACAGTGCGAGCAAGTGGCAACGTCTTGGCAGAGAGCAGCTCACCTACTTAGACTTACCGAGTTCGTTGACCTCTTACATCTGTATCACGAGTAGAGTGTGTTAGCGGGGATGTTTCCGGACTGTTGAAACTTCAAACTTAATTTTCTAATTAACCGTGCATTTAATCACAAAACGTAATATAGGTTTTCTATTCATTTACGTGTATCCTATAGTCATTTCAATCTGCAAGGTTATTTCACTTCCACCCTGTCTATGCGACGATTACTTATACTTGTTTTGTATCATACATATAGCTCAACTGATGAATGATCGTTTGCGTTTGTAAATTTAATAATCTGATTGGCTATGTATTGTATATTTTTAGTAGAGCCATCGATGTAGCTCAGTCGGCAGGCTCGCTGGGCTGCTGATCCGGACCTGCGTTCGATCCCCCTTTGGTCTCATTGAATGGTTTCTTCCTAGGCTTTCCCCAGCCTTGGGACTGAAGCCGGATGGTCTATGGCGAGTCCTCGGCATCAACCCCTTTGATTTGATTACCTGGTTGGGTTTTTCCGAGGTTTTCCCCAACCAAAAGTCAAATGCCGGGTAATCTTTTGGCGATCCTCGGAACTCACCTCAACTCACTACATCTCGCCAAAATATTGTAAAACATTGCACAAAATTGTAAAAATTGTAGAAAATTACTAAATTGTAAAACTGTAAAAATTGTAATTGTAATATTGTAAAATTTTGACTTGTTCCACATCTCAAAGCTTCATTGCTCATGTAAGATCTATGGGATAAAATGAATGAATGAATGAATGAATTATTCTATCCTGCGGATGATATGGGTGGCATTCGTGAATCCGATGCTGACAGGTGGATCATCCTGCCTCAGCCCAGACAGCTCAAGGACCCATTTCCAGAGAGTACCTGATAAGTCCAAGGAAGCTCAAGCCCTTAAATCCTATGTTAGCATCGGATATCCGTCCTATCCCCAATACTTCACCTCAGCTGATTTAAATACTGTATTGCAAATTATAGATTAATTATGGAATGAAAGAGGAAAACAGGAGTATCCCGAGAGAAGTTCTCTGCTTTGTTCATCACAAAGTTCATCACGACCTGATCACGGATCAAACTTGGGCCACCTGATGAAAGACAAGCGTACAAGCGCTGAGTTACTGAGGCGGCTGCAAACACGTAAGTTACAGAATTTCATTCGAGTTGTTGATCTCTAAGTCGTCTGCTGCCCGCAAAAAAACAGCTACTGGTAATTTCGTCTGACACCCTTCCAACGAGAGAAGTTCTTTCACAACATGGGGACTAAGATTTTATTTTGTTTTATAAAGAAACCATGCCAAATATTACTACTGATCCTTAAAAATGCAGCGTTTCCGATCGCGTAAGCGTGGTAGCCAAAAAATACTGCAGCAACTTATGTTTTTAACACAATGTGCTACTGAAATTTCTAAAATTCAAAATTTGTTATCTAGCGAGTTAAAATTTTTACTGAATATATGTATCAATATCATAATCTCACATTGTAAATTTGAATATTTTCTAATAAACATTTAACAATATACTTAACTTATTTTTTTTTAATTTTCTTCGTGAAAATCCTAAGGAAAAAAAAAAAAACTACTTATTTTTAAATATAATTTTTTCTTTAAGGTAACACTGCATATTGTGCAATGGAGCATTAGTAATGCTCTAATCTTATTTGCTCATTCGTAAGTATGTATATATATACATACATATATATATATATATATATATATATATATATATATATATACTATGTAGTCGACCTGGTTGGCGAGTGGGTATAGCGCTGTCTTTCTATGCCCAGGGTTGCGGGTTCGATCCCGGGCCAGGTCGATGGTATTTAAGTGTGCTTAAATGCGACAGGCTCATGTCAGTAGATTTACTGGCATGTAAAAGAACTCCTGCGGGACAAAATTCCGGCACATCCGGCGACGCTGATATAACCAAATACTGTAGAGAGCTAATACCGGAAAGCAACGCTATTAACATGGTGTCGGGCGGCGACACGAGAACACTAGCGCTGTCTAGCGGCTTGGTTTGAACAATGCTTCCAATATGTATTGCTTCAAATACCGTACGAAGCTCTCTACTGTATTTGATTGCGTACATAACTAGGAGGGGTTGGGAGGAATTATGGTAGGCCTATACAGTATTACATGAGAGCTAAAGAAATCATTACAGAATGGTCAGATTTACATTCTCGTTCATTTAATTGTCATAACTCTTGAACTAACATTATGATGCTAATAATAATAGTATAAGATGTTTTAAAAGAGATATCACATTGGTGTAAAACAACATTAAAGCTACAGTACATACTTCTTAATTGTCCCATTAGCTCTCTATTCTCCAGGTTACTGATGCATTACTCTTTTAGCTTTTCTTTTTTCCAGTCACTGTTCTACAATTTATTTTGTCACATTCATTTTTTACAAAACAATTGATCATTACGTTAAGAAATTTATTAACGAAAACATGTTTAAATCTTTACATACTGAAATTAGAATTGTGGGAATTAGAAAATTAGCACTGTCATACTTTTTATTTGCAATGTGCTGATAAATGCCTGTCAAGTTTTCAGATTTCAAACTAGCTAGTTCCAGTTTGCATGTCTCTTGTGGTATTCTGCTACAAGCCCACCCTGTCACATATGTTAGTGCATTATCTGGAATCATACACTGATCATGATTGTCCTCTTCAAGTTCAGCGGTTCTACAAAACTGTTTTCTGTTGCTGGATAACCACTGCAGATTCTAAATGAACTTTCTTCAATCTCCTTCTTCGTAACTAAAAAATCACTGACTTCAATTTCACAGTTGCCTTTCTCTGAAGGTGTTAAGAGCTGGCAGCTCATAATTTCTCTGACGGCAGACTTGAATTTACAGCTGTCAGGGGTAATGTTATTACTACCCTTAGAACGCACGACAGAGCAAATATTTTCAATACAGTCTTGTGTTATACGTCTTGTAAGCAGGAACCGAAAGTTAAAATTTTGTTCCAGATCTTTCCACAACTGACGTAGCGCTATTATATTTTGTATCCAACCCTTAAAGCAAGGAGAGTTTGTCTTTTTTCCCCTCAGAATTTTCATTTTTGAAAACAGACTTTCCAGTTTTTGTAGAGTCGTCCAATGACAAGAAGTAGTTTGTAAAGCCCTGCGTGAGGATTTAGCATCGTTCATGGTCGCTGAATTAAAACAGTCAAATCCACGATCCACTAGCTCTATAAACTCAGCTGTTTGAAGAGCTTCTTCAGGTAGTGACTGAAACGACACATGAGTTTTTATGGCCTTGCTGACTGAATGACTTAGCACCTGTGCAGCCAGACAAACCCTCATGGGCGAGAAAGGTGGAAGTTCTATATGTTTTTGTCTCAAATTTGGGCATAATCGAGGATTCATATCTTTATCCTTATTATACAGTTCAACAACATGTTGCCACTTGTATACTTTATCTTTGTACGAAAGGTCGTGCCGCTTAAAGTTGTTTCGTACTGACTTTAGGAGATGTGGTGTGTCATGGAGGAAGTACACAATTTCTCCATCTATTTCAATAAATGGTTTATCAACCTCGCATCCCAATAAATTCCCCATTCTAATATTACTGGCTGCCTTGTCACTAACGACTACTTTAGGAAAATAGCCACATTTCCTAACCTCGCGGATGGCTTCGGAAAGAAGATCCTTTAGAACATCACCGGGCGTGGAATTATTAGATAGGAAATACCCTATTATCTGCTTGTAGTTGATTTGCAAGCCCCTAGTCATAAATACTAAAGCCTGATTTGCGGGTTTCAATTATTCAATTTTTGTTTGATTTTGACTCTCGTACGGTCCAAATTCTACGTACAAATTCTCGTACAAAGTCATCGAATAAATCTGATTTTGCATCATACGAGAAACTTTGTTTCAAAGATATCTCGTCAAGTACAATGGAAACAACTCTCTGAACTGGTGTCAGACTTCTCGATTTTATCTTAAGAAGTTGCATTATTGCCTCATTGAAACCTGGACCAACACCCAATTGTTGCAGCCAATTACGTAAGGAGCGAATAGTCGACAGACAGAAAGTCTTCCTCAAGTATCGATATACATTCGGTGAAGCTTAATGCAATGCCAGTGCGAAATTTTTGCCATACTCGGTATATCGCCTTCCCATAGGTTTTCTTTTTCTTAGCTTCAACTGAGATTTAAGAAATGAATCTTCTACCAGCAATTGAACACATTCTAAAGATCAATGAGATTTTTCAATTTTTGTGCGTCATCTCTTAGGGTTTGAATGAGTTTCCTTTGTTTTGACATAATTTTCTGCGTATTCCTTAGTTTGTTAGTAAGAATTGTATTTTTTTCAGACGAAATTATTTCTCTTTTAGGGGTTCTAGCATTCTCCAAGTTATCTGTAACAAGATAAATTGTGTGCTTTATAAGGCTTACAATATTATATTTCGAAACATTTTATATTGTAATCATATTTGCTAGCATCACAGCTTCTTAGACAGGCAACAATTCTTACTTCTAGCTCGCTGCAGGCAACACAAGAAATGTTTCGATCTCCTCTCGCACGGCCGACCCTCTCGTCAACTTATTCAAACCTTTCCGCTTGGAGCGCTGTTAGTCGATGTCGCACATTTGAGAGCCAGCTTTCCGGTATTAGTATCTACAGTATTTGATATAACCTCTGCGGTTGCGAGCGTCGTTAAATAAAACATAACATATACTGTATATATATATATATATATATATATATATATATATATAATTTCATCAATGTTGAAACAATAATAAAAAAATAATAGCCTACTGCTTTACGTATAATTCTGTAACAATAAATCTATACTGAATACAGCCAATCAAATGCTCCATTTCACAACAGAGATATTAATGAATAAGTATGCCAAGTTTCATCACTCTAGCTTTAACCACTGAGAAATAAAATGAATACTTGTGGTTGAAAATGTAGAAAATGTCTTTATTGAGGTAATTTAATTTCAAGCTTTTGTTACACATAATGCGTGCATTAACGTAACTTCTACCAATTATATGGAAGTACACTTATAATTAAGATACTGAGATAAAATTTTCATAAACCGTACAATTTTGGCGCGAAAAAAAAAAAAAAAAAGAAAAATTTGTCAAAATTGAACTATTTTCAGTAGTGCATCGCCTTAATGTAATATACTTTTTATCTATATAAGCAGTAATATTTTCACAACAATGGTTTCGTATTGTTCTTAAATAGTTATACACACAATTACCTGATACAATACGATAATGCCTATCGGCCTTAAAAAGACAATGCTGATATCGTTGTAGGAAGAAGTCCTACCTGTCTATCAGGCATTTTGGTTATCATTAGATATGCTATTTCTTTAAAGATTGTGCAACTATACTGTTGTAACCTTTTACTAGTTGCGAGAAAGATTCCTGAAATGTATTCTTAATTTAAAATATTCCGTCATAAAAATAGCCTAGGCTTACAGCTGTATTATCCTTTGTTAATTTTAGCGACATAGATTTCATTCATCTAAAAATGAAGTATATGACTTATACAGAGTCATCATTTTATTTTTACTTCAATTTTTATTGTACCTGAGTTTTTGAATGTACTTCACTCCCACCCCCCTCTACTAGTAAACTTACAACAGTCCACCACACAGAACCAAGGCCGCGTATGCAGTCAAAGACGCCTGAACAGTACTGAGGTAGTGAGTATAGTACGTTCCAGAAATATGTTCGCGTTTTCCAGTGACGAAAGAACTTTCAATATTGAATCATATTTTCGCACAGGTTCTGTCGTCCGTTTGCCTACGTCGCATCCCGCTTTTCCCCTGCTCGCCTCTCTGTAAAGGCTAGTGGCTGGGCTGTCTTAGCTCTTTTCTGAAAACATTAATTTCTGTTAGGATTGGACTTCTACGTAATATTATACAACTGTTTAAAATAACTTAAATAAAAGGGCCTCGTTAAGTAATCCACTGTCACGTGATTTTCCCCCTTTCTACGACTCTGCGACATAACCACTTGGACGGAGAGTAGATAGCATGTCAGAGTAATTTTATATTTTCAGATAGGGCAGATGTGAAGATTTAATTTACAGTACTTAAGGTACTCTTTTATAGAGCAGGTACAGAATTATTTCAATATGAGTTACTAGTACGAAGGACGAAACTGATAATTGGAATTAGGTACAATAGTCTATAGTGTGATAATATGCACATTAGAACTGAAGCCTGTATCGAAATGAACGGCCACCATTTTCAAAAATGTGTTTAAATATCCATATCATGATTATTTTTCCATTTAACTTCACTCTCTAGATTATACGCTAATATGCTATACACAGTGTAATATACACTGCATAATGAATACGTCCGAATGGATAGCTCAGTTCGTGAGTAAAAACACTTATTGTTAATACTGTACTGTATTTTTATTAGACAGAAACTTAATGAAAATTATCGAACTCAAAATAGCGATATTTCCTAGTTTACGGAAATGGATGAACTACTTTTCTTCCTCATATATCTAGTAAAGTCATTTGTTTGTATTTTACGCCAGTATCATTGAATTCCAGTCGTGGAAGGGGGTAGCAAACGGTGTTTCCGGTTCTTAACCGTTAATTCAAAGGTATAACCAGGTTAACATTAGAAATGTTAGTAAAAATAAAATGACGTCCCTATATTACACATGAGATTATAAAAAGATTAAATTAAAACTTCATTCTTGATTACACTCTTTTGCGCTCTTAAATGGACTAGTTTCGACGTGGTGTCCGTCATCATCTGAATTCTAGTGAGGTCAAGTGCTATCTTCCGATTTCTTTCTTGTTGGTGTCTTGGTGCGTGTGTTCATGACTGGTAATGTTGTGTCTAAACATACCATTCATAAACACACCCCACCAAGACCTCACTTGAATTCAGAAGATGACGAACACCACATCGAAACTATTTCAATTAAAGTACAATGCCATCATAGTTTAATATTAAAGATAGCGAAGTTTAAAAGCTATTTATTTAAATATGTTATTTAATGATAAATTAAAATTTCGGCAGCGTACACTGGGCTCGTGGTAAAACAACTTTCGAATAGCCTATGTCCGCCTAACTCAATTTGCGGTGGTCCGGGTCGAAGGGACACAACGCACTTTGCAGTCTTGGGGAATGAAAGTGCGGAGCTGATGTAATTACGCCTTTTCCTCTGGGCTGCATCGGCTTTTCATATCCGAGACCTGAGTTTAAGTCCAAGAAATTCAAATTCAACCTCTGATTAAAAAGACAGTAACTGTTTATTGCGATAATATCGTTCAATTTGCTATTTAACATTTATTTAACTTACATTCTATGTGAAGGAGGCGTGCAAAATTACACATAATACAGGGACATCACTTTATTTTTACTAACATTTTTAATATTAACCTGGTTATACCTTTGGATCAACGATTCAGAACCGGAAACACCGTTTGCTACCCCCTTCCACGACTGGAGTTCAATGGTACTGGCGTAATATACAAACAAATCACTTTACTAGGTATAGGAGGGAAGAAAAGTAGTTCATCCGTTTACGTAAAGTAGAAAATATCACGCTTTTGAGTTTGATAATTTTAATAAGATTTCTGTTTAATCAAAATACAGCACAGTATTAACAATGAGTGTTTCTACTCACGAACTGAGCTGTCCATGTGGACGTATTCATTATGCAGTGTATATTATACTGTCTACAGCACATTAGCGTACAATATAGAGAATGAGGTTAAATTGAAAAATAATCATAATATGGATATTTAAACACATTTTTGAAAATGGTGGCCGTTCATTTCGATACAGGCTTCAGTTCTAATATGCATATTATTGCATATAGACTATTGTACGTAATTCCAATTACCAGGTTCGTACTTCGTATCAGTAACTCATGTTGAAATAATTCTGTACCTACTCTATGAAAGAGTACTTTACGTACTGTAAATTCAATCTTCACTTCTGCCCGATTCGAAAAGATAAAATTATTCAGACATGCTATATACTGTCGTAGAAAGGAAGGAAATCACGTGACAGTTAATTACTTAACGATGCCCATTTATTTAAGTTATTTTAAACAATTGTATGGTTATAATATTACGTACACGTCCAATTCCTAACATAAATTAATGTTCTCAGAAAAGAGCTAAGATAGCCCAGCTACTAGCATTTACAGAGAGGTGAATAGAAGCAGGTGGGGGAAACCGGGATGCGACGTAGGCAAATGGACGACTGCACCTGTGCGAAAATGATTCAATATTGAAAACTCTTTCGTCACTGGAAAATGCGAACATATTTTTGGAACGTACTGTTTACTATGACCGTAAGCCTACTATGACTGTATATGAGGTCTTGGATCTGTGTGGGGGACGGTTGAACTTCATTAGTAGAAGGGGTGGGAGTGAAGTACATTAAAAAACTCAGGTACAATAAAAATTGAAGTAAAAATAAAATGATGTCCCTGTACATGTTTTGAGGATAAGTGAAATGAAATGCTTAAAATACAATATTACGTAGGTTACAAACAAGATTTGGAAAAAATTGTTAGTAGACCGATTCTTTCAGCAGCATCAGTAATGTAGATTATGATGCATCTCATAAGTTAAACTTTAGATCGTATTAAAAGGAAATATATGTTTAACTTCAATGATGGATACAAAAGAGAACAACCACGCGGTAGAAAATCTTTTCAGAAAATGTCAATCTAATCTGATGTCTTCAAGAACATTTTTACAGATGCTGATAATAAACCTACATGTGTTCTTCAAAGAACAGAAACTGAACTATACTGGAATAGACGTGTTAGGTAACGAGAAGGAAATGTAATACAAGAAAGTGAATATTATTTAGCAGGAAAAACGAGAGAATTTAACCTTCCTTGTACAATTTGTCAGTATCATTAAGGAACAGCCTACAGGAAAATTTCTATTAATGTCTGCCTTCAGCTCAAGATATCCAAAACTTGTGGCATCAGTATCAAGTTATTCAGCGTGAATCTGTGAATCACAAGGCTACGATTTAATAGAATTCTATAAAAATAAAATCCTCGTAACTGTAAAAAAATATTATTCACCACAGAGTACAATATTAACTGAAATTATGACAATTATTCGGAAAGAAAATGCATACGTACATACAGTATGTGTATTACGTTCTCTGGAAACTGTATATGCACTATAATAAAAGTGATGGTTTCCGTAGTAGCCCTACTTGTAAATTAACAATGATATCAGATATAATAACGGAAAAGGAAAAATTAGTTTTTAAGAAAAAACATAACGTGTAGGAAAATGTTTGTTACTTGTTCACTAACAATGAAATTATTGCGTTGCTCCAGATTCATCGCGTGTCATACAACTTTTCAAAGAGAGTTCCTTAGTTTATTCAACTTTTCTGATAACGTTTATGCATGAAGGTATTTGAATGTCAATGTAATTTTCTGTTTCTGTGAACGCTATCACCACATAATCAATTTTGAATATGTGTAAAGATAAGCAAATGAATAAATAATATATCTTCATTGTTCTGTATACACTTTTAATATTTATGTAGTGACTGATCAACTTTAGAACTTTTTTACTGTGTTAACGTTTTAGGAAATTACCTGGCTGATTAGTTTCGAAGTGATATTCTTCATTGTCCGAATCCTAGTGAAGGTCCTGTGCTATCTTCTAGTTTCCTGTTGTGGTGGGGTGTGTTCATGATTGTGTCGGAAAGAGTGTGTGTTTTGAAATTCACTGGAGTTGGGGATGTGCTGGGAGTGTGTTTTTGTATGTTTGTAAATTTCATATTGTTCTAGAGTGTCAAGTTTCTGGATGTATAGTATTTTCATGTCAGTGTCTATGTTGCTGTAGTTGTAATTGCAGTTTGTGATGTGTTCTGCGTAGATTGAATTGTTGTGTAGTTTCTTTAGGGATGTGATATGTTCCTTGTAACGTGTTTGAAATAATCTTCCAATCTGTCCAATGTAGAAGTCGTTGCAACAATTTTTCCTTGAAATTATTCAAACCTGCTTTACAGGGAGCTACTACCTGAAAACCAGATTTTGCATAATACATTCGTTACTGGAGGTACGTTAACAGAAAGCCATAATTTAAGTCACACAGCATTTGTGTGCACTCATAGTTGAGTTCTGGCGTCTTGTCAGCTCATGTGAGTTGTGTGGATATAAAGGAAAAATTGTGACGATGTCGTGTACAGTTCCTGGGGTAGCTCAGTCGGTAGAGCGTTCGCGCGCTAAGCGAAGGGTCCCGGGATCGATACCCGGGCCCGGAACAATTTTTCCTTGGAATTATTATTGCATGATAGTTTGTATACTCCGTTATGGCTTAGTGGATAGAACGTCAGCACGTAGAGCTGAAAACCCGCGTTCAAGTCCCGGTGCCGGCGAGAATTTTTCTCCGTTCCACTTATCTTTCATCTTATGATGACGCAGAATATCTGCACGGGAATATCATATGTACTTTGGTACATCATAATAATATACTGTATACTCCTGTTAAATTGTTTTATTTGCGTATCTTGTCTGTGTGTTAAGATGTTTTTGTACTGTGTTCTGTGTTCTGTACTGTCCTGTTCTTTACAAACATACGAAAACACACCTCCAGCACATCCTCAACGCTCAAATCAATTTCAAAACACACACTCTTTTCGACACAATCATGAACACATTCCACCACAACAGGAAACCAGAAGATAGCGCGAGACCTTCACTAGGCTTCGGACAATGAGGAATATCACTTTGAAACTAGTCAGCCAAGTAATTTTCTAAAATGTTAACACAGTAAAGAAGTTGTAAAGTTAATCAGTGAAATAATATATGTGTAATTGAAAGAACACAAATATGTCAATGTGTCAATATGTATGTGCATGTGTCTCGTAGCTTAACGGTGCGTGGAAGCCAAGAAGCCAAAGTATTGGGTTCAAGTTCTGTCTAGGGCATAGATGTTAGTCCGTAGTCAATATTGTTCTATATCCTATTAGAGGTCGGCACAGTGTTGTTTCCACGTCATTGGAGTTCCATAGTGTG
The DNA here is from genome assembly GCF_040183065.1 of Periplaneta americana. Classification (NCBI taxonomy): domain Eukaryota; kingdom Metazoa; phylum Arthropoda; class Insecta; order Blattodea; family Blattidae; genus Periplaneta; species Periplaneta americana. The sequence continues at coordinate 156,127,292 of NC_091121.1, forward strand.
TTTATCGAACGAAGGTCGAAAAACAGTTCAGGATATGGGCTCGCAATAAACCCCGTAATCAAGGAAATACCTCCTACAGAGTGATATGTAAATAATTTTTTGACTTAGCACTATATCACGTACCTCAAAACAGTGTATTTTTGAAAAAAGTTATTTATCTGAGAATGACGTAAGTCTAACTCTGTGCTCACTAGTGGGAAATTATTCTTCGGACAATGTCGCCTGTTACGATGGTTATTCACAGCCGTTTCAAAACGAGTAAACTTTTCGTTTATTAAAAAAGTTACAAAGAAAATTTAATTTTTTTTCTGCAAGCAACTTTCGAACTTCAAGTATCTGCCTGACAGAATTATTAGAAAGTCTGCTGTGACAGAAGGGTGGTAAAAGCTCCTGAGTTCGGCCTTGAATGGTCTGTCGTCACAATACGAAGTACAGTACTTCAAATACACCACTTTATAGCAGCAAAGATGGGATTTGTAACTACAGTATTTGGTAACATCCAAGCATTCTAATTCACCACCACCACCACCACCACCACCACCACCACCACCACCACCACCACCACCACCACCACCACCACCACCAATATCTCATCACAATACGGGATTCTATAGCTACTAAAGTCGACGGTAATTCGGAAGGCGGTAATCTGCTAGCGTTTGCGTCGAGAGAGACAGATAGAGAGAGCAAGGCAGCGTGCAACATTGCCACATCGTACTTCACGAGCACGTGCAATACAAATAGCGCATGGGAGAATATAAATTATCAGACAATAATGACCTTAGCAGTTTATTACTCTAAGCATGACACCAAACAAACCCTGTTTCCTTCACTAACAATATTCTTTGCACGGTTCTCAATCCCACACCACATGCTTCTGCAGTCGTTTCTTGCCCGTTGGCAACGTTGCGGCCAGCATCAAGATGGCCGGCAGCGTTCTGCTCGTCAACGTTTTTAAAATAATTAAATGCCTTAAACACTATTTTCCGCGCCTGCCTGTGCAATACTTGTCTTTTTACAGTCTCCTCTTCCATTTATTTATCTTACACACACAGTACATGTTAGTTTTACTTATTCAATGTATTAAAACACTCACACGTGAACAAACGAACTCGGGAAGTACTTGTTAGAGACTGATTCCGATTGGTCCTACTGTACAAGCTTGTGACGTCACGTACCAGAAATGCTACGGCGCATGTAGCAGCTGACCGCCTTCCGAAATGCCGTCTAGTTTATTCCTTGAATATTCCAAGTGCTAAATCTATGGCATTGACCTCAAAGAAAGGTGATTGAGTGTAATTCATTAGTGACAAAAGTGATTATAAATCGAAGAGAATCAGTGAGATAGTGAAAAACGAGAATACGTTGAGAAAATCTACCGCCAACATACTCTTTGTCGAGTACAAACTTATTCAACTTGAGTTGGTCGTGATCTGAACCAGGGTCTTCGATGTGGAAAGCTCTATGCTGTAATTTATGTATAATTCAAGTCAGTCACTCTCCCTAACTGATCATACATGTAGCAGCATAACAAGTAGGCCTGTATTTCAGCTTGTCTACTTGAATGTCATATGTAGCTTACTGTATTTAAGATTTATTTTTCTTGTTTTTAATCGGCTAATTAATGACGCTGTATGAACTTCAATGTTATCTAGCGTCGAAGAAATTGGTGACAGCGAGATGATATCTGGCGAGACGAGACCGAGAATTCGCCATAAAATTAGCTAAAATTCGCCTTATATTTGGAGTAAATCTATGGAATAAAACCTCACTAGGTAATTAGCAACTCGGGATCTGAATCCACACTCTAAATTAACCTCAGACCACGAGTCCAACTCGTACAGTGTGAGTTACGGGAATGAGTGTTTCATGTTATCCATGAAAAATGATATTATTATTATTATTATTATTATTATTATTATTATTATTATTATTATTATTATTATTATTATTATTATTATTATTATTACTTTTACTTTCGAGGAATATCACTTTTGTTGACGTCATACAAAATTTTGTCCAATATTCTTTTGAGAAGATTAACTTCATATGTAGATGAACTTATTGGTTTTAGGCGTAACAGATCAACTACTGATCAGATATTTTGTATTCGACAGATAATGGAGAAAAAATGGGAGTATAAGGGTACAGTGCATCAGTTATTCATAGATTTCAAAAAAGCAAATGACTCGGTTAAGAGATAAGTTTTATATGATATTCTTATTGAATTTGGTATTCCCAAGAAACTAGTTCGATTAATTAAAATGTGTCTCAGTGAAACGTATTGCAGAGTCCGTATAGGTCAGTTTCTGTCAGATCCGTTTCCAATTCAATGTGGGCTGAACTAAGGTGATGCTTTATCACCTTTACTTTTTAACTTTGCTCTAGATTATGCCATTAGGAAAGTCCAGGACAACAGAGAGGGTTTGCAATTGAACGGGTTACATCAGCTGCTCGTCTATGTGGATGACGTGAATATGTTAGGAGAAAATCCATAGACGATTAAGGAAATACGGGAATTTTACTTGAAGCAAATGAAGAGATAGATTTGGAAATAAATCCCGAAAAGACAAAGAATATGATTATATCTCGTAACGAGAATATTGTAGACTACGAAATGGAAATATAAAAATTGGAAATTTATCCTTTGAAGGGGTGGAAAAATTCAAATATCTGGGAGCAACAGTAACAAATATAAATGATACTCGGGAGGAAACTAAACACAGAATAAATATGGGAAATGCCTGTTATTATTCGGTTTAGAAGCTTTTATCATCTAGTCTGCTGTCAAAAAAACTGAAAGTTAGAATTTATAAAACAGTTATATTACCGGTTGTTTTTTTATGGTTGTGAAACTTGGACTCTCACTTTGAGAGAGGAACATAGGTTAAGGGTGTTTGAGAATAAGGTTCTTAGGAAAATATTTGGGACTAAGAGGGATGAAGTTAAAGGAGAATGGAGAAAGTTACACAACACAGAACTGCACGCATTGCATTCTTCACATGACATAATTAGGAACATTAAATCCAGACGTTTGAGAAGGGCAGGGCATGTAGCACGTATGGGCGAATCCAGAAATGCATATAGAGTGTTAGTTGGAGGCCGGAGGTTAAAAGACCTTTGGGGAGGCCGAGTCGTAGGTGGGAGGATAATATTAAAATGTATTTGAGGGAGGTGGGATATGATGATAGAGACTGGATTAATCTTGCTGAGAATAGGGACCGATGGCGGGCTTATGTGAGGGAGGCAATGAAGCTCTGGAGTCCTTAAAAGCCAGTAAGTAAGTAAGTAAGTAAGTAAGTAAGTAAGTAAGTAAGTAAGTAAGTAAGTAAGTAAATAAGTAAGTAAGTAAGTAAGTAAGTAATATTATTATATTAGCGAAATTTGTGCAATTTGGCTCACATAAAAATTGAGTTTTCGGTATTTCATATTTGGATCGCTACTTAATATTTATAGTAGAACTACTTGTCTTGTATTCGTCAAACAACTTTCTGTTTATGTTTCGAACGTGATAAGTAGAGTCCTGCGTTTGGTTACTTCCAATGCAAGTTAGATATACGTCGACATTTTAAGTGTTTGAAATGAAAAATTCTCCTTCTGATAAAATAAATTTTCTTTTTTCTTAATGAAGTGCTCGTTACCGAATTCTTCTATTAGAGCACTAATCTGTCTCTAAGCGACTAGCTTTCTTTTCTTTTCGTATGTTCATTGCAGATCTGAAGGTTAGACGCCGCCGAGCTATGCCCCGTACCGTACAAATCTACCCTGTTGCGAGTTGCTTGGAGATTCTAGTTAACCAAACGCAAGACTCTACTTACAAGCTACATTGTACGTATAGTAGACTGAAATGATCAAAACTGCTATTTGAACATAGTGACATGTACGTGTAAATACATTTACATTAACAAAATTAAACTTTCTTAATCGTATCTTAGTTATTCAACTGTCCTAAGAACGCACGGACGATAGTGTTCTGTTGGTCGAGTGGAATGGGAGATGAAGAGCGCCGTTACTTCGTGTCTCAACATGTAAACAGTCCGTCACAAAATATATTTCATCCTGTACAGATGCAGTATACAAGGTGTTTAAAAAATACGGGGCATAATTTCAGGTATGCATTTCCCACATGTAGACAATCAAAATAGTTCATTACAACATGTGTCCGGAAATGCTTCATTTCCGAGTTATGGCCTTCACAATATTGAAATTCACCGGAACGTTTTACTTTCCGCAGGTCGTTGTCATTACAGAAGATGTTCAAAATGTCCACCTCCTGCTTGAATACAGACCTCACATCGATGTCTCATTGACCTGCGAACACGATCCCAAACTCCAGGAATATTGCGTATGTCCTCAGAACATGCCACAATTCGATTCCGAAGGGATTCCAAATCAGGCACTGGAGACGAATAAACCAATGATTTTAAATGGCCCCACAAGTAGAAATCGAGAGGGTTCAGATCAGGTGTACTTCTGTACTTCTGGAGTTGTAGATCTTGGTCGTCCCCTTCCCAAACCAGGAGAGTTAAATTTTCCATACTCGCACAGACGGTAATGGAGACGTACAAATGTCTTCCGATCTGGACATTGTCGCTGTGGGTACCTCTCCTGGTACAAACGACGAGCCAGCGCAGCATTGCCGTCCGCCTTACCGTACATGAAGTGTATCTCTTCCAGCTCTTGATTTGAATACATGTCGCACAGTCTAACGCCTACACAACACTGAATGTAACCTTCGCCTCGGAATGAACTGTCAGAGTGCCCTCTTAATGTCTCCTTTGACGGCAACGACCTGCGGAAAGAAAAACGTTCCGGTGAATTTCAATGTTGTGAAGGCCATAACTCGGAAATAAAGCATTTCCGGACACATGTTGTAATGAACTATTTTGATTGTCTACATATGGGAAATACCTGAAATTATGCCCCGTATTTTTTAAACACTCTGTATACAGTACATTCCTAGCGTAGACAATAAATGTCTACCATTAAAGTATTAACGTGAGTTGTAACCTTCAATCAGGTGTCCCTACGCCGAAGCCTGATACACGTACCGCAGCCAAGCAGCTATAGGCCTACACACAACGGTAATGCACATTACGGACCACCTGTGCTGTTGCAGTCGGGTGACTGCACACGGGTCATGACGTCATTTATACTCCGTGTACTCTAAACCTCATACTGGTTACTCTGTGTCCCTAGGCCGAAGGCTGCTTATAAGTCATATCAATAAGGCATTACTCAAGAGGCCACTAGGTCAAGAGATAATAGGATGGCCAGTTCATTTCTCTCTCCATTATATACTCGTACATCGCTAACTAGTTACATATTACATTAATAAGACTTCAGATGTATTCAAATAATACAGTATTGTTCTTCCTCTGACACAAACATCGTCAAGTGAGATGTACTGCCTGATATATGTATCAGCCAGAACCTCAATCAGAGGTGACTCGTATGTTAACTTACTGTTTCATATTGCAAATGATTACATACTTACTTATGGCTTTTAAGGAACCCGGGGGTTCATTGCCGCCCTCACATAAGCCCGCCATCGATCCCTATCCTGAGCAAGATTAATCCAGTCTCTACAATCATATCCTGCCTCCCTCAAATCTATTTTAATATTATCCTACCATTTACGTCTCGTTCTCTCCAAAGGTCCTTTTCCCTCCGGCCTCCCAACGAACACACTATATGAATTTCTGGATTCGCCCATATGCGTTACATGCCCTGCCCATATATTGCAAATGATTACACCCAAAAATTTACTTCAGTTCTGTCAGTGATGTCATTAGATAAAGCTATGATCCACACATTATTTTCTTGTGTCAGGTTGGATCCCATTCCAGATTAAGGGTGACTCAAAAGTATTGAATGTTAATCCTGGAGTGTCCTTAAAATGGGGAGGAAAGCAGACAATCTTCAGAAAGAGATTTGAAAGGCACCAGAATAGACAGACAGGCTACAATAAGTATATAGATACTTTGATGAATGGAAGGAATATGGGGAGAGAGTGGATGTTCGCTGAGTGGATGAATTAATAGGAGGAGGGTTGGTTAAGTGGGTAATTGGGTTGACGGTTGAGGAAATGGATGGGGTGGATAGATGGGTAGATCGATGCAGGGATAGATGAAAAGAAAGGTGGGAAGTTGGATGACCGGAGGGGTAGATAATAGGTAAATGGATATCTACGTGGGCGGATGGATTGATGGGTGGGATCGGTGCATCGGTGTGTGGGTTAGGGTGGCTGGATAAATATAATGTTACAGAAGGTCATAGGTAGAAACTATTTGGCATTTCAAATGTGTATGTCAGACGTTTAGGGGAGAGTTGGGTAGTATCGGATATCGGGTAATATCGGACAGAGCGTTTTTTTCCATCTACCCCCAAATGGCAGTACCTGAATGACATGGTTACGTTTCTGCATGCGACATCACAAAAACGTAACCATGTCATTCAGGTACTATCATCTGGTGGTAGATGAAAGAAACTCACTGTCCGATATTACCCAATGTCCGATACTAAAGTCTGTGTGATGTATCTTGTCTCACTGTGAAAAGAGAGAGAAAGGAGATATGTCTTACTTCGTCTGTGTTGTTATGGCGATGGGGGAGTGGAGCGATTTCGTCCATCCATCCAGTGGCGGAAGGGACTAGTTGATACATTCTGTAGCGCAAAAAAAAATTACAAAATATCTCTCTTCGTACTGTGTAGTTCCGTCACTGAGCTTGTTTTTCAAGAAACTGAGTTCTGGTAGCCTGTACAATAACAAGGTTTTGAAAGGAATCCTGAAAACTTACAACCCTCCTATAATCTCCACCCTCATTTGAAGGGACTTGGTTTTATTGCTACTGAGACAAGATAAACCTTACCAGGTATACCCAGTTCTCCCCTAATGTTAATGTAAATTTTTTTAATTTTTTGTGAATGTACAAAAATTGTGATTTTCCTCTCACCTACAACGACAGATAGCAGTATGGAGGAAAGAAAATGTATAACACAAATAGCTTAAAGATTTGTTAGGAAATATTTTACACGAGTCTTAATCAATTTTTCTACTTTTAGAAGCGTTCTACGCAATCGTCCGTAGCATCGCACGTGTTGATATAAGTTGAGAAATGTTACCTGTAACGAAGAAATCCTTGACTCTAAGCTGAAGGCAACCTCTCCAGTATTTATGAATATGAAAACATTCTTACCTCATACTTGTATGACTACACAGTAATTTCAATAGAACTGTGTTTTCCTCTTGACACGGAGGCGTGTGCAATTTATATTTACACTAAAAACTTCCCCATGAACCGAAATCTCTCTAAACCTTACATCTTAAATCTTTTTGCTTATTATTGTATCGCACTGTATTAAGTTTGCAATCGATGCCTGTTTTCAGGAGAAACTGTATAATGAATAAAATTATAAATAAATGATTACTTTCTTTTGATAACGACGAATAACGTTTATCTGCTAGCCTGCGATGGACACAAATTATAAGTCGCGCTGGCGTGTAATCGTTAAATGACAATAACTCAGTATCTGACAGCACAGACCTTATATGTAAATAAAGAGCTTTCTATCTATGCAATTTATTTTATTCATAATTGATTAAATGGCGATGTTACTCGTGTTAGTTATGTAAGCATGTGCGGCTTACAGCTGTTTCGGTGCTATTCGACACCATCCTCAGAGCCTACTAGATCTCGGCGCTATCTCAACTTCGCTGCTTGTTGTGTGGGTGCGTTCGTGTGATGAAGAGTTGTGTCAAATAGTGTGTGTGTTCTGAAATTGATCTTTGTGTTGAGAATTTGACTGGGGTGTGTTTTAGTGTGTCTGTATATTTCATATTGTTCTAGTGTGTTGAGTTTTTGGTTTTTGGGTTGTATGTGTAGGATTTCCATGTCTGTATTTATGTTATTGTATGTGTGGTTAGCTCTAGTTATGTGTTCGGCATATGTAGATGTATTGTGTCCTCTGGTTATTGCTTTAATGTGTTCTTTGTATCGAGTTTGGAATGATCTGCCTGTCTGACCAATGTAGAAACTCTCGCAACTATTGCATGTGAGTTTGTATACGCCTCTGTGGTTGTATTTATTTGTTTGTGTTGTTTGTGTGTTGAGATGTCTTTGTAGTGTGTTTTCTGTTCTGTATGCTATGTATGCAGATCATTCCAAACTCGATACAAAGAACACATTAAGACAATAACCAGAGGACACAATACATCTACATATGCCGAACACATAACTCATGCTAACCACACATACAATAACAAATACAGACATGGAAATCCTACACATACAACCCAAAAACCAAAAAACTCAACACACCAGAACAATATGAAATATACAGACACACTAAAACACACCCCAGTCAAATTCTCAACACACAGATCAATTTCAGAACACACACACTATTTGACACAACTCTTCATCACATGAACGCACCCACACAACAGGCAGCGAAGTTGAGATAGCGCCGACATCTAGTAGGCTCTGAGGATGGTGTCGAATAGCACCGAAACAGCTGTAAGCCGCACATGCTTACATAATTAACACGAGTAAGATCGCCATTTAATCAATTATTTTTATTCAAGTGTTAAAAGTAGTGCACGAAGGATTCAACATGGATTATTTTATTATATACAATTTGGTACAATTTGTTGATAAAGCTTTCTTACAATGAAGAAGACAGTGACGTAGTCGGCTCGAAGCAAGTGCGTCGAGTACATGAGCGAATATACTGTAAAAGGGCTACTTAATAAAAATTGAAACATTCATGTAGGCCTACAAACACATTGCACAACTTAGGAATAAAGATTCTCCTGTACACTTTTCATCGCCTCGTTATACATTAAAATTATAGAATGTTGCATCTGAAAATGTGCTCCAAGATTTACAGCAAGTTTGTTGTCAGAAAATAATCTTCTTGCCTATCGAAGTAGGCCTATGGTGTCTTTTAGCATAGTGTCTTGTCTTGAATAACTACGGTTAAGCTCAAAGTTGAATATGTTATACTTGAATAGCATAAGAGAAGAAATCACACAGTTACCTAAAGGCCAGATAATTTAAATAGAAACCCCTTTCTCCGGCATCTGTAGGATTTGTTGGGGGCAAAAAATATTGTTATATCACAATTTCTTATGCAGCCATTACACGGTCAGCAATACTGAGTAAGTACTACTGACAGTACGCATCAATATTTTAGAGACCCTACACGATCAATAGTAGTGTTAATATTTCTGGTCAGTATTAACACAGTCTAGTATATACAGTCACGAAGCTCAATACTTACTAAATATGCAAACATAGATAGCTGCTCACCACCAGGATCTCTACTATCGCCTCATCAGACTCTTTCCCTAGCAGACGGTAAAATGTATTGCACTTTCGATATCGTGTTCTTTTGAAAAAATTAACACCTTCCTTCCACTATTGAAATATGAAATACATAAGGTTTATATATTATTTTCATAAAATATATATTATATTCTATAAACTCACCTTCCTGGATCTTTCGGAAGAAGGATAACTCTAACCTATTTTTCTTACAATTTATAGCACTACAAACGTCTCCTTGTCCCATATTATTATTCAAATTATTGTATTTTAGCCATTTACAGTTATTACAACCGATAACGAATATTTCACAGTTTACATAGCTTTTCACAAAAATGCGAAATACGGCACAGTCAATGCCTTTTCGATCTAGACCAGGCCGTAATGTATCTTCGGGTTTTCTATTTCAGTGTATGGAGCTCAGTGAAATATTATATTATAACTTTATTGCGTATCATTGCTAAGCTTTATTTAGTGTAATGTGTCCATAAGTTCCGTTTACTTCTTGTTGCATAATATGTTGCAGAAATAATTACAATACTGTGTTATTTTAATGTGAAGAGAATTTTACATGTTGACATAATCTGTTCGCGTCAACATTTTAAGTTTAGAATGGAAGCTATTTTGAAGTTTAATAAAAAAGAATTTATATTGTGATTTCAATTTAGCACATCTACCTTCCTTAATTTTAGACAAAACATTTACCATATCACTCCTATGAAATTAGTGTACGTACAATTGTGTTACTTCGCTTCTTAAATAGTAGTATCATACATGACATTATGCTTAATTATAATGTATAATTGCGAATTTAGGTATATAAGTTAAATATACTAAACATAACCTATAATTTTCATATGAATGGCAAGGCATTGGAGATCACTAGATTTAGACAGAAAGGGGCAACTGGTACAGTAAACATAACCTATAATTTCAACATATCTAAATATCCGTGCGGTGCAATTGAAAATTATTGAATCGTGCATAAATGAATGTACTGTACAAGAATTTCAAAATATTTAATCGAATTAAAGGCAGGTATTACACATACGAACAACGTCATTTTCACACCATAAATAATATTATATCTTAACTCGCAAGTGAATTATGTCTAAAGTGCCTCATAATCATTGTTTTAAATTTTATTAATGGAATTACACTACATTTTAGAGAGACATATGTTACTGTTTATGCATTCTAACTAATTTATATGGTTGAAACGCCGCCCTTCGTGATCGAGTTAAGCGAGTTACATGGTCTGCCTTACGGCCTGTATTAGATCACGAAGTCTGTGGCACAGTCTATTGTTCCTAGTACTCATAGCGCTCCAAGCGGCTGGCAACTATCGCGAGAACTGCAAAAAATCATCCCAAGCTTCGTGACTGTATATAGCAGACTGTGGTATTAACGTGTTTCTTATTCAGTACTGACGCGCAAGTACAATGGATCCTAATTTGTTTCTCAACTGTTCGAAGACAGATTTGTAACTCATAAGTCACACTAATAAGACATCACTCATGAGACAATTAAGCCAGGAGATAATGTTGTATGATAGCCAGTTTTTTTCCTTTTCTAGTTCCTTATTTGCCATTTAATAAGAATGGAAATGGGTACATAACATCGACTGTAGACGATAAAAGATGCTGAAGGGACTAGAATACGAAACGGAAATTTGTCTAATTCTGTAGTGGAGATGTACATAGAATGAAAATAAGTACTAAACGTCTATCAATTTTATAAAATTAATAGTTAAAAATTAAAGTATACCAAAGGAAACCTTTGTGCGATCACTAAATTTATTCCGGACTTGATGTCATTTCTTTTCAGGAGTGACACATAGAATATAACAAGTGTGATGTAGTTTATGCTGTGGGCAATTTTATGGTTTATGGTGCCTGTACTGTTTACTTTATTTTTCTGAACGTGCCCTGATCTTCTCCTCCGCTGATTGGAGGAACGACACGTATCGCCGGCCTGGGCTTGGAGACCGAGCGAATGTACAGTTGGTGAGACAATTCGACGCAGTTACGACTTCAAGAGAGAAACGGGTAGTCTCCCGTCTCTGCTGAGATAGTCAACTCATCGTATTACGTGGTTCCGGTGGTCAGGGTGACCCCGCGGATTTGGATAGCTGGGACTATCGTCTGTGTGGTATAATTCATCGGTGGAACATCGTTTGGATATCATCGCTTTACAGACTAAGGGATGGTCTGTTTCATTCTCAGCATTCCTGTTTTTCATATTCTATACGACGAGGGATCATCGACGTCCATAAGCCTACAGGGAAGTTCTCTGGGGCCGTTACACCATTAACGTATATAACGGCTTACTTGGTTACCGTGTGCGTTCCATGGATTTGAACTTTGATTCAGCTAAAGGTTGGAGACTACAACTTTATATGTCTTATTTGAGCCGAGTTTATTCAGACTGTATTTTCAATGAGTGTTCAGTTTATTCTGTTATACATCGCCTTTCTTACATTCATTTTGATGGCAGACATTAATTTTCTCTCTTTCATTATCTCACTAATTTATATTGTTATTACATTTATAATTCTTTGTTTTGGTATTTTTACTTTAATTTATCTCTCTCAGTTTGTTAATATTAAATTGTTATAATTATTATGGTACTTATATTATTTGTGAAAGGCAACCAAAAATACCTAAAGTTACGATCCTTTCCTCTTTCTTGGGTTTCACTCAGGCACGCTGATACAACACAAGTAAATTAAAGCGATAGTTATCGACCTCTCGCTGGCTGACCGTTGTGTCTACTGGCAGTGTTCGCCAATTTTAATGCTAGTATTTTATGGAATTCGTCGTACTGGAAGTTTGATATAAGGCTACATTTTGCATGTAGCTACTGTAAGTTTTTTCTCATAATAAGGTTAGTGACGGAGCTGTTTGTTATGAGTTATATTGATTTGCCTGGCTTATTGTGTGCTGGAAGCAATCTAAGCTCACACTCTAATGAAGGCAAACTATTTTCATATCAAGCAGTGGAAAATTTCTGGAGTAAATGCGCAGTAACCGACATCCCCTTACGCCTCAATATTTGAGTTGCATGCAGTAGACTAAAGCAGGAGATCACCTGCGTCAGCTGATATGAGAGTGGCCTGCATATCTGGGGCAGTGGTGCGAAACAGGTTGCCTTAATTAGACTGGAAGCGAATTTCACACATTCTGATAGCACGCTTTCCTAGAGATCGTCAATCAAATTGGATATTTTCAACTTCCTTTCTATTTCACCGAAAATGTACTTTTTACAACTTACAAGCAAACATTTTCATGGGGACAGATAAGAAAGTTACTTATTTTTCTTTCACCATGTTAATAATGTCAAAACACAAATTTTGGTCACTTGATCGCATTTGCGAGGATCGTCGAGAAAGTAAGTTTCCCTGGCGCCGTTTACAGAAAGAAAACACAATTTCATGGAAATATTTATTGGAACCGCAATTGTTGAGATATTTTTCAACGTATTCCCTACCAGAATTGAGACATTTGTCATACCATGGGATCAACAGAGAGATGTAGACGGCTGTCACACACTAGTTCCGATCCCAGGCGGCAGACTTCTATCACATAGGGATACAAAAGTTGATCCCGCGGTATGACAAATATCTCAATTCCGGTGGAGAATATGTTGAAAAATACCTCAACAATTGCTGTATCTGTTCCAATAAATCTTTCCATGAAATTGTGTTTTCTTTCCGTAAACGGCCTAAGGGAAACTTACTTCCTGAAGTAGTCATTGAACATAATATAAAAATGAACTACTATTAACTTTTTATCATATGTAAAATGTGTTTCCGTCATTATCATGATCCAAGGCCCTTGTTATCGTCAATCTCACGCCCTCCAATCTCTGGAAATCGTGCTCTTCTTCCTACTCGTCCTAGTATTCCTCCTGCTTTTCTCGGTGGTTCTCATCATCGTTATCCTCCCATTTGTCCTAGCCTTCATTCTAGTCATATACTTCGTCTCCATAGTTCTACTGCCATTCATCCTTCCCATAGTTCTACTGTTTTTCGTCCTCACCATAGTTAGACTCTTATTCGTCCTCTCCATAGTTCTACTCCTACTCGTCCCTTTCATAGTTATACTTCAATTCGTTCTCTTCAAAGTTCTACTACCATTCGTCCTGTCCACAGTTCTACACTTATTCGACCTCCCCATAGTTCCACTTCCAATCGTCATATCCATAGTTCCAATCTATTCATTCCTATGGTTCTACTTCTATCCCTGCTACCTATAGTTCTACTCTCATTCGTCCTGCTCATAGTTAAAACTTCTATTCGTCCTCGCCATAGTTAAACTCCTATTCCTTCTTTCCATAGTTCTACTTCTATTCGTTCTCGCCATTGCTCTATTCGTCCTCCCATAGTTCCTATATTCGCGCTCTCCATAGAACTACTCACATTCGTCCTCACAGTTCTACTCCAATTTGTCCTCATAGTCCTAATCCAATTCGTCTTCCCCATAGTTATACTCCCATTCGTCTTCCCTAGTAAGTTGTAGTTATATTCATCCTCACCATAGTTTTACTCCTATTCGTCCACTCCATAGTTCTGTTTCTATTTATCTTCTTGAGAGTTATACTCTTGTTCGTACTGTATAGTTCTATTCTTAATCGTTATGTCCATGGTTTCACTGCTATTCGTGTTCACCAGAGTTCTATTATTATTCCTCTCTATAGTTCTGCCCCCACATTTCTACAACAATTTGTCCTCTTCATAGTTCCAGTCTTATTCGTCCTCCCTCTAGTTACCATATTCGTCCTATCCATAGGCCTACCTTTATTCGCCCTCCTCATAGTTCTCATATTCGTCCTCTCCACTGATCTGTTCTTACTCGTCCTCTACATAATTCTATTCTTATTAGTCCTCCCCATGATTCTATTATGCTTCCTCGCCATAGTCAACGTTCTATTACTTCTACATTTCCTCGTCATCCTCCTATTCCTATTAGTCCTCGTCCTATTCTATTTGTACTCGCTATCGTCCACATCCTATTCCTCATCGGCGGCACTGTCCTACTCGTCCTCGTCCCATTCTTCTACTCGTCTCCATTATCGTTCTCAACCCCTATTCCTCATTCTCCTACACATTCTCGTCATTGTCCACATCATCATCAGAATCATAATCTGCTTTTGTATCTGGGGTACATTTCCGAATGCACTACTAACTAGAAATGTTATTGATGACAATGGAATAAGATGGAAAGGGAAAAATTAATTTACACGAAAAAGAACTGCCTTAAGATAATTTTTTTTCCACTGACAATGTCAGAAGTGATGTCAGAGATCAATGCTCTGTACTTTCGTTGAAAATATGACAACTGTCTTAACTTTTAGTCTTTTCAAAGGACTTCGATCGAGATTCAGAATCAAAGTCTTTGACTCGTTCTCATAAAGATAGCCCTATTCCTTTGGCCATTAACATTTCGATTATATTAGTTTTTCTTCATTTACAAATAAATGCTCACATTGTTTATTTACATATTTATTTATATTTATGCATAACCGTATTTAATATTATTTTTTATTTAATATTCTGAAGATACAATTTTTATCACACTCCACAACACACATCCCGCAACATATTTCATCACTTTCATTTATGATATTGATGTACTCATTGCTCAAGTGGTTACCATGTTCATTGGATAAGAAGTTAGCAGCTTTATATCCGACCAAAGGCAACAGAAATCCTGTGGTCGACACGATGCTGAGATAAGAAAATCCATGTCGTAACATTAGCAACAGATAAATATCCGCAATGTGACCTATATTTTAGTTACCTTATTACATACGTCCCGGCCTTAGTATCAGTTCTTACTATCTATCATTCTGTGTTCTAAAGGTATCTCTCATTTCGCCCTGTGCACCTATCTGAGTTGTCCAAATAAAAATAAAACTAGAAACGATAAGCGAATTTTATGTAAGTTAATCTTGAAAGGTTTCATGAAGATTTTTCGGTAAAGGGATATTTTTTTCCAATATATTTCAACCGTTATTAGACCTATTATTCTACTAATAATATTCATTAGACATTTCAAACTAAAGTTTGTTTGATGAAATACATTAAAGGTGATATGTTACAGTTACAGACGTTTGAGATGGGCAGGGCATGTAGCACGTATGGGCGAATCCAGAAATGCATATAGAGTGTTAGTTGGGAGGCCGGAGGGAAAAAGACCTTTAGGGAGGCTAAGACGTAGATGGGAAGATAATATTAAAATTGATTTGAGGGAGGTGGGATGTGATGATGGAGAGTGAATTGATCTTGCTCAGGATAGGGACCAATGGCGGGCTTATGTGAGGGCGGCAATGAACCTCCGGGTTCCTTAAAAGCCAGTAAGTAAGTAAGTAAGTAAGTAAGTAAGTAAGTAAGTAAGTAAGTAAGTAAGTAAGTAAGTAAGTAAGTAAGTAAGTATGTTACAGTTGTATGAACACTAATAAGTACAATAAGTTTATAGAAGATGTTAGTCAGACATGTTTCGGAGATGTTTCTCCATCTTCAGTGACTAATTACAACGACGATGTAGTTCAGTTGTTCGAACCGTGTCTCCTTTAAGCCAAGCAAGAACACGGTTCGAACAACTGAACTACATCGTCGTTGTAATTAGTGACTGAAGATGGAGAAGCATCTCCGAAACATGTCTGACTAACATCTTCTATAAACTTTTTGTACTTATTAGTGTAACGTATCACCTTTAATATATTTCATCAAATCAACGAACACTGTATTATTGACCTAACATGTGTGTTTTATTATTAAATATAAAGCTTGTTTGAATTTCATCGAATTTATTGGAAATATCAATCTCTTAATTAAGCCATACCTCTTAGTTCACAGATAAATTACAGCATATTTATATTTGGGACTTTCGCCCTGATGAAATGGTTAAGAATCTGAAGTTTCAATGCAGATATAAGGACAAAATGATAAACGTAATCGAACAAGTCCTCCTTCTATATTCTAAGTAAAGACTAACTAGACTTTACTGGAGTGTTCTGGTACTATTTCATAATAAAATTGTACTAGGTTTATATGGAATATACAAGATTATAGGCAGACACACACACACGTCTACATTTTGTACATATGAATACAGTAGAGGAGACAAAACCTGTTGTGAGATCTTATCATCTGCCGTGGCTGTATCACCACTGGATATTGAGGGGAAAGATAATGTTTTAGCATGAGCTGAATTTCCGTGTCGATATATTTGTGTAATATTAACGACCATCACCTTTCACGAGCCAAACTCTCTTCCTGATCGGCCATCCTTTCCCTTTTCGCGCAGCTCACATGCTAGGTCTCTCCTCCTGATTTGCTCACATACATACACGCTCAATTTTTGGCCAGTCATGAGTCAGAGTAAATAATCTTCAAGGAATGCAGAATATTTAATTATTGCCCAAGTTTCTATAACGTTGGAGGAACCTAAGTCTACAGGTAGCCGGTAGGTTTGAAGTTAAAAAATAATGACTTCGTCATTAGCAGAATGGAAAGTGAAACTGTCTTGTATGGCTTTAAAGTATTTGAAATTAGTTTAGTGATAGGTAGAGCCCTGATGTTTAGGTATTTATTTTGGTTAAAATAGGCAGGCATATAGGCACTAAAATAATAAAAATAGGCAGTGAAATAGGCACTTATTATTCATGGGAACATACAAAAAAAAAATAGACAAATACTTAATAAACTATCCCATACGGTACTCACTTTCCTTAGTTACATGTCACAACAAGATGTTTTTTTAAGTTGCCAACTGTCATAGTGAGCCGCCTGTCAGAGAGAACGTTTTTCATGGCGGAAAAAGATCTTTCTGCTTCTACTGAAGTGATTGGAGCAAACTTAAAACAACTTATTTCAGAAGGACTGTCTCTACTTTCTTTCAGAGATCGGGAAAAACCGATTGTGTATTGTCTCAAAAAGAGGGGTGTGAGAAAGGATTAGAGACTTCAAAGTACCCGTGACTTGTACGTGCAAGCGACAATAGTACCGGGACCTGGAGACTTGCTTTTAATACTTCTCTCATCCCCTTTCTTTCGCTGGTAAACCCCGAAATGACCTGAGCATTGAGGGTTATACTGTTCAAACATCTTTGTTAAGTGACATAAAAGATGGAATCGGTAGAGGAGAAAAGTTTACGACTTCTTGGAAACGTATGTATTGCTGGAGAATAAGATTCTCAGCAAATATTTGTGTGAGGTGAATATATATTTTTAATTTGTACAACCGTTCTTTTTTATTTTTTGATATAATTTATATGCGGTTTATTTTAAATGCATTAAAAATGTAGAAAATGTATAATAACGACATAAAAAGGCTTAAAAGAGATTTAACCTTAAAATAGGCAACGGGAGCTAAAATAGGCAGGAAAAAAGGCAAAATAAAAATTGGGCCTATCGTCCCCAAAAGTGTGGAAACGTGTTTATCTCTAATAGGTCTTTCATACATATACTCAGTTTAAAAAAAAGGCATTTTGCCTAACATCCGGGCTCTAGTGATAGGTATGTCAGTCTTTCGAATTAATTAACAAACAGAGTTCGACTGTATGTCTAAAATGTAGGAGCGAATATTAATTTTCCATCATGCGGAATAATATTTAAATAATTCAACAACTTACGCCTTGAAGTCAGTGCAAGGTAGAGACCATTGGTTGTTGCCACGACTTACCTGAAACAAAACAGTATAAAAGATGAATGAATCAATCAGGTCAACACGGCACGTGAAGCAAACACGCTGTGTTATCTTATCGACAAATGTGTGACCTAGGGAAATGGCAATATGCGTTGGACAGCTTCCTGCTTTTCTGCACGACAAGATAAAGTATGACATAAAATAATATCAGAACAATGATCTGCTGTATCACAGCGACCGTATCTGCCAACATACTCTGAACACGCCTAGTTTTCTACACAGGAGAAGGGAAGTCGCACAGGAACTACTGTAAGAGAGAAATTTCACATTTACTACTTTACAATGCTCTACGAAGAAGTTTCTCAGAGATTGGTTTCGCAGGTGAAAACGGAAAGAATACATGACCGAGGGAAAAATAAATTAATTTTCTCCTGCACTAATTTAAAGAAGACAGCTCTGAGATCCATTAATTTTCTTCCCAAGAAAGTACACCGATATTACATCATGTTTTGAGGAGTCCAAACATACATCTTGATATAAAGAAACCTCTATATCACTCACACTGTAAGGTGCGGAATGACTTAAGCGCAAGAAAGACGTATCAGTATGAAGGCGGCAGAGTTAAACTTCTGAAGGAAGTGTATTAGAAAGACTTATGGATCTGGTGAGAATAGAGGAAATCTGAACGGGCAGGGCATAGTTGCGCCCCACGGTAAGATAAAATGCAGCAGATAAAAAAGGGTCCCTATTTTGTGAGCATAGTTGCGCCCTGTTCCCATCAGGTAGAGAAAAGGGGATGGCACAGTTGCGCTCCGATGAAATAGGTAAAGAAAAAGACACTACGGAAACTCGAGCCTCGTAATCAACCAACCTTATTGATTTCTTATGCGATTTAATATTCATTATCGATACCGTTAAAATGAATACCACGAAGTTGGCAATATTTTATTAATTGTTTTTCTACTGTTTATGCAGTGATTATTGATAACCTACCGTTAAAATAAATACCATGAAGTTGGCAGTACTTTATTAACTGTTTTTATACTGTTTATGCAGTGATTATCAATAGCCTACCCTTAAAATGAACACCATGAAGTTGGCAGTACTTTATTAACTGACATATTGAAATGAGTGAGCCGTTGGAATATGGGGGCTTAGCAGTCTTTGACATTTTATTAATGATTTTCACACCGTCTGTGGCGTATAGTGAGGTTAATTTAAAATTAATGTAAAGTTTAGTGAAAAGGATAAAGAGTTAATAATTCACAATGGTTCTAAGTTTCAATTTTCGAAACCCTGTACCGTAGGGTTCAGATATCGATGTACAAACAAAAAATGCAGTTCATTTATTGTGTGTGATCGATAAAAAAAGTGTTATTTTAAATAGTAAAATTGACCATATACTAGGCCTCCCTGATTTCAATGCAGCTATCACTGTAATATTTGTAAGTAATTTGTTTATATTATGACAATCACTTTCGTGTGTACTATGTCCATCGGAGCGCAACTATGCCATGTCCATTCTGCTACCTGATTTCTTCGGGGCGCAACTATGCCATGTCCATTTTGCTATCTGGTTTCTTCGGGGCGCAATTATGCCATGCCTAGGCCTCCCAATTGACCGCGAGGCGCAACTATGCCATACCGATCTGAACCCCCAAATAAATCCCTTTGATACTCATATTTGTGAGACGTTGAATAACCCCAAGGCCATAATGCGGCCGGAAGGATTGGATCAATGGAGAAAATCATGGCCCTACCGAGAAATAAAGTCGCTACCTTTCGGCTTTGCAGTGTTACACCTTAATTGCAACGCTACTGTGCGCCCCGAGAACTGTATAATATTGCTTCTAAATATGATACTAATGTGAGCGTGGGCTCAAATTTGGCGGACGATGATGCCCTTTGTGTCCAAGAAATGTAAGATGAGGTAATACTGCAACCATATGTCAAAGTGCAACGGTACAAATTCGATTGTGAAGAATGTTATCACCAGAGACCGGAACTTTGGCAGAATGCCTTTTTAAATGTGTTAAATCTATCTTCATTTTGAAAGCAAATCTGTACGAATTATACCTTTGTGATTGAAACGTCACAGTTTTATTTTGCCCTTTTCTGCCTTTTTTAATATAAATGCCTAATTTACAAAATAAATGTTTTTTTGCCTTTATTTGATTATTTATGTATTATTTATTAATTCAGTATTGAAAACTGCCTACAGGTATATTTTAATTTATTTCTATAACCGCTACAATGAAAGTGACTTCACCGAGTGTACGTATATTATTTATTGTCTTTCAGTCACTTCATATTCTCTTTGCAACAATGAGTGCTGCCGTGCAAAAATGTATAACAGTAAGCGTTTTAGTTATCGCTTGTGTTTATTTGACAAGGCAACAACGAGTGCGGGTCTAACGTTATTTTTAACGCTTATTTTTCTTTCAGTCTTCATTGCGACGTTGTTGTAGCTAGCTAAATATTTCATATCGCAACATATCAGTACAACCAAACACAAAAATGCACTTTCCAAGGCTACTGGGAAGAAGATTTCTTTGCTTCCAACAGTAATTGCAACATCGAGTCGAAAATATCAATTTGCGTTCGACTTGCGTAAAGTTTTCTTGCTGCCGAAATCCCTTTGTGGAAAGTGCAAGGTTGTGGGTCTAGTGCAAGGTTTTTGTAATTGTCTTTTATTGCGTATTTTAGCTATTTATAATGCCTTTCGTGCCTATTTTAATGATTCATAATGCCTAAACTTCCGGTTTCTGGTTATCACAATGACTCGCAGTGGTCAGGTGTAATGCAACAATGTATTTTCTCAGACTGTACAGGTCTAATTACCAGGATAGACAGGCGGGGAAGAGGCCGAGGGAAGAAAAGTAAACACAGACGCTGTGTTACTAAATACCATGACTTGCGTTTGTGCACATTCCAACAGACCATGACGTGGATTGTCAACGACCTCAATCTTGACTGAACTTAAACAGCGCATTTAACCTTTTTTCTCCTTCTGAATATGGGGGTGAGTTTGCCGCTGTCACGCGGGTGCTTGTCTACCCTGTAACATTACGCTTGATGCCCTAAAAGAGACGCAATCTCGCCCACACCAGCCAAACGCACCAAGTCCCGCTGTGAATTCAGATGCAGGCAACCCCACAGAGAGCCCCCTCCGTACGTTGCCGACCGATGATCGGAAAAATGCTGATGAAATGATCATGAAATGGAGAAATGTTGACGAAATGATGTCAATGTCTATATTGGGAAAAAGGGAGAACCTCATGAGGAACCCAAATGCAATCTTGAGCTGCATCGCTGAGAATCAGACTGAGAAACAGAAACAAGCGAGGTTGAGGGGAGAGAGGTGACCACGGCAAGCAAAGAGCAGGTTTTTCCGTGAATGACAGTACTACAATAACAACTGCAGAAAATCCTTCAAAAGTGGAGCACCAGCACTATACTGCTTCAAAAAGTAAGGTAACAAGAGCTCTCAAGGACAAACTTTATTTCACAGGCAGATATATTGATACACAGTAGTAGGGCATTGGTACGTATTACTTTTCAACATAGCCATCATGCTTGTCCAAACGCTTGTTCCAACGGTAGACCAAGGCATCGATGCCGGAATAGAAGAAATCTATATCAAGTCCCTGAAACCACATCATAACGGCTTGCTGAAAGACCGTATCGGTGCTTAATCGCTTACCACTCAGGTGCTTCTTCAACGGTACGAAGAGATAGAAATCACTGAGTACCAGGTCGGAGCTGTAGAAAGAATGGTTCAGTACCTCACACCGGAAGTGCCGTTTCGTACCGTACACCTCAACAAGTTGACGATGTATTTCTGCTGATGAGGTGCCCTTCATACGCAAAACTTGATCAGCGATCACACGAAACACTTCCACGTTTGACCATGTTTCCGTGCATGCAACCATCTTACAACTGATATTGCGCCACCGGCGTGGCTCATTCGGTTAAGGCGCTTGCTTGCCGATCTGAAGTTGTGCTCGAGCGCGGGTTCGATCCCCGCTTGGGATGATTACATGGTTAGTTTTTTCCGAGGTTTTACCCAACCGTAAAGTGAATGCCAGGTAATCTATGGCGAATCCTCGGCTTCATCTCGCCAATTACCATCTCGCTATCATCAATTCCATCGACGCTAAATAACCTCTAGTTGATACAGCGTCCTTAAATAACCAACTTAAAAACTGATATTGCGAGGGTCTGACGCAACATATGCGCTATCTAATGGCTGCGTGATAAAAGTGTGGTCTGCTGTTGCGGTCCTGGTGGAAAATTCGAACAAGAGGAGGAATACGTCACCCGTGAGAGTTCTTGTTACCTTACTTTTTGATTCAACCTCGTATGACATTCAGATTAATTTAAATTATATATTTCATTCACTGAGTCGAATTTAGTAATAAGCAAGGAAAGAGAAATACGTAAATACCAAGACAATCTATCGTGGTTTCTTAATTTCAGCTGTACTATATTATAGTCGCACTCGAAAGGTTAACGTCGGCAATCTTTTGATACTTTAAGTTTACACGCTCATTGCACTCGTGTGTTTCGTCGAGCCAATTGTTATTATGTACACAGAGTCTTTTGGATCAGTGGTGGGAGAGATCGGGGTTAGCAATCACGTTTTATCTTGACCTTAAAAGCGTGTCGCGTATCGGATGATTTGTATGTAATAAAAAAACAATCAGCTAGTGTTGTAAGGAAGAAATGCGAGTGTTTGCGGTACAACAAAATTATTAAGTCCTTGACTTGCCCACGTGAACCATTTGAGTAACATAATTTCAATGTTCTATATCACACGTAAACCCCTCTTTACCCTTGTAATATATCAATAAATCTATTGTAAACAAACACAGAGTCACGGTCCTCGAATGCGCTCCGTAGTCAGTCAGTCTATAGGTCTATTCTACTGTATTTGGCTTGACTTTCTCGAGTGTCGAACTCGTAACGGATTCATGCATTTGAACAGAACTCGCATCTGCTCATTGTGTGTCCTTATATTGTATGCACACGTGATAATTTCTCGAAGTCCGTCATGTGGCCATTGAGTACCATTCGTGAATTCCGTACTGCTGACAAACGGATTCAAAGCCCCAATCCCTTTCAACCTATATATCAACATCGGAAACTAGTACCACAGTCTAGTATATACAGTCACGAAGCTCAATACGTAGTAAATATGCAACCATAGATAATTGCTCACCACTAGGATCGCTACTATCGCCCCATTACAGACAATGCGAAATAGTAACGGCACAATCTATTGTTCTTAGCACCCTCAAAACTCGAGCTTCGTGACTGTATATACAGGGACATCATTTTATTTTTACTAACATTTTTAATATTAACCTGTCTATACCTTTAGAGAACCGGAAACACCGCTTGCTCCCCCCTCCAAGACTGAGTTCGATGATACTGGCGTAAAACACAAATCACTCTACTAGGTATAGGAAGGAAGAAAAGTAGTTCATCCATTTACGTAAACTAGGAAATATCGCGATTTTGAGTTTGATAATTTTCATTAGGTTTTTCTTTAAACAAAGTACAGTACTGTATTAAGAATAAGTGTTTTTTACTCACGAAGTGAGTTATCCATGCGAACGTATTCATTATGCAGTGTATATTATACTGTCTACAGCACATTAGCGTACAATATAGAGAAAGAAGTTAAATTGAAAAATAATCATAATATGAATATTTAAACACAATTTTGAAAATGGTGGCCGTTCATTTCGATACAGGCTTCAGTTCTTTTGTGCATATTATCGCACTATAGACTATTGCATCTAATTTCAATTGCCAGTTTCGTCCTTCGTACTAGTAACTCATGTTGAAATAATTCTGTACCTACTCTACGTACTGTAAATTCAATCTGCACTTCTGCCCGACCCGAAAATATAAAATTACTCAGACATGCTATCTACTGTCCGTCCAAGTGGTTATGCCGCAGGATTGTAGAAAGGGAGGAAATCACGTGACAGTTAATTACTTAACGAGGCCCTTTTATTTAAGTTAAATTAAACAGCTGTATAATATTACGTAAACTTCCAATTCCTAAGAGAAATTAATGTTTTCAGAAAAGAGCTAAGACAGCCCAGCTATTACAGAGGGGCGAGCAGAAGCAGGTGGGGGAAATCGGGATGCGATGTAGGCAAACGGACAGTACCTGTGCGAAAATATGATTCAATATTGAAAGCTCTTTCGTCACTGGAAAACGCGAACATATTTCTGGAACGTACTATACTTAGTAACTCAGTACTGCTTACTATCTGCGGTCTTGGTTCTGTGTGGAGTTGGAACTTCCTTAGTAGAAGCGGTGGGAGTGAAGTACATTCAAAAACTCAGGTACAATAAAAATTGAAGTAAAAATAAAATGATGTCCCTGTACTAGACTGTGCTAGTACTACGCAAAAGATTTCATTTCAGCCTATTTGTAACTATTGAAGATGGCAGATGAAATGGAGAGAGAGAGAGAGAGGGGGGGGGTGAAAAGTGTTGGTGGATTGAAAGAGGGGAGTAATCCGATAAAAATCCTCTACAAAATTTGCTCTGTCCACCAACTCAGAGATCCAGCCCAAGCCATCTGGAGGAAAATTAACACAGTAGGACTGAGACCAGGCGCGGTCGGCTTATATTTGCCCGCTACATGATTTTAACCCTAGAATGCTATCGCACCGGTACGTAATTTTGACGTATATTGAGTAAACAATTATTGATCCTCACTCATTACTTTTCCCGTCAAGCGAGCTTCTCATTCTTCTATAGGAATCCAACAAGGAAAACTCAGTGCGCAGAAACCAGCGGGCGTGACTGTCTCGCGCAGATGACGTATGCTCCCGTTCCCAGCATGCTCTCACGCCTACTGCAGAGGGGGGTTAAGAGGGGTATAGCATGCGCAACAGGAGAAGTCCGAGCTGAGTTTTGCTAGTAGGATACCTATAACTATGCCTCCATCTGTCAGTTTGAATAAATGAAGTGCATTTATTTATACATAATAAATACAAACACATGTACACAAGATCCTTTTGCATGAGCCTGTACGGCCATTCGTGCTATAACTATGCACAGTTTGAATCTTAAAAGAAAGAAAGAAAAAAATATAACTAATAAAACGGTAATAATTATTTTTATTGCTATCATCAATTATCATTATCACAATTATAACTAATCCAGTTTCATGCGACGTTTCACAAAAAAATAAAATAAATGTGAAAAAAACAGTGAAATTTATATACATAAACAATTCATTTCCTTATCAAAAGTGCAATAAACAATCCAAATAATACCTATAAAGATAAGGCAAAAAAATAAAATAAATACTAAAGAACATTATCCCCTAATTAGCTACCTTCTTTGCGTTCAGTGTTAATACTACTACAAACTGACACGCTAGCTGTTTGTAATGATCCCCACAGTAGGTTTTCACCTGACGACGAAGAGAGATCCACTCTTCGAAACGTTGTGCTAAAATTTTTGAAAATTAGCAATGGAAGAAGTCCAAACAACTCAATGATTAAATTATTCACCGTTGCTCTCCTCCCCCTTCAATCAGATCAAAATTCAAATTCCTAGGTTTTCATATGGGAGAAAGTTTTCTTCCTGCCTGCGCTGCTCTCGCGAATCTTTGTCATCAAATCAATTATTGTAGTTGATTAGTTAGACCTAGTAGCAAACGCTCACTACGATATGTTGTATCAAACATGTTTATAAATAGGTGGGTGGATTCTAGGGTTCCCGCTAGTACCAGATTCATAAAAAAAACGTTGATTTTCATGTGAATAAAAATTACTCGAACAAAAAATAAGCCAAATAAATTAAACTAAAGGAATCAATACAATTGCATTCTGAAATATTTTCTAATAACTAGATTTATATGTTTTTTGTATGTTTCCTGTAACTTTATTTTGATATAATATACGACCCATGCAGTCACAATGTGGGACCCCTACGTCGGAAAGAGAGGACAGGGAAGACCACGGTTCAGATGGTCTGACATATTTACCAAAGAAGAGGGGAAACAATGGTCGAGGACAGCAAAGAACAGAGTTTTGTGGAAAGAACTAGGGAAGGTCATTGTAAATAGATAACGTAATCAGTGTTAAGATATTGTAAATAGCTAGTAAAGTCAGTATTAGTGAAAGTGTGAGATAAGTTTTGTAAATAGTAAAGTCAGTGTTGAGAAAGTGTCAGGTAAATAGTGTAAATAGCAATCAGTGTTTGTCAAAGTCCGGTGTTAGTATAATGTGGGTAGTTAAAAAAAAATGAACAAGAACAGAGTGTTGAGACTAGTTAAAATCTAAAAGGGTTATTAACCATGTCACAAAAGTAGTATACACGACAAGCTCGCCTGGATTGGCTCACCAAGCGAGTACACTTGAGCCATCCCTGTCGAGGGGGTTCTAACCCCATCACAGGAGGCCTGTGCCCAACATGGGACATCAGGCTAGCATTCATTCATTCATTCATATAGAAGTCAGAAACAAAAGGAAAGGAAACCAAAGAAAATAAGTAAAAATTACAATGAGAAATATTTTATTGTAATTAAATCTATATGATTTTATATTTCATGCAAGTTTATTCTCATGAAAATAAAAATTAGAACCAAAAAAAGACACCTAAATAAATAAATAAATATTATATTCCGAAACGAATACAGAACTCAAAACCATCCTTTTTTCGTTTATTACGAGGCGCACCCAGAAAATAAGTTTCCCTATTAAAGAAAAAGAACACATACTTTCAGGAAAACATTTATTGGCAACAGGTACAGCAATGTTTCAGCTATTTTTCAACATAGCCACCATAAGAATTGAGACACTTGTCGTATCGTGGGATCAACTTTTGTATCCCTCTGTCGAAGAACTCTGCCGCCTGTGAATGGAACCAGCGTGTGACAGACGTCTTCAGCTCTTCGTCGTTGCCAAAACGCTCACCGGAGGACAGGAATTTCCTGAGGTGCAAGAAAACGTGAAAATCGTTAGGAGCAAGACCAGGACTGTAGGGTGGTTGATCAAACAACTCCCAGCCAAATTCCGTCAAAACAGCTGCTGTGCGCCGAGCTGTATGCATTGTCATGGAGGAGCATAACACCTGCAGTAAGCATTCCACGCCTCTTGTTTTGAATGGCAGGCACGTCGCAATTTTCGCAGTGTTTCACTGTCAGCGTTCACTGTTTCACCTCTTGGAAGGAAGTCAATGAGCAGAATGCCCTTCCTGTCCCAGAACACCGTGCACATCACTTTCCGTACCGACAGCGTCTGTTTGAATTTCGTCCTGACCGGAGATCCACTATGCCGCCAATGGATTGACTGCTGCTTGGTTTCCGGGGTGAAGTGCGAAATCCAAGTCTCATCGCCCGTGACGATCCTGTCGAGGAACTCGTCGGCGTCATCGCGATACCGTTGCAGAAATGTCAGTGCTGCTCCTAAACGTTGCATTTTGTGTTCGGGTGTCAGGTTTTTCGGCACCCACCTGGCACACACTTTTTTGAACAGCAGGTGCTTAGTGACAATCTCATGCAACAAGGATCGCGATATCTGCGGAAAATGGCTGCTCAGCTCCGTAATCGTGAAGCGACGGTTCTCCACGATGCATTGCCGCACCAGCTCAACACGATCATCATTGATGAGGGACGGTCGCCCACTGCGCTCTTCATCATGGACACTTTGGCGACCTTCGGAAAATTGCCTACACCAGCGACGCACCATCTGCTTACTCATGATGTTCGGCCCATAGACCTGACAGAGCTGCCGATGAATTTCAATTGGCGCAATGCTTTGTGCATTGAAGAACTTTATCACCGACCGAACCTCGCAGGCGGCGGGAGAAGGAATAAGAGCTTCCATTTCGGACCAATGCTGCCACGCTACTGGTACCAGGCGGGACCTGTCCGGCTGGCATATGATTGATACGTCATAGATCTGTTACGAATGCGCAATTGACACGGCTAATTACGTTTACTTTGAAGGGGAAAAAATCGGGAAACTTACTTTCTGGATGCGCCTCATGTCTTTTTTACGTATAGCAATACAGTACTACTCAATGACGATAGAGGTTTAGGATTAATTGACTACTTACTGACTTGCTGCAAAGTGAAGATTGGAACTCAGTTTGGTCATCTGAAAAATTCGCATGTATTTACTATGCTTCTCAGAATACATAAAACTCAGAACATAAGCAAAATTGTAACAAATAACGTGAGTTTAGATCAAGTGAATACAATAAAATACAGTAGTTGCAATTAAATATATCTTCTTTAAATGGGATGAAAAACTCATTCTTATATTTGGAATCCTAAATACTATAGTGGGGTAAGGACAGCGCGTTTGGGCGCGAAACCAGGTGGCCCGGACTCGATTCCCGGTCGGGGCAAGTTACCTGGTTGAGGTTTTTCCCGGGGTTTTCCCTCAACCCAATATGAGCAAATGCTGGGTAACTTTCGGTGCTGGACTCCGGACTCATTTCACCGGCAATTCATCTCATTCAGACGCTAAATAACCTACGATGTTGATAAAGCGTCGTAAAATAACCTACTAAAATAAAAAAAAATAAATACTATGTTGAAACAAACTTGGGCACAAAGATCATAACGAATCAGAATTTTCAACAAAGCAGTTCATTCTTTAGTTGTACTGTACATGGAGGAGTCTGGAACTTTTTACGGATATCCCTACAACAGTTAAATAAAACGAAATTTGGAGCTGAGCAGCTGGTTACACATTTATGGTTCATAAAACAAACAAAGACATATTAGAGGAAATGAAAAGTGCAGCTGTCAAATGAGAAAATTTGATATTATGAAAGTGAGAGCCTTCATAAAGTTTCCGTATGAACAACTCTACCATTCCCAAACAGATGACAGACGGCAAACAAACGACAAAACTGTTAGGCCTACTTGAGATTCCTCCGACTTTTTTAAGTAGGAAAAAAAAACAGGAAACGAAAAGTAAGGCAGAAGAAAAACTCAGCAGAACAATATTAAGTTAGAAATGTACTCGAAAAATTCATTCTATATTTTTCCAAAGAAACTTAAGTGAAATTGGATTGATTTATGTACCGGTACAGTAAATAATACATTTCTTATAAATTATTTAAATTAATAATTATTATTCCACTCAGCTCTTCAATTAATGAAGTGTCTTCCATAACCATGCACTGAAGTATAAAATCCGTAGTGCTCGGAAAAAGTGGCACAAGCCAGTTTCCACAAACCTTTTTTGATAATTTATTGACAATTTACGGAACATCTGTTCGCTTGGAAAAAAATACATAAGTATTCCTCCCATTACAATAATTCATACAGAAAAAAATCAAATCAACATAAACCAGTGTAAGTTGTCAATAAATTATCAAAAAGGTTTGTGAAAACTGACTTATGTCACTTTTCCCAAGCACTGCAAAAATAATACTGAAAAATAACAAAAAGTATAATATAACGCAATGTAAATGATTTACAGACGCAAATCGTCGCTGTTTGTATGAAAACGCCTATGTGATATATAGAAAATAATTTTTCAGATGGAAGAAAATAGTACATTATGCAACGAGCCTATAATGATAGTAATTAAGACGCAAGTATGTTTGTTTTCATACGAGTGTCTTAATTACCATTATAGGCAAGTTTCATACGACTTTTTATGCTCGAACATATTTCCAACTTTAAATTATTCAGATGTACACATTTTATTTGTATCTGACAGAAGATCGGAAGTGACCTTGTTCATAGCTCTTGAATTGTGAGATGTGCGCAGACGCGAAAGTATTAATTTTTTCCGAGGAACAATAATGTCATTGACCTTGATGTAATGCAGAGAATGTATAACATGGAAATTGATTTAGAATTGAAAAACGAGATGACAAATTGAATTTATTTGAATATTATTTACAATTAACGCTAATTATTATAGTAACAGAACATAACCTTCTGCGACAGTATTGGATTTCCAACCTCCGTGACGTTTCCCTCGTCTTTCGATTGGATATCCGTGAATAATCGAAAACCTGAACTTTAATGAACAGGTGTACTTTAATGACATGCATTAAAGGACTGCTACCAGGTATATAATTACTACATTTCGGCATGGTCGAGCATAAAATTAATTAAAAATCAATGGGCATACATAAGAATATGAAATAATTTGGTAGAAAACGTTGGGGAATATGAACATGAATGGCATCATCGAGAATCAATGTAGACCTACTGATATTTAATTAATTTCTTCTTCCTCCTGAAAAATTATTTTCTGTACTGTCACATACGAAGTTTCATAAAAACAACGATGAAATGCAACTGTCTCAGTTTTAACTTTACCATTCTTACAATGGAATGCATTTTATTTATTAGGAATTAGGGAACGGTGACTAGGAGCAGGTTAGGGACGACCGTTCAGCACGTCAGTCAGACTGAGGTCGATTGTGCACCTATAAATATGGAATGAATGAGCATGATGTGTACCAGCCCACCGGCCGCATGAGACCCTTCAGCCGCTCACACAATGGGCCCCCTACATCCTCGCCCTAAGTTCATACCCTCAAGGTAACAAAGCAGCACAGTATCCATTCCAACGGTCCTTCCAAGGTGTCGAAGCGCCCTTGGAAGTGCTCTCAAGGAATAAAATCCTGGCAGAGATATTGCGGAAGTCTTGGAATCCGACCTGAATATGCCTATAGAATGAGATGATGATGATGATGATGATGAAGATGAATGATATTATATGACATCTAGATTCTTTTTCTATAGGGAAGAGGAAGAGAAATGGACCGTGGCAATGAAAATTCCAATCCGGCATTTTGCTAAGGAACTATGGAAAGCCACGGAAAAGCACAGGCAGTTTGGTCAGACTGAGGATTTGAACAGCGGACCTCCCGTATGCGAGTCCCTTGCGGAACGCATGGGCCACATCGCTCGGTAGTTTTATTTATACTTCTCGACATTTTTAAAGAGATCAAATAGTTACTTACGAATTGCGATACGAGACTGTACCTTATAAATTCTTTCAATGTGTGATGTAATTATGACTCACTACTACATCATGAAAAACTTTCATTTTGCAGAGTCATTTAAATACCAATGTCCATACACGATAAATACTGCTAATATTAAAGTTATACGTACTGAAGTGTCTGTTATTTGAACAAACCAGAAGGCGAAATAAAACTGAGTTGAATAAATAATAAAGGTTGCATTATAATTAATATACTGTAGACATAGTCAATTATGAGTCACATGACTAATTCTCTTCAATAAGGAAAGACTACTCAAGATTTTTAATTGATAATAATAATAATAATAATAATAATAATAATAATAATAATAATAATATTAATAATAATAGTGATGTAGTAACTGTAGACCCCTAATGATCTAAAGAGACTCAGTAGTAATGATTTCAAACAAAGGTGTAGATTTTTTAAACATAACCGATCTCACACAAATTTAAAGCGCGTGCTCAACAGTTAAAAATAGTGCCCACCGCCTCTATCCCTAATGAAGTACCCTCAGTACTCATTTTAATAAACCCCAGAACCATAGTCAAGAAGCTCAATACATAGTAATATGCATCCGTAGATAGTTGCTAACTACTAGCATCGCTAATATCGCCGCATTACAGACAATGCGAAATAGTACCGGCTCAGTCTATTGTTCCTAGCATCCTCAAAACTCAAGCTTCGTGACTGTGTATACTAGACTGTGGTACAACCGGAAGGATTAGATCAGTGGAGAAAAATCCATGAACCCATCGGAAATCGAACTCGCGATCTTGCAGATCAAAGTATTACGTCTTAACCGAGACAATACCACGCGCTTCCGGAAAAGGAATTATTTTACTAAATATTTAGTACCGATGATATTAAGGGGACACTCCACTAAAAATAACAACTTTTTTCCTTATCATTTTTCAACAAAATTTTGAGAGAATGATTACTATATACAGGACTAACAAAATCCAAATTTTGAACTCCCAAATGTTTTTGGCTTTTTATTTTTTTTATTTTTATTTTCTATTCTTTTTGACATATTTTCAAACCAGTGTTTAAGCTAGAAAATAAATAATTGACGCAAGAATGCACAAATTGAAAATTATATTTGTGCAAATTGCGAAACCCTTGTGCAATATTTTGAATAATTCTACGGAAAGATAAAATTAATATGACTTGCAGAAAAAAATATGGAAATTGTTCCTTGTAGTTTTATTACTTTCAAGCCATCGTACTATACTCCAGGTATATGTAAAGGAAGTAAATATTTAGAACAATGTTTAGGATCAATTACTACTGAATTTACATCACTTGTCTATTTTTATGAGTACTCCAAACATTGAAAGCACTTGGGAATTCAAATTCCTTAAGAGGAAGTCCTTTAAGATGTAATGTTAGCAGAGTGCTAATTCTTTTTGATGAAAGGTGGTTTCTAATTCTAGTTTTTACCTGGTAAGGTTTATCTTGTCTCAGTAGCAATAAAACCAAGTCCCTTCAAATGAGGGTGGAGATTATAGGAGGGTTGTAAATTTTCAGGATTTCTTTCAAAATCTTGTTATTGTAAAAGCTGCCGGAACTCAGTTTCTTGAAAGACAAGCTCAGTGACGGAACTACACAGTATGAAGAGAGATATTTTGTTATTTTATTTTGCGCTACAGAATGTATCACCTAATCCCTTCCGACACTGGATGGATGGACGGCACCGTTCCACTCCCCCATCGCCATAACAACACAGACGAGGTACGAGTAAGATATATGTCCTTTCTCTCTCTTTTCACAGTGAGACAAGATACATCACACAACCTTTACAATACTCACGCAGCTAAATCCTCGTTCGCAATCTACACCATGCAATGAAATTGTCGCAGCATTCTGAATTGAATTACAAAAATTGCACACTTATACTGTTAACTTACAAACATTGTACCAACTCTAAAATTCATTCCTGAACATCTATTACTCAATAGCTTCGTTCAACACTGCTCAATCCATTAACATTTAATTTAAATCTATAGATTCTGCATAACTAATTTGTTCATACACATCTCTGATACAATTTTCTCCATAATAATCTTCATTTCGTAAGTTTTCTGAAGTCAGTATGGTTGTCGTATTTTTGCACATTTACATTGGAAGTTAATCGCGTTTTAAGTAATCTAGTAGTAAAAGACGACAAATGCGACTGTCACTTGAATCCTGTTTCAAACCCAAGTTTTTAGTAGATCGTCTCAATTTTTAAGCTTCCTTTTGTTTGGTTAGATTCACAAGACATAGAAAAACATTCATATGCATTCATTTTATGAAATATCTCATGTATTCACTTTCAAAAGTTATTTTGCAATTCTGAAAATGTTAATTTTTCTATAATTCATTGAGAAAAATATTAATAAAATAAACTAGCAGCATTTCTTACAAAATAAATGCACAGAAACATGCCGCTACCTCATAAATACTTGCAGTAAAAATTCATTCACATTGATTAATATTTGGCACAAAAAGGTTGAGAATAATAAAAAATAAACTTACGGAAAAATTAATTTTAAAGTAAAATTAATATTCATGTAACACACACCTATTAA
Source organism: Periplaneta americana (assembly GCF_040183065.1). Taxonomy (NCBI): domain Eukaryota; kingdom Metazoa; phylum Arthropoda; class Insecta; order Blattodea; family Blattidae; genus Periplaneta; species Periplaneta americana. Next base: position 156,160,846 of record NC_091121.1, read on the forward strand.
AATTCTCCTTCGCTACATTCATCTAGTAACTTTAGGGAGCCAACTTTAGAACAAAAAGTTACTAGATTTGTAATAAAAGAATTCCTTGTTGAAAAAATAATTTTGACAGCTCTTTAAATGTCACGCCCCTTAATTATTTATTTATTAATTTACTAGTTTATTAATTAATTTATTTTTTACTTATTTACTTATTAATTATTTATTTAGTAATTATTTATTTACTTACTAATTACTTATTAATTATTTATTTACTTACTAATAACTTATTAATTATTTATTTACTTACTAATAACTTATTAATTATTTATTTACATACTAATTACTTATTAATTATGTATTTACTTACTAATTACTTATTAATTATTTATTTACTTACTAATTACTTATTAATTATTTATTTACTTACTAATTACGTATTAATTATTTATTTACTTACTAATTACTTATTAATTATTTATTTACTTACTAATTACTTAGTAATTATTTATTTACTTATTTATTTACTTATTTATTTATTTATTTACTTACTTATTTATTTATTTACTTATTTACTTACTTATTTATTTATTTACTTATTTACTTATTTATTTATTTACTTATTTATTTATTTACTTATTTACTTATTTATTTATTTACTTACTTATTTATTTACTTATTTACTTATTTATTTATTTATTTATTTATTTATTTATTTATACTGGCAGAGTTAAGGCCATAAGGCTTCTCTTACACTCTACCAGGTCACAAAGTATACAAGCAGTGAAAATGTAACAAAAAGTTGAAGAACAGAATACTAATATATTACAAAAAAAAATAATAATAGTATAACAAGATCGACACTAAACAACATGAAAATGTCTTTACTTATAACAAATTTTTGTCAGTAAACTCTTTTTAAGTTCCAGACATTCCTCACATAAGTATTTCACCACAGGTAATCCAGTAAAACTTGGAACAATTTTCGCCAATTATTGCATATTTACATGTCAAAGGTACTTAAATACCGTAACCTTCTTTGCCAAAAGTACCAAACTCTGGGGAATGAAAATGCTCCCGATGTCGCAAAGCTATTGCGATGTCAATCCCGAGAGCCAAGTCGCTATCTCGCCCGTTTTATTCCAGTCACGACTTTGATTTAAATATAAAACACATGGTCGATAAACGCGCCAGAATCAAGAATGGTGTGTACAAAACAGAGACAGTAAATCTTAACGTAAGCAGATAAATCCAGTGTGATGAAATTACCATGCAATTTAACATGTAAATTGAAAGAGGAATCGTGTACATTTCGATTCCGGTCGACAAGGCTGGGCGTTGCTGCAGTTGTGCATGTAAACAAGCTATTTCTTGTCCGCCCAGTATCAAACAAGACTGTGGAACAATACGGTTTCTCAATAATCACACACCAGCTTGGGCATATGAAAATATGTATGTCTTCAACAAGTCGTTTACGATGACTGTACCGAGTCGCATCGGAGCTCCGGTTTCGGTGAAGCTTTTAATCAGCTTTTTAGTGTTAGCCTACTCAAAAAATTTGAGTTATTATACCTAGTAACAGTAGGCCTATAAGTTTGTAATAACTAGGCTCCCTATTCCAGCTACCTAAAGACTGAAGTTAGGTACACGATAGATAGATAGATAGATAGATAGATAGATAGATAGATAGATAGATAGATAGATAGATAGATAGATAGATAGATAGATAGATAGATAGGTAGATAGGTAGATAGGTAGATAGGTAGATAGGTAGATAGATAGATAGATAGATAGATAGATAGATAGATAGATAGATAGATAGATAGATAGATAGGTAGATAGATAGGTAGATAGATAGATAGATAGATAGATAGATAGATAGATAGATAGATAGATAGATAGATAGATAGATAGATAGATAGATAGATAGATAGATAGATAGATAGATAGATAGATAGATAGGTAGGCAGGTAGGTAGATAGGTAGATAGGTAGATACGTAGATACGTAGATAGGTAGATAGATAGATAGATAGATAGATAGATAGATAGATAGATAGATAGATAGATAGATAGATAGATAGATAGATAGATAGATAGATAGATAGATAGATAGATAGATAGATAGATAGATAGATAAGTGCATTTATTGATGCATGATAAATTATACAAACTCATGTACACAAGATCCTTCGCACGAGCCCGTACGACCATTCGTGCTGTAACTATGCACAGTTTGAATCTTCCATGAAAACAAAAGTAATACTACTAATAATAAAATAGTAAAACAACAGTTATTATTATTACTACCGTTATCATTAATTATCACAATTACAACTAATCTAACTTCAAACCAAATTTCACAAAAAATAATGAAAAAAAAAATAAATGTAAGATATGAAAAGAGAAAGAAGAAAAACACAGTGAAACATATATATATATATATATACACACACACACACAATTCATTTCCTTATTGAGACTGCACGAAATAATTCAACTAATAAATATAAAGGTAATACATAAAAAAAAAACATACAGACGCGATAAAATACAAATAGAAAAAAAAGACACAATAAATACAAAAATAACATTATCCACTAATTACTTCATCATTCCAACACTATTTAATAACTCTTTCCCTTATTTTCTCAGCTCCCTCCCCCTCGGCCAGTTCCACCCTCAACTGTCGAACTTTTGCCATAAATTTTCCCACACTGTCACAAAATTTAAGTACGCCGAACGCAGGTAATGCAACGGATGATATAAACAAACAGGTCGTCGCTGCGTGTTCGTGGAGTACAGTAACTCCCCACATTCTGAAGCTATACTAGCAAACACATGCTTGAGCCGTGATGTTCATTTTCGTCGTGATTTTTGCAGTGAATGATTTTATATTGAAAGAAATTCTTTCAATAGCACATTACGTTACTGGTGCATGATGTAGTACAAGATATTCCTATTGTCTGACATTTTTTCGTGTTTCATTAGGATATTGCAAATGTCGCCCATCACAGAAAACCACTAATTTTCGATGTAGGCCTACTTTTCTAGAAATTCCCTGAAGTATAGATTATTTAATTTATTAATTATTGGGATGTTGGCAATAAACATCATGGCAGACTACACAAATCCATGCTAAACATCGAGTTAATATCTTCATACTTTTCAGATTTGTGATGATACTGGTTCTTTTGGATTACGTTCAACACACTTTCTGCGCTTTTTGGTATTGCCGTGTCTTTCAGTGCACTGTTTTTGTAACTTTTACGTTAATTTACGCAATTTATATGTGATGTTGTCTATATTGACAGTGAAAATATACGTTCAAATATCCTCAACTATGCCCTAAAATATTACACGCTTGAGCGTCTTACCTAAGGCATTTTACCTCTGCAATGAACCTTCAATCAGCACAAAGATGTAGTTATTTAAATAACACGACTAGTAAGAGCAGTGATCGATAAGACTACTCACTAGGCCTATGAATGCGTCCAGAAGAGGGCAGAGTATGCGTAACTATTTTGTATACGAACGTACCTGTACCTGCGCTGTGACGTCACATATACTTCGAATCAGGCAACCTGATTTCAGCTTATAGGTAGCTGGAATACAAAGCTTAGTAATAACGATGTATTGCAACACTTGGTTTCACTCCGATCCTTCTATATATTAACGTCACTGTTGGCAGTCATTCCAGTATGTAGAGTTCAGTGGGAGGCTTGTAGCAGAAAGTTTAATAAAATGGCTTAATTTCTCAAAGCAAAGACAGAATACAGGCATAACAATATAATTTATTTATTTCAGAACACTCAGTTAGCCAAGGATATTTCTAATTCTATGAAAATTGAAAATTTCTATTTTGTCTTATTCCATACGCTATTTTAATAATATATGTAAATATGGTGTCGATATCCTACCTTTGTAAGCAAATTGCAACAGGAACACTTTAGGAAACACGATTTTTAAGCGGGAATCATAAGATAATTCTAATAATTCTAACATCTCCTCTTCTTGTTTGGCGACAAAATATTGTTTATCACCAAGAAGATATTTTTCAAACAGTTTTTTTTTCATTGCAGAATAAGGGATAATATTCCCTTCATTTAATTTTAAATCAATTAAGACTTTTTATACTTCCAAAGATATCGGACAAAGATTCATCATCATGTGTTGCTAGAAATTCACTGGCAGTGGGAAACACAGTTAAAGTTGGATCCTAAAGAACAGAATTTAAAGAACTGAAAATATCGGCTAAGTACGCAAGGCTTGCAATCCAATAGATGTCCCACGCTCCTGTTAAACACTGTGGTCCATCGCTTTGGAGTAATAGTTAGCATGTCTGACTGTGGAATGAGCGGGCCCGGGTTAAAATTCTGTTTGGGACAAGTTACCTGGTTGAGGTTTTTCCCGGGGTTTTCCCTCAATCCATCATGAGCAATTGCTGGGTAACTTTTGGCGCTGGACCCTAGACTCATTTCGCTGGTATTTCACCAGGTTAGGAAATAATGGGTTGGGATGGTCAGTTACTTTCTCCTCCGCTGCATACATCGCTGACTAGTAATCAATGCCATCAAGATGTCTTGCAACGTCACCGCAGTGAGATCTGTCCCTGAAAGAACCTTCAGCACTACCCGTTGTCGCCATCCCGGCTGCAGCGAGAATGAAACACTTGGCCACGTACTGGGGTTCTGTAAGAAGGGAGAGCTACTGCGTAACAACAGACACCATCGTGCCCGTACAGCAATTTCCAACCTGCTAAGATACAGAGGATGGGAAGTACATGAGGAGATTCATTGTGTGTCTGAAGATGATTCTCATAGAAGAGTCGATATAATTGCCATCAATAGAAGAATCCAGAAAGCGATGGTCTTAGACCCTACGATTTGCTTTGAACGAGACACAAAGCAAGGACTGCAGATAAATGATGACAAGCGAGCTAAATATGTATCTTGTCTTCCATACCTCAGTGAAAAATATGGCATTTCGCTTTACAACTGGGATGTTACAGGCTTACTATTTGGAGCGGGGGGTGGTTTACCAAAATTTACATGTAATATCCTTAATTCCTTTCAAATTCCCTTTTATGAGGTTCAGAAGATCGTAATGGAAATTCTGAAGGTCTCTCTTCAAATTCTACACTATCATCTATATGTCAACACGTAAATTTTTGTTTTAATGTACAAATCGAATCATTATATTGCTCGTTTCATTTCCCTTTATCTTTTATGTTTGTTACTTCCGGATCCCAGTGGTCAACCTCACTTGAGGACGGATGATTTGAAATAAATCTTAGTAGTAGATATGTTACCTGAAATGTTTCTATTCAAATATTATGAAATAATTTTTATCAACGGTTATCCCAGTACAATAATATAATTACGGTTTTATATGTTAATGGAATCATCCTGTCTTTGTTTCTGGGTATCATAAGAGGACCGCCTGGAATTGAAATTTCTGAAAAAAAAAAAAAAAAAAGTCAACTCAAAGTAGATAGTCATGAAGGATATGTATTTAAGTTGAAATGTGTAGAATATTTATATTTCATTATCTCGTACTTATAAGAAAGCACACGAAATTATATATAAACATACGTAGGCCCAGTCTGTGAGTACAATAGTGCCTAACATTTCACATTTCCTACATTGAAATTTTAAATTTTTTTATATAATAAATTATTAGACACAAATTAAAATAAAGTAATAATCTCCATGGGTTTCAAATTAATGAACGTAAAGTACGTTCTGTATAGTTACAAACCGCTTCTCTCCACCACTTAATCTAATGTTTTCAGTGAGAACGGTCCCCTTTTCTATGTTTTAGAAAGCTCATTTTGGAAGACATAGACACTTAATTTGCTTCTGACTATATCTATACCAAGAATTCTACATCCAGAGGAGACAAAATATCTGTGATTAGTTGGCACAAACAACTTCTCTGAGTTCTGTATGTATGAGAGAAGTCGAGTATATTTACAATCGTAAAATTCTGGTCATAAACAATGCTGTCATGGAGGCTATACGGGGCCATACATCGTATGGGAACCTACAATTTTTTTCATTAATCATATGGGGAAAAGAAAAATTTTGTCTGTATGGAGCCACATGGCATATGGGTGCCTAAGTTTGTACGCGGAGATCTGTACAGATCTTAGATCATCTCTTGCTGTTCCTAATGTGTTTTTTTTTATTTTCATAAACAAAAATTGTCCATCTCTGCAGCACTGGAATACATAATTATATAAAATAATGGTTGAAAAACAAAAAGTGCTGCAAATACATACTCCAAGATTCATCGAGATAAGTGTGCATCTACGGTGGTGTTACATGGTGTATTCTTTAAATCAAGCTTGTTGTACAATTAAAATGTAATCGGAGAGATAGAGAGAGGGAGTAAAATATATTTCAATGGAGAAAAGAAGAGGTGAGGCGTATGGCCAAGAGAAAAATTACCATGACAGCATTGGTCATACAGTAGGTATACCGTTTGGCGGGCTGCTTGAATCTCGGTCACTTTTTACTTTCAAGTCTGTATCTATTCCTACAGTATATGATATACATTGGGATAGCTCTTGCTATTGTTTTGTTATCACCATTTTAATGTTATAGTCCTCAAAGCCTCATGTGTAAAATATTCATTTTAACCGATGACAGTGTAAATGGATGAGTAATAAGGGAATTCGTTCGCTTTGACTATACAGATTTTTAAAAAATCTCAATATAGTACCTAACAGGTCACAGTTGTCACAATAGTATATTTCCATTGCGTCTCAGAGTCTGACAGTTAAGCCTTGGTTTTTCTGAACCGACGCATGCGAGGTGCTAAAAACTAAGGCTTTAACATTCAGGACTGGAACATCGCGTACTGTACTTGCATTCCACAAGTCAGCAATGATTCAGTACATATTTTGGGATTGTTTCAGTTTGGATAATGGTGTTAGATTACGCAGTACTTGTTTACGACATAACTTTATAAATGGTTTTTTGTTAACAGATTTGCCGTGTGTCAACAAAATGTTTTGCACCATGACGTAATTAACATTACTCTGCTGTATATGATGCAAGAACAACAATGCTTCTAAGAAACATCATTATAAACTGAAGTGAAATGGAATATTACGTATCTAACAACCATTCTCGAATAGATTCATTAACAGTCTAACAGTCTGATGCAAGAGAAATGGAACTGTGATCATCAGGGAGCGAAAATTAGTGCCCGATGAGAGAGAGGCAAGTGGTTTCAGGTTAGTGTTTTAATCTAGAGCAGGCTTGCAGAACTGGAATACAATTGTGGCGTTTCGTCCCTCATCGGATGCGTCACTCACCCCTTCCTTCCATCCCCGCGTCACTGACTTGGTAGGGGAGGGGATTTGTATTCAGTGTCTGTCTTATGTGATTGCGTACGGACCACAGATACGTCATCCAACGTCGGTGGACTGTGGACGGGGAACCAATGCTTTCCCCATGCTTTCCACCCCTCTCCCGCCAGTTCTGTATCCCTGGTCTAGAGTCCCTCTACTGTGTACAATATTAGGCGGCGTGGGTCGTACTCCGTTGAACTACTGTTAGCTATTTACTTGTTTTGTGTTGCAGTCGACGAGTAACTTTTTAATTGGTTATTTTACGACGCTTTATCAACTGCGACTTACATCATGGGCTAGAGACCACAGAATTCCGTATTAACTTCGAAAAAATCCTGATAAAAATACTATATTTCGTGTTTTATAGCTAATTTAGTTGTATAATCGCAATAATTTCGTATAAATTGGAAAGTTATTTTATGTAAAAAAACTATGTTACGCACTAGGCGTCAAAATAATTATATAAAAAGGTTTCACACATCAATTTATTCAACAGATGCACAAGGAACCCCGACACATTTCAACACAGCAAGTGTAAATTCTGTATAATTCAACATGAGAGCTCGTAATGCCTCAATCACGTCAACTTTAACATTGAAAGTGTTGGATGATTGTTTCAAAACTATTTCTTTCAAAGTAAGACATGCTACACTGCAATGAGTACTTTTTATATCCTTGAAGTAACAATGTTTTAACCCTTTCTGTGAGTGCATTAACATTATCAACATATTTTATCTGTCCAATATTTGCTGGGTTGGATAATTTATTTAAATTTACAAACAATGAATATGAATCATGTAACTCGTATATTTCAATTTTTTTAATCACTAGTTTACTGACGACATGCTTAAATAATTGTTATATTTCAGTCTTTAAGTCCAGACTGAAATGGTTAATTAATTTGCCTACCGACTCCCCTACATTATTATAAATTACTATATTCATTCTACACTTCATGTCATCATGCGGCAATCTGTGGTCTCTCCTGTCCCTGTCCACCGCTGACCATGACTACTCACGCGCAAGTAAACAAACCGTACCTATAGTCAAGGAACAGCAAACCTGTTTCATCGGGCAACAAGTTTCGCTCCCTGATGATCATATAGACCAGCCGTGGAGAGAATGCGACTCGCGAGGACATTGTGGCTCGCAGTGAGAGCTATGCTTCTAATCTTCCCCAACCCCCAGCCTCTCACTCACTGCAGTCAAACTCCGTTCCATTTGTATTTCTCTCTGACCTGCGAGTGGCATATGTCTCCCTCGAAACCATGTATCTCTACAAAAACGAAAGTTTCAAATAGAATGGGAGGACGCATTTTTTTGCTGTCAATATGATGAGAATATTAAATGTATGATTTGTTCACGAGTATTACGAGGAAAACGGCTGTATAACATAAAACGGCATTATACTACACGTTACTCATAAACATTAAAATTTAGCTGTTAATAATAATAATAATAATAATAATAATAATAATAATAATAATAATAATAATATCATCATCATCATCATCTCTGTACGTCGAACCTTTTTCAGCAAATGTACGAATAATGCGGTTAGCTCTTCAATTTGAACTCACTGATTTACTATGTGATGTCAAATGAAAGCTAGATGTAAGGGCTTGAAAAATGTTGAAATTTCAAATCTTTGCCAAAAAATAAATATCCGAAGCTTCGTTCTTTCCCTTCCTCTGTTGAAGCCATGTTCGCTACAACTTACGTTTGTGAAAAATTATTTTCAACAATTAAAATAGTAAAAACCAAATTTAGATCACGACTGACAGACAAATACCTTCGTGATCAACTATGACTGGCAGTAAGTGACGTAATTCCTGATTTTGAAACTTCGTCGCAGACACAGTCTGAAGACAGTTAATTTTAGATTGTGACATTGTTAATTTATTCTTAATTCCTTTCTTCGTTACACGTACTAAACATTAGTTTGTAACCTTATACTCTATAAAATTATATTTAAGCGCTTGACGTAAGGAAAATGAAAATAAGTCAGACAGTTTCTTCACTTCCCCTTCGGGTGTCCGCCTCCCTCCATAGGTGCTATGCACGTTGCAGGTTACATAGTGGCTCGGCGCACAACTACATTTTCGCCACCGCTGATATAGACAGTAACTACTCACTTATATACAGCTACGAAAAAGAGCAGATCTTTTTCACTTTTATCTAACCATTTTGTCAAAATAAAGCGTTCGTGTTACTTGTAAAATATACTGTTCAGATCATGGAACTAGGAAGAAACTCATGACATTTGAATACTATAGAGTCGACGGCAATTCGGAAGGCGGTAGACTGCTAGCGTTTGCGTCGAGAGAGACTGATAGAGAGGGCAAGGCAGCGTGCAACATTGCCACATCGTACTTCACGCGCACGTGCGATACAAATAGCGCAGGAGAGAATTTAAATTATCAAAAGACAATAATGACCTTAGCCGTTGATTACTGTAAGCATGACACCAAAGAAACCCTCTTTCCTTCACTAACAATATTCTTTGCACGGTTCTCAATCCCACACCACATGCTTCTGCAGTCGTTTCTTGCGCGTTGGCAACGTTGCAGCCAGCATCAAGATGGCCGGCAGCGTTCTGGTCATCAACGTTTTTAAAATAATTATACACCTTAAACAATATTTGTGCGAGATCGTGCGTATTTGCTTGATTTCCGCACAAAACCAATCCGCGGGAAGTCTAAAATTCCACATTCAGTATTCCCAACCTAACACACACAACAATTTCCCTCTTCTTACCGCTTAAGTGATATATTGATTTTACTGCTTTAGGCTTTTAACATATTTTTAGAGACGTTCAATATAGTAATAATTATAAATTGGAAACTTACCACTGCAATTTCACCTAAATTGCACTGTCAATTATTGTTTTTAAATATTTGCAAAAATTTAGTAAACTCTACAACTCCACTAAAGTTACTGCATTCGTGATGCAAGTAACATTAAGGAATCCGTAAAAAAATCAACAAGATTCCAGACTCATCATAGACTGGGGGGAAAAACAGACAGACGTATATCACGGCCTGCTGGAGTATAGTAAACACAGAAAACATTTTAAAGCTACAATGTTGAAGATAGATATTTTTGTCTTGCAAATTTGCCGTCATTGAACAGAAACCAAGATGGAGATTTCATTGCAACTAATTAGAAATTCCTCTTTCAGGTATGTAATAAACGATCTTCGCACAAAATAATGTACGATACACGAGCGGTATGTTTTCTTTCAATTCTCGGAAATTAAAAAAGCTCAACTACGTTTCGCTTTTTCAAACTTTTCCTCGAACATGAAAACTTCAACATACCGCTCTTGTAACGCATATTACTATTTCCGCACCTGTTTGTGTAATACTTGTCTTTTTACAGTCTCTTCTTCCATTTATTTATCTTACACACACACACACACACACACACACACACACACACACACACACACACACACACACACACACACACACACACACACACACACAGTAAATGTTAGTTTTACTTATTCAATGTATTGAAACACTCACACGTGAACAAACGAACACGGGAAGTACTTGTTACAGACTGATTCCGATTGGTTCTACTGTACAAGCTTGTGACGTCACATACCAGAAATGCTACGGCGCATATAGCAGCGACCGCCTTCCGAACTGCCGTCTAGTCTAGTGTGTTAATAATATCAATAAACCGTTCCAGACGTTACTGATATGTACATTACGCGTATAGACACCAAACTAGTAAAAGTATTCTTCCCGCAGGGAAGAAGCAACTTTTGACAGTTCAGTAACTTCCATCTGCTCCCCGAATCCCTAAATCCCTAAGCCAATGGGAACTGGAGACGTCATTCGTCTTTCTGGCGCCACACATGAACTAAACACGACATTGTCACATAGATATACGGAGTGAAAGAGATATAAGTGCATTAATTTGAACTAGTAATAGATATCAATAAAACTTACAGATAAGTTCGAATAATCGTTTCTCTACCTATGTACAATGATTATGGAAAAAAAATCTAGTTTCTATTGAAGTGCATACTTTGCAACAGCGCAATGCTTTGTTTACAGCTGCGGAAGTACGAAGCCTCAAGCAGCAGTAGGTAATCAGTAAAGGATTCGCTTATAGTTGCACTGAAAGCTCTTAGAGGCCTTTCAGTGACAAGGCGATCGATAAAAGCTGATTTGTAGGTCAGTGTGCTTCCTAAAGACGAAAACTCATACATGCGCTGTTATCTTTACGAATAAAGTAAACAGAACGGAATACTTCATGATAACCTTGCAATTCATAATGAACAAACATAAGTAGGCTAATTCTCAACATCAGTAGACCTATTGTGAACAACAAAAAGCAATAAAATTTATTAACATATCCATACTTTCAGCTGAATTACAAAGTCCTCTATTTCTACAGGCTGCAATCACACATCCAGTCTGTAACATTATAGTTGTCACAGCAACGAACGTTCTCGAATTTAGCATTCTTCCGTCAGGAAATCTCATTCTTTAGCCTTAATGATTCATGGGAATTCTGTCTTCATTCCCCATAAATTAGACGCATATAATAATAATAACAATAATAATAATAATAATAATAATTCTTTATTTATACTGGCAGAGAAGAGGCCATAGGGCCTTCTCTTACACTCTACCAGGTCACAAAGTATACAATCAGTGAAAAATTTAACAAAAAGTCAAAGAACAGAATACTAACATATTACAAAAAATAATGATAATAGCATAATAAATAGACACTAAACAACATTAAAATAATACCATAATAGGAAAAAAAGAAAGTAAAATACAATGAAATATAGTAAAAGCAACTCATTTAGTACAAATAGTTAATATGAGGAACGTAAGGAAGAATATAACAAAATTGAATGTAATGAAATAATAAGAAAGGAAAGAAATACGAAAATTAAATAAAATTCACAATAAAAAGGGTATGATAATAAATTCATCTGGTGATCAAGAGAACAAAAAGGGGAAAGGAACAAAAAAGATATTTATATATTTTTACAAAACTATCGCAGAGAAAAGGGCTTATAACTGAAAGGAATCAGAATTGAAAAAATGAAATTTCAGTTTATTTTTGAAACTAGACAATGTCCGACAGTCTCTGATATGTTGTGGTAGGGAGTTCCAGAGATGAGCTGCAGAGACGGTAAAAGATGAAGAGTAGAAGGATGTTCTGTGTTTAGGAATGGAGAGTGTGATATGGTGTTGTGAGCGAGTATTTATTTCGTGATATGAGGACAAACGTTGAAAATGAAAAGCTAAGTAGCTAGGGTTAGAGTTTTGAAGAATACTGAAGAGTAAAGTGAGAGAGTCAATAGTTCTTCGCTAGGTATACACTATTAATAAAATTTGGCATTGTTCTCTATTGACTTCATCTTTAGAATTCCACGAAAAGTCTGGGATAAGACTTGCTATTGCTGAGGTATACAATGTAAGAATGCAAGTAAACGGTGTACCCTTACCGAGCAATCCTTAAGTGCAGCTTTGCCAGATATTCCTGAAGGATCCGTCACACTGTAAATGCGTGTTTAATGAGATAATTTTGCACAGTTATTACACAAATGAACATTTTTAGATAAAATTACAAAGGAATAGTGTTTTTATGCCAAATACTTTTTCTTGAACCTATCCACCTTCAGTTTTTGAGTTTCAACGCGAAAACGCAAGTAACAATGTCAGGACGATCAGTGGGTTTTTCATGTGGGAGTAAAGCAATAGCTATTTCAGGTCATTGTGGACTGTAGGTTTATATGCCTCTTATTTTATCAGTAAGTAATACCTTTTGGTCTTTCCTTAAGAACTGTAATTTTTGCGCTCTCTCGAGCCAATACTGAAGAGAATGACGCATATAAATATATACACCACACCGCCATTAAGTATATGAAAAAGACCCAATCCCACTTGATTAATAACTATAAAAATATTTGATTTTTATTAATAATATTATCTTACGTAAGTTTTGTAGCCGCCACTCAGTAAATTGTAGAAAATATCAAGATCTGATTTAAGATATTCCCTACATCTACTTATATAACCCCAAAACGTTTCACTTTCATATCATTAATATAGGATTAATATGTACAATTAATGAAAAATAGTCACATCATGGCATTAACTATAATAATATTTCATTTCTAATGGTAATATTGTCATCAAACCATCTCAAGTTTTGTAGATTTTAATATTACTTAGAAAATTACACACCGCAAAATCGGATCTGTAAATTATTTTTAGCAAGTCCTGAAGTTTTTAATAACCAACTGAATTTGAACTCTAAATATGTCAGCAATCCTGCAGGTCATGGCCTTCGTGTAATAGCCTATTGTTTATTGTAGTGTGTGTTTTGTTTTATTCTGAAATGCAATAATTAGTTCTCAAAATTGACGAAAGATGGATTTTCGAAAATAGGAAAATTATGTAGGAAAACTACGCTTCACTGAAAGTTGCTATTTTTCTGAAAATCCTTGGATGCCAAGCTTCAAAATGATGGGTCATTCATTAAAATCCGTTCAGCCGTTTTCCTGTAATTTCCATTATCAGTTCAAATTATATATATATATATATATATATATATATATATATATATATATATATATATATACTAGCCGTACCCGTGCGCTCCGCTGCACCCGTTAGAAATAAATATAAAGTAATTACATAATTAAAATAGGACATTTGATCCAGGGAACATTCGTGTTTGATATAAGGATAAATCGTTTATTATGTTACTTAATTTAAATTGTATTTGCATAATTAAAATGCGATAATTTTGATCCAGAGACCACTCATTTGGTCATAAAAATTATTTTAGGAAATACAGGAAACGAATGTACAGAATAGCCTATCAAGTTTTCTGTGCATAAGAAGCTATTTTAATCTTACCTGTCCTCGATTCACTCAGAAGTTACTGTAATAAGATTACAGAATTATGTCCATCTAGAGAAACTACACTTTCCAATGGTGAATTAATAATTAATTATACAAATCGGTTAATTTAGCTTCCGATATCACTTCATACAAACACACAAACATTATCTGTAGGCTAACGTTCATAGCTTTGGATTGTTGCTGTCCAAGGCCCCTTATAGACGAAGTCATTTGTTTTTTAATTCATTACACGGCCTTAGATGGCAGTTATTTTAATTTTAAAACTCATTTATCTCATTAAATATCAGTCCTATCAAAATTTTTCAAGGAATAAAACTTATCGGAAATTATTTTAAAAAAAACTTTTGTTACGTAACATTTTTCACAAAAATCAATAATAAGCGAGATATTTGAAAAGGTAACAAACATACAGACAGACAGACAGACAGACATACAAACAAAAATTTCAAAAAAAGCGATTTTCGGTTTCAGGGTGATTAATTATATATGTTAGGACCAATTATTTTTGGAAAATCGAAAATTACCAGAAAAATTTCGGCTACAGATTTATCATTAGTATATATATATATATATATATATATATATATATATCCGTCCTGAGTCCGGTCCTTGAAAAACAAGTAGACCTGAAAGAGACTGCTGGTATGTATTTGTGTTGTAAGTGTTGTTTATGTTTGTGTGTCTGTAAGGAAGTCATGTTTTGAACCCTCCGTTTGAACATACTTAGAGTTGCAGATCCTTGAATTTATAAATACAGCTGATTGTGGCAACTCGTTACTTCGTGCCCACTCTAGAAGCAACCTTTTATCAGTTCACCTTGGCCACACAATAACAAACAGTTTGTTGTTTTCAAGAATTTGTATCATAACTGTGTCGTGTCAGTGAGTGATTACAAGGGAACGGATTTCTATGTGCTAAAAAGAGAGATTTAGACTTTATAAAATCCAATTTAGGACTTTTAGGAGTTTTTTTTATAAAATTAACAGTTATTAATTTAATTTCAGTAAATATTTCATTTTAGGTGGAATGTATGTAGGTACCAGAGATCTGCATCGGACGTTCTCGCTCGAGCGCCAAGTAGTTCATAGCATAATCCGATAGGTAGCGCACATGCATGATGGGTAAAATTGTCACGAGCGATAAATCCTCGAACGGTATAAGCCGAGCGTTAGACATTCGTTCTTGTTAAAGTGATGAACTGTGTAGTAACATCATAGATGTTTATAATTTCAAAACTTTGCAGTGTTTAACTAACCTCTCCATAGTAAAACTACAAAACTTGCTTTAAAATGTAATATAAATGTTGTAGGTAAATGTTCCCCCCCCCCACACAGGAGTGAGTTTGTTTTTTCCACATCTGATAGATGTTACTGGATGTAAATGTAATTAATATAAACGGAGAACACAATCACGATAATGCAAGAACTGTATCAAGTTTTCTAGTAATAATAATAATAATAATAATAATAATAATAATAACAACAATAATAATAATCTCTAATAATTAGTGTATCAATCTTTTCAGTTGTAACAGTTGTGCAGCATGATTATTCCTTTTATTATATTTTCTGTGACGTTATCTCTGTACTAATATTGTTATTAATTTACTGATATATCAATAATATTTTGTGAAACGTTTCTACATTGTCGCAGTATATAGGCGGAACACTATGTATGGACCTATCATATTATATATGTGGTAAATCAAATAATGAATAATTATTAATTAGCAGTAACAACTGTATATCGAAGTTTTTCATACTATTTTATTTATAACTTCATGTTCCTGTTTTGGTACGTTCCATTGACTGTTCCATTAAACGTTTGTGATAAACGCAGAAAATAAAGCCTTATTTTTACCGTGTGAGCAAAACATATGTGTATCTTATCTGTCGCCTTCCATACAAGATAAGACATGTCAGTGAGATGACCTTGTACTGTGCTTCTATTTATTACGGGCGTATCACGACCGATCGTATCTCACTCGAGGGTGCGACACTCGACCGAGTTCAAGCGAGCGATTTAACTCCAATGCAGCACTCTGGAATGTACAAAGAACTAACAATGGGGCTACTGAACTGAAGACTCAAATTCTATCAGTGAAACGAGACAGATTGCTAATTGGTCAGTTTCATTTCGCATAACGGGGGTGCATTGACACGAAAACTAATGTGTATGTTGTCGCCTAGCTTGAACAACCTACGACCAGTAGCGGCTGGTGATCGAAATTCTCGGTGAGGCCAGATGCAACTAGTTTAAGTGCCTCCGATAGGAAATATTTATTCATGATATTAATTATTGTTGTTATATTATCATTATTACTGTATTATTATTATTATCATTATTACTATTAATGAAAAATAATAATTTCACTCACCAAATAAGCAGTTATGCTGTGAGTTTCAGTGTGATGAAGCAACCCATATTATGTGTTTAAATTCCCCTTTCCTTCTTTTCTTTTTATTTTTTTCCTTTGACAGCAACAAACAAGGCCAACAGAGAAGTTTATTTTGCACCACATTACTACTTAACCATTTATGTTGCCCATACCAGGATACAATAGAAACTTGCGTTTTAACAAAAATTGTCGGCGATGTCGTAGCTATCTCGGCAGGCTCTCTCTTTATTTAAAACTTCCTTTCTTTCAATATTATTTCTCCTCGAAAAAGGACACTCTAAGAAGAATTAACTACACCAGCATTATTTCTCGCATTTGTTTCTGTTTATATTTTCCCGAAATACATAGCAACATTGGCCCAGATTCACTACTGTACTACGAAGTACAATAGTAAAACACCCTCGCTTAAATCATAAACTAAGACATAAGGGGAGAGAATAGTGTGGGTCTCTGCCTGCCAAAAAGCTGGAATTTTTGTTATTTATGGTCTATTTAGGAAGACAAGTCACCATTGCTATTCCCACTCCCACTTTACCCTCGAGGCCGACCTATGGATGGGAGGAGTGAAAGCTGACCACGCCACGAGGCCAGACGAATTGTGCCTCAGCTACAACGTTTTAAGCGCAAACTCAAAGCCCGCGGAAAGACACGAAATGCATAAGCCAGACCCGGCACGAGCAATCCTGGCCTAAGAAACAAATTTTACTGCAAAACAGGTCTATATACATCACAAGCCAGACCCGGCACGAGCGATCCTGGCCTCAGGAACAACTTTTATTGCAAAACAGGTCTATAGACATCACAAAGTTTTCAAATGCTTCTACAGCGACATATGCTTAATTCAAATAATTAATCTATACTAATAATAAATCTGTAGCCAAAATTTTTCTGGTAATTTTCGATTTTCTAAAAATAATTGGTGTTAACATGTATAATTAACCATCCTGAAACCGAAAATCGCTTTTTTGAAATTTTTGTTTGTATGTCTGTCTATCTGTCTGTCTGTATGTTTGTTACCTTTTCACGCGATAATGGCTGAACGGATTTCGATGAAAATTGGAATATAAATTAAGTTCGTTGTAACTTAGATTTTAGGCTATATGGCATTCAAAATACATTATTTAAAAGGGGGGGTTATAAGGGGCCTGAATTAAATAAATCGAAATATCTCGCTTATTATTGATTTTTGTGAAAAATGTTACATAACAAAAGTTTCTTTAAAAGTGATTTCTGATAAGTTTTATTCTTTGAAAAATTTTGATAGGACTGATATTTAATGAGATAAATGAGTTTTAAAATTAAAATAACTGCCATCTAAGGCGGTGTATTGAAATAAAAAACAAATGACTTCGTCTATAGGGGGCCTTGGACACAACAATCGAAAGCTATGAAACACAGCCTACAGACAATGTTTCTGTGTTTGTATGAAGTAATATAGGAAGCTAAATTAACCGATTTGTATAATTAATTATTATTTCATCATTGGAAAGTGTAGTTTCTCTGGATGGACATAATGCTATAATGTTATTACAGTAACTTGTGAGTGAATTGAGGACAGGTAAGATTAAAATAGCTTCTTATGCACAGAAAACTTGATAGGTTATTCTGTATATTAATTTCCTGTATTTATTAAAATAATGTTTATGAACATATTCATTTTTATCTCAGAGAATTAACGAACAACGAGAGTGTGTTGATTTAGTATGCAGTAATAGTACGTTAGCTTAGTAATCCATTATTTTATAATTCAAATTTTAACTATGCTCAATTGAATCGTGTTAAAATACATAAAATATATATGCAATAAATGCAATGCAAAAAAATTGGGTAATGAGCCAAGCATATTATGTTGCGCTGTTGTAAAAGCTGTTCCTCCTGAGATTCAAGAGCTCCCACAACAAATTAAAAACTTTCTAATTCGAGTACATCCGTTATCAACACACTTTTTGCATAATATAATATAATATAATATAATATAATATAATATAATATAATATAATATAATATAATATAATATAATATAATACTATATAAACATAATAATAAATCTGTAGCCAAAATTTTTCTGTTAATTTTCGCTTTTCCAAAAATAATTGGTAATAACAATTAATAACATATTAAAGAACTTGTCATTGCACCAAATGAGTGCTCTCTGGATCAAAATGATCGCATTTTAATATTTTAAATACAATTTAAATTAAGTAACATATTAAACGATTTATCTTCTATCAAACACGAATGTTCCCTGCATCAAACGTCCTATTTTAATTATGTAATTACTTTATATTTAACGTCCTATTTTAATTATGTAATTACTTTATATTTATTTCTAACGGGTGCAGCGGAGCGCACGGGTACGGCTAGTACGTTATATAAAAAAAACAAAATTTGATTTCAGTTAAGCCAATTGACTGAGGCCCGGCCTCACTTGCCTCAGTCAATCAGTTGCCACTGCCTATGATTCCTTTTATACTAGGATGGGTTTTCCCCAAACGAACTTAGGTAAAATCTTCTTCTCTCCCCTTCTAAGACAATATGGAACGCATTTGCCATACCAGTGTTTGTCTGTAAGAGAATTCTTTTATATTTTAAATAGCATTTTTGTAGTTTTTTTGGCATTTTTACATTTTAAGCACCGATATTTTTATTTTAAATATACGCGAAATACTAAAAAGGAGCTTTTCCAACACATAGTTTTTTATTCATTTATAGGAATTTATTGTTAATTTTATGCGTTTTAGGTCCTATAGAATCATAATAGAGTGATCCTGTGTACACGAAACGTAGAGATAATCTCAATATAGTACATTATTGCAAGGAGCCTATAATGATAGTAATTAAGAAGCGAGTACGGATGTTTATGAAACGAGCGTAAGCGAGTTTCATAATTTTCATACGAGCTTCTTAATTACCATTATAGGCGAGTTTCATACGACTTTTTATGCTCGACCATATTTCTAACTTGAAATTATTCAGATGTATACATTTTATTTGTATTTTACAAGATCGGAAGTGACCTTGTTCTAGGTCGTGAATTGTGAGATTTGCGCAGACGCGAAAGTATTGATTTTTTTCCGAGGAACAATAATGTCATTGACCTTGATGTAATCCCGTTAAACTTGATATAACCTTGATTATTGAATTCGACATTGAAAGACGAAATGACAAATTGAATGTATTTGAATATTATTTACAATTAACGATAATTATTATAGTAACAGAACATAACCTTCTGCGACAGTATTGGATTTCCAGCCTCCGTGACTTTTCGCTAATTCTCTTTCGATTGCATATCCGAGAATAATCGATACTTGCGGTTTTATAACAGTACAAAGCTGACTTGTCATTGGCTGAACACCTGTAAGCTGAGTTGTCATTGGCTGAACACCTGTACTTTAATGAGTAGGTGTACTTTAATGACATGCATTAAAGGACTACTACCTGGTGTATAATTACTACATTTCGGCATGGTCGAGCATAAACATAGTTTAGCTCTAGGACTTAGCAAACAAAATAGGTACGGGACTAGAAATCCGTTCCCCAGTGATTACAAACGAAATGCGAAGAGGAATTCTAAAAAAAGCGAGAGGTGTCTTTTGAATAGATAAGTTAGAGTTCGCTGCTAAAACATGCAGAAAGGATTCTAGGTCGAATGTTCTCTGCCGTATGTAAATCATCAAACAGCTTCTATTTTATAGCACTGTCTTATGTCGGTTTGAAACTTGATGTGTAATAAGTAAATCATCTAAGTAGTCAAGTTTTATAAGTGCAGGAAAAATCGAAATATGTTCATCCTGCTCAATAAATCATTGTATAGCGAAGAATTAAGAATTTTTATGGTGTAATAATTTGGTCAGGAAATGTCCGGAATGTGCGAATGTAGACGTACACGACTTCGAACAACCCTATAAAATAGATTAGGACTCACTATAAAATAGAAATGTAACTGTATGCATGGTATTATTAATCAGTAAAGTTATAGAGGTAAAAATAGGTAGAAGATTACGAATCGATAACGCACTCTACGCCGACTATGCAAGTACGTCTAATGCGCGTGTTCCCGGCCGGGAGCTGAGCTGAATTCTCTGTACAATACAAATACATGCGAAGCAATAAGAGTTTTTATCTCTTAGTATATGTACAAGTGCTTGCATATATATTTATAGATTCAGTTTACAAAGTTTAAAATTAGTCTGTATAAAAATGAGTAATGAAAACCACTTGTTTCGATATGTTTAGCCTATATAATATAGGTATAAATATATAACAGTGCTGAAATAATTAGATATAGGTAGAACGCAAGTAATTACGAATATTCAGAAACGTCATAGAAGAGAAGTGACATCGATTGGTTTGAAAAAAAAAAGTTAATTATTATGCACCTAGTTCTGTGACCAAAATATAATGCATTTTTTTATTTTAAGTCACTTTCTTCTAATCACAGGCAATTTTATTGGTTTCAATGTCATATTATAGGCCATCTTTTGGCGTTTAAGTCATGCAAATCCAGGCTATCATAAGTATTTTATTGGTTTCAATGTCATATTATAGGCCATCTTTTGGCGTGTAAGTCATGCAAATCCAGGCTATCATAAGTATTTTATTGGTTTCAATATCATATTATAGGCCATCTTTTGGCGTGTAAGTCATGCAAATCCAGGCTATCATAAGTATTTTATTGGTTTCAATGTCATATTATAGGCCATATTTTGGCGTTTAAGTCATGCAAATCCAGGCTATCATAAGTATTTTATTGGTTTCAGTGTCATATTATAGGCCATCTTTTGGCGTTTAAGTCATGCAAATCCAGGCTATCATAAGTATTTTATTGGTTTCAATGTCATATTATAGGCCATCTTTTGGCGTTTAAGTCATGCAAATCCAGGCTATCATAAGTATTTTATTGGTTTCAGTGTCATATTATAGGCCATCTTTTGGCGTTTAAGTCATGCAAATCCAGGCGATTATTGTATTTTATCCTGTGAAGGTCTACAAAACAATAGCGACTACGAAAAGAACACTTAAATGTATAATTTCGCTATTTATGCAGGAATGGAAGGTAGTCAAGAAAACAACGTTGTTATGATCATCTTTCGCGTCATCAATTTTCAAGGAATGGTGGTCCCTTCTAACCCGCTCCATTCTCGTTGTTATATTTCTGAAGCAGCACTAGAGAATGGAAGTTATATAATATATTTTATATATAATGTATGGGAACTGGAGAAAATATGCTTGACATTTTTCTTTCATTAATGATAGAGAGGATGTTACAAATTTTCTTTGTCAAGACAGATGAGTTAGTTCACTGATTGTCGATGTTAGTTTTTCTTTCCTTTGAACAAGATTCAACACGGTACATACAGACGTGGACAAATTATTATCAAAATGGAAGATTTTTATTATACATTTTTACAAAATATGACTCTTCAATTCAGAATACAGTTGACATTTTTGCGTATTTACACATTAAAAAAAATGAAGATTTGTATTGTATATTTTCAAAATTTGACTCTTCAATTTGGACTACAGTTTATATTTCGGATATTTCCAAATTATTAGCGAAACTGAAGATTTTTATAATATATTTTTACTAAATTTGACTCTTCAATTTAGACTGCACTGACATTTTTGTATATTTGCAAGTTATTAGCAAAACTGAAGATTTTTATTATATATTTTTACAAAATTTCATTCTTCAATTTAGAGTGCAGTTGACATTTTTGCACATTTACAAATTATTAGCAACATTGAATATTTTCATTATATATTTTTTCAAAATTTGACTCTTCAATTTAGAATACAGTAGACATTTTTGCATAGGCCTATTTCAATCTACTGTATGATAGAAATATGCAAAATTGTCAACTGTAGTCTAAATTGAAAAGTCCAATTTTGTAAACATAATTATCATAAAAATCGTAAATTTTGTTAATAATTTGTCCACGTCTGTACATTGTGTTCACATGTTAAGAAAAGGAAACAACGAGCAACATTTTTCAATTATACGATGAATGATGAGTGGAACGGAGAAAAATTCTCTCCGGCACCGGGATTTGAACCCGGATTTTCAGCTCTACGTGCTGACGCTCTATCCACTAAGCCACACCGGATTCCCATCCCGATGTCGGATCGAATTCTCTAGTTTAAGTTCCACCTCTTGGGTTCCCTCTAGTGGCCTACCCTAATGCACTGCGTCATAGATGTATGACAGTGGCACAATGTCCACACATGTGCAGAGGTGCACTCGTTACGAGTGACTAAGTGGCCGGGATCCGACGGAATAAGCGCGGTCTTAAATCACAAAATGATTATTTTTCACATATCATATATTATTATGATGTATCGAAGTACATAAGATATTTCCGTGCAGAAATTCTGCTTCATCATACGATGAAATATGAGTGGAACGAGTGCATCTCTGCACATGTGTAGACAATGTGCCACTGTCATACATCTACGACGCAGCGCATGAGGGTAGGCCACTAGAGGGAACCCAAGAGGTGGAACTTAAACTGAGAGGATTCGATCTAACATCTGGATGAGAATCCGGTGTAGCTTAATGGATAGAGCGTCAGCATGTAGAGCTAGAAAACCCAGGTTGAAATCCTGGTGCTGGAGAGAATATTTCTCCGTTCCACTCATCTTTCATCGTATGATAAAGCAGAATATCTGCACGCAAATATCATATGTAGGCCTACTTCGGTACATCATAATAATATATTTTTCAATTAGCTATAAGGAACCTAGCGAGAATCCGTTCCTGTATATTTCGAATTTATAAATAAAAATACCAGACTATTTCCATATCTCTGTTCGCTTGTAAAATGAGCTCACAAACGTTTCAAATTATTTTGGAGACAGCGTTAAGGAAAATCCAGAACTAGGGCTTCCATTCTTAGAAATATTTTCTTCTATGTTTAAAATAGCACAATTGTCATGGCTGGTAAATAAGCGGACATCATATCGTTACTGTCAGGAAAAAGTCGTCTAAAATAGACATTTTATCTTTTCCTCAGTGTCGTCTGGTGAACCTGTCCAGTGACTGTTTCTTCGAAACTATAAAAACACGAAGGCTATCTTTTCTTAGGAAGTAAATACTATATGCATAAACAGACGTGTTTATACAACATGCTAATTTATAATACTGGCTGCACAGTTTTTTTAGTCTGTTCCTTATCGCAGAGCTTCCCAACCTTTTGTGTGTCACGGAAGTCATACTTCGTTTTGACGGAACTGTACGACGTTTTGAATAATTTACACCAGTAAACATGTTCTACTCATTAAAAATGTCAATAATGCATAGAATTAACCATTCTTAATAAATTGATAGCGATATTTAATACTTGGTTCAGCCTTTGAATATAATCTGAAAGCACAATAGTATTGCGATACAAGCGTGGTAAGTGTATTATAACTAGGAGCCGGATGTTGATGATATAAAAATTTACTTAAAATGATCAATACAATGCCCTGAAAGTAATGGAAAAATGACATAAAATTAAAAGAAAATGATATTGAAATAGTATTAAAAAAACTCGCACCACATCACTATAGATTTTAATCAGAGTTTACATTGTTTTTCAATCAGGGGTAGTCCATGTCAGTGCCTTCATTCTCCGTATCCTTCTCCTTCCGCTCTTCAATTTTGTTACCAGACTTTCCAGATGACGGAGTGTGAATGAGAAACCAAAATGTGGGCACAGCATGCATTCTTGCAATCTTTGTGTTAAAAATACTGTCTACTATCCTTCCAAACCATATTGGGGACACAACATCCTATTGTCCAGAAAGCGGGTAAAGTTCTCCCCTTCCAAACGTAAATTCTAAAGACACCCTCGTACCGACAAAAGAACAGTAGCGGTCAAAACCCTCACTTACTAAACTGTTGCCAAGCATTTTATATTATTTTCGTTGTGTGAGGTGAAGTCTTCAGTGGAATGAAGGATGGAATTTAGAGTTTGGTCCAACTATAAAACTCAAACTTTACTGTTGTTCACCTATTCAGTAGGTAATTACTACTGATCTATTTGCTTAGAATAGTAATATGCGTTACAAGAGCGGTATGTTGAAGTTTTCATGTTCGAGGAAAAGTTTGAAAAAGCGAAACGTAGTTGAACTTTTTTAATTTTCGAGAATTGAAAGAAAACATACCGCTCGTGTATCGTACACTATTTTGTGCGAAGATCGTTTATTACATACCTGAAAGAGGAATTTCTAATTAGTTGCAATGAAATCTCCATCTTGGTTTTTGTTCAATGACGGCAAATTTGCAAAACAAAAATATCTATCTTCAACATTGTTGCTTTAAAATGTTTTCTGTGTTTACTTTACTCCAGCAGGCGGTGATACACGTCTGTCTTTTCTTCCCCCCCCCCCAGTCTATAAATGCGAACTTAAAACAAACGGCTTCCTTAATGTTACATGCATCACGAATGCAGTAACTTTAGTGGAGTTGTAGAGTTTACTAAATTTTTGCAAATATTTAAAAACAATAATTAACAGTGCAATTTAGGTGAAATTGCAATGGTAAGTTTCCAATTTATAATTATTGCTATATTGAACGTCTCTAAAAATAATATGTTAAAAGCCTAAAGCAGTAAAATCAATATTCACTTAAGCGGTAAGAAGAGTGAAATTGTTATGTGTGTTAGGTTGGGAATACTGAATGTGGAATTTTAGACTTCCCGCGGATTGGTTTTGTGCGGAAACCAAGCAAATACGCACGATTTCGCACAAAAATATTTAACAGGCCTATCTGTTAAAAAAAAAAAAAAAAAAAAAAAAAAAAGAAAGTAAAATGCATTCCAAATGATCTAAAAGTTCTTCAAAGTATTAAAAATGACCAAAAAAAAAATGCCGAAAAATATAAAAATGACCTATTAGTTCAAAAACGTAAAGAAATGCAAAAAATGCAATATAAGAAATTAATTTTCATGTTTATACTGTATTAACATAGAAAGGATTTCCTTATTAATAGGCATCGTCTTAATGTGAAAAATAAGAAGATGGCTTTTCATCAACATCCGCCCCCTAATTAAAACAGAATCGAGGAAAAGTTAGAGAATACGAGACGAAGTCGAACTCTGGACATTGAAGACTGGAATTTATAGAATTTAAGACGCTAAAAATGCCAGTTTTGTACACAAGACATGTAAGTCAAGAAAATTCTATTTCTGTTTAACTCTGTGAGCCTGCGTCTGAGGAAGAAAAGGAAGTATTTTAACAAGCTGAGAAAATTTAGAGAACATGATAAAGTTAAGCTCAACAAATTAAAATATCGCTTAGTTCTGCGTACCTCGCGGACCAGAAGAGGTCTGTGGACCACAAGTTGGGAACCACCATTTTATCGAAACTCTCAGTCGATGTATTTCTTTCAGATTTTTTGTCTCGTTTTGCCCATCGTCAAGAAAAATGACATCTGTAAGCTATCATTTCAATCTCCAAAGGTAGATACACACAAAATTAAGTCACATAAGAGTTTCAATTATAACAATTATTCAGGGTTACAGAGGTTCTGATTTACAGGGAATGGCTCCACTTTCAGTGTGGAATCTTCATACTTCCTCCTAGCTGATATTTTGAACAGAGGTAATAGAACTGCTTACCGGGCAGGACATGGAGTATCCTTAAATTTGAATACAAATGGATTTTTTGTATATCCGAGTTTTGTGCCGACTGTGCTGCCCAACTAAACTGGCAATTCATAGGCATTCTTCTCTAGCATTGCTATTTGTATATCATGCCTCTGTTGTAGGTTCACTGTACGTTACAGGCGGATGAGTCAATTTATAAATAACATTTATTTATTTATTTATTTTATTGCTAGTAAGTTTCAAATAAATACACGTTAATACAATATAATATAAACTAACCCACTCCTGAATGGATAAAACGTATATTAATAAAATAAATACATAGTCTTTTAATTCTGCCAAACAAAGTGAATTAGAAGAACATAAGTCAAACCATTATAAAGAAATAAGAAAACCCTGTAATAATATTTTATAAATTTTCTTACTCATAATATTCATAATAACATTTTATTTTTTCCTGAATTTTATTTTTCGTACTGGAATTATGTAAGTTCTTCCCTTTTAAAATAAATAATATAATTCAAATAGTTAAATACAATACATTTAAGTTATTTTTGACAGTCTTTTGCTTTCTGAACAAAGATTTACTCTGTACTTGTGTTTGTCATTAATAGAGGAGTCTCGGGTTCGATCACCAGTCTGGCTGTGATGAAATTTATGATGGACCAAGCAGACATTATAGAACAGGCCTGGACACTACGGCCCGTATTCATAGACATTCTTAGCGCGGGCGAACTAACGTTTTTCGTATTCATAAACCAGTGTTAGCGATGTTTAGCTTAAATGTAATTCTGTTTATAAGTATGCATAAGGGTGTAATTATTTGACTTATTTGAACTGTTGTATCAGTGAAGCGTGGTGAGTCAGTGAAGTTATGGTTTTACAGTGCAGTGAATAGTTCCGATCAGTGATAATTTATAGCATCAATGAAATGTGTTCTATAGTGTCAGTGAAATGTGTCCTAAAGTGTCAGTGAAATGCGTCATAGCCACTACAGTGAGTGAGATGAGAGTAAAGTGAAAGACTATTGAAACTTATGTAGGGCCTATACATATGTAGGTTGTATTGTAAAATTAGGTATTTTATGTTTTATTATTAATTGTAATTATTGTGTTAAATTGTATTGTGTATTCTTATTGTATTGTGTGTATAATTGTATTGTGTACTGTATAATTGTTTTGTGTATTGTCAATTTTATTGTGTATTGTTTATCATTTTATTGTGTATTGTTTATATTGTGTATACCACTGCCACCGTGTGCTTGCCCACTTGCAGTGTAAATAAATAAATAAATAAATACATACATACATACATACATACATCATATCATATCATATCATATCATATCATATCATATCATATCATATCATATCATATCATATCATATGAATTCCATACAAGTAACCAGTTGATAGCCGGGGCTAATTTAGCACGCTCGTAACGCGGGCCAACGAAATGTCTATGAATAGTACCCTATTAGATCAATTGAGTCATTACAGAATTCCCCTTAACTCTCCACTCCACTTTCCCCGGCTGAGACTAGTAGACTGGCAGTTAAGCACTACTCAATGACGGACGGACGAACTTTCGGCCCTCGCTGGTCATCTGAAATCCATCACTAATGCAGTGCCCACTGTGCGTTTTTTGTTTATAAAGCAGGGTAAGCGGAGAGAACATGGGAAGGGGTTTCAGAGCTCCGTTCCACTTCCCCGTTGTGCCCAAGGCTATTACAGAGAATTTTTTTTAGGGTACTCACGTTTCCATCTTCCATTCCACCAACACTCTCCGACTGACCCTTACGTCATTTAACATGTACAATAGTTAAAAACAGACTGGAGTGAAGTCTTGTAGGTAATAAGGATTTCCGATGTAGATGGGACTGCGGTTCGCCTCTCGAAAAGTCATACAGCGAACGCACAGATTGAAGTGAGTGGGTAAAATAATAATGTAACCTTCATTGCCATAGAAGTGAAACTATTAAAATCTTTCTTTCTGGTAAACAGAAACACAATCTTAGACGCTTGACATGTAGTAAATAAAATGTTTCAAGAATAGCGACATATTAAGGCTCTTGTAGCAATTTATTATTGATAGGCGCACAACAAGACAGCATTCAGGTTGATGCACGTGACCACAAATGGACATGGACGCGTCTGGCAGCAAAACAGTTTTTTTATACCTGTCTCGCAGTCATAACAAATACATAAAAATGATTTAGAATAACAACTTATTATTGTGTTTGTTTGTAGGTAAGACATGATGTAACAGCTTTTCATAAACAAAAGACTATGTTACGTAGTCGGAATTTTGCAACTGCTTGTCGGTCATGTGATTCATGCTTAAAAACTTGTGTTCGATGTCTGGTACTCGTTTTACGTACTTCTTGTTTATAATCTGTGTAGAAATCCTTTAAAAATCTACTCAATGCATCTATTTTTATCGCAATCACGTCTTCTGTGACTTTTTTGCTGGACTACTGGTCAGATTTTGTACCTATACGGGCATACAAGATTTTCATCTCAAATTAATGCATGTAAATTGTAATAGTTTACACTAAAATAATTACCGATTTTTATTTAAAAGAAATAACAAAATGACGGATAACACAACTGATTTTTACTTGCTCAAAGAAACTAGTCTTTCGTGCCCCCATGGGCTGCATAATTTGTAAAAATTTAAATTACTGTTTATTTAACGACGCTCGCAACTGCAGAGGTTATATCAGCGTCGCCGATGTGCCGGAATTTTGTCCCGCAGGAGTTCTTTTACATGACAGTAAATTTACTGACATGAGCCTGTCGCATTTAAACACACTTAAATGTCATCGATCTGGGCCGGTATCGAACCCGCAACCTCGAGCACAGAAGGCCAACGCTATACCGACTACTCTACCGAGGCCGACTTCATGATTTGTATGCATATCCTAACTCGTACAGGAAGCAAATCTCAACCATTCATTCGATCTTACTCTTCAAAAGTTGACACCAAGATAATGATGATGATGATGATAATAATAATAATAATAATAAAATAAAAATTATGGTTTATTTAACGACGCTCGCAACTGCAAATGTTGTATCAGGTCGTCGGTGTGCCGGAATTTTGTCTCGCAGGAGTTTTTACATTCCAGTAAATCTACTGACATGATCCTGTCGCATTTAAACACATTTAAATGTCCTCGACCTGGGCCGGGATCGAACCCGCAACCTCGAGCATAGAAGGCTAGCGCTATACAAACTACGCTACCGAGGGCGACGAAATAATAATAATAATAATAATAATAATAATAATAATAATAATAATAATAATAATAATAATAAAACAAATCCGTGGCGCGACAGTCCATGCATTGTTGAGGAGGAGACCACTCAGAGAGAGAGAGAGAGAGAGAGAGAGAGAGAGAGAGAGAGAGAGAGAGAGAGAGAGAGAGTCAAACCTAAAAGACCGGCATTCTCGGCACTACAGTCTGGCAAGCAGATCGAAAGCTCTCATGGATAATGTTCTTGCCGTCTCACGACACTACAGTCTGGCAAGTGAGCTTTCGCGTAACTAGAGAAATTATTTATTTACGGGAATGAAAATAATATTACTTGAACTAGAGAACAGTTCTTAAAATATCATTAAGTTCTATAAACATTTTACATCTGTAAAAAGTGCTGGAATATTCTATAAGCGGGATGCTACACAGTACTATTACAGCTCATAAGAAAAGGCTTGAGACCTCTCGACGAGAATCGTCATGAAACTTTCTGGGTTGAACAAGCATGAAACCAAAGTAACTGGTGCGAAGTGCGGCATTTCGCAATCGCCTGTAAACCCTTTAACATGACTTATGAAAGTGGAGGGCGCGCCTATAGTGGAGCACATTTTGAACTATTGCTCTGAAAATCAGGTACAATTCTCTCCATTTACTCACATAAATAATTCACTGGTTACGCGAAAGATTACTTTCCACACTGACAGTATCGCGAGACGACAAGAAGGTTATCCGCGAGAACTGGCGATCTGCTTGCCAGACTGTAGTGCCGAGAGACGGCAGGAATGTCGGTCACTTAGGTTTGACTCGTTCTGTTCATGGAGACGTATAATAGGGAGAAAAAAAGCCAGACAGAAGGGATATAATTGGAATTCCCTTAAACGTACATTGCCCAAAATAGTTAGATGACGATTATGGGTCCTATTTTAAGGACTGAACAGAAGATTAGTATTATTTATTTTTATGTTGTAATGATTTCAGTTGTTATTACTTTTCTAGTTATGGAATTAGTATTTAAAAGTGAGAGAATATTGAAAAAAGTATTAATTGTTCATAACGAGTTTCCAGGTATATGTATTACTTTTCAAGGAATCAACAGTACTATATAAACAAATTGTTCACATGACAAGTATATTTTGTGGTCTCCGAATACAGAAATAGTCTTTTCAACTGACTATAGAAAAAGTTGATCTTTTATTACAAAAATGATCTGGTCATGCGATTTTCCGTAGGTATAGGCTATTTCAAATTAGATTTGTTACAAGGAAGAAATTTTGATTGTAGGTCTACGACTTGTGCAAAAAGGTAAGGCTTTACAGAAAAATACTGCCTTTTTTGTTTATACTATTTCCATAAGTATTACGTTAATGTTACGAATTGTTTGTGTAGATATCATAGATGGCATGTCGAAAAAGATACGAGGGAGAGTCAAAAAGTAACCTTAATAATGGTTTTATTAATTGAATATGCACAATAAGACTACAAACACTTATTACTTTACAACATAGTCCCCACTACGTTCAATGCAAGTGTACCTGTTATGCTAAGCTTATGTTGAAAAATGATGAAGTGTTTGTAGTTTTATTGTACAGTAGTGGCAAAAAAAACCGGACCGACCCTTGTAGCTGATTTCAGAGCCTTGTTTACCGTAACAGCACTGGTAACTAAGACTTTCGTAGTTCGAATCCTCCTGGGAAGGAAACTTTTTTTTGTTCCTTATTCAAATTTATTCCCAATACTT
Source organism: Periplaneta americana (assembly GCF_040183065.1). Classification (NCBI taxonomy): domain Eukaryota; kingdom Metazoa; phylum Arthropoda; class Insecta; order Blattodea; family Blattidae; genus Periplaneta; species Periplaneta americana. The sequence goes on from NC_091121.1 coordinate 156,192,076, forward strand.
TTCGATTGCAGCGATATTTTATTACTTAATTAACTTATTATTCCCAGAACATGAATTTTACCAGTTTATTTTCTAATGGCTTTCGAAACTACAACAATTTCAATAGATTACTCGCTATCTTGTGAATGCGGGCGTGGCATGCGCAGTGGCTCATTTCGGGGACTTTGATTATTCCGTCGGTCCGGTTTTTTTGCCACTACTGTACATATTAAAATAGTAAAACAATTATTAAGGTTACTTTTTGACTCTCTCTCGTATTTTTGGTATCAGTGATGCTGAAAACGTGCATTTCCTTGAAAATCTCGGAATAGACTTTGCAGCTTCACGAAACTTTCTCTTGCTGCTGCGCTTAATGAGAAAGTAAAAATAGCGAGAAAGAATAAGCCGACGTCCCCGTCAAGAAAACAAACGTGTCTGCGAGGTCACGTTGAGGGGGAGTTACTCGGTCGGCACGTTGTAAGTACGCGCGCTTCCGTGGATGGCCAGTGACAGCTCCAGAACGGGAAGGACGCAAAACAAAACAGATATATCACTAGTGGCGTGTGGCATGTGCACAATGCTGCAAATGTGACGTGTTTTGCAACTGATTGCGGTGTCGTATGTCTTGCTGTTTCTAGAAATTTATACTGCGCACCTGAGGGTGGTCTTTTGTTTAGACATCACGACCTCAGTGTCACGCCTTCTAATAACGAGTACAGTTATTTCTATAATTAAGGACATCGTCGTATAGAGAATTTACTGATGACAGTGATGACTAGGGATGGAGCTTCGGACATCGAACCTATGAAGTTAACTACGTCGCATCCTGTACAGGGACATCGTTTTGGGCAATATCAAGCTCCGCAACAGAAAAGAAAACCCTCGTCAACCTTGTATCAAAGTGCGCAACTATCTCCCCACATTGGTTACCCCCACTCTTTCACATCAATACTAAGCAAATTGCTTTCACACTTCAGAGTAAATAAATTAGTAGGCCTAATGTCAATATTGTGTACTCCGTTCTAGGCTTAGGACTACTTGTAGAGCTTCATGAACCTCTTGCTAGTTTTAAGTAGTCTTGGATTAAGTTTTCTTCTTTGCGTGTATAAGTTCCTTCTTGTTAGATTTATATCTCTGGTCGTTATTATCAAGCTTCGCAACAGAAAAGAAAACCCTCGTCAACCTTGTATCAGAGTGCGCAACTATCTCCCCACACTGGTTACCCCCACTCTTTCACATCAATACTAAGCAAATTGTCTTCACACTTCAGAGTAAATAAATTAGTAATGTCAATATTGTGTACTCCGTTCTAGGCTTAGGACTACTTGTAGAGCTTCATGAACCTCTTGCTAGTTTTAGGTAGTCTTTGCGTGTGTAAGTTCCTTCTTGTTAGATTTATATCTCTGGTCGTTATTTCCTCGCTTATTTCTTGTGGGGCTGAGCAGATTTCTCTCCTGATTAATTTTGAAGGTCTGTCGAACAAGTCTTCTTCACTGGCTATTCGTTTCGCGGCATTTGTAATCATATGACTGTGTACGGTTGCATCTTCTTCATGGTTGTGATTTCTTCCTGTATTTAAAAAGAATGTCACCTTCTGCTGCGCGCGCACACGGAAAATAGTACCCGAGCTATCACAGTAGGGGAGGGGAAAACGGTGGGGGTAGTTGATATTGTTGTGACCGCGAAGCATATTTGCGGAGTTTGAATATATATTTGCGGAGCTTGATAACACCGCATCATTTTATTTTTACTTCAATTTTTATTGTACCTGAGTTTTTGAATGTACTTCACTCCCACCCTTTCTACTAACGAAGTTCCAACTGTCCTTCACACTGAACCAAGGCCGCATATAGTAAACAGTACTGAGTTAGTGAGTATAATACGTTCCAGAAATTTATTCGCGTTTTCCAGTGACGAAAACTTCCAATATTAAATCATATTTTCGCACAGGTCATCCATTTGCCTACGTCGCATCCCGATTTCCACAACCTGCTTTTGCTCGCCCCTCTGTAAAGGCTAGTGGCTGGGCTATCTTAGCTCTTTTCTGAAAACATTAATTTCTGTTAGGAATTGGACGTCTACGTAATATTACACAACTGTTTAAAATAACTTAAATAAAAGGGACTCGTTAAGTAATTAACTGTCACGTGATTTCTACCCTTTCTACGATCCTGCGACATAACCACTTGGACGGACAGTAGATAGCATGTCTGAGTAATTTTATTTGTGCGGGTCGGGCAGAAGTGAAGATTGAATTTACAGTACGGAAGGTACTCTTTTATAGAGTAGGTACAGAATTATTTCAACATGAGTTACTAGTATGAAAGATGAAACTGGTAATTAGAATTAGATGCAATAGTCTATAGTGTGATAATATGTACAAAAGAACTGAAGCCTGTATCGAAATGAACAGCCACTATTTAAAAAAAAATGTGTTTAAATATCCATATTATGATTATTTTTCATAATAACTTCTTTCTCTATATTGTACGCTAATGTGCTGTAGACAGTATAATATACACTGCAGAATGAATATGTCCGAATGGATAACTCAGTTCGTGACTAAAAACACTCATTGTTAATACTGTACTGTATTTTATTAAACACAACGTAATGAAAATTATCAAACTCAAAATTGCGATATTTCCTAGTTTACGTAAATGGATGAACTACTTCTCTTCCCTACTATACCTAGTAAAGTGATTTGTTTGTATTTTACACCAGTATCATCGAACTCTAGTCGTGGAAGGCGGTAGCATACGATGTTTCCGGTTCTCAACCGTTAATCCAAACGTATAGCCAGGTTAATATTAAAAATGTTAGTAAAAATAAAATGATGTCCCTGTATAAGTCGTGTTCTTTACATTAACTCTGGGTAATACAGGGACTTCTACTGAGCACTGCTATGCTTGAATTAAAATAATGCTCGGTACAGCTAGATGAATAAAACAGATAGATCATAACACACATTTACGAAAGCGACTTACGTCATTTTATTCGTTGTAGAACATAGTGATAGATTTTAAATAAAAATGAATTGTGTACTTTAATTGTCACTAATTTTGTTGCAATGTACAACCGTGTACATTCGTAAATTGTCAAATATAACCTGTTCGATTGTCACTGAAACAATGTTTGTACTAGGAAAATATTCTTTCGACATCATACGATGTTAGTGGTGCGGATTTGCAGTTGTTTATATTTATTATACTGTCGTTGTGTATTATCTTGTGCCTGTTCACTATTTAATTCATATTGCGCTTCACAGTGTTTCGAATATGCAGGATTTTTTTCAAGAACACTCTTCAGTTTTAGTTTAGCCCTTTTATTGTTATCAACAGCTGGTCGTATAGAATTTAAAATTCTTTCATATGTGTATGCATGGTTGTTGGAGTCGGCAATTTTCTAGACGTATACTTTTCAATCAAGTAGCCTATTTACAATGTGAATTCTCAAGTTTAAGGAACGGAATATTTCCACATATGAACATCAAATACAATTAATTTTTATTTAAAAAAACTTGCAGTATGGAACAGTTATGGTCCGAATTTGTTTTTTTCGAGAACCCGGGGTGGGTTTTGGCCTCCTTAACAACAGCCTACCATCTCACTCTGTCTTTCACCAGTCCATCCTCTCACTCCCATAATTTCAAGATCTTTGGATACCCCATCCATCCACCTCAGCCTTGGTCTACCTTTTCTCCTCCTGATATATAGTCTACCCTTTAACATTTTAATAGGAGTCAGTGTTTCAGGCATCCTGTTTACATGTCCCAGCCATCTCAGTCTTTGAGCTTTCATAAATTTTACAACATCTTGACCTCCTTTCAGGTTAAGAAGTTCATTTTTGGAGAGTATCCTCTATCCTTGATGATCATTGACTGGGCCAAAGAATCATATATGATACCTAGCATAAAACAAGAATTGAGGTCATGATAAAAATTTTGACTGGTTAGTGTTTGTCTTTGTATCGCCAATTGTCCAATAAATAATATTTTACAATTTTTTTACTTTAAGTTTGTCTCGGGACTGAAGAGGTTAATGAAATCAGAAAATTCTTTATTCTGCAGCGCGCCCCTATAAAGAATGAAAAAGTCGTCATTAGACATCGCTTTCTTTGTAAATTTCACGATTAAATCGAATGGGTTAGGTCCTAAAATGTTAAGTCAAAATTGTTGCTACGTAAAATTTGATGATTGTAATAAATGTTATCCAAAATAAACTGAAATTATAGATTAAGCACTTTAAATGCGAGTCCCTCACAAGCTTATCTAATTTGAATAATATCTGGAAATTGCCAATAGTGGTACTATGAACTTATTCGCTTCAATCACGACCTCCAATCTCCTGCATCTGAATTTGAAAGCAGATTTATTCATTTTCCTAACTTCGAATGGTGTTTGCACAGAAGCTCTTCATTTAGGATGCTACGTCTCGAGTTCGATGTGTGAAAACTTTAACTCTAAAGCGGGAGGTATTGAATTATAAATTATAATTCGGTAAGAAGAGATTTTATCAAATCCATTGTAAAAGACAATTTATACAACTTCGTAGACCGGAATAAATAGTCATTGTTTCACACAATGTTTCTCTCAAAAGTGTTATATGCTGATATGTGTGTAGGCTTACTTCTATTTGCAAAGCATTGCTTTCTTCAATTAAATTTACAATAACCTAAGAACAGAACTTGCTCATCAGACCCACATCTGGATGACGTATAACGAGTATTTTGGTCCAGATAAACGTCAGATTTCGTACATCTTGATGCGGACTTGTAATGCCAAATCTCTCAAAAAACTTTATGCTCGACCATGCCGAAATGTAGTAATTATACGCCTGGTAGCAGACCTTTAATGCATGTCATTAAAGTACACCTACTCATTAAAGTACAGGTGTTCAGCCAATGACAAGTCAGCTTACAGGTGCTCAGCCAATGACAAGTCAGCTTTGTACCGTTATAAAACCGCAAGTATCGATTATTCTCGGATATGCAATCGAAAGAGAATTAGCGAAAAGTCACGGAGGCTGGAAATCCAATACTGTCGCAGAAGGTTATGTTCTGTTACTATAATAATTAGCGTTAATTGTAAATAATATTCAAATAAATTGAATTTGTCATCTCGTTTTTCAATTCTAAATCAATTTTCAGGTTATATCAGAGTAATGTTCATCTTATTCTGTGCCAAGGTCAATGAAATTCGGCCTCGGAAAAAATCAATACTTTCGCGTCTGCGCACATCTCACAATTCAGGTCAGTTCGCACATAACCATAATTTTGAATACTTTCAAGTTAGAAATATGGTCGAGCATAAAAAGTCGTAAGAAACTTGCCTATAATGGTAGTAATTAAGACGCAAGTGTGATTGTTTATGAAACGAGCGCAAGCGAGTTTCATAATTTTCATACGAGCGTCTTAATTACCATTGCATAATGTACTATTATACGCTTAGTACAATGCATACAAATTTAATCAATTATTATTTCAGGCTAAGCAATCTGTTCAATATATTATTTCCTGCATCAGAATAATCAACTCATCTCACAGAAATGGTGGTAGTAGTAGTAATAGTAGTAGTAGAAGAAGTAATAGTAGTAGAAGCAGCAGCAGTAGTAGTGGATTTGAGGAAGATGGGATATGTTGGTAGGGACTGGATTAATCTTGCTCAGGATAGGGACCAATGGCGGGCTTATGTGAGGGCGGCAATGAACCTCTGGGTTCTCTAAAAGCCATTTGTAAATAAGTAATTACTTGAATAATTTCAAGGGAAAAATTGTTCCGGGGTCGGTTATCGATCCCGGGAGCTCTGGTTGAACGTACCAGCGCTCTTTCCAACTGAGATACCCGGGAACTCCACCCGACGCCGTCTCAACTTTTCCCTCTATATCCACACAACTCGCGTGGGCTGACGAAACGCCAGAGACCCACATCGAGTGCACACATTCTCTGTGTGACTTGGAATTGTGACGTATATATTATGCAAATCTAGTCTTTACAGGGAGCCTTACCTGAAAGACTAGATTTGCATAATATATACGTCATTGTGTACGTTAACAGAAAACCACAATTCCAAGTCACACAGAGAATGTGTGCACTCGATGTGGGTCTCTGGCGTTTCGTCAGCCCACGCGAGTTGTGTGGATATAGAGGGAAAAGTTGAGACGGTGTCGGGTGGAGTTCCCGGGTAGCTCAGTTGGAAAGAGCGCTGGTACGTTCAACCAGAGGTCCCGGGATCGAAACCCGGCACCGGAACAATTTTTCCCTTGAAATTATTCGAATCTGCTTTACAGGGAGCCTTACCTGAAAGACTAGATTTGCATAAGTAATTACTTGTCAATAAGTTTATTACGCACAATATACTTAACTTTATTTCAATCGGTAATTATGTATGGAATTATAGGATGGGGTAGTTTATTTAAAACCAATTTTAATCCACTTTATTTATTACAGATGAAAATAGTTAAAATGGTCTTCATAAACCTACTGATTTTCCACCTAAAAATTGTTTTCAAACTTTAATGTTCTTAAAATAAGACAAATTTATTATATTGAATTAATAAAATTCCTACATAAAAATCGAAATAATTTTGAATTGTATTCTCATAGTTATGAAACAAAATATATGAATTCTTTAAGATTGTGTGAACCAAAATGCAACACTGCTACAGTATTTAAACATAGTAGTAATTTAGGCCCAAGAATATATAACAAATTTATATTTAAATATCCTAATCTTGTCAATTCTAATAGTTCTAGTATTAAATTTAAAAAGTTGTGTATGGATTTTATAAATAATGAAAAATTGTAAATTTAAATTTATATATTCTTATTGCGTAGTAGACATAAGACAAATTGTATTATATATTTCTTAATTTCAAATCCGGAATCCGCTCCTGAGCACGAGTTCTACTCTTTCAGGGATGAGCTAAAGTTCTTTTCTGTTTATATTATATTTTATGTTACAATTATTAGTAAAATAAATAAATAAATAAATAAATAAATAAATAAATAAATAAATAAATAAATAAATAAAGTAATATCAGTGGTAATAGTAATTGTAGGCCTACTACTACTAATAATATTAATTATAATCCGTCCTAGCATTAATCCCATGCTTTAAATATGTCCGAAGAGTTAAAAGGCAGGATAGCTCTCCCCTAGATAAAATTATACTGACCGAGGTGTAAGCAACGGCTATGTCGTAAAGCTTTAACACTGCAAGGACATGGATCGAATTCCTGCTAAGTAGAGGTCAGTCCACGTGCTAACTCTGGTGCTAATTATTTAACTTATTATAACTAAACGAAAATTCTCATTTGACAAAGCAACCGATGACTTTCGTATTGTAAGTGGATGGACTTAGAAGTTCACTCATTAACCTTCCAGAATATTTGTAAAAACCATAAAAATTTACGAGAGGTTCACTTGACCAACGAGCGACGGTATGATAATATTGCTTGTGCGATAAAGTTAATGACTCTTTAAAAATAAAATAACGGTGCATCGCATATGTTACGGTTAATTTCACATTTGCGGGACCTTCATATTGTCTCCTATGCAGCCAGGAAGTCATCTTACATTTACATTGTTGTTTCACCATGTGCTTTCAGAGTAGGTTTAACTGCCAAGGTCCAGACAGCTGCAGAGTAAAGTTTCATAACAAAAGACAGTGCTGTCAGACGGCGGGAAAAATCGCGCAAAACGGGAATTTCAGATATTTTGGTGGGATGGCGTTAGTTTTCTTACAAAAATAGTTGAATTCGGGATTTTTTAAAGTTTCTTTATTACTATTTGCAGTTTACCACTGTCAATATACACGTAGCCTAGTACAGTGAAACTTCTCAATAGCGGACACCGCCGGGGAAAAATTAAATGTTCCTTATTGAGAAGTGTCCGCTATTTAGAAAATCGTTAGTATGTATACAGCACATTAAAATTTCTCATACATATTCAACACTATATTTTACAGTATAATAGACAGTGAGATTGTTTACAGTATTCATCCAAAGAGAAATCGTACCAGTAAATGTTTTGTAAATGAAGTAAACATCAGTCACTGTACCACTTCATCTTACACAAACAAATCTAGAATTGTATTCTCAGTGTATGATTTTAAAATAACATCCTTGTTTTTCAAAATTTCACTAACCTGAGTTTTTCCCCACATTAAACTTTGTGGCCAGCTCAAAAACACTTAATTTCTCCTTCTAGCTCACGAACACTTAATTTCTCCTCTCACTATGCTTTACAGTATCCACTTTCTCTTTTAGTGACAAACGTTTACGTTTTTGTGACATTTTTAATGTGACTGTACTTCCGAACACTCAACTTGACACACTAAGAAAGTACGGACTGCTCACATACAGTATCACAACTAACAATTGTGCTGCTTACCTTCAATAAAGTACAAGAACGTTCAAATGCACGATAATGATTGTTGCAAAGAATTCAGTTAGAATTCCATTTAATTTACAACCGTCTATTCCTTTTTTTCTTTCACGTTGTCCGTTATTTGGAAGCTTTAATTGTTGTTGGGATATACATGTCCGCGCCCGTTATTGAGAATGTCCGCTATTTGGAAGAATTTTATCGTAAGGGCCAATGTTTATTTTGCAGGGGAATTTTAAAATGTCCGCTATTGAGAGGAGTCCGCTATTGGGAAGTGTCCGTAAGGGAAGTTTCGCTGTATAAATTTTTTTTCTAGACTTGTTTTTTAAAATTCTGTCTATATTTTTTTCTGCTTTCATCCTTACTGATCAACAACGATTGTGAATTACAACATCTGCATAGAGCGGTTCTGCATTACTATTAGTATTGGGATATCTGTGAGGCGCGTGTCCAACAATGAATAGGCCTATGTATCATGTTGGAATTTCCACAAAGGAATTTCGGCAGCAAGAAAAGCTTTACGTAAGTCGAATGCAAATTGAGATTTTCGACTCGATGTTGCAATTACTGCAACGAAATCTTCTTCCCAGTAGCCTTGGAAAGTGCATTTTTGTGTTTGGTTGTACTGATATGTTGCAATATGAAATATTCAGAACGTCTTATTCATGTTTACCATTTGGTTTTCGCATCAAAACAACCTAAGCAGTTGTCTTTCATCCATTTTATAATCGAAAATTTTCGTTCTTTTAAGGAAATTATTTCAAAGAAATATTTAAGAGAATTAAATACTGCATTATTATTATTATTATTATTATTATTATTATTATTATTATTACTGGAATATTTGTGAGGCGTGTGTCCAACAATGAATGGTCTATATGTCATGTTTACGATCAAGAACGTCTTATTCACGTTTACCATTTGGTTTTCGCATCAAAACAACCTAAGCAGTTGTCTTTCATCCATTTTATAATCGAACATTTTCGTTGTTTTTAAGGAAATTATTTCAAACAAATGTTTAAGAGAATTAAATACCGCATTATTATTATTATTATTATTATTATTATTATTATTATTATTATTATTATTATTATAGTAGACCTACATCTCTTGATGTCCGTCGCACTCGCTACAATTACTAAATTGACGTTATGTTATTACAACCTGTTATGAATATTTAATTTGGTGAGGAGTGATTCTTTTATGCTTGAACGGGAATTTTCTAGCCATCTGAAAGGAATCTGGGCTCTAAAACTAGCAAGCAAACATTCTCATGGGGACAGATAATAAAGTTCTGACAGCACTGACAAAAGGTTTATAAGGTTTTAAAATTAATTTACCCGGTTCCCGGTACCGGAGAGAATTTTTCTCTGTTCTATCCATCCTACATCATATGCTAACGTAGATTTCACGCACGGAAATATCACATGTACTTCGGTACACCATAATAATATGATATGCGTAAGTAATAACTTGGTGATTCAAGACGGCGCTCATCCTGTCGGATCAAGGCCACTTAGTCACTCGTAATGAGTGCACCTATGTACATAGTGCGTTGGACATTGTGCCACTGTCACATATTCTGTGACAATACATGAGGGTAGGTCACCAAAGGGAAAACTGAGAGGTAGAGGTTAAATTGAGGGGATTCGATCCGGCATCGGAACTGGAATTCGATGTGGCTTAGTGGATAAAGCGTCAGCACGTAGAGCTTAAAACCCGGCTTCGAGTCCCGGTGCCTGAAAGAATTTTTCTCTGTTCTATCCATCCTATATCATATGATGTCAGGAAATCAAAAAGGAGGATAGCAATGGACAAAGAAGCTTTTAATAGAAAAAGGAGCAGCTTCTGCGGACCTATGGAAAAATAACTAAAGACGAGACTAGTGAAGTGCTTTGCTTGGAGTATAGCATTGTATTGGGCAGAAAAATGGACTTTACGACGAATTGAAGAGAAGCAACTAGAAGCATTTGAAATGTGGATTTGGAGAAGAATGGAACTTGTGAAGTAGACAGACAAAATAAGAAAATAAATGAAGCTGTGTTGGAAAGAGTGGGTGAAGAAAGAATGATGCTGAAACTGATCAGGAAGAGGAAAAGGAATTGGTTGGGTCATTGATTGAGAAGAAACTACCTACTGAAAGATGCACTGGAAGGAATAGTGAACGGGAGAAGAGTTCGGAGCTCAAGAAGGTATCAGATGATAGACAACATAAATATAAAATTATATGCGAAGACAAAACGAAGGCAGAAAATAGGAAAGACTGAAGAAAGCTAGATTTGCAGTGAAAGATCTTACCTTGGGCAGAACATTATGAATGAATGACTGTGCACATACTCTCTTGATAGTAACTTGTACATGTTCAAGTACTGTGTGGTATAAGATTTATTTATTTCTCCCTTAATAGTTTCTGTATATAGGTACATATTCGTATTTGATTATTTATACACCTCTATCGGTATGCCAATAATATGTGATGGTCTACGTGCGAATTCACTTGGTAAATATGAAATACAGAAAATGCGGCAATATCTTATCTGGAACGACTTTATAAATAAAGTGATGAGTGCCGACACCGTCTGTGCAAACGTTACAGATGTTTCTGGGAAGTTACATCCTTTCAAATTCAAATCCGTCGAAAAGTTAACGGATGATTGACCTGGTACTGAATCTGAGACTTCAGACTTGCAATTACTGGTCAACTTCACATATTTTTTATATCTGACACAAACAACTTTCTTTCTTCCATTCATAACAGGTCTTCAACAATAAGCAAACAAAAAAAATCTGACTGCATCTCTCATGGAGACCTCATTAAAGGAGATGTTTGCAACAAACAGATTCAAATAGCAGATATACCTTGCTTCTCCTCGATTGGAAAAATAAAATTATTCTGATGTGAACGTGTATTTTTAAGGAAAGTAATCTTTATAAACGCATATTACTGGCTTAACTTCAGATGTTATGATTAGAATGTTAATGGAAGAATAACACATAGGGGCCTATATAGATAACATCAATAATAATAATAATAATAATAATAATAATAATAATAATAATAATAATAATAATAATAATAATAATAATAATAACATACAATGGTCCACGCCTGTGGAGTAACGGTTAGCACGTCTAGCCGCGAAACCAGGTGGCCCGGGTTCGATTCCCGGTCGAGTTACCTGGTTGAGGTTTTTTCCGGGGTTTTACCTCAACCCAATATGAGTAAATGCTGGGTAACTTACAGTGTTGGACCCCGGACTCATTTCACCGGCATTATCACCTCATCTCATTCAGACGCTAAATAACCAAAGCTGTTGATAAAGCGTCGTAAAATAACCTACTAAAATTAAAAAAAAAAAAAAAAAACATACAATGTAGAAAATTCTTCCAATTTCAATAGTTCTATTATATAGGCTACATGAATTGTATTTCATGTTCATTTATAGTTAAGCGTTCCAGAGCTTATGATCAAATACATCAACACTCTACTTCACAGAATATAGCCGTTAACTTCATACTTAAGAGTTTTGATCGATTAAATAACGTAACAAGCGTTACCTGTATATCTGTAGCAAAGAAAAAATGGCGGCAGACTACCATTCGATAATATTGAAGAGTAATTATTGTATTCAAGCAATTTCAGGGAATCAAAGTTGGTATGTTCCCAAGAGATGTGTAGATGAAGATACACACTGTAGAAAAAGTGTAGAAAAAGAATGGTTTTTGGTAATGGAAGTGCTTGGTAACATTAACAGTGTAAAACATTAAAGAACTGTAAAAATAGTGAAAATGGATGCTCTACGTCCTCATTTAAGCCGCGATGACATGTTTAGGACGAAAGGTATAATTGAAAATGGTGAACCAAACTGATGCGGCGAGGACTCTGAATACTGGAAAAGGCATATCAAGAATGTGAAGCCGAAATCGAGAATTTGGCAGTATAGAACGATACCGAGATAATCGGAGAATTACAACTGCCGCACAAGATAAATTTCTGTAACTAAGAGCCTTGAGAGAAAGGATTTCAACAGCAAACATGCTAAGAAATGCGTCGCAGAACGTTAAAAAAACCCAGGACATCAGAATGACAATGTCCTGTCAACTAAAACAATTTAGGACGTCAGAATGACGACGTACAAACATTAAACTGAAACAACACAGGACGTCAGAATAACGAAAAAAAAGCAGTCAACTAAAACAAACCACGTCAGAATGACGATGGACTATCAAGTAAAACAAATCAGGACGTCAGAATGACGACGTACAAACATTAAACTAAAACAACACAGTCAGAAAACAACGGAAAAAAAGACATTCAACTAAAGAACACAAGACGTCAGAATGACAATGGAATGTCAAAACAACTCAAGACGTCAGAATGACAATGTACAAACACTAAACTAAAACAACACAGGACGTCAGAATAACAACGGAAAAAACATTCAACTAAAAAGCACAGGACGTCAGAATGACAATGGACTGTCAACTAAAACAACACAGGACGTCAGAATGACAACGGGCAAACATTAAACTAAACAATACAGGACGTCAGAATGACAACTGAAAAAAACATTACACTAAACAATACAGGACGCCAGAATAAAAATGGACAGTCAACTAAAATAACACAGGACGTCAGAATGACAACGTACAAACATTCAATTAAAACAACACAGGACGTCAGAATGACAACGTACAAAAATTCAACTAAAACAACACAGGACTTCAGAATGACAACATACAAACATTCAACTAAAACAACACAGGACGTCAGAATGACAACGGACGTTCAACTAAAACAACACAGGACGTCAGAATGACAACGTACAAAAATTCAATTAAAACAACACAGGACGTCAGAATGACAACGGACATTCAACTAAAACAACACAGGACTTCAGAATGACAACGTACAAACATTCAATTAAAACAACACAGGACGTCAGAATGATAACGGACAAACATCCAATTAAAATAACGCAGGACGTCACAATGACAACGGACAAACAAACTAAAATAATACAGAACGTCAGAATGATAACGCACAAATATTCAACTAAAACAAACATAGGACATCAGAATGCAAAGGATAAATATTCAACTAAAACAACACAGGACATCAAAATTACAACGGATAAATATTTAACTAAAGCGACATAAGATGTCAGAATGACAACGGACAAACATTAAACCAAACAATAAAGACGTCAGAATGATAACGGACAAATATTCAACTAAAACAACACAGAAAATCAGAATAACAACGGACAAATATTCAACTAAAGCACAGGACGTCAGAATAACAACGGACAAATATCCAATTAAAACAGCATATGCAATCAGAATGACAAGGGACAAACATACAACTCAAACAGAAGACGTCAGAATGACAACAGAGAAACATCACAGTCTTTGCATCAGCAAGATTCAAATACACAATTATGGCTTTCTCACGCCTTAGCCATTGTGTATATATTTTGTATTACTTTTTGCATCTCACGTAGTTCATTAAAAATCTAACAAATCCAGAAATGTTTTAGATTTCTAGAATTGGAAAGGAACCTATTTACGGAAAGTTTTCGAAACCCTACTAGAAAATTAAAGACTTGCGGCCTTAGAAACTGATTCGCGGAACGCTTGGCACATTGAACGGTGTCATCCATGCACATGCCACAACGTTTTGTTCACCAGGATGGCCCTGAGCATGCAGATTCCTCCAACCCAGGTCATGGATGTGAGAGTGTGTCGCCATGTTTCATCACCGGCTTCCCACTTCACAGAAGGCCGTTAAACTATGTACTCACAACCAGTTAACACATTTCTTACGTGGAAGGGAGGCTGCTTTCATGTTAACACTTTTCCTCCCTTCGCTTCCCCCACGTCTCTATTTCACTCTTTCCTTTGGGTCAGTTTACAAACGTAGTACAAAGCTCAACTTTACCTGCCAGACTCCGTAGTTTCCTTGTCAATTTTACATCTGATTAACACTTCCTCGACTATGAATCTGAAGTCTTGCACACTATACACGCAGAAAAGAGATGCGTTTATTTTTCGTCTCAATCAACTCGTATTTTCCTATTTGTTTAATTACCTGAAGTAAGATAGTTATTGCTGTTGTTTAGTCAACTGAAACTGTTTTTGTCAACTTGTATAGGGAATTGAAACAAAAAAACCACATCATAAACACAATCCATCTCATCTAACCCCACTCGATTACGTATTAGTAAAGGTTTGCATATATCACGTTTTATAATATGCACCAGTAACTTCTTGTGAAATTGAAAGAAGTTTCCTGAAGTACTACAAACATTGCTCATCGGAAAGAAGGAAAACATTTTGGTTTGAAAATTTTAAAATTTAGCCTATTATAGTAATTTATTATAGGCTTAATGGATTAGAGAAGACTGCTGAATATGACAGTCGTATATTACTTTTTGTGTTAGAACAGAGGTTATTTTTTATTGTTGTGGACTTGTTGTAATGTTTTGTTTATAACAATTATAATTTACTATATTAGTTCTAATTCTAAAAAAAAAAAAATAAATAAACAATCATGTACAATCGTACGGTTTTCTTGTAATGTTCGTATAAACAAACATCACTTCCTAAAACAGTGTTTTGCAGATAAATACACTAGTTTCTTTCGTGAGCTGACTGTACAAATATATACATGCCCAGTACCAGTAGTTGGCTTGCCTAATCGTTCGTAGTGGAGAGTGTAGGTACCGTCATTTCTCATAACTATGGTCCATTCAAAGTTTGTACTCCATAACGTAGTACCTCGTTTATCTATATTTTTGCTGTACTGTAGTTTCGAGTCAAGTCCCTGCAGCTATCTACGAACGGTCTATATTACTTCTGCAATGTTCTTTGAATAGTTGTATCGTGGACCATAGTTGTGTTCCAACGTTTCTGCTCTATCTGTCTCTCTCAACGCAAACGCTAGCAGACTACCGCCTTCCGAATTGCCGTCGACTCTAGCTAGTTAAAAAAAATCTACATAAGAGACTCGAAGCCCCCCGGAATCTCACTTCTGATGAAGATGTCGCGACTTTGTGGTCTGTGTGGTACGGAAAACTACCACCAAAGATATTTTATAAAAATCTGACGGCTGAAGAGGACTGCAGGGTCTGTGTGGTACGGAAAACTACCACCGAAGATATTTTATAAAAATCTGATGGCTGAAGAGGACTGCAGGGGACAGCCAGCGCTGAGCCACAGACGCGGCTAAATAAGATTATAACGTCAGTTCCATTCATCTTTCTCCCGGATAATCGTTTTATCTCTAATCGCAAGAATTTTAATAATGAGCGCACGAGTTCGATTGCTGGCCGTGGTCTGAAGTCTTATTGTTATCACCCACTCTGGAGAATTATCTACCTATAAAAAAGGAACTAGGCGCTGCACTCGGTATCAGCTGTGCCGTCATGCGTCATCCAACGTCTAAGCGAATAGGAAGTATTATACGTTTAATAAAGCCTGCGGGGTTGATTTAGTATTCATTTGATAATTGCAGTATCTTATTCTTTGGCCTGAGGGGACGTAATCAAGAACCCTTAACTACAAAACAACACCATGTCGAGAAATATAATTGCAAATAAAAGTAACAGTTATAATATAATTACAGTAGAAGTTATATGAAACACGAGAAAGATAATTCATATTCTTCTTGACCGACAAATCATTAAAACAGATCTGTAAATTTCTGCAAAATAGGTCCCGAAATGATTATCCTGATTTCAGATTGTTAATGCTTTCCACTGACGTCACTGATTTCTGATTTTCTTTTTGTAAGGCCCGTAACACACTTGAAGAGGCGAAGGGCCTTCCTCCACACACTTGGCGAGTTCTCGCTATCACAGATCACACCTCGCTATGATCATCTATGCACTGCCTTCATGCAGGAAGCATTTTTCTGATTATAGTAATGACTCGTTGGGGGAAATATTATAGGTTATGTATTTACGTATATTGCCGTACTTAATATATAACCTGTAAGTATATTGTCGTACTTTACAAATTACGTACGAACGCTATGTTGAATCTGAGTATTCAGATGATGAGGAATTGGAGTTACATGAACATATTTTGTTAATGAAAAGAAGAAGTAGGCCTAAAATTAAAGCCAGAAATATCTGAAAATCACATTGTATCTTACGAAAATAAGGGCGAGTTTTGGAAACTGGTTTCGATTTGAATGATGATACGTTTAGGCGTTATCTCAGGTTCAATGGACCACAGTTCTTTTTTGCCATTCATGATATGATAGAGAATTCTTTGCTATATTCTGATTAAAATTACGTAAACTGTTAAGACATATAGATACATTATTTCAAATGTTTAATTGATACTATCAAATCTCATCAAAATAAAATATAGCCCTATTTATTTTCAGATAATCTGATAGGTATATGTCTCCAGATTTCTTCTTTAAGTTTCGTATTTTTATAGTTTTCATCCTGTGTATAATATAAATAGGCCTACGGGTGACATCGTACAAGTTCGATAAGTTTCTGACTGCAATTATCAGCCATCTTTCCTCATTTTCAAATAAAAACAATACAATTCATCGCCACCTGTGATATGTTTTTCTACATTCAATCATCATAAATAGTATAAATGTCAAACATCTTTGATAAATGTGTCCAGAAAATTCGCTGAGCTACCGATTCCAGCGAGAAACTCGCGCAAGGTTTTTGCCTCGAACGAGAATCTCTTCCTGTGTGTGGACGTCCATTTGAATCCATGTTATCAATCTTTGAATTTTCTCGCAACACATTTCTCGCTAGCGAAAACTCTTCAAGTGTGTTACGGGCCTAAGGGAGATAGTGCACTCGAAGTTTTGGTGGCTATGTACTTCAGTTCCCAATTCCGCCACAATGAGCGCTGTAGCGACTGAATATGTGAAATGGGTTCGCTACAGGAAAGACACAGTGTGTACTGTGCAAATTACACGAAACGATGCCTGATAAGGGAGTATGGTCGTATTTGAGGAGAAGATTCGAGGAAAGAATGAAAGTTTTTCCTCCCACTGTTACAACAAACTCCCGACACGAGATCGGCCGACCAATGACTGGGCCTTGATTGTCCCAGTCGGCCAATGACACCACCCCTATCCACCTGCTCCTTCAGAAACGCTGAGTTACTAGCTTATCCTCTCCTCTTACCCCGCAAGGCCCATATTCCCTTCGCAGGGATCCTTTCGTCAAATTTGTACAGTACACACTGCGTCTATCCTGTAGCGAATCTATTTCATATATTCAGTAGTTACAGCACTACTAATGGCGGAATTTGGAACTGAAGCACATAGCCACCAAAACTTTATGAGAGCATCATCTCACAAACGAAAATCAGAAATCAGTGATATCAGTGGAAAGCAATAACAGTCTGAAATCAGGGTAATCTCAAAAGGAGAATAGCAATGGTAAAAGAAGCTTTTAATAGAAAAAGGGGCATCTTCTGCGGCCCTCCAGAAAAAGAACTAAGGACCAGACTAGAAGTGCTTTGTGTGGAGTGTAGCATTGAGGCAGAAACATGGACATTACGACGAAGTGAAGAGAAGCGAATAGAAGTATTTGAAATGTGGATATGGAGAAGGATGGAGCGTGTGAAATGGACAGACACAATAAGAAACGAAGCTGTGTTGGAAAGAGTGGGTGAAGAAAGAATGATGCTGAAACTGACCAGAAAGAGAAAAAGGAATTGGTTAGGTCACGGCTGAGAAGAAACTGCTTATTAAAGGATGCACTGAAAGGAATGGTGAACGGGAGAAGAATTCGGGACAAAAGAAGATATCAAATGATAGACGATAAATGTTTGCTACGAGTAGTATCAAATTGAGATTCATAATGGTTTTGGATCCTATTCCTCAATGACAAATGATTAACCCCAAAATTTAGTATAGGTAGGTACCAAACGAAAGAAGACGTAGAGGAAGACAAGACTTAATGCAGATAATGATTCAGATAACGGACCAGGGTGTAGAGCGAGATAGAAATTGTGAAATGGGAAAAGATTTCAACATTTCACAATATTATAAATTTGATATATAGTATAAACATACATACAGACACATACTCAAAAGGGAATAAGAAAATCTGGAATAGTACAAAAATATAATAGAAAAAAATAATGAATTTGAAGTGGTACTCCT
Organism: Periplaneta americana; assembly: GCF_040183065.1. Classification (NCBI taxonomy): domain Eukaryota; kingdom Metazoa; phylum Arthropoda; class Insecta; order Blattodea; family Blattidae; genus Periplaneta; species Periplaneta americana. The sequence goes on from NC_091121.1 coordinate 156,210,593, forward strand.
GGAATCAGCATGGAATAATAGCTGCTCGGCTGGCTGGCTAGTTCTTCGAGGGCCAGTCTGGGTTGTTGATTAGATTATCAGTAAATTGATTTTCCAGAATGTCACTAAAATATTTGCCTTCTCTTGTGTAGAAGTGAACAAGTATTGGTGTCTATCTATTTTCAATGACAGAATTTTGTCGTCTTTCTTAAATATTTTGTCTTTTTCCAAAGGCTGTCGTCAGCTGTATCAGTTCTTCACTGTTAATTTCTTGTAATGGAGCTTTAAGATCAAGTTGCTCTATTGTACGCCGTTTTAGCTTATAAGGAGAATATCTTGCGCTTTCATAGAGTCTGTGACATTTCTTCTCTTCTTGGTGTAGCTACTAGCAGGCCTGGACGTAAATAACTCGATTGAGTCATTACAGACTACCTCTTAACTCCCCACTTCACCTTCCCCGGCAGAGACAGTAATGTATCGGACCGATACGAATAGACCTGAAGGCAAGCAGTGACGGATTATATAAGACATATCATAGCTTTCGACTCTCACTGGTCGCCTAAAATCCACCACTCATGCACATGGCCTTACTGTATGTTTGCTTCTAAAGCGGTGAAGCGAAAAGAACATGGGCGGGAGTATCTGCTTTCCTTTTCCCTTCCCCTTTTTGCCCAGGGTGGTACTAGTTGTTGAATAAGGATTGCAAATGAAGCCACGGGATAGTGGCTGTTGCACTGTTATAGTCCCGTCGCTCTAATTTCCGGCAGCCAATCGCGTTGCAGATCAGCTACATTTAAACGTGTGCGTCTTGTGATTCGCTGTTGAAGACGTTATTCATTTTTTAAGGCTCGATAAATACTTAATATAATCGCCCGCCATTTTGGCTCTTTCGTTGGCGTTCGCAGAAAGCACACGAATACGTTATTTGCCGCTCAATTATTTGCTGAATTACAGTGCGTTTGATTTATTATCATAGGAGCTACGACATAATAATGTTTAACGGTATGGCAAATAGATTCCTCGTATGGTAGCTCGGCAACGAAAGAACAAAAATGGCGAACGATTCTCCCTACCTAGACTTTATAGAGCCTTCACTTCCTAAGACGTAAGGAAAGAGGAGGAGTCACGCAGGGAATAACAGCCTCGCGACTATAGCTGTTGTTTACTTGATTAATGTGCTGCGTACTGTATCCTATTTCCTGTTAGAATGCAGACCGCTATATCACGGGGAGTTTTTAATGGATTTTGTAATTCATCCAGAACTTGACTGTAATATTACAAATAAAAAAATATATATATATCGAAATAAAGCATTTAATCTTGCATTTTGTCTGTGGCACAAGATGAACCCATGCATAACAAAAATATGTGTCCTGTCAATATTAACGTTTAGGTTACTAAATACGATTTGAACTAAATTCAGTAGTACAAGTCTACAATTACAAGAGATACGAGATACCTCAATACAGATATACATACTGCACTCCAACCACGAGAAAGTCTTTGGGGAATGAGACGAAGCGGAGTAATGCTGTGAATGAATGTTGATGTCATAAGATGTCATAAGGTCACACACGTGGGTACTCGTATCTGTATTGGCTAGCTCTCACAGCACAAACAATAACATTGATAGACTCATATTGATACTACCCTAGTTACAAAATTAGATCTCTGTTAATCTCCTGGTCTTTTAATCTCTCCATACAGGAAATAACATATGGAGGAGAGCGCATGGTTTTTAAACTGACGTTATAACGGTAATATTATCTATCTACTTCGTTCCAATAGATGACGCAATAGTAAGCACATTCCTTTCACAGTTGATCTCCTGGTTGGAGAACAGTAATTAAATAGTATACACATTATTATTATTATTATTATTATTATTATCATCATCATCATCATTTTATTATTATTATTATTATTATTATTATTATTATTATTATTATTATTATTACTACAGATTCCTGTAATCCATCATGATTCAATATCCAAACTACAAAAGAATGTCTTAACAGTTAGGCCTACTTTCGTAATGCGTGACTAAAGTCTGAGGCTTAACAAAGGTGATGATTACGAAATGATATCGTGTTATCATAACATACTATTATATTCCCTCCCAGTGGGATTTGTCGCGTGCACTTTGTGCAGCGGAATCTTGCAGAAAATGATGATAAGGTACTAATCTGCCTTCAACCCATATTAATATCGTAGTTTGTACCTTCACCTTTTGAATAGTACCGATTTTACTGTTCGTGAAATTGTAAAGCAATGCTGGAGGAAATTCTACTCATTCTGAAAATATGTTAAATAAAAAGAGTTTCGGGTCAGTAGGGCCTATACCGTACGTAAATTTCTCCGATTGTGAATACAAATCTGAAACCCATTGTGTGTTAAATGAAAGACGGTATGGAGCTTTATTCTGATTTCATTTTCAAGTGTTATATAATTAGGTATTATTACACAACGTGGTGTTTAAATCCTTATAGCTGTTCGGACTACAAGTCGCAACTCCAACAGATATTTTGCCGACCAACTTAAGATTTGAAAGTAAATAAGCTACAATTATTAACATGAATAAATAATTATACGACAAGCAATTTTTATTATAGATTAAGACTAATGTTGCTACTGTAATATATTTTATGCTCGACCATGCCGAAATGTAGTAATTATACACTTGGTAGCAGACCTTTAATGCATGTCATTAAAGTACACCTACTCATTAAAGGTCAGGTCTTTCAGCCAATGACGACTCAGGTTACAACTGTTCAGCCAATGACAGGTCAGCTTTCTACCGTTATAAAACCGCAAGTATCGATTATTCTTGGATATGCAATCGAAAGAGAATTAGCGAAAAGTCACGGAGGCTGGAAATCCAATACTGTCGCAGAAGGTTATGTTCTGTTACTATAATAATTAGCGTTAATTGTAAATAATATTCAAATAAATTCAATTTGTCATCTCGTTTTTCAATGTCGAATTCAATAATCAAGGTTATAATATTATCAAGTTTAACGGGATTATACATCAAGGTCAATGACATTATTGTTCCTCGGAAAAAATCAATACTTTCGCGTCTGCGCACATCTCACAATTCACGACCTAGAACAAGGTCACTTCCGATCTTGTCAGATACAAATTAAATGTATACATCTGAATACCGGTAATTTCAAGTTAGAAATATGGTCGAGCATAAAAAGTCGTATGAAACTCGCCTATAATGGTAATTAAGAAGCTCGTATGAAAATTATGAAACTCGCTTGCGCTCGTTTCATAAATATCCATACTCACTTCTTAATTACCTTCATTATAGGCTCGTTGCATAATGTACTATAATGTTGGAGTACAAGATGCACAACACAAGGACAACAAGTCACTTGTGAATCGAACCGCGGCCAATGCGGTAATGATAAACTCGCATTTCTTCCTTCGGTAATCATATCTAGGCAGCCTTTAACCAGTATACGCCCCTGTCTAGGCTCCGTATTCCAGCTACCTAAAGACACATTGGGTATATAGTACGCCGAACACGGGTAATGCGACGGATAAGGATATAAACAAACAGGTCGTCGCTGCGTGTACAGTCAACTCCAGACATTCTGAAGCTATACTGGTAAATACATGCTTGAGCCGTGATGTTCATTGTCGTCGTGATTTTTGCAGTGAATGATTTTGTTATTGGTGCGTGATGTAGTATCAGACATTCTTATTGTCTAACATTTTTTTCGTGTTTCATTAGGATATTGCATATGTCATCCATCACGGAAAACCACCAATTTTCGATTAGGTCTACTTTTCTAGAAATTCCCTGAAATGTAGATTATTTAATTTATTAATTATTGGGATGTTGGCAATGAACATCATGGTAGGCTACACAAATCCATGCTAAACGTCCAGTTAATATCTTCATACTTTTCAGATTGTGATGATACTGGTTGTTTTGGATTACGTTCAACACACTTTCTGCGCCTTTTGGTATTGCAGTGTCTTTCAGTGCACTGTTTTTGTCACTTTTACGTTTATTTTACACAATTTATGTAATGTTGTCTATATTGAGAGTGAAAATATACGTTCAAATATCCTCAACTATGCCCTGCAATATTACACGCTTGAGCGTCTTACCTAAGGCATTTTACCTCTACAATGAATCTTCAATCAGCCACAAAGATGTAGTTATTTAAATAACACGACTAGTAAGAGCAGTGATCGATAAGACTACTCACTACGACTGCGTCCCGGTTTTGACTTTCTAAAGGAAGAGGGAAGAGAACGCGTAACATTTTGTATACGAACATACCTGTACCTGTGCTGTGACGTCATATATATACTTCGAACCAGGTAACCTCATTCCAGCTTATAGGTAGCTGGAATACGAAGCCTAATCCTACCTCAGTAAGACATTGTGTTATTCGTATTAAACTATTTATTTGTTTATTCTGGTGAAGTTAAGGTAATCAGGCCTTCTCTTCCACACCACCAAGAATGTAATACAACTACAAGAAAAAGTGTACATCATCATCATCATCATCATCATCATCATCATCATCATCATCATCATCATCATCATGCAGACAATCAACTGGATTGTTTTTTTTTACTTGGTTATTTAACGACGCTGTATGGACTATTGGGTTACTTAGCGTCGATGGAATTGGTGATAGTGAAATGATATTTGGCGAGATGGGGCCGAGTATTCGCCACAGATTACCTGACATTCGTCTTACGTTGGGAAAACCTCAGAAAAAACCCAGCCAGATATTCAGCTTAAGCTTGAATTGAGTCCATGCCCGGAGACAACTCCGAATCAGCAGGCAAACGAGCTACCGACTGAGCTACACCTATGGCTACTGGAATATTGAATTAGTGGGCAATACCCATAAATAAGTGTCAAGTTATTTTCTTCTTTTTTTCTGTTCCTGTTACTCACAGTTATAATGAATAGAGTGTCACTGGGAAAGCATATTTATTTCTTATAGTCTACGTTTTACGCTTTTCGAAAAATTTCTGTTCTTCTATCATTTATCATGTTGCAAATGATACATCTCTTTATTTTTTTAAACTATCTACCATTCAAATTACCTTACATACTTACGTACATTAATTTATTTATATACATACACACTTATGCACATATACAGAATGAACCTTAAGTAATGTCATTAATTCTAGAGGGTTATCTTTCGATATATTTCAAACAAAAAAGTTTAATAGAAATTTGCTCATTTTTGCTTCCTTTTCGAAAAAGAAACTTATCTTATATGAAACATTTCATAGTTTATTTTGGGAAAGATACTGAATTAATTCCCAATATGTTCAGTCAATTTAACAGATCAGTGTATTATGATAACAAATTACACTAGCCTGCGAATTTCAACTTTGTGTTTGTTGCGTAGTAAATAATGTGATTTTATATAATGTCGATGTGCTGAATTCGAATTTTCAATCCGTTTACTTCTATCACGTCAGGCTTGTTTGCAAAATCACTTTAAATGTATTGTATAATTACGTGAATTTCATCACAAACTTTCTCATTTCACTTTTTTATTTCAAATGCAAAAGCAATTTTTAAAAGACACAACTTGCTGCAATTATGTGTATGGTTGTTCATACATGTCACTAGAGTGTTTCTGATTTGTTTTGTCTTGTTTACGTCACTATTGGGTGTATAAATTAGCACAATGTATCACATAAAAAATTACACCACTTGCTTCTTAGTTGAGGAAGTCCTCCTGCTCCTCCTTCTTTTATGTTTGTCTTCAGGTATTTCACGCTTTAACATCCAACAATAATGAGGATGCATAATGATGCTCCATCGTCCCTGGTATCTCCTTTCGAACTCCTGCAGATCCTTGTGAAATCGTTCACCTTGCTCTTCGCTCAAAAATCCTAGATTTCCGGGGAAATAATCTAGGTGAGAAAACAGAAAATGAATTTTGATACTCATGTTACAACCAAGTTCCTTGTATGCTTCAAGCATGTTAGCCACAATGTTTCGATAATTAGGATCCTTGTTGTTACCAAGAAATTTTAAAACAAATTCACAGAAAGATATCCATGCTGCTTTCCCCTTTTCATCCACAGTGTTTCTAAATGCTGCATCAGACATCTGTTTTATTTAGTGAGGACCATTAAATATATGTTCTTTTAATTTGCTTCAGATAGTAGTGGAAGTTTCTCACATATATATTTGAAACAGTCTTTTTCCTTATTTAAAGCCACGTTCTGCAGCACCTGACTCTGATAGATAGTCACTGTCACTCGTCACAATTTCCCTCGCCACTACATCAGACTCAGATGAAAACTATTCAAGATTTTCCAGTCGCACAGTGATTGGTACATTAGGCCGATGGGGTACAGGTAAAATGGCTGACCGAATAACTGGATACACGATTTGCTTTTTATTTTTAGAATCGTACCCCTTCACATCATACGAACAGAAGTAGCGGCCATTACTATGGTTCGACTGCTCTCTCCAAACCATAGGTACTCCAAAAGATAGCAACAGTCTTCTGCCGTTGACCCAATGATGAAGTTGTTCAATGCATACTCTACATACTTTGTGTGGTGTCCAAGCTTTACTTTGATCTCCAAGTTTGATTCCAAAATAGGCATGGTATGACTTTTTCACAAAATGTGTAATATTACTCCTCTGCTTAGGCAATGTGTATATCCTGCATAAGTTATACAACAAAAATGGTCTGGATTATTTATACATTCTCGATGCGAAATGGTAAATACTTTCTTACTGAACTAAAAACTCTCAACTTTCTACTCCACAATAAAGCTTCAAAAACTGATTTCGTTTCGTTTCCAGGTGAAACACAGACTATTGAAATGTGAGAGGAACTAGATGAGTTGAGTTGAGTCTCTCACCAAGGTATGGCTGACATTTCTATCTCCCACAAATAAAGATAATGGCAAGGCTGCACGTTATTTCGCTCTAACTTCCTTATATGCTTGCATCCTCTATCTGCTACGAAACATCTGTTATCCTTGATTTTCAATATAAACATCTTAAAAATATGTTGAATATATTTGGTTTCCATATCTTAACGTATTAAAACTACAGTTGTTAAAGTATTATAGTTTAAATAATTACGCTATAAATTGTCGTAATATATTATAAGAAAATTAAAATAACAAAAAAATGGTACGTGATAGGAACTTTCTGGCTTCGAATTTGTCTTCAGCATGCTAAAAATACCCTAAAAACATTAAAACTTTGGAAGCAGTAATTTCATCGCAGACTAGTGTTATTGAAAGAGTTTTAGTTTTGTCCTTTAAATGTGCAGAAATTTTATCTGATCAAATGTTACTTTTCGTTTTGAAAAGGAATTTTAAAATGTTATCGCTATAAACTACATAGACGGAATGCTCAACCATTTTTTCTGTATCAGACATACGAAAAATGAGTATTTCAGTGAAACCTATGAACTTAAAACCGATTTTGTGCAGCATCACAATACGAGTTTTGTAGTTTCGCATTATGCTTTGTATAATTTTTATTAAAACATGATAAGTAAAAATATGGAACTGTACTGTAAATGAAATATAGTATTAGAGGAACATTGAAAATATTGAAGTGACTGATTGTAATTGTCTATGCAGTGTAATGCATGCAGGCCTTAAAAGAAGACTGGAAGTCTACACAACTTTATCACTAACTGGAGGAATACAGGTCAGCGAAACTACAATCTAATAGATAGAAAAAATGCCAAGTGGAGTAGACGATAACAAAACCAATATACAGGATGTAAAAGAATAACTATTTCTAATTTTCTAATGCATAAAATTAAACATTTTTTCTTAATAAAGTATTGTCCAGAATTCCTTTGTTTTTTTCAACACGACGATGCACCTGCACATATCGCCTTAAATTTTCGAAATTATTTAAATGTACATTTTTCGAATCGTTGGATTGGGAGAGAAGGTCTAGTTGCTTGGCTAGCCAGTTGATTTTTGTGTTAGGGCTCATATTAATCCAATTGTTTGTGAAACACCCATCGACACAGCAGAATAGTTAGTTCTAGAATTATTATTATTGCTTTTGACGATCTTCGTAACCGACCACAGATATTTCGAAGGATTCGTCGTTAATCATACGGCTTTGTACTTTGTGTCAAAAATGGAGTCGCAATTTTGAACAATTCCTATAGTGTGTCAATACCATTTTCTTAATACCTGGTACTAGATAAAAAAAAAGTTGTTGTGTAACCTTAGAAATTAAATGAAATAACTTTCCAAGTTGAGATCCTTTAATTTTTTTTCTTTCATACCACTATCACTTGAAGATCATGTTTCTCCGAATTTTAATCGGGACTTCTTCAAGTACCTCCGAAAGCATTTTCGCAAGAAAAATACCATAAACATGTTCATTGAATTGCGCAGGCATAAGATATGGCCCCACTAGATAGTTATCAACAAATCCAACCCAAATATTTACGAAAATCTTCCATTGATTGGGCAGATTCTCCACAGCTTTAGGATTCGTGTCACTTCAAATGTGACTGTTGTGTATTGAAAACGCCACCTTTTGAAAAACAAGCTTCGTCTGTATAAGTACTGTTGTTTGTAACTGATCATGAAAAAGAATATGAAGAGAAGAATGAAGAAAGTGATGAAGAATAAGATACAGTACAAAGCTCTTAATGAAAAAGAGATTGGTCATGGGATGATAATTATGACTAATCCTAATAATAATGTATGTATGTATGTACGTACGTACGTATATATGTATGTATTTATTAACACTACAATTGGGTATAAACCCGGTGGCAGTGGTATATAATATACAATAATACCATTACAATAATACAATAATTACAGCAATAAAAAATAAAATAAACGTAAATTTAATTCTAACTATAAATAAATAGATGCAATAAACCTAGGACTATAAATAAAACTATGCTATAATAACGCCTACAATAAGCAAAAGTAAACCTAACCTACTTCAACCAACTATTACCAATTTAAGTAATTACATATCACCTTAATTAATTACATATCAACTTAATTAATTACATATCATCTTAATTAATTACATATCACCTTCATTTGTTTACAAATCAACTTAATTAATTACCCAAGTTAGTTAATTACACTGCACCTACAAATCACTTTGTCAGTCTAATCTTTTCAACCTTTCCTTAAATGTATTGATTTTGAGAGGACCACCCTGAAAGACTGCCACAGGTAAGCTATAATAATAATAATAATAATAATAATAATAATAATAATAATAATAATAATAATAATAATAATAATAATAATAATAATAGTAATGGTTTTATTTAACCTATCAAAGTTAGTCATACGACCTTCTCTAACACTCAACGAAATAGGCCTGTTATGATTACAAGAAGTGATTATTACGGTATAGATATCTCGTAAATAGGAGCAGTTGAAGGTAATACTGTAAGTGCAATCTCATCGCGAGAATTGACGTCCTTTTTTCCGCGATTAAGGTTTGAAAGCTTTTCGCTTTTGCAGTATCTCTACTATCTATGTCTGATGCATTAATTTTATTTCCTTCTGTTTATTTATTTGCTCACTGCGGGCGACCCTCTCCATAAATTTCCACGTCATTGCAATTGAAACCTCTAGAAAAATGTGGTATCGCCTCGGCGGAAGTTGCAGACTCACTGTACATAAAACAAACAGGATTAAGTTAAGTCGAGGAACTGAGGCCAAGTAAGCAACGACCCGCTGTCCCAAGGACTGCATCGATTCCTAATTGGATGCTTGTACACGAGACACATGTCCTGCTAGGTATTATGCTAATTCCACGCTCAGTTAACTCAGGGGCACGGCTGCGACCTAGCCTGTACTTTGCTAAGAAATCTGCCAGCAACTGTCAATATGCAGTGACAAGTGGAACCTACTTTATGATCCAAAGTGTTCGTGAAGGATAGACTGAAACACTCAATCTGTGAAACCACTGCCTCTGTGCTCTGCTTATCATGTTACGAACGTCACGTCATGAACAAGACTTTTCAGTGTAGCCTATTTCATCTCTTCACAGAAGATGAATGGCGTACAAGATAAAACTTTATCAGTGACATCAACATTTTAGTAAAGCTATTGCAAAATAACATCTCCCACATGTTTTTTTCTGGAAGCACATCCAAAAAAATGAATAGTTATAAACAAAATCGCTCTCAAGATTACTGTAATATACACCTTCAATGATACAAAACGAAAATTTATAAATTCAAGGCCGTATGTCTAATTTATAAATTTACAGAATTTCTCTCTTCTATTTTCTGACTTTTACGAGGAAGGTCGAAAAGTAATGCACAATAACTTTTTGTGGCAACGTATTTAATAGGTAAGCAAAACGAAATAATGCAGAAAAAAGCTAGAGGTTTTATCTATTTTTCAACACATTAACCAAGTCTCTCGACACATTTCCCCCATCGTGACACCTGATTCAGTACACCTTTCTTCATAAAACTCCGTTTTCTGGGCGTATAACCACCTGCGCACGACTGATTTCACGTCTTCATCCGAACCAAAGCGTTGGCCTCCTAAGAATTTTTTCATTGGTCTGAAGAGGTGAAACTCAGACGGTGCGAGGTCTGGCTATAGGGTGGATGACTGCCGCCTCAATGCCTCTGACATTGGGTGGAGTTGCAGCGGTCACTGGTCAGCCGGAACGTGCTTCGTCGGTAAGCTCACGAATGATGAGGACATCGTCCATAACCTGGTAATAAACGATGAAGAAAATTTTCGATACTGGGTCGGAAATAACCTCCTTGAATTATACCATGAACCATTATACAGTTCCAAGGTCCATGTATGGTGCTCCATGTCGTCGTTTGGAATCATGCAGCGTTATGCTGCAATGACCGATAAATTGTTCGATAACTCAGATTCCCGAGCATCCAGAGGTCAACAGGGACACATGGTTCCAGCAAGATGAAGCCACCAGCCATACTACTGGAGAAGCAATGAGACTCCTCAGACACTTGCTCCCGAATCATGTAACTTCAAAATACGGAGATATTCCATGGCCGGCAAGGTCGCCAGATCTAACAAATTACGGTTTCTTCTTCTCAATATTCGAAAATGAAAATCTTCTGTCATCATCCATCACAAGATATCGAACATCGTCTTGAAAAGTCTCGAATTCCTGCGCAAATGGAGGTCATCCTAGGACTTGAGAATTTTTTTTACAACAAAGCAAATTGTATGTTAAGTACTTAATATTAATTGTAAGTAGCACTTGCTGAGACATAGTGTATATCAGTAATAATTAATAAATATCTTCTTCATATCCTTTCCCTTAGTTTAACCTCTCCCTTTTAGGTTCATTTACACGACCCACGCCACCCGGGCCTTACAGGGCCGCGACCTGTTCGGGAGAGGAATTAATCTATGGATCACATACATACTTTTTTGGCCACACAAGGACATGGAGGGCCTCCCCGGATGAGGGATCAGCTCAGTGCCAGGGCCACCTCCGATACAACACAAACATTTAAGACATTACGCAACATTCACTCACACATATGAAAGGATTAAGGGAAGGATCACCGTCCATGGCCGGACTTTCAAGAGGTACAATCCCGGCATTTGCCTGGAAATAACTGAGGAAACCATGAAAGTTAGGATTGCCGGCCCCTGCGATCGAACCCCGGACCTCCCGAATGCAAGGCCAACCCTCCACCACGCTGCTAGCCCGTTCGGTAATTAATAAATATGAAGTATTCAAAATCGCCCGTTCTTTTGGTCCACCTACTATATAGGGCATACAATGGGCCAAAGCATGCGTAAGTGTACCTGCCCGTGCCGGGTCCAGCACTCAAAGTCAAGCCAATATTGACCATGCTGCTTTGACAAGTGTTAGACCTTTGTAACAGCATCATATATCTCAATTACATATTTAATGATCATCTTGTTGTGAAACATTCCAACTTCATCGCGTCGATTACCTATACGATTATCTTCATAGCTACTGAAAACAACTTTACTGTCTTGAACCAACTTTTACATTATTTACTAGTCAATATTACACACTTATTTTCTTAAAACGCGTTGGAACGCCACTGCCTCTTGTAAATTAGCACTTTCATGTATGTAATTTTCAAATAACAGACTACACAAAAGCCACAAGGACTCTTTGTACAGGGACATCATTTTATTTTTACTAACATTTTTAATATTAACCTGGCTATACCTTTCTATTAACGATTGAAACAGGAAACACCGTTTGCTACCCTTTCCACGACGGAGTTCGATGATACTGGCGTAAAATACAAATCACTTTACTAGGTATAGGAGGGAAGAAAAGTGGTTCATCCATTTATGTAAACTAGGAAATATCGCAATTTTGAGTTTGATAATTTTCATTAGGTTTTTGTTTAATCAAAATACAGTATTGTATTAACACTTAGTGTTTTACACACGAATTGAGCTATCCATTCGGAAGTATTAATTATGCAGTGTATATTGTACTGTTACAGCACATTAGCGTACAATATAGAGAATGAAGTTAAATTGAAAAATAATTATAATATGGATATTTAAACACATTTTAGAAAATGGTGGCCGTTCATTTCGATACAGGCTTCAGTTCTTTTGTGCACATTATCGCAGTATAGACTATTGTACCTAATTCCAATTAACAGTTTCGTCCTTCGTACGAGTAACTCATGTTGAAATAATTCTGTACCTACTCTATAAAAGAGTACCTTACGTACTGTAAATTCAATCTTCACTTCTGCCCGATCCGAAAAGATAAAATCACTCAGAAATGCAGTGGTTTTGTCGCAGGGTTGTAGAAAAGGGGGGGGGGGAATCACGTGACAGTTAATTACTTAAGGAGGCCCTTTTATTTAAGTTATTTTAAACACTTGAATATTATTAGGTAGACGTCCAATTCCTAACAGAAATTAATGTTTTCAGAAAAGAGCTAAGATAGCCCAGCTACTAGACTTTACAAAGGGACGAACAGAAGCAGGTGGGGGAAACCTGGATGCGACATAGGGAAACGGACGACAGTACCCGTACGAAAATATGATTCAATATTGAAAGCTCTTTCGTCACTGGAAAACGCGAACATATTTCTGAAACGTACTATACTCAGTAACTCAGTACTGCTTACGCGCCCTCGGCTCTGTGTCGTGAACGGTTGGAAGTTTACTAGTAGAAGGGGTGGGAGTGAAGTACATTCCAAAACTCAGGTACAATAAAAATTGAAGTAAAAATAAAATGATGTCCCTGTACAAGTCCAAGCACAGTTTAATTAAGTTACAATAAAAACAATGAAATTTCGTACATTCAACCGTTATAAAAGCGACAAAATAAGTTTGGATTAATCTAAAAAAAAAAAAACAGGAACACGTTTTTGTGATTTTGAGGATCCGTGACGCATATCTCACCACATCATTCGAGATACGTGGGATCTCCTTCTTCTATCACACGGATTCCTTCACGTCTTCGGACGACAGGACAGTCGTTAAACCTTACCCAGCGGCGTTACTTTTAACGATAAGCAACAATGTAAGTGAGCACGACTTCAAGGAATATTCTTACTCAATTTTGGTATTCGTATACACGAGACAAGAAAACCAGTCTGGGATCTGAATTGTTTTACTCCTTTACAGACATGTAATCTTCGATGTGTTGTTACTAGTGTTGTGGGATTTAATCGATTAATCTAACCGATTAATCGATCAATTTATGTTGTAATATTAATCGATCAAAAATATTTAACGGAATAATATAGTCGATTAAAATTAATCGGTTGTATTGATATTTATTATTATCTTGTTAAGACAAACTCATACTAAAAATTCCGACAATATTTCTCTCTCGAAAATTCCTTACTTAAAAGCACAATAGTACTGTTCTTTTCTAACAGTAAACCAAGTAACATAGGGAAAATCTTTGCACAAACACTTCAGAAATAGATGGAGATAGTCTATCTCTATTGAAAGTTGAAACACAATGCGAAACCCTTATTAAATTTTATGGCTTTCCAAGAAATACATACTTATCTGGGATTAATCTCCCTCATTCCTTACAACATAGCCATGTCTACACTGTATGCAAGTGAGAGCGTAACTACCTTCTTTTCTTTCCAAACTCTGGTAATTCGATTACAATAGGGGCCAGTCTTCTGTTTCGACTGCAGTTGCAGTTTCTGTACTGAGTTTGCATATGAAGGTTGTGTGTTTAGTTTGATAAAGAAAAAAAAAAATCATTTCCTGTGGTTTGTGAAAAGTATAAACTCCATTACGTCATATGAGAATTTGAGAGGTAAACTCGGTGAAACGTTTGGATTTAAATTGAACGATCGTGGAGAAATGCTTGACAGAAAAAACGATTTTTCGTGTTTAGTGATGCAGGAAACATTGTTACTAAACGTAGAGCGGCACTTAATTCGGAGCATGTGAATGCACTCACATGTTTAAAATCATGGATGAAGCAGTATTAACTAGGTGAGTCTTCATACTTTTTGTTATTTATGTCTGTCTCAAAAATTCCCAGAGAAATTGACACAAAAAAATTATAAGCCTCATAATAAATATGTTAGTAAGTAATTAAAATACTTGTTTTGTAATCTAACGATACAATATATACAGATATACAATACTTAATAGTTATGCTTATCACCGAATACAAGCTAAATTTAACAATAATTGTGTATTACAGTATATTAAAACATTTTTTCAACTCAATTAAAAGTCAAATAGTTAATCGATTAAATATTTTGATCTATCATCAACACTAGTTGTTACATATGACTTGAAAAGCTCAAATTTTGAGGCTTGCTACTGTTATTGCTAAGAGCACAAATTCTAATGATTTCTGGTAATTACTTTTTTCATAGGACGGTCAGACGTACAGGCGGTCCAGGTTCGAGTTCCGATTAGGCCTGGGATTTTTCATTGAAAAATCCATAGTGACACTTATGAAAGACAGTTTTTCTTCGGATTCTTCCGTTTCCGCCTATTAGGTATCTACATCATTCCGTCAACATTTCTCCATTTCGGTATCATTCCATTCCATTCTCCGAACGCTGGCTGGCGACGCACGGAGAGGGCTGGCCTAGGGACGAGTGGAGTAGCTTACTCGAAATCTGGGTACGCAGCGAACCTTAGTGTAGTCAGCCGGTGTCGGTTTGGCAATGTGTCTGGTTTGAGGGTTAGCGCAATAGATCGTGAAGAGTCGCAGTGCTGGGTCGTAGTGCCTCCCTCCAGAAATTCCATTCCTCCAATTTCTCCGGAGGATCGATTGGTAGGGAAATTGAAACCATGGCTTGACCATCAAGGTCACCAGATGCAATAACACTGAACTTTTCCTTGGGGAGATTCGTGAAGGATAGTGTACAGAACCTGGTCTCTATTCCATATTAGAGTTATGAACTTTTATTTTATTTGTGTTTAAAATGGACACAATGTAAATAGAGATTATAAATGCATTTCTCATTTTATTTACAGGAGTAGCCTAATATGCTTTTCAAAAAAAGGACAATTCTTCAATTTAAAAGTAGTGTTTGTGTACATCATAGGAGTACATGTAACAAAAATCTGAGCTCTAGCTCAGTGGTGACCAAAGCGGGTGTCGTGATTACATCGTGTAATCAGAGACATTCAAACGGGTACGAGGAGTTCCTGTACATTGCTGTGTGTTTCATTCAGGTACTGAAGGCAAGCAGTGGCGGTATCATGTAGCTCTACAAACTATGTTTCTTCAAGCAGTAACAGGTGGTTTCGTAAAGAATGAGGAGAACGTTTTTGTTGTTCTGTCGGACAAAATGTAATATGTTTACTTTGCTCAACGATTCAATTAGGAGTATATAGAAACATTAATTGCCACGCTGAATAATGTATTATTATTATTATTATAATTATTATTATTATTATTGACCACTAAGCATGTGTTTCTATAATTCTTCTGTACGTACATGAATATTGATATTTTTAGATCTTCCCCCTAGAAGGATAAAATTATTAGGTTTTATCTCAATTTTAATCTTCTTAATCTTTAGATGAAGGTAACTATTTATTAGTTATTCATTTAATAATAATATTGTAGAAAAACTGATTCAATATTATGTGCCAATGAACTGTTAAAGGCCAGGAATTGACATGTCTTAAATCATAGGGAAAGATGACATAAATAAATGTAAGGATGTCAACTACCTAATGGGGTTTGAAATATCTCGTGCTCTAAAGCTTTTTAATACAACAGAATTTCTCAAAAGAGTAATGATTAAAATAGCTTAAATAACTTGTCCGTAAGAAGTTTTTAATTTTGAAAAACTACGAATTTCTCGACCAAGTATCCAGAGAAGAATTTAGAAAATTCCTGATTATATTCTAGAGTTAGGTTAAAAAAGAAGCAAGGAAAATGGTATATTATTCACTGGCTCTTGATGACAGCAGTGACATTATTAATACAGCCAAGCTTGATATTTTTATCCGCGGGATTGATCAAGATGTTAGTAGAGGAACCACCACTGGTTGTAGTTTTCATGAAAAGTACCTTTCCTCCGTCTCCTTACTTCATAGGCTGTCTGTCACATGTAATCACTGCAGCTCGAGTTTTTGTCGCCGCTGCTCTAGCTCAATAAAAAGTGATTACATTTATATTTTAGTACTCGTATAATCCCCCTTACGCTTTTTAATTCCGTCGTGGATTCCGTCCTTCCATTTCCTTTACATTTATATTTAAACATTTCAATCTTGCTAGTTCAAGGGCAGAATCTCTTTTACGTCGGTCCAATTGAGATTTCCCGTAATACGAATTGAGTATTAACAGTAAAAAACTCTACTATTCCATTACTCAAGAGTTGTTCTGTCACGAGGGTGTTTAAGATCTTTGTCATTTGTTACAGATAGGATCGTCAGCTGGTCCTGGCAGTTACAGGTTTGTTTCTTCTCCTCATTTCCTCCATTCCACATCAAATATTAAGTAGAGCGGGCGAAAAGCACGCCTTTGTCTCAGTACTTGATTTATTGTTTCCTGGTTTATTCGTCGTATGGAAGCGTATAATAGTGTTTGCATGCAGTATTTTGATTCTTCGGTATGAGTAATCCATAAGCAAACAAGCTTTTGTGTGTTAAAAAGCTATAAATCAAGATTTTGTGTCGCATATTATGAAATGCACTTGCGAAGGCCAAAAGACAGAATTTCCCAGTAAGAAGCTGAATTTACAAACGCCATTCTTCAAAATAAATTAAAAATAGACCCACTGCGCATAATAGGTATAATGTGTGCAATGACACAGAGCAAATATGAAATTCAAGGAGACAGCAGTTGACTTTGAAAGACGTACTGATCGTTGTATACTAAGGAGAACAAAAACACATTCGTCGGCCACTGGGAATGTTTGTGATTCCTCTTCAGACGAGAAGGTTGCATACATTGTTTTCAAGTTGGCCACGGTCACTTGCGTCTTGATGATCTTGGATTACGAGGTTACATATTCGAAACCCACTTCATCAATGATTTGTTTGTTTCGTATGGTCGTTGATATTATTGTAGGTTTGGTAGATATTGATATAGGTATGAAGTCCGGAAAATGACATTTGTATATTGTATAGGTCTCCAATGTTAGCTGCAATTTTTTTTTCGATAATAGAATAGGGATATCTTATGCAAAGTTTTACCGTTAGATGGCAGGAGCGTTACATGCGGCACAGCATATTGTAGGGCTATATTATGTCATATGCTACAGTTGATTACGTTCTCGCGCTTGTTGGTTTTCTGTGCGAGTCAAAATTATATTTATAATTATTTTGTATAACCTAGTATAATTTAATATAATTCAGTACTTTCTTACCTCATAATTTAATTTAAAATAAATAATAGCGTAAACTTGTATAATACTGAGCGATTCCCCTTAAGAGATGGATGGGGAAATTTGCAGTATGCAGAATATAGATACGAGTAAATTGAATATTCATGAACCTAAACGAGAACTTTGAGAATGAGGTGCACGAATAAAAAAATAAATAAAAATAGGAACTTTGTCGAAGGTGAATATTACCTCTTTAATCATTAGTATTGTAAGTACTGTAAGCTAAAAACAGGATATGCAGCAACCAATGTGTTTTTTTTTATAGAGAAGTGACTATCGAGATTGATTTCTTCGTATTTTTTTCTCTAGTTGCAGAAAGATCAAATGCAATGTTTGATAAGATGATATAATATGATCGCAATAGTATCACAATTATTCCTGTGTTTTATAGGTTAAGGATGTGCAGTTTTGAATATTATGTAGGATGATTTTGAAAACCTGAAGTTAAAACATGGTTTTAATAATTAGTCTACAGCACATTAAAACATTATTCACGAAATGTATTTCACTATGGATCGTCCTGAATAATAAACATCCCAGTTAATCGAGAGTTTACTGCAGGCGTAAACTTCGGAGACTCCTAGAAGTACTGAATATAATCTAAGCTAACATAGCTTGCTATCGAGGTTGCATAATGTTTTTATTAATTTTTCTTTTCCCTCTTCCAAAATGAAATTGTAGTCTGCAATTCCTTACTTGAAGTAGTTATTTTTGTTTAATAGCTAGCAGTTTCGAGGCGCAATTTAATTACTTGAATTTTTATGGTTTAAAGCACATATTCAGAATATTTCGGGACCTGAATGAAGACAAAAGGGTTTCCTGGTTTTTACATATAGGAACACGACATAAATTTGGCATTTTGACTTCTTTTTAAGATTATTTAATGTACTAATGCACTACGTAAATCCTCAATGTTTATATACCGGAATACAAATGCACACGCAATGCGCATCCCTCAAAGTACACGCGCGCTATCTGTTGGTGATAGTTCAGGATATCCCTATTCATTAGACAGTTGCATGCGAATCGGGAGCTTCTTGACAAAATTAATCTACCTACGGTAAGTTGTAAGGACATGAAGTTGACATTCGTATAAGAATGATCGTTATGGAGATTTCACAATTGAAGGGGACGGATGCCAAGTCTCAATTTTCTAATTTTTAAGGAGGGATTTTAAAGTTTTATTAAATCCTGAAATGATACTGCATATAGGAGCGATGTTTCCGCATTTTTGAAAGTTTTTAAACCTAATGGCAGTTATTTAGATGTGTATTCTATTGTGATTTGGGTTTTCTCTGTTATTAATGTTTACAAGAATATTTTGTCTAGTTTTCATGGCTTACCACTTTTCTCATCCAATAAAAATGATACGTTTTATCAACTGTATTTAGGGTTTATTATAAAAATGAAACAAAATCTGGTGTGTTTAGAGAGGCAAAGTAAAGCTGTACCATTAAAGGCCCAAAAGGTCACTCAAGGAAGAAGACTGATCCCAAGAGGTGCAGAGCATTAGCCAGGAAACAGGTTTCGCTTAGGTGAATGTCTTTTACCTTTTAGTGTTACAGACCTAACGCGACTACCGACGAATTAACGTATACATTTCTTCTGTATCGAGCGTAGGAAGGTTTTATATTGTATAGTATAGACACATAGCACAGACTGAAGGGACGTCAAGGTCACAGCATTAGTATACAACTGACTTCCATTTAGTGCAGTTCAATTTAGTTCGTGGTAATGCAGTACACAATGTAAGAATGAATCTTCAAGTATGATATATAGCTATATTACAAAGATATCGCACAAAAATTTCGTGCTATATTTCCAACGGTCAATATTTTCAGCATTTATTATGAAGAAGCAAATAAAATACATCTGTAATGCAATGTACAAAAGCGAAGTTTTACTGCCAATAGAGTACTACGCGAAGCCTATTTTTAGGCATTCACTTGTTATTTTCGGATAGCTACAGAATGATTTAAGAAGCAGTGGAAAATTTAAAAGCTCTTGAGAACAGATGATAGTCACCATTGTGAGAGAAACAAATCTGGAAGTCCACCATTGTGGAGTAACGATTAGCCTGCCTGACCGTGAGACGAGTGGGCCGGGGTTCAAATCCTGGTTGGGACAAGTTATCTAGTTGAGGTTTTTTCAGGGTTTTCCCTCAACCTTTTAAGGGTACATACTGGGTAACTTTCGGCGCTGGACTCTGGACTCATTTCGCCGGCATTATCATCTTCATATATTTCAGATGCTTGATAACCATATCAGTTGATAAAGAGTCGTAAAATAAACCATTAAAAATAAAATAAATATATCTGGAAGGACAATTGAACAACAGTCTAGCTTAAATGCTGGAAGATGCTAGAAACATAAGATTATTCATTATAGAATATAAAAGATTTTTTTTTAAGTATTATGATAGTTGTTACATGCCTGTTCTTTGAAAATAACAATCTAGGTCATACTCTCGAATTTCGAGTAAACAAAAACATCCCGTATATATGTAGGGTCGTGTTTATTATCTGGCAAGCGTAAACTAAACAATAGTCATTTGACAAGGGAACCGACTTTCCACTCACCGTAAGAAGGTCACTGTGAGAGTCAACAAATCCCCCTTCACGAATCCTTGGCACGACTCGTTCGACAGCAAGGAGACAGAAACCTAAATTATTCTTCGATATTTTATACGCTCTCTGGCACCACGTAGAACATTGCAGAATTATTTTGTAATTGAATAGATTCTCCCTCGCATTCGACCTTTTATGTCAAGTTTTGTAAATATGCACAATTTATACTTGTAGGTAACAGCTTGTAACTGTCACACAGTAATTGTAGTTGATTGCTTACTACCCAAATATTTAATATATTTCAATCCTAGAGTAATATTCCTCTACATTTGATATGAATTTTCAGGGCTCAAGAAAACGAAATTTGGTACTATGGCGCGTCCCAAAGACAAAGGCATGTGTGCATACAGAGTGTTTCCGGGCTAGTGTTACAAACTTTC
Organism: Periplaneta americana; assembly: GCF_040183065.1. NCBI lineage: Eukaryota > Metazoa > Arthropoda > Insecta > Blattodea > Blattidae > Periplaneta > Periplaneta americana. The sequence continues at coordinate 156,231,397 of NC_091121.1, forward strand.
AGGGATGATGGGGAAGGGCACATGTAGCAATTTGGATGTATCAATAAGGAACCATGGTCCGGAAATGACTGAGTCGAAAGTTACAAGCAAAAATAGTTGTGTGGAAATGGATTTGTAATTTGGCACCACGTGCCCTCCTTCCCTTAACCTTTGGAACAGTCGTGGAAAGATGGTATGGGTCGGATGTCTCCTACGTGGGTACTTGTACGGATACAATCTATGAGCTTGTCTACTGTTCCCATTGGTTCATCCGTATTCGAAAATTATGTCTGCACATTCCACTCTTGTGTACTCCTCCATTTCACTAGGACTGATCGACTGGGCACTGCAACTTGTACACAGACGTGCATATCAGGACCGACTATGTCCGTTACACATTACGCCATCTGCATTGCTTTAGTGTAGTTTCCTGTCCCCACCCCTCAGACAGCGCACTGAATGGAATACTGTAAGTAGACAACGTAAATAACGTCAGATGAATACAGTATGTGTAAGATGTACAGATAAATACACATAAATAAGGTGTACAGAGGAATAAAATTATTTCATTTCCACACTATTTTGTTTTTCTTGTAACTTTCGACTCGGTCATTTCCGGACCAGAGTTCCTTATATCAAATTGATATATGTGCCCTTCCCCAACATCCCTGAAAGTTTGTAACACTAGACCGGAAACACCCTGTATATGTAAATGATTATTATTTTTTTAGTAGGTTATTTTACGACGCTTTATCAACATCTTTGATTATTTAGCGTCTGATTGAGATGAAGGTGATAATGCCGGTGAAATGAGTCCGGGGTCCAGCATCGAAAGTTACCCAGCATTACATACATACATACATACATACATAACATGATTTATACACGATGTGAAAAAATAAGTAGTCTCATAATGAAAAATAGGCACACAAATTTTCACCGAGAAAATACAGGGTCTTTCATAAGTAACGAGTCTATCGAGAAATTAACTTTTTTGGATAATTTTTTTGAAATGATGTTCATCCTCACGAGACAGAACCCTTCCCGATGCTGTAAAGTCGCTTTGGAAACAAACACATCCTCCCCCCGCCGCCAGAGCTATTAAACGAAAGAACTATTAGTGTTTTAAACCTTCATTAAAACACATACATGTAAAAACAGTTTCAATTGTTGACAAATTATGGTGTACAATTTTCAAAATGTTTTCCGTTCTGCTGAATGCACACATGTAAGTGATGTATCAACTCTTCTTGGACTCTGGTGAGCATGTCAGGCGTAACCATTTGTATCGTGTGTTCAATGCGTTCCACTAATTCAGAAATGGTGCGTGGCTTAGTCGCATAGACACGATCCTTGATGCATCCCCAGAAAAAAGAAGTCCAGGGGAGTCAAATCAGGTGATCGTGGAGGCCAACGGGTTGGGCCTGTGCGACTGATCCACCTACCTGGAGACACTTCGTCTACGGAATAAACGCTTAATTTGAGCAGCACTGTTTTCGAAGTTCAAACCAGGCAGCAATAATTTTTCTCTTCTGCAATAACGTTAAGCGGCTGCCTGGCTTTTATCATTCCAGTTTATTACAACAATGTGTATAGGCACGGCCGTGTCCCATTCTCCTTGACGTATAGAAGCTCATGCTCCAGGTCACTTTAAGCCCTTGGCGTATAGAAGGCCATGCTCCAGGTCATTTTAAGTTAGCATCAAATGCACATTACACACGGATAAGTAGCTTCCTCTGGCTGCGGGGGGAGGGGGTGTTTGTTTCCAAATCGACTGTACTGCACCAGGAAGAGTTCTTTCTCGTGAGGATGAACATCGTTTCAAAAAATTATCTAAAATAGTTGATTTTTCGATAGATTCGTTACTTATGAAAGACTCTGTATATGTGAGTGAGAAATCCAATGACACGGCCATACGAAGTGAATGGAAGATCATAAAATAGCGGATCAAATGTGCATTCTAAATCCTTAGGTCGCTCTACGTTGTACATTTTCAGGATTTTTAGTACAGTAGTGGCAAAAAAACCGGACCGACCCTTGTAGCTGATTTCAGAGCCTTGTTCACAGTGACAGCAATATAGACTGGTAACTAAGACTTTCGTGGTTCGAATCCTGCCTGGGAAGGAAACTTTTTTTGTTCCTTATTCAAATTTATTCCCAATACTTTTCGATTGCAGCGATATTTTACTACTTAATTAACTTACTATTCCCAGAAAATGAATTTTACCAGCTTATTTTCTAATGGCTTTCGAAATGGGCTACATCAGCAGTCGAAACTACAATTTCAATAGATTACTCGCTATCTTGTGATGCGGGCGTGGCATGCGCAGTGGCTCATTTCGGGGACTTCGATTATTCCGTCGGTCCCATTTTTTTTGCCACTTCTGTACATAACGTTCCGTGGTCTAGTTATGACCCACACTGTACAAGATATTGTAATCATATGAACAATATTTGTGAAAATAGGTATATTTTGAAGATTGAGCATACAAATTTTTGTGCCAGATCGTACGTATTTGCTTGTTTTCCGCACAGAACCAATACGCGGTAAGTGTGAAATACCACATTCAGTATTCCCAACGTAACACACATAACAATTTCCCTCTTCTTACCGCTTAAACGCGACATTCATTTTACTGCTTTAGGCTTTTAACATATTATTTTTAGAGACGTTCAATATAGTAATAATTATAAATTGGAAACTTACCACTGCAATTTCACCTAAATTGCACTGTTAATTATTGTTTTTAAATATTTGCAAAAATTAAGTAAACTCTACAACTCCACTAAAGTTACTGCATTCGTGATGCAAGTAACATTAAGGAAGCCGTGAAAAAACCAACAAGATTCTAGATGATGTTATTACTGCAATATGTTATATAAATAATATTGTTAAAATATTAAAATGAAAAATAAATCATTACATAACCTTACAGTTTGTTTTAAGTTCGCATTTATAGACTGGGGGAAAAAAAAAAGACAGGCGTATATCACGGCCTGCTGGAGTATAGTAAACACAGAAAACATTTTAAAGCAACAATGTTGAAGATAGATATTTTTTTTTTGCAAATTTGCCGTCATTGAACAGAAACCAAGATGGAGATTTCATTGCAACTAATTAGAAATTCGTCTTTCAGGTATGTAATAAACGATCTTCACACAAAATAATGTCCGATACACGAGCGGTATGTTTCCTTTCAATTCTCGGAGATTAAAAAAGCTCAACTACGTTTCGCTTTTTCAAACTTTTCCTCGAACATGAAAACCTCAACATACCGCTCTTGTAACGCATATTACTATTTCGACAGTTTGTTTGTAACACGTGGCGACGACGATAATTCTTTTACGCACGATCCTTATTGCACATCTCTGATTTATGTGTGTAGAATTATTTACACCGATGATCCTTGAAAGAAAATTGTTTCAGTATACAGTCTCAATGTCTCAATTTACATTTCACGATACACAAGCTCGCATTCACGATTGAGCTGTCACGCCGGAGATAGTGAATGAAATAAGACAAGCGTGTACCTCAGAAGACAGCACGGGATTACATATGACAGGAAACTGCATCTGAAAATGTTTTGTGTTAATTTGCATGCGTTGTATCTCACCTGTTTCAAATAAAACAACTCCAACGCAGACAAAAGCTTTCCAATTCCAATGTCAAGATCGGGGTCGACATGAAATAATTTTATCTCGAGTGCCTTGTTGAATTACATTTCTTCGATATTATCCATGTGTGAGGACGCAAACAGTGATTTCTTTAACATAACAAACCAGATTAGAATGCGTATTCAAGCAACGTACATCCGGTATATCTAGAATCTTGTTCTGTAATGATTATTTGACGATGCTATATCAACTAGGGCTGGGGACGGAGCGGTTCGGTTCGGAGCAGTTACTGTGACGTCATTACTCGGTTGAACCGAGTACAAATTTGTGGCGGTAGATTTAAAATTTAGATAGATTGAGTAGATTTTAGAACGTACTTTGAAAGTGGAACCAAGCGTGTTTTAAAACCGTTGTACTAAAGCGCTTTCGTTTTGCCAATTGACGAGAAAAAAGTGCTTCTCTTCACTGAAAAATGGCGGTTGCAAATTTCATTTGTCTGCTTACAACTATTTGCGGAGTTATTTTATATGAAAGGCCTATTTAACTTTAATTGTTGTTATATATAACAGACGAAATAAAATTGATAAAATAACTTATAATACTAACAGCTAATAAATTAACATGTGAGGTAAACGTTAAACGGTGCAGTAAAAAAAAAAGAAACAGGCTCCATGAAGCGCTGCCTAATACACTTAAAAATAACACACAGAATTATTTACTATTAGGCCTACGGAGAGTGGATAAAATAATCAATAAAACGTGCAATCTTAAACTGAAGAACATAATGTTTATTTCTTTTATAACATTACTAGCCTTCAATACAATCATGTTCTCTTTCGTGAAGTGTAATATTATTGATAAATTAAAGTAATTAGGTAACATAATTCGTAGAAATAAATACAAATAAAATTATGACTGATGAGGTAACACAAATCCAATAAACACAAATAGAAGAAAATATAATTCACTTCCTTTTTTAACATGTTTTAATATTAATCAAACACTCTAGTATGATAATAATAATAATTTTAATAATAATAATAATAATTTTAATAATAATAATAATAATTTTAATAATAATAATAATAATAATAATAATAATTTTAATAATAATAATAATAATAATTTTAATAATAATAATAATAATAATTTTAATAATAATAATAATAATTTTAATAATAATAATAATAATAATAATAATAATAATTTTAATAATAATAATAATAATAATTTTAATAATAATAATAATAATTTTAATAATAATAATTATTATTATCATTATTATTATTATTATTATTATTATTATTATTATTATTATGTACAGTAATATGTTCAGACTGTCAGTGTTCATTAGGCCCACTTGACAGGTCATATAATAGGATGAACTCCTCTTCAATACCAGAGGCCTTTCAACCCGCCTTGGGGATAAGGAAATAATTTGTCCTGCAGCAGAAAATATTTAAATACAACAGTACTACGTTGTTGCCTGCTAGAATTAAGTAAAACACGTGAACTCTGTTTGAACTGACCGGTAACGGCTACGGTTAACCGAGTAACTTCGGTGCTTCGCTGCGAAGCTCATAAACCGATAGAACCGAGTAACTCAACAGTTCTACTCGCTCCGTCCCCAGCTCTAATATCAGCTACCGAAAGTGTCTAGTGTTGGTGAGATTGATGGTATACAGATGAGCCCGACAATTTGACATTGGCTTTACAGTTGGGAAAAACCTCTAAAAAATATGTGTAACCAGGTAGTCTAAAATGTGCCAATGAGATGCTCAAACGCGTTCCCAAACGCCTTGTTACTTTTCACAGTTAGTTGGTGATCAGTGGACAGTGTATGCGGGATGACTTAAGGAAAAGTGAAGTTGTTTCGTATCAGAGTATATGGCACGTGCCGCGTCGTCCGTCTTTTGTGTACCTGGCGAGTACAGCAGCGCAGAACGAAGGAACCCCGGTCCGTTCATAGTAACATTGCAACGCAATGTGTGCAGTTGTGTTATCCTGCAGGATAGGCGAAGACGATTCAACTTCGACAACTTACGAGACTATATCGTCGTTTACTTCAACGCTAGTAATTCCATCAATGATGACGAGGTATGTGCTACAGTACGTCACTTTTCTTTTCATTCTGACTGTACAGAGATACAGTACCATGTTGACGTCGTCTGTTTACGTTTAAAACCTGTTGAGCCAATGGTCTGAATGAAAAAATTGTAACATACAGTAAAAATGTGAACCTACATTCAACGATAAGTCATCCCGCATCCACTGTCTAGTGATCAGTCTCTCTTGAACTTCTTGCTCTTGTGCAACTGAAAGCAGCGGTTCTCAGCTGCAAAGTCGTGAAAGATAAATTTCTTCACACTAAATGTAATGAAATTCAAAACTTTTCGAAGAAACAATCGGTAATGATTAAATTACATACATGATATAGAAATGGTTATATGTCATAGTCCGGATCAGCTTATTTAGTACTCTAAGGGCAAAACTTAACCATTTTTCCTCTATTACTACATATGCTAGTGGATCATAGTGATTTTCTAGATGTCAGGTTGAATTTTCTTTTACCAACTTTATTTCGAATTTCAAGTACTGACAAAAACGACAGCTGGCAGTTATTTTCTAATTGTTATGTTGGGAGCAATAATTTTGGTTTGCAATAAAGGAAACTGACGAAAAGGAAGTATAACTAAGTTTGTGAAATGTGAACGTTATTAATAATTAATTAGTAATACCGGTATTAATACTAATATCAATACATAATACAGTTGTGTTGCATTGTGATTTCTATTCAACACCATATTCAGGTAAGTGTAATTAAATAAGATACAACTTACAGACCTACTGTATTTGATATGAAACATGCTTATGCTAATAGAAATATTTTCATTAAAATGCCAAAGAGTATATATTTTAACTTAGAATACATACTTAAAATTCTTAAGTTGGGTATACATTCCAAAGTGGTATTGTTTTCGGAATTCGTACCAATCATTTCAAACAAAATACATTTTAGGTTAGGTCTCGTAATTCGTAAACTGTTTAGTGAAAGCAATGAATTTTATGTTGTCAGACAAAATATATTTTAATATTAGATCATACTAATTTACTAATTACCAAAATAATGTGCGAGAGATTCAGGAGGAAAATGTACTCTTTTAAAAATTATTGAATCATTTAGAAAATACCGTCCACACCTGTGGAGTAACGGTCAGCGCGTATGGCCGCGAAACCAGTTGGCCCGGGTTCGAATCCCGGTTGGGGCAAGTTACCTGGTTGAGGTTTTTTCCAGGGTTTTCCCTCAACCCAATATGAGCAAATGCTGGGTAACTTTCGGTGCTGGACCCCGGACTCATTTCACCGGCATTATCACCTTCATCTCATTCAGACGCTAAATAACCTAGATGTTGATACAGCGTCGTAAAATAACCCAATAAAATAAAAATTTAGAAAATACCTCTCAAATATAAAGATGAGATGTGGTAATAAGTAAATACGCAAGACATTGTTATTGTTAATACTATTGTTATTATTATTATTATTATTATTATTATTATTATTATTATTATTATTAATTCAGTATGGCATTGTGACTTTATCCTCTTTGGTGATATCTGGTATTTGTAGGCAATACTGAAGAGACGGCCAAATTAGCCTTTTAGGGTGCTATTCATAGACATTTCGATAGCCCGCGCTACGAGCGTGCTAAAATAGCCCCGGCTATCGACTGGTTACTTGTACGGAATTCGTATCGTATCGTATCGTATCATATCATATCATATCATATCATATCATATCATATCATATCATATCATATCATATCATATCATATCATATCATATCATATCATATCATATCATATCATATATCATATCATACCATATCATATATCACATCCAGGGACGTCGCTAGGGGGTGCGAAAGGGTGCGCAAGCACCCCATAAAAAATCGGAGCATCCCTTTCCGCACCCCAAAGGGCAATTTATTAACAAAATACTAGGCATAAATTATTTTGAAGAACTAAAACAAACAAACAATTTCTGGATGTGAAAAAACTACGTCCCATAGTGTATCGTAATGGATGTGATGCGCAATAATAATAATAATAATAATAATAATAATAATAATAATAATAATAATAATAATAATAATAATAATAATAAACAGATGTATAGCATGCGCGCAAATGCATGAAAGAACATTTTGGATTTTTTATGTAACTTACCACATTTTTACAGCTCGCACCTCATCCGCACCCCCCTTGCTCTGATCCTGGCGACGTCACTGATCACATCACATCATATCATATCATATATCATACCATACCATATCATATAACATAATATGATATGATATATCATATATCATAATATCATATATCATATCATATCATATCATATCATATCATATCATATATCATATCATATCATATCTCGCTAACACTGGTTTATGAATACGTTATGAATACGAAAATCGTTAGTTCGCTGATCATCCACCGAAAGCCCGCGCTAAGAATGTCTATGAATATGGCTCTTAGGAATTACTCTTACGTGATCCTCACTATACATAAATATAGGGTGCCGTAAGACAATAACAGAAATAGTTTAGTTACTAGGCCTATATACAAAACTTGTCTCATGTGTCATATGACAAAAACTACATCCTTGGCATTGACAGTGTGTCGGGATTCAGCCACGTCTGTAGCCCAGTGCCTAATAGATAAAAATAGTATCAGTTTACACGTCTTGTAATAATGACGTCTCTGTGTAACAAATTTTACAAATAGTTTATTGTATTTCTTGTAAATATGAATTCCTTGAGATCAAAAACAAGACATTTTACAGAATTTTATTAAAATGTTTTAAAACATGAATGAATACAATCATTTTCATAACTTCTTTCTGCTAATATCAGAAATGCTAGGAATTCTCCATTAAGAAAATACCATTCGTTTAAATTCAGTTTCGACGGAAATAGACAGTCTTTTTTTCTCAAAATCAACTCTGAGTGACTATTGTCGTTTTTGATCTCAACGCTTCACTATTATTGCAGATGGTAGATAAAATAGTCAAAGGTGGAGAGTGTTAGTAGAATGAAAGAAGGAAACGAAAATACTCCGAGAAAAACGATCTAGAACTCCTGTTTTGCTTGCCATAAATTTCACAAATATCGGGCCGGGGTTCGAATCTGGTCCTCCCAGACGAACGACCAGCGCGTTGACGTTGACTTACATATAGATGTAACCTCTTAGTACCGTTCAGTAGACAATACTCTATTACAATTGCAGTGAATTTTACAATGAATAGGCCTATCATTTTAAAGATTTTGAGGTTTAACTTTTCTTCCTCTCTTGGGCCACGTTTTCTCTCATCTATGAAAGTTACAGAAATGCTAAATTACTGAAGTTAATTACTACATAGCCAATTACGCTATGCAATAGCAGTAATAGCACTAAATATGTGGTTTTATTATTTTAGTTGACACTCTTCTACTTCATTAGGGTAAATTAGGGTCTGTTGGACAGTCGGGCATGTTGGACACTTTGTACTTTAACATGTTACCTCGCCACTTGTGGGCACCACATTCTGCTAGAAGTCAATGACGGAAGTAGCCTCACTCATGGCTACTTCCGTCATTGGCTTATAGCAGAATGTGGTGCCCACAAGTGGCGAGGTAACACGTTAAAGTACAAAGCGTTCAACATGCCCAACTGTCCAACAGACCCTAATTTACCCTATTATTATTATTATTATTATTATTATTATTATTATTATTATTATTATCATAATTCAGACGCCTATTTTAATCATACTGTATCTTTGGTCGAATTCCGGTTTCAAACCTTCCGTCAAGCTCACTTTCTTCAGCAGTTGTTGACAACTTACTATTTTTAATGAGCTAATTAATTCTTCTTTAAAACTATCTAATGTCTGGATGCGAAAAAATAAATCGTTGCAATGCGTAAAAAGGTTTCTGTGTTACTTATAAGGAGTTCTTCTAATAGAAAGCGTCGACTTTATTTTATATAAACAGATAATTGACTTCAGTTTCTCGCTTTGTAGAAATATTTCCAGGAAATGAGTACCGGTAGGCCTGTAGGCTAATTACATTTAAAATGGAAATCTACGAGAAACGCCGCGCTACGAATAAACTTATTAAAATAAGAGACTAATTAAGGCAAGGAAAGGTGAAATATCCTGTAAACATGTCGCCGAGTAGCGTTGGGAAGTAATATGAACGAAGCAGACGGTATTATTGGAAAAGTGTCTTACTTGAAATCTGTAGAAGTAATGTTACCAGAACAAAATTCACTTAAAATAACCACCATTATGCATATTTTTGTAATTATATCTATGCATTTTCTTCCCATTTGAAGAAATCCACTGCAAGAATGATGGATGTCATTTGGAATACATTTTGCAGGAGAAGCAATTGAAAGTTTGAAATGCTTAGCGCTCAAAGCTTAACTGTGATTTTCCGATCATTACTGGACAATGACTATCAATGTTAATGTCATATAACTCTCTATGTACATTCTATATGTCTTAAGCTATGCATTGACAGTCTTGGTTCATTTTCGACAAGAAAGTGACATCCATCATTCTTGCAGTTTCATTTCATGTTTACATATTTCCCTTCTGCTAACTACGTTCATTCTTTTTTTTTTTTTTTAATTCAATTTTGGATTAGGAATGAACATTTCATGTACGGTAACACTAAAATTCTTCTGCAAAACGAAAAGTTACATTTGTTTGGATCAAATTTCTGCACATTTAAAGGGCAAAAAACTAAAATCGTTTCAGTAATTTATTATCATAATACCTTGCTCTCTTAAAATGACTGAGCATATTGGAAATTGAATCAATGGCTTTCTCAAAACATGCAATAAAATGTTTCATATAAAACAATTTTATCTCGAAAAGGAATAAAAAATGAGCAAAATTGTATTAAACATTTTTGTTTGAAATATCTCAAAGAATAACCTCCCGAAATTAATGACATTACTTACGGTTCACTCTGTAGGCCTATGTCTTTTATTGGTGTAGGGAAGAGTTGGGTAGTATCGGACATCGGGTAATATCGGACAGTGCGTTTCTTTCATCTACCACCAGATGGTAATACCTGAATGGCATGGTTAAGTTTCTGTATGCGACATCACAGAAACGTAACCATGACATTCAGGTACTATCATCTAGTGGCAGATGAAAGAAACTCACTGTCCGATATTACCGATGTACGATACTACCCAACTCTCCCCTATATACAGACACATTATATAAAAGGTGGAAGTAATACATCGTGTCCCACTTAGAGGGATCGAGAAATAACTGATAATTTCAAGTGTAAATAATGGTTTATTAACTTAACTTTTTACATAACTTGATGTAAAAACTCTCCGAGTTTCGGAGAATGTTGAATGCCACTCGATGTGTGCGCCTTGGGTTGCTCTGCAGACATCTAAACGGCATTCAACCTCCCGCCAAGTGTTATGTAGCATTTGTGGAGTCACTAGCGCAGCTGCATTTGTGATGCGTTGTCTCAGTTCCTCCAAAGTGTTAGCTCTGCCTCTTTGGTACACAGCATCCTTCACAAAGCCTTATAAAAAAAGTCCAAGGGGGTCAGATCGGGTGACCTCATTGGCCAGGCTTCTTCCCTCATCCTCATTATCATTCTTGTCCTCATCATTTTCATCATCGTTCTTCCTTCACCTTTATCATCGTTCTTCCCTCATTTTTCCTCACTTTCTTCTGCTTCTCCTTGTATTCTCTTCTACATCTCTATCTTCTTCATGTTCTGATCTTAGTCTCCTTCTTCCCTTCAGCTTCTTTTTCTCCTTCTCTGACTCATCTTGCTTTTCAACTTCTTCTCACCCTCCTCTTCCGTTCTGCCTTCTTTCCTTTTCCTTCATCTTGAAAGTGAACGTTTAAGGTCTATTCGATAATACTGTATACATAGGAATAAAATTAGAGGTGTTCTTGGTTGCCCGCTCATTTTGTTCTTAAACTTACCACATTTCTGTATTCAACGTGTCAGCATTCCACTACATATTACGATATACCGAAGTACATGTGATATTTCCATGCAGAAATCCTGCGTCATCATATGAAGAAGGATAGGTGGATCGGAGTAAAATTGTCTCCGGCACCGGGATTTAAACCCGGGTCTACAGCTCTACGTGCTGATGCTCTATTCACTGAGCCACGCCGGATTCCCATTCCTTTATCATATGATGAAGCAGAATTTCTGCATGGAAATATCATATGTACTTCGGTACATTTAGAGATGAGCTTAAACGATATTTTCAAGTATCTGTGACAACTGTGACTGTGACAATTAAATATATGTGACTTTTATTGGTGATTTTGTCACACCGATATTATATATCGATACGTAGCATGAATTACATCGATATTTTGTCACACCGATAAAAATTAGCAGGAAATATTGAAGAACAGTGAAATATGAATACGATTTCTCTATACACACCACTCATCAGTGATTTATATGGGAAAATCCAACAAAGAAATTATGTACATGTACCATTAACAAATAAATACTTAGCTAACTGAACAGTAACATGTCAAAAGTTAACCTCATGTACCAAGAGGTTATATTATAGATATTGAACCAGTTGATCATTTTTAAATGTAGTTGGGTATGGAGAAATTGAGGTTATATAATTATCCTAATCGTTTTGAAAATTGATCCTTTTTATTGCATATAATATAATGGATAAATTATTTTAAGTCGTGCATTAACATTATAATATTGAGTCACAGAATAAAAATTAATGAAACATAAGTATTCGGAAAAACATTGGAAAATAATTACAAAACAAAACAGTTGTTCAGACAGGATTTTCACAAGATTAAGTACTGGTAACCAATGGTGTTTTTACTTAAATCGTGTAATAACTACATCATTTATAATAAGATGGGAAAAACTACCGCCAGATTGCTGTTATTGTATCATGCGCACGCGCAAACCTACGACGTAGAGGAGAAAATATCAGTCGCAGAGTACTGAATACGGAGCAGATTTCGATAGCGATATTTTGTCACATATAATTCGCGTCATCAGTCACAGGTTTATCTGTGACAAAAAATACCTGTGACAAAATATCGGTTTGTGAAATATCTGCCATCTCTAGATACATTTTAATAATATATGATACGCGAAAATAATCAGTAATTTAAGACTGCGCTCATTCCGTCGAACCCAGGCCACTCAGTCACTCGTAGTGAGTGCACCTCTGCACATTAATGTGTTGTACATTGTGCCACTGTCACATCTGTGACGCAGTGCATGAGGGTTGGCCACTAGAGGAAACCTAAGTGGTGGTGGAGCTTAAACTGAGAGGATTCAATCCGGCATCGGAATGGAAATCCAGCGTGGCTCAGTGGATAGAGCGTCAGCACGTAGAGCTGAAGATCAGAGTTCAAATCCCGGTGCCGGAGAGAATTTTTCTCCCCTCCACCTATCCTTCATCATATTCCACCACATGTTAGACTGCTCTACTGGAGTAAACACAAAAATATTAAACACCTGTGTGACCTTAGTTCTTTGCCTGCATTTCACATGAACTTGTCTTCCTACTTCGTACTCAAATAAAACATTGCAAAGCAGTAGCGATTCTTTGTTATTTCTCCTGGCGATTTCCCCTGGGACGACTGGCCTCTACAGGATGGAAAGTTAAGAACGTCAGTAGTACTTAACAGTCAGTTCAAACTCGCAAACTCTCTCTTAAGCAATTAGAAAACTAGTCATCTTCATGGTCAGGCAAGCTTCAAACTGTAAATGGCAGTTCTGGTAAGTTTCCAGGTGCGGTAAAGTATTATCCAAAATGAAAGAAGTGAAATAAATGTTAGAAGCAGGAAGGCCTATATAAAATCTTTTACTAATTTATAGAAGTATTGGCTTTACTGTTTCTCGCATAATTTCATTTTATCACCAATCGATTTTCCACCTGCACAAATTGGCCCATGTACAGATATGACCAATGACCAGATCATAGTAACAATAGTAATATACGTTACAAGAGCGATATGTTGACGTTTTCATGTTCGAGGAAAAGATTGGAAAAGCGAAACGTAGTTGAGCGTGTGTACATCTTTTAAAGGGAGTGTTCTCATTTTGTTCAACCGGAATAGGGTAACACGAACATGGGCTGAAATCCCAGTGAGAAAAAAAAGTGAGTATTCTTCTTTTCGTCGTGTTTCCATTTTCTTTCAACATTCAATAAATCCTGCGTAAAAATTTATTCTGAGGAAAATGCGACAAGTAAAATAAACCATCTGCTGCGTCACCTATGTGCAAACGAAGAAAACGAATGCAAACATTTTTTGTGCGAGATCGTGCGTATTTGCTTGTTTTCCGCACAGAACCAATACGCGGTAAGTGTGAAATACCACATTCAGTATTCCCAACGTAACACACATAACAATTTCCCTCTTCTTACCGCTTAAGCGCGACATTCATTTTACTGCTTTAGGCTTTTAACATATTATTTCTAGAGACGTTTAACATAGTAATAATTATAAATTAGAAACTTACCACTGCAATTTCACCTAAATTGCAATGTTAATTATTGTTTTTAAATATTTGCAAAAATTAAGTAAAGTCTACTACTCCACGAAACTTATTGCATTCCTGATACAAGTAACATTAAGGAAGCCGTGAAAAAATCAACAAGATTCCAGATGCCGATGTTATTACTGCAATATGTTATATAAATAATATTGTTGAAATATTAAAATGAAAAATAAATCATTACATAACCTTACCGTTTGTTTTAAGTTCGCATTTATAGACTGGGGGAAAAAAGACAGACGTATATCACGGCCTGCTGGAGTATAGTAAACACAGAAAACATTTTATAGCAACAATGTTGAAGAAAGATATTTTGGTGTTCCGAAGTTGCCGTCATTAAACAGAAACCAACTTGGAGATTTCATTGCAACTAATTAGAAATTCCTTTTTCAGGTATGTAATAAACGATCTTCGCACAAAATAATGTACGATACACGAGCGGTATGTTTGTTTTCATGTTCTCGGAAATTAAAAAAGCTCAACTACGTTTCGCTTTTTCAATCTTTTCCTCGACCATGAAAACGTCAACATACCGCTCTTGTAATGTATATTACTATTGTGAGAAGCATACACTCTTGTTACTTTTAAATGGTCAATTTGCATACAATTCTCTAAACATTCATGGCATAATTAAGTGCTCCAAGAAATTATACAGGGTACAATGCCTCTGGAAGAACATAAGCTTGCAGTGGAGCCAACTTATATGGGCCCGTGGGGCCTGAGCCCACCCAATAATTTGTATTATTATTATTATTATTATTATTATTATTATTATTATTATTATTATTATTATTATTATTGTTATAAGGTGTTTAGGAAAATATTTGGGGCTAAGAGGGATGAAGTTACAGGAGAATGGAGAAAGTTACACAACACAGAACTGCACGCACTGTATTCTTCACCTGACAAAAATAGGAACATTAAACCCAGACGTTTGAGATGGGCAGGGCATGTACCACTTATGGGCGAATCCAGAAATGCATATAGAGTGTTAGTTGGGAGGCCGGAGGGAAAAATACCTTTGAGGAGGCCGAGACGTAGATAGGAGGATAATATTAAAATGGATTTGATGGAGGTTGTATATGATAATAGAGACTGGATTAATCTTGCACAGGATAAGGACCAATGGCGGGCTTATGTGAGGACGGCAATGAACCTCCGGGTTCCATAAAAGCCAGTAAGTAAGTACGTAAGTTAGTAAGTAAGTAAGTAAGTATTATTATTATTATCATCATTTTCATTCTTTCCTGGCTTAGTTACCTCATGAGTGATGCCTTACTAGTGTCATTTATGAGGTACAAACCTCTATTCGGACAGTTGACTAAACAAGATGACGATATGTGATGGTTGCTTATCAAAATCAATAAATTACAATAAGTAAAATTTCAGTAAGTAAAGATGCATTGTTGGTGTACACTTCATTCATCTCTGCCACATAAGGATAGTGCTGGAAAGTTATATTTAGAACATGTTTGTGACGAATTTATAGGGAGAAACACATTTGCATCACTCCGTGCTACGTAATAGTGAGTCCACTTTCGTAGTATCAATTTATAGTTAGAAAGAATTCAAGTCCCCAAGGTAAAATGTTTATATAATTGTAGCGTTCTATTTAATTACTAAAATGCAGAACAGCTATGCACAAGATAATGCGGAGATGTTTTTGTATACAGTTACTAGTATGAGAGAACAAATTGGTATTCACATAAAATCCAAAAATAATATTATCTACAAGTAAATGGAACATAGCCCCTTGACCTTATACTAACTACATACATTACAAAATCGTTCTTAGATCTCCATTCTGTTATTTTTAGCACTCTACAGTATAGCCTATTGTATAGGCCTATATTATTCGTAGTCACATCAATATTACGAAAAATAATATCATTAAAGTGAAGATTTATGAGATTCTTTTGGGAAATTATGATCAAGTGTTTGAGCCCACCCAACGTTTTTAAAAAGTTGACGTCACTGAGAGGTTATTTTGAAAAAGTTAGCAATCTCAGAATTGCATATATTCAAACGAGGCAACAGGTATAGAGGAAAAAAAAAGTTAAAACTGTCATGAAATTCGTTTTGTAGCACAACAGAAAATGTCGAAACATTTTTGCATTCTCTCTAATGCGCACGAAATATTGCTATATTTAAAAGCAAGAACTTCATGTCGCAAATGTTTGAAAACAAACCTACTACGCAAGAGAGGAAAATTTACAGATGCCTTGTGGAGAACTTGACGTTGGAAGGAGGAGTAAAAGAGGGGTGAAAGAGAAAACAGCGGTAACAAACATAATACATCTCTTACTTTCCTTTGCGCCTAGAATTACAACACTGCTGCTCTACATCCAACGCCTGGAAGGTTGGTAACAAGGTTGTCGTGCACTGAAATACCTAAACACCTACCTTATCATGAAAATGAGAAGATGGAGAGACTCAAATGATGCTATATAGAACAGCAGAAAGAACTTTTAATTCTTTAATTAGCATTCCAAGCAGGGGCGGACGCAAGGGGGGAGGATTAAGGGGAGATATCCCCTCCCGAAATTTTGAGAAAAATACGAAACAAGAAACAAAAATAATATTGATTTTAATTCGTGAATGTACATAGGAATTAGAGGGTTTTCCACGTAAATTCTCTTCGCTAAAATGTTAAATAAATGTATCTTTGCATTGAAAGAAATCCCTATATCTGGGATTTTTCTTCCCTTTGCTTCGCAACTCTGATCCACCGCCCACTGGAGAGCAGCACTTTTCTCTGGCACTTACTACAAGAGGTCCAACGCAAGAGGACTAATAATATAACTCGTTATGAGTGACTAAGTGGCCAGGATCCGACGGAATAAGCACCATCTTAAATCACAAAGTGATTATTTTTCGCATATCATGATATGCAACTCTGCACATGTATGGACATTGTGCCATTGTCATACATCTCTATGACGCAGTACATGAGGGTAGGCTATTAGAGGGAACCCAAGAGTGGAACTTAAACTGAGAGGATTCAATCCGACATTGGGATGGGAATCCGGTGTGGCTTAGTGGATAAAGCGTCAGCACGTAGAGCTGAAAACTCGGGTTCAAATCCCGGTGCCGGAGAGAAATTTTCCCTGTTCCACTCTTCCATCATCATATGATGACGCAGAATCTCTGCACTGAGACATTATCACATGTGCTTCGGTACATCGTAATATAAGCCATACAGAAACCAACATTTTTGGTGTCTATGATTGTAGCTAGCCATGCTTTTAGTCTGTCACATGGTTTAGCCAGTCTGACATGCATTGAACTATGTGAGAATCTAGAAAGAGAACTGGAAGATTTTCGTTTAAATTTTCAGCCAGTGAACCTAGAGGCAAAAAGTGTTGTTGAACTTACTGGAATTGCGCTGGAAATTCCAAGAACTGCAGGGAGACAAACACAGCATTCTAACTTCAAGACAGAGAGTCCTGAAGAGTATTTTAGGCTTTCAATTCTCCTTCCCTTCTTAGACTATTTCATTAGTCAGCTCAAGGACAGGTTTTTAAATCATAAGGGAATCCTAAAGTCCATACAAACTTTGTTGCCTAAAAACATAGTGCGAGCATCAGATGAAGATTTAGAAACTGCTGTTGAGGCTGTAGTAAATCAGTGACCCAATGATGTTGATGCATCACCAGAGTCTTTCTTCAATGAATTGAAGATGTGCAGAAGAAATTTTCTTGATCAGAAAAATATTCACCTAATGCCTACTGATTTTATATCATCTTTGAATAGGTGCAATGAAATTATTTTTCCCTGCACTCACAAGGCGTCAAAACTTTTCTGTATGTTGCCTGTAACTACAGCAACACCAGAACGGTCGTTCTCAACACTGCGGTATTTGAAGACTTACTTGAGGAGCAGACAGATTAAATGGACTGGTCTTGATGATGATACATAAAAATGTAGAACTAAAAGCTCATGTAGTACTGGATGAAATGTCTAAGAAGCCTCGTCACCTTCTTCTGCAAATATAACTCTGTCATTGTTTTTGTTTTGCAGTCATTGTAAATATTACAATTTAAAAGTTGTGGTTTATTTAACAACGCTCGCAATTGCAGAGGTTATATCAGCGTCACTGGTGTGCCAGAATTTTTTCCCGCAGGACTTTTTATATGCCAATAAATTTACCGATATGAGGCCTGTCACATTACACTTAAATGTCATCGGACTGTGCTGGGATAGAACCCGCAACTTCGAGCACAGAAGACTATACCGACTACGCTACTCAGGCCAACTCGTAAATGTTTGTGACTCGGAAACGAATTGTGAGTACGGTATATAAACTTATTTCTCATTATTCCATTTTTACTATCTCCTCAAATCCCTTCCCGAAAAAAAAATCCTGCGTCCGTCCCTGATTCCAAGAGTCTGATTTCTTCCTCATGTTACGCTTTATAAACGTATTAGGCCTATAATTTAGGAGGTTAATATTTTAACACACTGCGAAATTGCTTGTATTGCACTTTCGCTCAAACAATCCCAAAAAATTATCGCCGATTAGAATGCATAAAGTAAATTGCTAGTATTAGGCTTTGTAATTCTTCAGTTATTATTTTTAATTCTAACTTATAATAAAAATACCATCCATTATCACATATGTTGTGTTCTCTCAATAACGTTGTGACTGAAATACACATGTAAGGCGAATGACAGGTAATCATGTAGCGAATCCTCGGATTCTTCTCGTCAACACCAATTGCACCGACGCTAATTAAAAGTGTTGATCACCATTTGTAGTTTCCTACCAAAATGATATTATTTAACATGTTATAATTTTACTATTAATGAAATAATAGTACATTATGCAACGAGCCTATAATGAAGGTAAATAAGAAGTGAGTATGGATATTTATGAAACGAGCGCAAGCGAGTTTCATAATTTTCATACGAGCTTCTTAATTACCATTATAGGCGAGTTTCATACGTCTTTTTATGCTCGACCATATTTCTAACTTGATATTATTAACTTTATTGTATCTGACCTGGAGCAATGTTCCGTATGTTGTGAGATGTGCGCAGACGCGAAAGTATTGATTTTTTCCGAGGAACAGATGTCCACATTGACCTTGCTAGGCCATAAGAACCTACAGAGATAACATTGAAATAAAATTAGACATTGAAAAACGAGATGACAAATTGAATTTATTTGAATATTATTTACAATTAACGCTAATTATTATAGTAACAGAACATAACCTTCTGCGACAGTATTGGATTTCCAGCCTCCGTCACTTTTCGCTAATTCTCTTTCGATTGCATATCCGAGAATAATCGATACTTGCGGTTTTATAACGGTAGAAAGCTGACCTGTCATTGGCTGAACAGTTGTAACCTGAGTCGTCATTGGCTGAAAGACCTGACCTTTAATGAGGTGTACTTTAATGACATGCATTAAAGGTCTGCTACCAGGTGTATAATTACTACATTTCGGCATGGTCGAGCATAAACTTTATTATTTCATTAATTAATAATTTTGCTGATTTACTTCCATAAAAATCACAATAAATTTAAATTTGATCCTCATGAATACCATACGAGAAAAAACTATAATTCCATAATAAAAATATCATCCATTATCACATATGTTGTGTTTTCTCAATAACGTTGTGATTGACACACATGTAAGGCGAATGACAGGTAATCATATGGCGAATCCTCGGACTCGTCTCGTCAACAACAATTGCACCGGCGCTAATTAAATATGTTTAACACCATTTGTAGTTTCCTACCAAAATTATATTATTTAACATGTTATAATTGCACTATTAATGAAATAAACTTTATTATTTTATTAATAGTAATCACATAATTTTATTAATAACATTATACCACTATTTGCGACTAAGTTATGTAAGGTTATACCGCGCACCTGATACAGCATGGTATAATAACTGATAAAAAAATGTACTTTCAGAAAAAACTATTCAATACTACGTACGCATTTCCTGCCCGATATAAAACGCAATCGATACAATGAACCTTTTGAAGTAAATATTTTTTGTGGATATATTTTCCACATAAATGTTGTTCTATATTATTATTTAGAACAAGCTTCCACTTACAAATAGTTTTTAGAGAACACGGACATTCATTGCCACTCTCACATATTCCCGCCATTGGTCGCTATCCTGAGCAAGATTAATCCAGTCTCTAGCATCATATTCCAACTCCCTCAAATCCATTTTAATATTATCTCCCCATCTATGTCTCGGCCTCCCAAAAGATCTTTTTCCCCCTCAGGTCTCCCAACTAACACTCTATACGTATTTCTGGATTCACCCATTCGTGCTGAAGTTCCCACTAGAGTAAATAATTAATTTGACTTGAATAACATAATTTAGTTCTAAAATTCCCAGTATCTTGAAGTTAATAAATCACAAACTACAATTACCATATTATAAACTACAGGATAATAAAACATTAAAAACGTTTAAATCAGTCTGACCTAAGAAAGTGGATTTGAGAATTACACAACCAACAAATCTTATGCAGGTTATAAATAAATAAACAAATAAATAAATAAGTAAATAAATAAGAAAGTAAATAAATAAGGAAGTAAATAAGTAAGTAAATGAGTAAATAAATAAATAAGTAAATAAATAATAAATACGTAAGTAAATAAGTAAACAAATAACTAAAAAAGTAAATAACTAAATAAATAAATAAATAAATATTAACAAAATTAATTTCCACAACAAACCAAATCCACCGAACTTCAATCCCACATCAGCCAGATTAAACATTTCTGTAGTCGCCCTGAGTGGCGCAGATGGTATAGCGCTGGCCTTCTGTGCCCGAGGTTGCGGATTCGATCCCGGCCCAGCTCGATGGCATTTAAGTGTGCTTAAATGCGACAAGCTCATGTCACTAGATTTAATGGCATGTAAAAGAACTTCTGCGGTACAAAATTCCGGCACATCGAAGACGCTGAGATAGGCCTAACGGCAGTTCCATCGTTAAATAAACCATAATTTTTACAACATTTCTGTATCACGGGGCGAACAGAATTCGACAAAGTGGGTGCTCCAACCTCAGAACAGGATTCGTCATCATAATCGCCAAAGGCAGACGGAGATGTAAGTGGCACATAGGTTAATATGCGCAGCGTTGAAAAAAATAGCAATTTATAGTACAAGAGAGCGAAATTAGATTTTATTCATCAGTGGAAACTTTAACGCCCGAGGCGAAGCCGATGGTAATAATTTCCACGAGCGCATAAACTCGGTTTACTCTAGCGTGCTATTCATTATTTTATCCAATACTGGATCTAAATTTCATTAGCCTACTTATACCTAAATTAAGTTTTAAATTGTAGGCCTTTTCTTTGTAATGTATTGTTTGTGAAGAAGCTATAAATGAATGAACGAATGAATGAATGAATGAATGAATGAATGAATGAATGAATGAGTGAATGAATGAATGTCTGGATTTTATTATTGCTAATTTGTTGGTTGTCGTAGAGAAAATGACTTAAAAAATTTAATTCATTGCTGTGAGGTAAAAACTTTTATGCTCGACCATGCCGAAATGTAGTAATTATACACCTGGTAGTAGCCCTTTAATGCACCTCATTAAAGTACACCTATTCATTACAATTCAGGTGTTTAGCCAATGACAAATCACCTTTGTACCATTATAAAACCGCAAGTATCGATTATTATCGGATATGCAATCGAAAGACAATTAGCGAAAAGTCACGGAGGCTGGAAATCCAATACTATCGCAGAAGGTTATGTTCTGTTACTACAATAATTAGCGTTAATTGTAAATAATATTAAAATAAATTCAATTTGTCATCTCGTTTTTCAATTCTAAATCAATTTCCAGGTTATATCAAGGCTAATGTTCTTCTTATTCTCTACGTTATATCAAGGCCAATGACATTCGGCCTCGGGAAAAATCACTACTTTCGCGTCTGCGCACATCTCACAATTCAGGTCAGTTCGCTACTCACTTACATAACCATAACATGGCCTACTTTTGAATAATTTCAAGTTAGAAATATGGTCGAGCATAAAAAGTCGTATGAAACTTGCCTATAATGGTAATTAAGACGCTCGTATGAAAATTATGAAACTCGCTTGCGCTCGTTTCATAAACAAACATACTTGCGTCTTAATTACTACCATTATAGGCTCGTTGCATAATGTACTATTAATTCACTGCTGTGAATAAAATCATTGTATAGATTGGTAAGGACGGTGAAATGAAGAACAGTTTAGATACGGGCGTGGATAAAAACATTTTTGTATGTTCTAGGCATACACTGCTACAGGAATGTATTGGCATCATAAATAAAATATAATGAAGGATATGCATTTGGTTTCAATTTCAGAAGCGTCTTACTTTCTCATTACTCGTTTCAAATAAAATGAGAAAGTACTGCAATGCTGCAAAAAATCGATTCCTCAATTATCACGGAAATAGGTATACGTTTGGAGCATCCTTGATAACGCAAAATTAGTTTTCGGCACGCCGTCTGTGTGAGCATAGCGATTTCTCCTGAAGTGTTGGATGCAGTTTTCTCATATTCAATATCTAACAGTTAATCCAACTGGGAATAAATAATATAAAAATAGGCTAATCGTTTTATGCAATAATTAGTGATCTTTATTTTAAATCAAAAACACATAATAGTGATTCAGCCGAAATTGGCTGTACTTATTTTATTTTTAATTTTGCTTCTTGGTGATATGACAAATGCAATTATACGGTTGGGATGTCCCTAGAAACGTGTAAGTCAGAGTATTCAATTATCATTTATGTAATTTCATATTGGATCCGAACATTCTTAAGATATCGTGCTTTGGGTGCAATTAAATATTTAAGGTGACCCGTACGTCTTCCAAATTCTCCTAGAGGAGGAGAAGTCAGCGCTCTCACTCCCACACCTAAGCGCTCTCACACGTTTACTCTCCCGAGACGCCTTCCTAAATTGCCCGGACTATACTATTAAGATATGACGATGGGAAAAATTACATTACGTGCATTAGGTGTCCTCTTCGATGTAATTTAACTTGCAATTGTCGGTTTGTGAATATCTGAAATATTTCACTCGGAAGTGAAAGAGTTAAGTGGGCCATCCTGTATTTTATTATCCTTTTTATAACTGAATTATATGCATGTCTTTGTTTAACATAAAATATTTATACTCCATAAAACTTAGTTGGGCATATTGAGACAAAATTAACTTATTCAAGATTAATTTCTTAAAGAAGTGTATACAGAGTGTTTAAAAAATACGGGGCATAATTTCAGGTATATATTTCCCACATGTAGACAATCAAAATAGTTCATTACAACATGTGTCCGGAAATGCTTCATTTCCGAGTTATGGCCTTCAAAACATTGAAATTCACCGGAACGTTTTTTCTTTCCGCAGGTCGTTGTCATTACAGAAGATGTTCAAAATGTCCACCTCCTGCTTGAATACAGACCTCACATCGATGTCTCATTGACCTGCGAACACGATTCCAAACTCCAGGAGTATTGCGTATGTCCTCAGAACATGCCACAATTCGATTCCGAAGGGATTCCAAATCAGGCACCGGAGACGAATAAACCAATGATTTTAAATGGCCCCACAAGTAGAAATCGAGAGGGTTCAGATCAGGTGAGCGTGGAGGCCAAGCAATTGAGCCAACTCTACCTATCCATCGATCAGGAAACCTTCGATCCAAGTACCGGCGAGCCGTACGACTGAACTGTGCAAGAGCGCCATCATGCAAGAAGTGAATGTGTTGACGATTGATCAGTGGAGTGTCTTCTAAAACATGAGGTATGGTGTTTTCCAGGAAGTTTGTGTACGCCTGCCCCGTAAGTCTGTTTACAAATACATGGGGTCCAACTAATCGATCACCAATGATACCGGCCCACATGTTGAGGGAGAACCGCACCTGGTGATGAGATGGAACAGTTGCACGTGGGTTTTCATACGCCCATACATGCTGATTGTGGAAATTTGTTATGCCATCTCGTGTGAACTGTGCTTCATCTGTAAATAATACTAAGGCAGGAAAGTTCGGATTCACACACTGCTGCAAGAACCACTGACAGAACCTAACTCGTGCAGGGTAATCTGCTGGTGACAGGGCCTGTACACGTTGCAAATGATAAGGATACAATTGATACTCTTTCAACAGTCTCCACACAGTCGTATGAGGAACATTGACTTGCAACGCTACCCTTCGTGTGCTGATAGAAGGAGTCATGTTCACAGCCTCCAGAATCTCCTCCTGTATTTCTGGAGTTGTAGATCTTGGTCTCCCCTTCCCAAACCAGGAGAGTTAAATTTTCCATACTCGCACAGACGGTAATGGAGACGTACAAATGTCTTCCGATCTGGACATTGTCGCTGTGGGTACCTCTCCTGGTACAAACGACGAGCCAGCGCAGCATTGCCGTCCGCCTTACCATACATGAAGTGTATCTCTGCCAGCTCTTGATTTGAATACATGTCGCACAGTCTAACTCCTACTCAACACTGAATGTAACCTTCGCCTCGGAATGAACTGTCAGAGTGCCCTCTTAATGTCTCCTTTGACGGCAACGACCTGCGGAAAGAAAAACGTTCCGGTGAATTTCAATGTTGTGAAGGCCATAACTCGGAAATAAAGCATTTCCGGACACATGTTGTAATGAACTATTTTGATTGTCTACATGTGGGAAATACATACCTGAAATTATGCCCCGTATTTTTGAAACACCCTGTATACACTCAGGAGGAATAACACGAACAGTATGAAGACAGCAAGACCTTGGCAATGTGAACTGGCTTTGCAGGGGAATGATCTATTTTATTGTTATGACAGTAACAAAAGTGATAACAAAGTTGTACGTCAAACCTAGACAAAAGAATATTCAGTAGCTTCTTACGTCACAAAGACGTCACGTCAAATGACTAGCTTCTAGTGGGGATACACTAATTGCAGTGAACCGTGTAGAAGGTTCGTTTTGTACGTTGAAGTTGTTACAACATACATGCGTACAACAACAAAAACAACATGAATAAACAAAAAGAGGGGATTGACATGGAAATGCATTATACATTAAGAATGTTCGATAAGTTACTGTCATCTGAACTGTCAGTGTAATAATACGAGAATAATGTGAATACAGCTGGAGGAGTTCCTTAAAATTGGATGGTAATGCAAAGTAAACCAAATCATCTTGTCCCATAAAATTCCGGTCTCGCTCATTCCGTCTGTAGCGTTGGTGGAGATTGATTTTTTTATTATTTAACAACGCTGTATCAATCATTAGGTTATTTAGCGTAATGGATTTGATAGTGTAATGGTATTTGATATGAGGCCGAGGATTCGCCATAGATTACCTGACATTAGACTTAGATTTGGGAAGAACCTCGGAAAAAAGTCCAACAAGGCAACCACTGCAAGCGGGAATGGAACCCAAGCCCGAGCGAAGCTCCAGATTGGCAGCTAGACTCGCCAACCGCCTGAGCTATGCCAGTGGCTGACCATTGGTTACTCCACCACAAACAGATTCTTTGAATATTTCAAATATTAGTGCACATAGCTACTACTCGTGGAGCTTGTTTACTGACGAAAGGAATGCGATTCTTTGTTATCATTGCGCTTTCCCTTCCTGCACTCCCAGCATTCCAACCAATAACCTATTTATCGATAATTCAATGTGCATGTAACAGCATCAATCATCGAATGCTTATTATGATGCAGCCTGTAATGGTGACTAGGTAGTTTTACTGTTTACATTTTAGCTTGTTGGTTGGTGACATCTCTAGATATAATCGACTAACACTTTCTTGAACTCAATTAGTTTGGTAGTGTCAAAAATGCCATCTCTTAAACGGCCCACAGACGGAACGACATGTTGTAGAATACGTCGTACTAGAAGCTGGAAATAAATGTCGTTCGCTGTTTTTTCCCAGAAACGTAAATAACTGTATTTCGGCAGGTAGTGCGACTTCTGATCGCTAAGATGGTTGATTTTATCAACAGTAATCTCACTAGACGTTTTGATTTATCTAGAGAAAATCAAAGCTCGAGTGGGATTTAATTGACTATTACACGATTAGAAGAAAGTATATAAAGATTAGAAGTAACGAATTACTCCAATACAATAAAATATTAATTGACTTACGAAAATACAACTGTCTTCAAATGTATTATTGTACCATCTCAACATTACAAATCTTATGCTAGATGCATGCTAGATGGCAGTAGTGAGCAATGCCTTCTCGTCGAGAAGTTCTCGATCTATTATACACGATGGCAATGTTACTAGTCAAGAAGGCTTTGTTGATTCAGTTTCATTTTTATTAAAATGCAACAGTCCACTTCAATTATCCGAATCCCAGTAATCAACGTCACTTGACAGATGATTTTCAATAAATCTTAATATTAAACAATCTCTGATACGTGACTATCCATAATATCATATAGCAGAAACTATAACATAACCTAACTAATATACACAAGTGTTAGAAAAGTTTTAATTAACGACGATGACATAAAAAATAAACATGAATAATTTTAAAAGGAATAATTATTGAATGTACAATTTTCAAATTTGAATGTGGTTGGTGGTTCAATTGATGTTACATTGGACGTGTGCGTAATAGAAGTTGAACTCGTTGATTTAGGCCTACATGGTGTATTCAACTTATTCAGAATTTCCGAATGAATAATTTTAAAAGGAATAATTATTGAATGTACAATATTCAAATTTGAATGTGGTTGGTGGTTCAATTAATGTTATATTGGACGTGTGCGTAATAGAAGTGGAACTCGTTGATTTAGGCCTACATGGTGTATTCAACTTATTCAGGATTTCCGAATGGTGCTCTTCATTTATTTGTAAATCGGATTTCAGAAGATGCATAAGTATGATCAGTGATTTTTATTAATTCTTGTTCTTGAATGCCAATGCGAGTCATATTTGAAACTGCTGTGCATCGACTGGAGTGGTTTGTAATTATATATATATATATATATATATATATATATATATATATATATATATATTTGACGTCCAGACCAGCGCAGTTTCAAATGTTGGCAAACAAAGAAACAAATACTAGGGACGCGATAAAATTAAACAAATGCTAGGGACGCGATAAAATTGTGCGATAAGCAGCCATGATTGGTTGAAATACGTCCTTTCGTACCGTTTTATTGGTCAAAAGTAGTATGACGTAGTAAGAGTGTAATAGTCAACTTAAAATTCTTGGCACTTTAGGATCAAGATTTAGCATTTTATACAACATTTAATATTAGGATTGATCATTTTGTTGCATTTTTGGATGAAACATTTTTATGGAAAGTTTGGTGGTAGAAATTCAATGTCATCATTGCATTAATAAGTGCAATTTCTAGATTTTACAGTTAAAACTCTTTAAAAATAAATAAGACAGACAAGACAGACAGACAGACAGACGGATAGATAGATAGATAGATAGATAGATAGATAGATAGATAGATAGATAGATAGATAGATAGATAGATAGATAGATAGATAGATAGATAGATAGATAGATAGATAGATAGATAGATAGATAGATAGATAGATAGATAGATAGATAGATAGATAGATAGATAGATAGATAGATAGACAGATAGATATATAAATAAAATGAAAGTTAAAATTTTACTTTGAAGTCCTTGCTCATTGTGTAAACGCACTTTAATTAGATATCATCTGCTAAATTATTTGACAAAATTTTTAATGAAACTAAACTTCTTGAACGAGTACATAAAACAAAAAATTAATGCAACAAAGAAGCATATCTCTCTACAGAATGCGCAATAAAATTTACCAATAAAATTTTTGGGTACTTTTTTTGGTTCTTGTTAATGAGTCCTTTTCTTAATGTCCCAAGTTTTTCCTTAGACATTTTGTAAATGTCACGTTTTTTTTCATAAGAATACTACAGTACAGGCACTCTACCTTAATGTATTATTATTATTATTATTATTATTATTATTATTATTATTATTATTATTATTATTTCTGTTATTAATTTTATCATTTATTAATTTTTTCATTTAATCTGGTGGAGTTAAAGCCAACAGGCCTTCTCTACCATACCAAAAAATATAAATATGCAAAAAGAAAAACACACACAAAAGAAATAAATAGGAAAAAGTAATAAAAGTACAAATAAAAATACAAAAAGAGGGGATAAAAATATACAATTACAAAGATAATACCATAATATGTACGAAAAAGTAGTACCATGCGCACAAGGCACAACTAAATTGTGATATCGCATGATGTAAGTAAATTACTAAGGATTTCTATCGTATGCAGCATATCATGATTTGTAAATATCAAATGTTAAAGAGAACCATTGGCTTAAAGCGCTGATATTCACTAATTAGTCGTAATAAGTATAATAAATTCTGAAATACTAAAGTACTTAATTATTGGGAGATACAGAACGCGAACAGAAAAATTATAAATAAATGTAGATGTGTATGAAATTTAAAAGATAATATTATGAAAACTCCACGAAGTCATGGTGCTTATTGAATATTTATGAAGGAATAAAATACCCTACCCCATTATCTTCTGGCCTAGTTGCCTCATAAGTTGTGCCTTATTGGTATCATTTGTGAGGTTCAGACCTGTCTTTGGACAGTTGACTAAAAAACAACAAACCACGGACAATGACGCAATATTTGAAGGCCAGAATAGAAACAGTACAAATTAAGCTCCGAATATAACTACATGGGAACAATTATTTACAAAAGGAAGGTTTCCAACACAGTACTACTCTTGTGGGGAGAGAGCAAAGATGACATTTTATATTCGTTGCGACTTTGACTAGTTCAGTTGTAACAACCTTAAAAGAACTGTTCCATTTCTCTCATCGGTGACGAAGAGAGACCAGTTTCCAAATGTTGTGAGTTTTGAGATATGTTAAGTTATGGAAATTGTCCTAAAGAAATATATTATAAATATTTGTAAGCTTACATGTATAATTATAATAAAAGAACATAAAATTAACGTATAAAATTTATATTTAGTGTAATCACCAAACACCACCCTAATCATCGTAATCCTTAGCAAATATTCGATAAAGAAGCTCGGCCACTTCTCGACTAGTTCCGTTTTCAATGCAGAAGTCAATCATGTGTTTGTTTCCCTAATTAGAAATGAAATATATGCAATAAGCAGTACAAATTTCCCGGTATATTTTGAGCGCTGGCGCTAGGTGAGGCCAATGCAGTTGACGTTAGAACTAAAATAAAAACGGGCTCTCGTATATGGCAAACTAGAAAAATTGATCACATATTATGTCATATGATAAACTATATAACTGATGTGTTGTAGTTGGAGTGTAGAAATGAGTGTAATTCATGCGCAGTAGGTACTACCCACTTCAGTCTATCGATCGCTATCGCTGAAGGTTACGCCGCGAAATGTGTAAAGTTGAAACGGAAGGATGGTGGAAAAGCGACAGTAATTTTCCCACATATAAACATTTACAGACGTCAAATAGAGTTAATATCGAAGAAGCAGAAAACAACATTACGAGTATATGCATAGGCTATATTTAATTAAAATTTAGTGTATAAACCCTAAAATTATTACTTTATGTAAATTTTAGAAGTTATAAAGAAGAGTGCTGAGCCACCAGCCGGGTATGTCAAGAGTGAAGGATTCAGTCTACAAAATTAAGATAAATTAATAGAATAAAAAAAAGTTGGTGAATGATAAAATTAGAAAAGCAAACAAACAGTATAATACAAAGGAATATCACTGCCTTCTTTCACATAAATCAGTAACAGCTTAAAGAATATAGTGCCTTCTATCACATAAATTAGTACAGGTCAGGGAATATCACTGCCCTAATACAAGCTCAGGAAATAAAGCTGTCTTCCATCACATAAATTAGTACAAGCTCAGGGAATGTCACTGCCTTAATACAAGCCCAGGAAATATCATTATCTTCCATCACATAAATTAGTACAAGCTCAGGGAATATCACTACCTTAATACATTCTCAGGAAATAAAGCTGTCTTTCATCACATAAATTAGTACAAGCTCAGGGAATATCATTGTCGTAATACAAGCTCAGAAAATAAAGCTGTCTTCCATCACATAAATTAGTACAAGCTCAGGGAATATGATTGTCTTAATACAAGCTCAGGAAATAAAGCTGCCTTTCATTATATAAATTAGTACAAGCTCAGGGAAGATTGCTGCCTTAATACAAGCTCAGGAAATAAAGCTGTCTTCCATCACATAAATTAGTACAAGCTCAGGGAATATGATTATCTTAATACAAGCTCAGGAAATAAAGGTGCCTTTCATTATACAAATTAGTACAAGCTCAGGGAAGATTACTGCCTTAATACAAGCTCAGGAAATAAAGCTCTTTCCATTACATAAATTAGTATAAGCTCAGGGAATATCACTGCATTAATACAAGCTCAGGAAATATCACTGCCTTCCATCACATAAATTAGTACAAGCTCAGGGAATATCACTGTCAAGCTCAGGAAATAAAGCTGCCTTCCATCACATAAATTAGTACAAGCTCAGGGAATATCACTGTCTTAATATAAGCTCAGGAAATAAAGCTTCCTTCCATCACATAAATTAGTACAAGATCAGGGAATGTCACTGCCTTAATACAAGCCCAGGAAATATCATTATCTTCCATCACATAAATTAGTACAAGTTCAGGGAATGTCACTGCCTTAATTCAAGTTCAGGAAATAAAGCTGCCTTACATCACATAAATTAGTACAAGCTTAGGGAATATCAGTGCCTTAATATAAGCTCAGGAAATAAAGTTGCCTTACATCACATAAATTAGTACAAGCTCAGGGAATATCACTGCCTTAATACAAACTCAGGAAATAAAGCTGCCTTCCACCACAAAAATTAGTACAAGCTGAAGGAATATCATTGCCTTAATACAAGCTCAGGGAATATCACTGCCTTCCATCACATAAATTAGTACACGCTCAGGGAATATCACTGCCTCAATACAAGCTCAGGGAATATCACTGCCTTCCATCACATACATTAGTATTATTATTGTTATCCAAATATTGAAACCCTATTTTACCTTTGGTATATTAGGGTTGTAGTTTGTTACATGTGAAATACATTATGTAGTGATAATACACAATTTTAAAGAATTAATAGTAGGTGTGAATCATAGTTACAATATAAATACACTAATTAAGAGACAGTAAACAATACTAAATACGTTATGCAATAATTACTTTCAGTTAAAACAAAATGAAATACAATTAGAAATTATAATCGAAGGTGTAGAGAAATTGCAAGATTATTACATTAATTTGTGATTTTATACATAATTTTAAGCAATATTAATGAGATAATGCACAGAATTGGCGTAGTTACAAATAAAACACCTATTGTATAGTTGGTTTGCGATAGCAAAAAAAAAAAAAATAAAAACAAAATTACTTATGGTTACAAACTATATACCTGTCATCAAATACTCAACAATAGTAAAAACTATAATAAAAACATAGTTATTGTTGTTATTACTATTATTATGTCCCAAAGATAGACACCTTGTTTTACATAGTGCATTAGGATTTTATAACATCATTAATTTATATACAATTAACAGCTACAGTCTTGCGTGGATGTGGTGTATAAACTCTGTGAATTGTTTGTAACAACATTTTTTCTAAGAAAATGTTAAAGGGGTGTGGAGTAATTTAAATTGCAGTCCGAGATATGATATCTTAAAAAGTGTATTTTCCTTTCGAACACTGGACAGTGAAAAATCAAATGTTCAACAGTCTGATTTTCTTTGCATATGCACAGAGATTCTTCTGCACTTTTGATCCTAAATCTTTCAAAGTAGGAACCGAATTTTCCATGGCCGGTCATAAATTGGGTGTAAAAGAAGTCGGTTGAGAACTGACTGCAACATAGTCTGTCTTGTACATTGGGAAAGAATAATTTCTTGGTCACAGAGCCTTTAACACTAGAGTTCCAGTATGTATTCCACTTGAGTGTAGTTGTGTGCTTAATCTTCTGCTTAATGTACGAAATAGGACAGGTGGAATATTTATATTCTGAGTTGGTTGAGGCTGCTTGCTTCGCTAATGTATCCGCTCTTTCGTTTCCTTCAGTATCTGTGTGGCCGCGCACCCACATTAAGCAAATACGACCTTCAAATTTAAGTATTAGGGATCTAATTTCGACGGCTATGGAATGCAAGTTGTATTTATCGTCAATGGTTTGTAAGGCAGATTGAGAGTCGCTGTGAATACATGAGTCAATCCCGTTGTTAATGCTCCATTTCACTGCTTGCAAGATGGCAAAGAGTTCTGCTTGGAACACGGAGCACATGGGCGCCAGGCGGAACGTGGCAGAGTGGACTTCAGTAGTGTTGTAGTAGGTAACAAAAGCACAGCCCACCAAGGTGACGTCGTTCTCCTTTTGCAACCGAGAGTCGTCAGTATAGATGTTGTATTCATGTCGATCTGTACATGTATTTGATGCACGGTGAAAATCTTTCGGATGACCAGTTAATTGAAAATGTGATCTTTTTTCCACCTCAAGATATGATTCTTGTTCTATAAATATCCCATTTCTTTTCACGTTAGAGATTTCAGCTTTAGCCATGGCTGTTAAAAACAATGGTGGTATACCCGCGATCACTAGGGCTGCGTCTGTCGATGTGGTTCTGTAAGCCTTCGTGATTCGTAGAATGAATCCACGCTGGATTTGTATTAATTTATTTTGAACCCACTTTTTGTGAAGTATATTTTGAAATGCCGAGACACAGTATAATATCAATGGTTCGAAAGCGCCATGATATATTGTTCGCAATATATCAGGACTAAGACCCCAGGTTGGTCTGGTGGCCCTATGCAAAGCAGATTGAAACTGGTGTGATTTAGTGACTAGTGAATCAATATGTGCCTTAAAAGACATACGTTTGTCGAGAGTGACGCCTAAATACAAGAGTGTCTCTACTATGTTGATATCCTTCATGTCCATCTGTATGTGTGGTAGGTCGTAATTTCTTTTCCTTGTAATCAGCAAGGCTTTTGTCTTAAGAGGGTTGAACTGCAGTTTGTTGTCTTTTCCCCACTTGGATATGGAAGTCAGCGTTTCATTGGCTTTGTTTTCAATACAGTTTATATTGTCAGCTGTTATTATGACGAGAGCGTCATCAGCATATGCTATTAATTGACAATCATTTGGCAGATCCATCTGTAGCAGGTCGTCATATAAGATATTCCAAAGCCCTGGACTACAGCAGGAACCCTGGGGACATCCTTTATTAACGTCTTTCATTAGAGTAGTAGTTCCTATCGTGAGTTGTACTTTGCGATTGCTAAAGTAATTTTTGACTAGGTTATATAGGTTTCTAGGACAACCTTTTTTCTTCAGTTGAGACATAATTTTAGGCCACCAAGCGTTGTCAAATGCCCCCGAAATGTCCAGTGATATGAGTAATCCGAACTGCCGACGTCTTAGAGTTTGATTTGCCCAGTTCACAACATGAAGCACTGCATCTTCTGTGGATTTTTGCGGTGTGAACCCATATTGATTCCCTTTTAACATATTTGTATTATACAAGTTATACATAATTCTATCTATAATAAGTTTCTCCAAGAGTTTTCCCATAACAGGTAGCAGACAGATAGGCCGATAGGCGTTTGCTGTTAGGTTATGCCAGTGCGGTTTTGGTATTATTTTAACATTTGCGATTTTCCAGCAGTCAGGAAAGACTTGCAATGACATACATTTATTGAAAATACTCACAAAGAGATCGGCACAGCTCGTATGTACATTTTTAATTATATTGGCAGAGATTGCATCAATCCCTGGTGCTTTTTTATCATTCAATTTTTTTTATTGCCCTCTCTACCTCTTCTGCTGTGAATTGTGGTTCATCTTCCGTGTCAGGTGACAGCTCGGATTGAAGTCTGGTACGCTTGTGCACATCCGTGTCTATAGAATCATCAGGAAAGAATTTATTGATTAGGACACTAGCTGTTTCGTATGTATTAGAGGTAAACCCGTTGTCGGTTTGGATAGTATTGAGTGATCTGTTGAAGTTCTCGGGTTTTCGACACATTTTATAAATTATCCCCCATGGGTTTTGTGGACTTTGCGATGAGCAGAACTCCTTCCATGCCTTAGTTTTAGCCTGCAAAATTTTGTTTTTGTAATCAGTTTTAATGTTGTTGTAAAATTGCTCGTATTTAATTCGAAGCGTTTCACATTTACATCGTTTGTATCGTCTGTGGCTGGCTAACACTCGTTTTCTCATTATGTTTAACTCTGCGGTCCACCAGTAGTTTTTGATCGCGGTTTGAGATTTCTTTGGCAGATGAGCTTCACATAGTTCTGTTATGTTTCTAGTCAGTTGTTCTATAGCTAAGTTAAGTGATTCCGGCGTGTTGCTATTATTAATGTTTATGGATGTTCGACGCAGTTTGAGTCGTGCTGCTCTTTGGAATCGCGACCATTTGACGTTGTTGGTTTTGTAAATGCGTGCACTTCCTGCATTAGTATATAACTTTGGTTGTAGTTTTATGTCGATTATGATTAATTCATAATCAGACATTGTGTGAAAGTCACTAACTTTCCATTCTACGATGAACGGTGTTAGAGAATGACTACATACACTCACGTCGATGAAACTCGTGGAGTTGTTGCGTCTGAAGGTAGGTTTGTTGCCAGTGTTCAGGATAGCTAAATTGCGTGAGCAACAGAAATCAAAGAATTGCTTTCCTTTAGAATCGCTAACAGGACTATTCCAAGCATGATGTTTGGCGTTGATGTCCCCTACAATTAACAGATGTTTTCCCTTAAGATCTGAGCAAATAGCCTCCAACTCATTCAGTATCTGCGTGAAGTCACAGTCCGGGTCGCAATAGATATTACAGACATATATATCTTGACCGAAAAGATCAACGCATACCACTACTCTGCCTCAATACAAGCTTAGGGAATATCACTGCCTTCCATCACATAAATTAGTACAAGCTCGGGGAATATCACTGCCTTCTATCACATAAATTAGTACAAGCTTAGAGTTTTTAACGCCGCTGAAGTTCTACAATTTCCAGATATAACACAGTATTTTTCACATTTTCTTTGTATGTTCCAACATATTTAATGGCCTAAACTGCCGACAGCATTCCATAGTATGACAATCAGTAAGTTGCTACTCAATTGCCCTATAATTGAGTATTTGCTTTTATTACATAACGACTTCACTTTATGAAGCAGTCACTTAAATCAGCGCAAAGGGTAGGAAGTAATGTCGACGTCAGGACGTTTCTCATTTCCATTGTGTCGCTTGTATTCACACGGCGGTTATCAAGGCACAATCGGTCATGAGGTCCGGCCCGTTTATCATTGTATCTGCTGAATATACGACATATAATAAAACCCCAGGCAATGATAATGCTTCTATTCCTAAAATAACCTTTCAGAGTCGATATGACTGCGGTAATAAAACTGTTTATAGCGGATCGAATAGTTCAAAAGTTTCCTATAGGGTCATAATGGACTTACGAAAGATGTAGTTATTTAACTATAATTTTATTGTGTGGTATCAGTTCCTATTATATCCGGCTTTGAGTGAAACATCTGAAAACAAAAATGTCCTGTCCTCTGTACAAGAATGATTTTATAGTTGAGTCGCCTAGAATCAAATTGCACTTTTTCCAAATTATACAATATGGGATTAAGATAAGTTTCAGTGCAGAATTTAGCAGGAAATGTGATAAACTGCTCGTTTGAAGTCAAACTGCACTTTATCTGCCTTAATTTTAGAAGTAAAATCACCGTTTGCAGTCTAACTGTACTAGTTTTTCGTCTTTCCTGAAAAATGAGATTTTTGGATAAAGTGCAGTTTGATTCTAGGCGACTCAGTTAATTCCCAATTAGCTGGATTAACAAAGGGGAGAATGATCCTAGGACGACTTTAAAAATCTACCTCAAATCCCAATGCTTCGTGAAAAAAACTTGGCTTTTCTGTAAACATCACACCGGTAGCGGTATCTTCTTCTGTCCTTTTTAGGCTTAACCATAGTGGAAGAACTTAACTCTTCAACACTTCATTGCTTAAAATGTTTATATTTTCATTGTTTGAAAGATCGCAGTTGCGTGTAAATTTCTCCACTTTTTCTTTTCTTCTTGATATCGCGGACAGTTTTTACCGCTGTCCTACAATCTGTATCAGATTCATCGATTCCTTCTTCTAATATTCTAGTATTTTTATTGTTATAACTGTTTTCAACAATGAAAAGGTACGTAAAATCCTAGATCAAATATACCCACATTGCTCGGCCTCATAGGCTTTGACGGTAACAACTCTTGTCAGGTTTACTGTGCTGCCATTTAGTAGTTACATAAGGAGTCACGTCATAACTCCCATTTGAATTCCATTAGCGACTGTACTGCCATCTCGTGTTCGTTTACGGCGGACGGATGGCGATACTGGCGGTTCTCCTCTTCAAAGTGCTACCGATTTTAACATAGGGATGAGCAATCTGTTATATATGTGATCTGGGGTAAAACTAGACAAGACCAAAAGTGAAATTTTTAAAGGTATGAATGTGTAGTAATCTTTCTAAATGTTCGTGCAATGAGATGAGATAAATTAGAGTTAATTTAAAACTTTATATGCAATACTCTTCAGAATTTTAAATGAAACAACTGGTTCATGATAGCAAAAATAAGATATGGAAAATGAAGCATACAAAACCGTATTGATAGTTTATAAATTGTTTTTGAAATATTTGCTGAGGAATTATATTTTATTTAAAGTCTTTATATTATGATGAACTACAATTTAATTCTAAAGTCTGATCAGGCATTGCATTTGTTGGTCGTTCCTTGATTGTTGGCGGTGTGGGAACAATTACAAGACCTACACCTTTGACACATGTATTTATTATTTACAAACTGCAAAATAAAGGTTAGAAAATGCCTTTTTCCTTGTCCTGGATTCTCGGAATCGTTCCAGTCTACTCTTTTTTCGTTTTTGGCTCAGTTTTCAGCAGCTCATTTGTACGCTTTTTATCACGAGACGCTCTTGCTCGTCCAGCCCCTGGTTTCAGCATATTTTCTAGCAAAATTCTTCTTAACAATGTAATTTCACTCGCTGATTTTGACTGTACAACGTCACGAAACTACACAGAAGACGCTCTGCGGTAGCCCCACTCTCAATAATTTATGCTTTAATTTGTGTAAATAAATTAAAAACTTCCAGCATCAACAACTTTATTTACGCGATACACAGTACAATCTCGTAGTTAGCCACAGAATTTTATTTCACAGCGTTTGACTCGTACCCTGCCTAAAGAAGTTTCACTTCTTCAAAAAAATAAATAAGAAACACAAACACCTTCGGTTTCTACCAGAGTGCTGCATTGAAGTTAAATCGCTCGCTTGTACTCGGTCGAGTGTTGCACCCTCGAGTGAGATACGATCGGTCGTGATACGCTCGTAATAAATAGAAGCACAGTACAAGGTCATCTCACCGACATGTCTTATCTTGTATGGAAGGCGACAGATAAGATACACATATGTTTTGCTCACACGGTAAAAATAAGGCTTTATTTTCTGCGTTTATGACAGACGTTTAATGCAACAGTCAATGGAACGTACCAAAACAGGAACATGAAGTTATAAATAAAATAATATGAAAAACTTCGATATACAGTTATTATTGCTAATTAATAATTATTCAATATTTCATTTACCACATATATAATATGATAGGTCCATACACAGTCCGCCTATATACTGCGACAATGTATAAACGTTTTACAAAATATTAGTAGATTAATAACAATATTAGTACAAAGATAACGTCACAGAAAATATAATAAAACGAATAATCATGCTGCACAACTGTTACAGACGCAAAAATTGATACACTAATTATTAGAGATTATTATTATTATTATTATTAGAAACCATGATACAGTTCTTGCATTATCGTGATTATGTTCTCCGTTTAGAATAATTACATTTACATCCAATAACATCTATCAGATGTGGCAGAAACAAAATCACTCCTGTGTGGTGGGGGGGGGGGGGGAAACATCTACCTACAACATTTATATTACATTATAAAGCAAGTTTTGTAGTTGTACTATGGAGAGGTTAGTTAAACACTGCAAAATTTTGAAATGATAAATATCTATGATGTTACTACACAGTTCATCACTGTAACAAGAACTAATGTCTAACGCTCGGCTTATACCGTTCGAGGATTTATCGCTCGTGACAATTTTATCCATCATGCATCGGATTATGCTATGAACTACTTGGCGCTCGAGCGAAAACGTCCGATGCAGACCTCTGGTTTCTACATTTGCATTCATGGCTGCTTTCCACCTTCTTGACCTAATGATAACCTGATAACAATGAATATTGTCCTTGACTTACGTTGTAAATGAATCCTAATAGGAAACTGTCACGACCTATATGCAGGCGGTGATTTATTGCGTAAAACCTGCTACTACTCGCATTGCTGGTTCACAAAAATGGACACATACACCGCAAACCGAATAATTTGCGCAGAAATAATAGAATTTGAATGTATCGAAAACTGGTAGTAAAGGCTCAGCGAAGTTAAGAAGATAAACTCTTGTGTAGAAAGGAGTAACTCTAAAATTTCATCAGTATTTGAATCTCTTAAGAGACAACGTTTGAAAATAAAAAACTAGAGAAAGCAGAAACGTATAGTAGGCCTACAGATGCTCTTTAATTGATAAGAAATAGAACCGTTTTAATTTAATTTCAGCATTCCAATAGTTTCTTTTTCGCGTGGTAACAGTGCATCATCAATAATAATAGTGCATCAGTAGATATAAAACACATTTTTAAAGTGGAGATTGTTAAGTGTCAATTAAAAAATGAATCCATTAAATTTCTTCGAACATGTTGGTTGAATTGAAATAAATTACAGTTTCTGTAAACTCATAAATTCAACGACAGAGTTATTTCAATTTGTAACAGACATTATCCGCTTTCCATTGCGTTTTTACGTATTCCGTTCGGTTACAATAACTGTTTCCCTCGTCTTCCAAGAGAGGGCAGTATAGGCTTGTCAACGGTCCCGTATTTTCCGGGACAGTCCCGATTTTGACCATTGCGTTCCGCGTTCCGAAATAATTTGCACACGCATCAAAATGTCACGATTTCAAGGCATATTAGACATTTACAGCTGATTTTCGTTCCTATCATATTGTTGGATTTAATCTGGAACGCACAGTCTCGTACAGGCATGCTTCCAATATGTGACGAAATGGAGAAATTGCTCTAGTACCAATGTTCAAGGCAGAAATTTAATTCTCGTTTATGTGTCAACAGAGTGACGGGTGCAATGATCATAATACACAAGTTAGGGCAGGTTTGATCACAGCCTATAGGATACTTACTGAATCATCTATCCTCTGAGCTCATCTTATGCACTTTGACTTTAGTTTGCACCATTCAGTATTATGTCCACTTTGTTCCACTTGATGCGTCATTCATTGGTTCGCCGGAAAAATGGAAAAAGAAAAGACAAATTTTTACGACCACTTCTACGATAGATATAGATATCAACGAAGACAACAACAAAGACTGTAAAATACTGTAGCCCCTCAAGTGTAGTAAGACCTGAGAGCTTGGTGATAACTCACGTAAACGTCTCTGTGTTTTCCGAAAAGAGTGGCTGGAACTTTTTGTGTAGGCAGGTTATAGTTCGAGTTAGTTCTGGTTACGTTAAGTTAGGTTATTAGTTACACCTAAATGATGGGTTCCTAGTTTCCAACGGGTTAATATTTCTTTTATCACAAATTTATACTATTTTCAACTTATTTTGTGGTCATTTTGGAAAGTTTTGTATTTTTTTACATATGAAATTATATATATTATTGTTATAAAAGTACTACTGTTGAATATGTGAATTGGTACGTGGAAATAATTAGTGCACTAAAATTGTTATAGCCTATAGTAATGTTTGTGTCCCTAATTTTTACTTACGAAAGTTGGCAAACCTAGGACAGTACCTTCGGCCATTTAGTACGGTACCTAATGGACGAATGTTGGATAATCAGAGCTCACATTTACAGGGCCTATGCAGAAATGAAGAGCTGTATATACAACCAAAATGTTATTAATATAGGCCTACAGTATGCATGGAAAGTGTATACACATTTGTATGCAGTAAGAAGTAACAGGAAATTTTAAAACACATTGATTGTGTAACTACGTCACAATATTGGCTGATGTCTCTTCCATTTTTATAAAACGCCCCTCGTCCTTTGTTCTAATTTTTTTTTTCTTTTTGCCTGTTAAGATTTCTGTGAAAATATTTTAATAAAATAAAATAATAAATTTGTTTAATGTTGAAAACTTCGAAATGTTTAAACAACAGTTCAGTTGAGTAATCTTTCTGCTTTTTAAACAAATTTTAATACTTTTTTCTGTAGTAAAATTAATGAATAAAGGTTGGATTTGTAAGTTCCAGCCCAACCTATAATATTAATAATAATAATAATAATAATAATAATAATAATAATAATAATCCGTGGCGCTACAGCCCGTGAAGGGCCTAGACCGACCAGCCGGCTGCTGGCCTCACGCCCACATGCCGAAGCAGAGGTGGACGATCATCCAACCAAAATTATGTATCGTGTGGTTAGCACGATGATCCCCCCAGCCGTTTTAGCTAGTATTCGCAACCGGATTTCGCTACCTCTCGTAGCTCCCCAAGTGCATCACGATGCTGGGTGGGCACCGGTCCCATACACTGGCCGAAATTTCATGAGAAAATTTCTTCCCCCATGAGGACTCGAACCAGCGCGCATTCCGTAACGCGAGTCCTAGGCGGGATGCCTTAGACCGCGACGCCACGGCGCGGGACCAACCTATAATGCCATATTTGATTTTATAAACAGCTTTCCCAATGACGGGACTGCCTCATTGGATAAAGCATAATAAACATATTGAGTGAAAACAAAAAAAGACCATAAAAGAGAAAGGAGGGGAACGAACAAAAAGGAAAAGTAAGTACAAGAAAGATAATAGCATGCATAACAGACCTAAACATAGTAAACAAACAGATTAGATATTCGAGCAAAATTCTTCCTTTTTAAGAAACAAAGTACAGATGGTATTTTAAAATGGCAAGTGATCCTCTGATAGCGGCAAGGGAAACATCACGAATGAAGTCGTTGTTCAGCTGGAACTTGTTGCAGAAACTGGCAAAGAGGCGAGGCATTGTGCCCCTAGCGCCAACCATTAGCCCAACTATGTACTTCGATGGAGGTGAGGCGATATTTCTCCAAATAGAATGGAACTGTGGGCTCATAAATTCTGCATTTTTCTGCGTGGACGTCAGCGGGCTGTTGTTCCTGTGCCTCGAACCTGACTGTCGGGTCGATAATGTAGGCGGATGTAGAGCCTGGTGGAATGGCAAGCATGTCAATTCGCCGACAGGATTGAAATAATGCTAAATACTCGTAAATTGTACGTAAACAGTTGATTGACAAAATATTTCTTAGAACATCAAACTAATATGTAATTAATTACAAATATAATGAATATGATTATTCCATTTTAAATTATCAATAATTATACCTAAGTATTTAATCTCATTAACTTCATTAATATCTGAACAATTACAATTTATATTGGAACAGTCAACAAGTGATGAAGTGTTACAGGAATGAGATGCAGATCGTGGTCCTTTGTAATTTGCACTATCCCAGTATAGTATTTGCCTTAAGAGGTAGAAAGAGAATCTCTGTCGAGGCCGATTATTGTTTAGAGTGATTTTCTGTAACTTTATTTTTGTGTCTTCAAAGAAATTCCACAATAATCCTTCCAAATAGGTTACGAAGACATTATCAAAATATTTTCTAAGCTCTGTTCGATACAACATTGTAATCGCAAATGATGTACTTTAGAACTTTAAAGGCTACCTAGTCTAAGATGTAATGAGCAAATCGCCTTTGTGAGATACGAGGCTTGTTTACGGCTTTGTTTTCCGTATAAAGCCCAGAAGTTGCTTTCTTCCCACATGGCTTTACGCTGCAATATACTGTAAGTTACTACTTTGTTGAAATTGACTGCATTGCAACTTTGGTAAGCCGATGAAGGCAGATGGCGCTGTGTAAATTTGCTTTCGAATTAAGAGCCCTCTCCCTAACATTTCCAAGAACTGCTGTACAATCATCAGCCTGATAAGGTGACGCCTGCAGAGTAGGTCACCTGTCTGTATTGACTTTTTAGAAGCACTTCCCAATCACGAACTTCATCTACAATAATATTTATATTGAACTCTTGCATTTATTTCTAGGAAAGTAGCAGATAAATGAGATTACTCTTTTCGTTGATGGTTATAACAGAAAAGATATCCTCTGTGCGTTTATTATTAACGTAACTGCTAACAGCCACATCCCAAGACTGGAATTGCTGTACTGTATATAAAGGACCTAAATTCTGTGGAAATGTTATCTAGTTGCACGTCAGAATTTGTACAAATAAGATTACGTTTCAACTACGTCTGCGAATAGTTTTTTTCAAGAAGTATTTTTCAAGAAGTACTGATAATAAAACACGAATTATTTCAATGTGTTCTCGTGATTCAATGGTGACAATTGCTAATAAAATGAATAATAAAAGTAGACGTAGATGGGAAGATAATATTAAAATGGATTGCAGTGGGCTGAATACTGTTAGTCCAATTCATGAAAAATTCAAATTTTAGATATCCCATCGTATCCTGGATCTTAACATTTATTGTTGGCCTGGGTAGAGTAGTTGGTATAACGCTCGCCTTCTGTGCTCGAGGTTGCGGGTTCGATCCCGACCCAAGTCGGTGGCATTTAAGTGTGCTTAAATGCGACAGTCTCATGTCAGTAGATTTAGAGACATGTAAAAGAACTCCTGCGGGACAAAATTCCGGCACTCCGGCGACGCTGATATAACCTCTGCAGTTGCGAGCGTCGTTAAATGAATCATAATTTGAATTAAAATGGATTTGAGGGAGGTGGGATATGATGATAGAGACTGGATTGTTGCTCAGGATAGGGACCAATGGCGGGCTTATGTTTGGGCGGCGATGAACCTCCAGGTTCCTTAAAAGCCAGTTAGTAAGTAAGTATGTAGGAGTTCTTTTACATGCCACTAAAACTACTGACATAATGAATGAATATTAGAGGAGACAAATTCGCTCCGGCGTCGGGGATCGAACCCGGGTCCTTGGTTCTACGTATCAAGTGCTCTAACCACTGAACTACGCCGAAGTTCAATCAATAGAACCGGATCGAATTCCTCTCCTCTTGTGTTTTTCCCTTTGCGGCCTGACTCCAAGTTCGACATAATATATGTTGATATATTATATTAAGTCATCTGTCATTATACAAGGAGCGCACTCAATTGAGTGACTTGATGGCCGGGATTCCACAGTAATATGCGCTGTTGGGCGAAGAATCTATGTAAAGATTAATTTTTGGTCATTAAGAATATATCTGTTATGGTAACAATGAATATTAGAGGAGAAAAATTCTCTCCGGCGACTACAACGTGTGCAAGTGAGAGCGTAACTATCTTCTTCTCTTTCTAAAATCTGGTAATTCGATTACAATAGAGGCCAGTCTTCTGTTTCGACCGCTGTAGTTTTGCAGTTGCAGTTTCTGTACTGAGTTTGTATATGAAGGTTGTGTGTTTAGTTTGATAAACAAAAAAAAAAAAAAAATGTTTTTTCTGTGGTCTGTGTAAAGTGTCAACTCCATTATGTCATATGAGAATTTGAGAGGTAAACTCGGTGAAACGTTTGGATTTAAATGGAACGATCGTGGAGAAGTGCTTGACAGAAAAAAAGTTTTTTCGTGTTTAGTGATGCAGAAAACATTGTTACTAAACGCAGAGCGACACTTAATTCGGAGCATATGAATGCACTCACATGTTTAAAATCATGGATGAAGCAGTATTAACTAGGTGAGTCTTAATACTTTTTGTTATTATTTATGTTTGTCTCATTCCCGGAGAAATTGACACAACAAATTATAAGCCTCACAATAAATATATCAGTACGTATTAAAATAGTTGTTTTGTAATATAACGATACAATATATATAGATATACAACATTTAATGCTTATGCTTATCACCGAACACAAGTTAAATTTAACAATAATTGTGTATTACAGTATATTATATTCCGTTGCTTCTCAAGAAGAATTTAGTGCAGTCGCTCTTGATGCCTCATTTTGATTACTGTGACATTCTCTACACTGACCTTAACGTGAGACTGACAGACTACAGCGTGTTCATAATGCATGCGTTCGATTTATTTGCAACGTCCGTAGATCTGACCGTATCACACCTTCACTAAATATGCTGTCCTGGGTCCGTCTCAAGGAGCGAAGAACTATTCACTCTCTCACTTTACTCTTCAATATTCTACAAACCACTAACCCTAGCTACCTAGCTTCTCGTTTTCAACATTTGTCCTCATATCACGAAATAGATACTCGCTCACAACACCATATCACACTCTCCATTCCTAAACACAAAACATCCTTCTACTCTTCATCTTTCACCGTCTCATCTCTGGAACTCTCTACCACAACATGTCAGAGACTGTCGGACATTGTCTAGTTTAAAAAATAAATTAAAATTGCACTTTTTGAATTAGATTCATTTCAGTTATAAGCCCTTTTCTCTGCCATAGTTTTGTAAAAATAT
The DNA here is from genome assembly GCF_040183065.1 of Periplaneta americana. Lineage (NCBI taxonomy): Eukaryota > Metazoa > Arthropoda > Insecta > Blattodea > Blattidae > Periplaneta > Periplaneta americana. Next base: position 156,276,307 of record NC_091121.1, read on the forward strand.
AGGCTATATATTTCTTTTTCCTTCTTTTCCCCTTTTTGTTCTCTTTATCAGCCGATGAATTTATTATCATAGCCTTTTTATCGTAAATTTTATTTAATTTTCGTATTTATTTTCTTTTTTTATTATTTTATTACATTCCATTTTGATATATTCTTCCTTACGTTTTTCCATATTAACCATTTGTACTAAATGAGTTGCTTTCACTATATTCCAATGTATTTTACTTTCTTTTTTTATTATGGTATTATTTTCATGTTGTTTAGTGTTGATTTTATTATGCTGTTATTTTTTTTGTAATATGTTACTATTCTGTTCTTTAAGTTTTTGTTAAATTTTAACTGCTTGTATACTTTGTGATCTGGTAGAGTGTAAGAGAAGGCCCTATGACCTTAACTCTGCCAGTATAAATAAAGAATTATTATTATTATTATTATTATTATTATTATTATTATTATATTAAAACATTTTTTCAACTCGATCAAAACTCGATTAATCTATCGATTAACAGCACTAGTTTAAGTGAGATTAGCGTTTCTATTTTACAGGGCTCTGTATTTTTGGAATGAGTTTAAATACCTATATGGTAATGGGGGGGGGGGGGAGGGATCGTAAACAAAATTCTCGCCCACAAGTGGGTCGCGCATTCAGAAATTTTGGAAACCCCTGCTCTACAGTGTTCATCTAAAAACTAGATAATCACTCTAAGGAAATGAGGACGCATCTTTACGAACACTGAACTTGTCCCAAAACATTGAATACAATTATCTCTTTGATGTAGATTTAGTGAAACTGGATGTTTTTATGTGTTTTATCACTGTCTGCAACACTCGGCACCCGGTAACCAGCAGGATGCGCGATGCACCTGTGCAGCACGTCTGGATGAGTCAGCCTGAGAAGGTGCCAGCGACAGATATTTCAAGAGAAGCTCTTTTCTTTTTCGAAGCTCGATTACCTTGGCTGCAGGGAGGAAGCTGGAGGTCACGTGCCCTGATTTATTAACGACCTGAATAATCCCTGTACACCTCGCATCATATATCCTCCTTGTTCTACATGACGGCAGCTTTTCCTCTTCCGTAGATTCAAATCCAGAACTAGTTTGACAGGTGGCACATGTACTCACTCCCTCCAAGCTGTCATGTTCTTCCCATTTCATAACATAACTCTCAGATTTTGTTGCTATATACTGTTTTCGCTGTAAGCAAAATCCTAATGTAAACACAAGCACGTTGCTGTCATGCCCGTGATTGGCTCCCAGTCGAAACACTCACATGACGCAGGAAAATATAGTTCGTATTTGGAAACCACAATCATGTATTATTTGAAAATAAAAAATTGAATTCTAGTTGTTAAATACGATGAAGTACATAACTTCACTCATATGTAAAAGAAAAGCTACTTTTATATTTTGTTATGTACTATGAACGCGGATGAATTTCAACAGTAATACCGAGGTAGTCTCTTCTTGTAACAAGTTGGAGTCACTCGAGCCCGTAGTTGTTCACGTGGTACTATAGTCCCATCGCTCTAATTTCCGGCAGCAAATCACGTTGCAGATCGACTACATTTAAACGTGTGCGTCTTGTGATTCGCTGATGAAAATGTTAAGCATTTTCTAAGGCTGGATAAATATTTAATATAATCGCCCGCCATTTTAGCTCTTTCGTTGGCGTTCGCAGAAAGCACACGAGGACAGTATTTGCCGCTCAATTATTTGCTGAATTACAGTGCGTTTGATTTATTATCATAGGAGCTACGACATTATAATGTTTAACGGTGTGGCAAATAGATCCCTCGTCTGGTACCTCAGCAACGAAAGAACAAAAATGGCGAACGATACTACCTACCTAGACTTTATAGAGCCTTGACTTCCTAAGACGTTAGCAAAGAGGAGGAGTTACGCCGGGAATAACAGCGTCGCGACTATATACTTGTTTTTTTGAAATATGGGACATGACAGTTAAGCGGCTGAGCTTGGAAATACAGGGCAATGTTGCCCATATGAACTACCATGCTGTCAGCTGTTTGGAAGCTAGCAATTGACGTTAAGATGACTGACGTTAAAACATTCATTGATAATTGACGCGAAGGTACGAAAACAATACAAAAATCGGCAGAGAACCAAACACGAAACGTACCAATGCTAACATTGTGTGCACAATAAATGTCGCCAAGAGAGCTATTAAGCACTCGCCACGTGGGAATGGTAAGTTTGGCAACTCAACCGTTGTTACTATAGCAACGGGCCTACCACGCTATGTGACATTCAGTTGTTTTTCCGATCGCAACGCTCCTGTCATGTCCCATCTTTAAAAGAAAACAAGTATAATTATAGCTTCTGCATCCTCGGTGTGTGTGGTTATTAAACATAAGAGTGGAAACCCTCTCAAAAGGGGAGAAAAACAAATAGTCTTAAATGTATATAATAAGTTAAGTGAGTTTTAATTTTACAGTAATCATAAAGTTAATGTTTCTAAGCAAACGAATACATAGTCTTAGAGAGGTTAAGCGTACTTCACGAGTAACGGGAAATGTTTAACATGAAACAGAATGTACAACAGTAGGCGGGAACATGTACTGAAAAATCTATGGCGCCAAACAGCGGCCAATGAAGCTTCACTTCAGTCACGTGCTACTGTTTATATTAGCATTTCTCTTACAGCGGAAAGATTATAATTCATTAAGCGAGGGAGAGAATCACTTCCCATGTCGAATGATATGCACAAGTACTTCCAGTTTTACCCCCCAGAGACTGTGCAGTACACTGTTTTCTAGCCATTACTTGGAAAATAATCCCTTATGTTCACTTTTTCTCAATATACAGACCACAGAGGGGAAGTTTTTGCTGGAGAATTCTCTGATATTGTGAAATTGGTTTTCGGATAATCCTAGTTTTGAAATTCATCGGAAGTTGGGAAAATGAATAAGTGATATAAAGACAGACGCATGAAATACATTTATTCAACTTGCTATAAATTTGACTTCACTATACAAAGAAGAGCACAACGTGCAAATTCGAAACTTCAAACCAAACGTAACTTCTATAGGCATATTCCTGAAACTAGAGTCCTGAATAACCGGTTACGAAAGATACAACAGACAGATATAGACCCTATGCGAAGCTCTTCCGTCTCTCGGAGAAGTCCAATGTTCGGTTTAACGAATGTCCGAGTCTCACTCGGTTGGACGGCTCTGGATCATGAACGACAGATAATATTGAGCCATTCAGGAGTTCCAAGAATCGTTGCAAACACGCGATTATCATCGTGTACCTTTCAAATGATATTTCCCCCTCTCTCCTCATTGACTGAACCACGCATCATGAAACTACAACCATTAGAATTGAGAGTGCTTTTATTTTTGTTAATAACTTATCTCCCTAAAAAGATTTATTAGAGAAGTAATAATACATCCACTTAGAATAATTAAAAGACATAGGCTATATTAACAACTATTCTTTCAGAAGTAGCCTATGTATTTTGAGTTCAAAGTATGAACGTTACAATAGTAAGTGTGTACATATTTGCTCGTCTCTTTCGTAAGTAACTGTAATTTATTTTATTCTGAGGAGAGGAGGGGAACGATCATCTCTTCTACCGGGTTGTTATTCGCCAGATGGAATGGTACATTGGATGATTGGGATATGCGCAGTGGAAGACTTACAAATAAATAGTGTGAATTTTCAGTAACAAATATAATTAACAAATAATGGATAACAATTACATGAATGATAGAATGAAAGTAACATGTAAATATGAAGTTAAGTGAACGGAAATATATTGTAAGTTAATCTCAATAACCAATAAACCAATCACTGAATCGTCGAGACTTTAACTAAACTGAGCCAATGTACCTACAAGTCATGATACAATCTGATTAACCAATTCCCAATAACTGGTTGCTGACCTATTAAGCGTTTAGCCGTTGGAACATTCTCTCAATATATATATATATATATATATATATATATATATATAGCCAACTACATATAAACTTTAACATGAATGCCCAGTCAGTATGCTAACTCATAACACATGCCCCATTAAATTACAGTTACCATGAAATGGAACAAGCAAATTCAACGTACACATCGACTCAATATTTCACAAAGAATTAACCGAATAAAACTGTCACACGACTGATCAATATACAGGTAACTAATTAAACATATGTCTCACAAACTCTGCACATAGTACTGATAATAATATCTGTACCTTACAATCAAATAATGCCCAAAAGAGAGAGAGAGATACGATAGATAATATGTAACCGACGTTAGTTTCAAATACGAATACTCGTTTGAATAGCAACAGAAACTCAATACACTCGGATTCCTGAATACTAGCGTGTGGAAACTAATGATAACCAATATGGAGTACCAAGTACTAGAATAATTACGAAAGCCATACTATTCTAGTTCATTACACCGCCTATTATGATGTAAGCAAAGAGATCGTAATCACCGCGATATCACCAAAACTGTCTTGGAATTTCGATTCAATCTCACAATGAAAATTATATCTCTTCACGTAACCCCAACCACTTAAATCAAGACGTATAATCAGCGAGTGATTTCCATACACGATCCACCAATATACCGCAAACACATACAACCAAATATAAAAATAATATCACAAGCCTAATTTAACTACTCCAATAACAAATCTGAAACAACTTATCGTAGCACTGAATCCCAAATATATTCGAAACAAGGTTTCATGTAATCCGTAGATTCCTAAGTGAAATTTAATGATGCACTAGTCTCGAACAATCTAACACGATGAACTTAAGTTGCAAAGTGTAGTTTGCTATTCGAGCCCTGCCTCCTGAGTGTTGATTCCTAAGTGTAGCTATCCATACGCGCCCTGGCTCCTGAGTAAAGTTGTCGGTACGCGCGTTGATTCCTGAGTAAAGTTGTCGGTACGCGGGTTGATTCCTGAATAAAGTTGTCGATACGAGGGTTGATTCCTGAGTAAACTCAAATATATCAGAGCGTAGCCAAGTAACCTCGGCTTCCCTCTCTCTTTGTCTGACGAAACCAACCGGCCAATAGGAAAATTTAGGTATGAAAATGAAAGGATGTAGTAGCACTATCTATGATATGCTGTCTGAATGCACTCTGTGGGGCGAAGTGACATTCCAGGTGGATGACTGGCGCGTCGAGCTCGGCTCAATTCTTGTATTTGTTTACATGTCAGATTTCATCTATGCATTATGCTTATTTCCTTTGTTGTTACCGGTGTCCATTAGTTGATTGATATATTAGTTATGAAGAAAAATTTACCAAAGTGTCCAATCAATTTTAACCCTATTTCAAGCTAAGTTACTTATGGTTTTTAAGGAATCCGCGGGTTCATTGCTGCTCTCACATAATCCCGCCATCAATCCCAATCCTGTGCAAGATTAATCCAGTCTCTATCATCGTATCCCAATTCCCTCAAATCCATTTTAATATTATCCTCCCATATACGTCTCGGCCTTCTCAGAGGTCTTTTTCCCTCCGGCTCCCAACTCACACACTATATGCATTTCTGGATTCGCACATACGTGCTACATGCCCTGCCCATCTCAAACGTCTGGATTTAATATCCCTAATTATGTCAGGTGAAGAATTCAATGCGTGCATCTGCGTTGTGTAACTATTTGCATTTTCCTGTAACTTCATCCCTGTTAGCCCCAAATATTTTCCTAAGAATTTAAAGCTAACCACTTTTTTAATTAGGAAAAGTAAATTTCCTTGAATTACTCCATTTGTGTAGTTACAAAATGTCATCAGAGTTCCTGTATAGTGAAATGCGCTTTGTATTCTGTCCTCTATATCTGTGGTTCTGTCTAGCCAGCCGCAACCGCTTCAAGGCCGGATATTCGAACGAATGTTCAACCTCGCCGGTTGATCTGCAACCGGTCGAATATAAACCGGTTGTAAGCGCTGTTCTGCAGCACTCTGCCTGAATGCAGTAAAGAAGTAATGCAGATTTAAAATTCAAATGACGGTTACACTTATTAGGTATTTCGGTAGCTCATATTCAATACTTTTTCTCTTTTTTCCCTAGGATAACGCTTCGAAGACTTCTTGTACTAATTTTTACTGTACATGATTATTTATCCTCCATCCAGATGAAGAAAACAGCATTCTATTTCTATTCGACTTTCGACATTAAACAATTTATGCAGCCAGTTCATAATATTTAGACAACCCAATAAACATACAATTTTAACTTAACATAAAAGTACTTCAAGGTCTGTGGATTAAAGTGTACTGTTCCTTTAAAAATTATGCGAACTATGTAGAAATAATTGTGATAATCTAAAAGAGCGATTTTGAAATTTTTTCCTGATAGCAGAATCAAAGTACAAAGATTAATATACAAATTGAAAACAGTAACATCTAGCTATGGTTAAAAAAACTCATATAACTATAATTTCTATCCTGCCTCCCTCAAATGCATTTTAATATTATCCTTCCAACTACGTCTTGGCCTCCCCAAAGGTCTTTTTCTCTCCTGCCTCCCAAATAACACTCTATATGCATTTCTGGATTCGCCCATACGTACTACATGTCCTGCCCATCTCGAACATCTGGATTTAATGTCCCTAATTATATCAGGTGAAAAATACAATGCGTGCAGTTTTCCGTTGTGTAACTTTCTTCATTGTCCTGTAACTTCATCCCTCTTAGTCCCAAATCTTTAATTGCTACACGAAAAAATTAAAAATGCATTATTAATAAAATAGAAATTGGTATTTTTTGGCTCTAAAACCTTAAAATAGGTCACAATGGGCAAAGTAGGCATTTTAGGAACCGTAAATCCTCTTTCAAATGTTCATATTTTATATAAAATGTGAAAATATTGGGCCTAACTATTTTAGTTTATCCTTGTAGAAAAAATATATGTTAACCTAAAATCCGAGGTCTAGTAATGAGCAGAAAGTATGTGTAACATATTTTTGCGTTATTTCTAAGCATTATATAGTGAACATGCGGTAAATAGTAACGGTCTTACTAATAAACTGTGTATAGTTTTTATATGAGACTTATGCAGCGTTGAGACAGAAAACGTTACTAATAAACCATGCATAAGCGATGGATGTATAAGCAATCTGTAACTATACAATGGGAATTGCTTTGCAGTAGTTATATATACGAAACCCCTTGTCTAAGCGTTGTATAGAGAGAAAAAATGGTCGCCCGTCTAACAGCTGTTGGTATCGACTGTCATTTTATGATGATGGATGCGTTGTAACCACAGAAGAACACACCAAAGAGCACAGAATAAGTAGAATATTATTGCTGTACCTTGTTCTCTTTGACCAAAATATAGTGTGGTAATCGATCAGAGCCAGATGTACTATCGATTCTTAACACTGCACACTAGAGCACTCTACCGGATGCAATAGAGAATCTCAGATATTCTATTACCTTTCGTAATGAAGTAATGACGAAACTATGACGTAGCTGTGTAACAGTTATACTGTTATATACGACGTATGTAGTGATTATTAGTAAGGAATTTACACACGACTTATAAACGAGCTACTCATTGTATAAGTATAAGAGAGTTGAACGTTTGTAGAGTTTTCATTAGTAAGACTGTAAGTCTTTTGTTTACAAGATTTTTTTTTTGCCGTCAGTAGGCCCATATAAATGGGAAGTTGCGTGATTGATGTGGTAAGCTGAAGCCAAAATTGTCCCCATTTGATAGAGCGGCAGAATGGGAGCAGACTGTTGTGTTTTAATAATACATCCCTGACAATGACATTGTTATGTAAGAAAGCGGCCGTGCGTGAGCGGTGCAGTTCCGAGAACTGGCGCTTATGATTCAGTAATGACCGGATGGCGGGCAGAAGGCGGACTTTGCTGCGGAAGACGGCATACAAAGCACATCCTCACAGGGATGCGGCGTGGCGTGGCGGCAGCATGCCACATGCTTAAAAATTAACTGAATACTTCGATTACTGATCTGACTAATACTACTTGGAAGGAGCTCAAGTGGAGAGCATTCTTGAAATGTGAAACACAGCGCAAGACATACGTAAGAAACAAAGTTTGCTTTTAAATTTTTTTAAATATTTAGGAATTATTATAGACCAACATTTACGTTGGGATAAACAAATTGATTTCATGTGTACAAGTGTAAGAAATACAATTTATAAATTCATAATACTTCGAAAAACCATGACCTTTATTGGTAAAAATTCTATAAGAACTAAAATAGTTATCAATAACTCTGGAGTAGAGCAAGTAAATGCTTTTACTTACCTTGGCTGTAATCTCTCCTATATTCATTCTCGAGATATAGATAATAAATTAGCCAAATTTCAACAGCTGCTAAGAACAATTAGAAATACACTGTTTGAGAAGGCCCGGCAAGACACAATTTTGAAATTCTACAAAACAATGGCCATTCCAACTTTGCTATATGGATCAGAAACTTGGACTCTAACAACTAGAACAACTAGTCAACTGAAAAGAATTGAAGCAGCTGAGATGAGATTACTAAGGTCGCTATCAGGCTACACTCTCTATGACCATAAATATAATGAAGACATCCGACAAGAACTAAATATCGCAGCCATTACAGAGACAATCCACAAGTATCGGAGCAACTGACATGAGCATGTTCTACGGATGCCAAATGATAGACTACCCAGGAGATTATTAAAATTACAGACTCCTTGGATACCGAGATCGTGGACGCCCGAAGAAGCGATGGAGAGACTAGCTTTTCACCTGAGACGGAACAGGCCAAATGGCCTAAACCCTGATAGCTATTGATGATGATGATGATGATGATGATAATAATACTTCGAAATTTTATCATTAAGGAGGCATTGAGAATAATATTTTTAGCTTTGGTACAATTATTAATACAATATGGTATAATAAATTGGGGTGGAATAGCATCATCTGTACTTAATCCATTAATTTTATTACACAGAAGATTAATAAAAATTTGTCTGACCAAAAATATGGATTACCGTACAAATTTAATTGATACAGATTTTAATGTATTGCCTATTGAAGAAATTTATAAACATAGTTTACTAACTTACTACCACAGAAATCAAATAAAACATAAAACTAATCGACATGAATATCGTACTCGAAGACAAAAATCTACTTTCCCTTTAATTGAGCCTAAATGTCATACAAGTGCAGCTCTTAAACATGGTGCTAGTTTCGGCCCAAGACTTTATAATAAAATTACAAACCATTTTCAAAATTTGAAATATTTAAAAATTGAAGCTTTTAAAAAAGAAATTTATAAAATTATCCATGATATATAATATTAACAAATGTATTTTTTTTTTACCTTTTATTTCTGTCGACTATATTCATGTTTTTATTGAATATCACTGGCTTCTGTCGGATTGTCAATTTATATTAAATGTGTATTTTCTCTTTCTTCTTTATTCTTGCTCTTGTGTTGTATTTATTGGTTTGAATTAAGTTACGTACTGTATTTAGTAAACTGTCCTTGTAAATTTTATGTTATATTATTGACTAAGACCACACCGTACACGAGCCTGGCTCTTACGGTAGTGGCTAGAAACATTTTGGTTTTATAAATATAATTTGTACTCACTAGCTAGCTAGTTAAATAAATAAATAAACAAATAAATAAATTAGGGTGACCAGATTTACAAAATAAAAAAGGGACACTTATTAAAGTTTACATGAATCAACATTTTATCTAAACATTCATTATATTACTTGTGTTAATATAATGTCATTGAGCAATAAGGTCCAGTTTTATTTATTTTAAAGTAATAAATATTGCCTACACTGTTTACAATAACTAGGCTATAATAATTATGCAAGTACGTAATAGAGTAGCATGGATACTTGACTTAAGGGGTTAGGTACAGCTTACAGCAGTAAAATTTTTGAAAATATTCAACTTTTTTTCCTCCATTACTGTATCTTGCACAATAATGAAAATTGGTATGTGTAAAACACTGTCTTTCTGCTTATGAAATATATATATGTTTACGATTAATTTTTTTTTTTTTTTCAAAATTCATAATGGTGGTAGTTCACTATGCAGTGATGAAGCGTTTCCCTCATAACTCATAAACTTGTTAACTTTTTCATGTTCTCTTTCTTTTATTTTATTGCTGAAACTCATGTTTACAATATCATGCTCTTTCGACTACATTCCTTGATAAACAATATTTTTTTTATTTTGTGTTAGAAGGAAATATTGATATTTGAATTTATTTTTGTCAGACAATCTATCAAAGGTAAAGAAATGGTCTTGCATCATATTGTAGATATGACATGCATAAATACACACAAAAAATTTCATCACAGAATGTTGGATAGTTTTTGAGTTATGTGGGAAACGCTTCATCACTGCACAGTGAACTGTATTTTGAAAAAAAAAATGTATTTTTTTTATCGTAAAAATACTTTTTTCATATAGCAGAAGGACAGTGTTTTACACATAGTAATTTTCATTTTTGTACAAGATACAGTAATGGAAAAAAAAAAAAAGTTGTATGTTTCCAAAATTTTACTCTTTAGGCTGTACCTAACCCCTTCCCCTTATGTATTGTTGGCCATTTTTTATATTGCAACTAGTTTGGATTAATTGGGTTAACTTATCTGTTTGAAATACTTCAGGTTAATTGGACTTTGCATCATATCCATATCACTGTATTCTGAACATGTTTCATAACAATTTTTTTTTGCCTAATATTACCTTGTAACTATTTTAACATTCTCCATGAAGATCAACTGTACAATCTGCATCATATTTCTTTGATGAGTGAATTTGCTTTAGAAGTGTTGGCCTTTCCTTCAGGAAACTATGAAGTCCAAGCAAGACTCATTTTTGAAATGAAATTGTAGGAAAGTTCATTGCAGTAACAATCTTTTTCAGTCGAACAGTCTCCGAGGTCAAGTTATGAATCATTAATAGAACATCAACTGCAGCACGAACAAGATGCAAGTGTTCCCTCATAGTATCTGTGCCACGCGCCAACATGACGTCACGTCAATATAGTCTATGAACAACTAACCTTATTTCCGCACGCCTTGAAACAGAATACGGTCCGTAGTCATAAGATAACTTCTTCTTCTTCTTCTTCTTCTTCTTCTTCTTCTTCTTCTTCTTCTTCTTCTTCTTCTTCTATGGTACAACAGCCTTCTTAGGCCAAGACCGCCTCAATGATTCTCCTCCATCTGTTTCTGTCCCGCGCTTTAATTTTTCCAGCGGCTTACTCCGATTGACTTCAAATCTTTTTCAACATCGTCAAGCCACCTTGTTGCTGGTCGTCCCACTTTTCTTACTATATAGAATGGGTCGGTAAGAGTGACTTTTTTACATGGGCTATCATCATCCATCCTATATTGATGGCCTAGCCATCTCAGTCTGTTGGCCTTGATCACTTTAATTATGTTCGCATCATTATACACATTGTATAATTCAGTGTTATAACTGATACGCCAGGTACCCTCTTCATTTACTGGGCCATAAACTTTTCTTAACACTTTCTTTTCGAATACCATTAACCTTTATATATTTTCTTTACTCAAGGTCCAACTCATAAGATAACTTCGAATTAAAACTTAATAAATATATTTGTTTTTAAACAGTATATTTAATTTCTTGTTTATAGTTTTTTATTAAGTTGACATAGTTTTTTCTCTTTACATGAGAATTCAATGTGGTGGATGAATAGTTTACTTCTTTAGAATTTAGAAAAAAAATCACATTATCGGAGATTTCACAATGGGACGTTATTCATTATAAAGTAATTCATTTGTTGATAATCTGAAGTTGTGAATACAGTTCTGACAATCTACGTTTCTTTTTCTTTAACTTTATGGCTTTATAGCTATTTTTAGTCTGTGGAAATAATTGCAGCCTGGAAAGTATCGATAAGAGAATAAGTCTCATGAAGGCTATTAAATTTAATGCAATATCGTTCAATAAAGATTGTGGGTTTACAGTCCTTCCAAACATATAGCTCCTGCACGTGGCTCTGTTTCAGGATTTGTGGGCGGTCAAAGATTATATTAAGTTATCTTTATACTTAATGTCCATTGGCGTATGTATTCCAGAATTAAGGCTCTGTGGCTGTTTGAATTTGTATCAGTTTTATGACCTGGACTGCATCACATTTCGTAAATAGGTTTTCCTTTTTTGTTTGGTGTTTCATAATGCTGACGGTTATAGTGATATTAATGGTGATTGAGGCAACTTAAAATATTAACGAATTATTTAATATTATAGAATGTATTATTCATTTCGTTTCGTCACTTTAGTTGGACTTCATTCGACGTCTTGTCATCCTTCCTCTTCCATATTAAATCTGTGGCCTTAGAACAGCGGTGACCAAAACTCGAGCTGCAGTGATTATGTGCGACAGACACCTATGAAGTAAGGAGACGGAGGAAAGGTATTTGGCATGAAAACTAAAACCAGTGGTGGTTCCTGTACTAACATCTTGATCAATCCCGCGGATAAAAATCTCAAGCTTTGCTGTATCAGTAATGTCACTGCTGTCATCAAGAGCCAGTGAAAAATATACGATTTTTCTTGTTTATTTTTTTAACCTTCCTCTTGAATATAAATTAAAAACTTCTTATGGACAAGTTATTTAAGCTATTTTAATCGTTACTCTTTTGAGAAATTCTGTTCTATTAAAAGGCTTTCGAGCACGAGATACTCGTATTTCAAACCCCATTAGGTAGCTGACTTCCTTACATTTATTTATCTCATCTTTCTTTTACTGGCTATGATTTAAGACATGTCAATTTCTGGCGTTTAACAGTTCGTTAGTACATAATATTGAATCAGATTTTCCTACAAAATTGTTATTATATGAATAACTAATAAATAGTTACCCTTATCTAAAGATTAAGAAGATTAAAATAGAGATAAAACCCAATAATTTTATCCTTCTAGGGAGAAGATCTAAAAATATCAATATTCATGCACGTACAGAAGAATTATAGAAAGACATACTTAGTGGTCAGTAATAAAATAATAATAATAATAATAATATATTATTCAGCGGGGCAATTAATGTTTCTATGTACGGTACTCCTAATTGAAACGTTGATCAAAGTAAACATATTATATTTTGTCCGACAGAACAACAAAAAAGTTCTCCTCATTCTTTATGAAACCACGTCTTACAGCTTGTAGAGACAAGAGTTTGTAGAGCGACATGATACTGCCACTGCTTGCCTTCAGTACGTGAATGAAACACACAACAATGTACAGGAAACTCCTCGTACCCGTTTGAATGTCTGTGATTACACGATGTAATCACGACACTCGCTTTGGTCACCGCTGCCTTAGAATATTAAATTTATCTAGAATGGCATGTCATGTCTATACAGAGTGGCAAAAATGTTCGTTTACAATGTTTCAGGGATAATAGAGGAGATAAAAAACTAACACCTCTCTTATGTGACAAAAATCTGGCAGATGCACTATTTTGACAGTAACTGTCCTAAATGGGTAGCTCGTTTTGCTCTCGACAGACCACTTACCAGTCAGTTCTGTTTTGACTGTTTTGCCTGCAACACTTGTAAAGCGAATCGTGTTACAAACGCAGTGAGTAGACTGCTAAGAAATGTAAGTTTGCATTCATGGCCACCCTGTGGATTTCTTTGTATAGGGGATATGAAATGTCTGCAAATCGAGCTTTGTAAAGTTGATTTGAATAATTTCGAGGGAAAAATTGTTTTGGGGCCGGGTATCGAACAGTTTTTCCCTCGAAATGATTCAAATCAACTTTACAGGGAGTTATACCTGAAAGCTCGATTTGCATAATACACATCACTGTTCGTTAACAAAAAAAACACAATTCAAGTCACACAGAGTTTGTGTGCTCTCAATGTTGGTTGCTTGACACTTGTCAGCCAACTGAGGGAAAAATTGGATCGGTGTATGGTAGAGTTCCTGAGTAGCTCTGTTGGTAGAGCGTTGGTACGTTTAACCAAAGGTCCCGGGTTCAATACCCGGCCCCGGAACAATTTTTTTCCTCGAAATTATAAAATGTCTGGTTTACACACCCCGATAAATACGGCAGAATATCTGGTTACTTGCGTTGTTGAAGGTGCAATGATTATTCGACAAACTCCTGACATTTTTGAGCAGACAGTAGGAATCAATTGGGCATTCAGTTACACGGAAGACAGTTTGAACCACATTTCTGAACATTTTTTCACATCACTGCATTCAGGTAACAGAGTCTGAGCACAATTTCTTCACACCATTTATTAACTCCTACCGCCGTTATACCAAGTCTGAGAGGTTTTTGTCAAATAAAAAAAAGATGTTTCTTTTTAGTTCCCCTGTCATCCCTGAAACGTTGTAAACGACATTTTTGACACTCTGTATAGCTTTGTAACCGAGTTCACAAGAGGTGTACTCATTCAAACATTGGATGCTTGGAAGATTCTTTTAATCACTGTTGAACACCTCCATTTATTCCGCAGGCTCGACTTCTATGAAGGATGCCGCGTGAATTCTTCGAATGTCCTTCCTTCGTATTTGATCTTTTAATACCAGCCCGGCGTGTGCGTGGAATTCCCGCTGCAAGCCGCTAGTGGCTGTCTGGCTGTTCATTTGTCACACAAATTCCTCTTTTAAGTTGTCCTCGGTGTACAATCCGAACCTTCCCGCAAGACGTTACTGCGGAGTGTGTGCCGTCGCCCGCCGTCGCGTCACTCCATACTTTGTCTGTCTGACTGGCTCGTCTACTACAACATAGCAGTTACTGCGAGCAGTGAATTCACTGTCATTAAAAAGACAAAATAGTTACGTTCATATGACGAAGAATTGTAATGCCATCATTCATCTGTGGCCTATCCAGGCATTAACATTAAGGGGAGGAGTGGCAGGGGCATTCAGAATATTCCGAATCTTACCGCACCGGTGGACAACAATGGCGTCACGCTGCAGCGAATTAGGAACAAAACTGATGGAAGGATTGATGGCTGTCATGGCGACTGTATAAGTTGTTGTCTGTGCTACGCTAACAAAATTTTACGAAATTTCAGTACTGCCATCTCGTTCAAAGAAAAGAGAGCATGAACAATTTATTTCTTGAATCGGTAGTAATAACTGGTCCGTTGACATGTTCGCTTATAAGCCATTAACATATTGTTTTTACGTTGTACTCATTACAAACAATACAGCAGCACTAAAGCAGAACACAGCGCCATGACACAACAGGGTACGATGTCATTCGTCTGCTAATTCCCGCCCTATACAAGAACCAATCAGATTCACTGATGGCGGTTGATGGAGACTGCCATCACCTCTGCAAGCTGATGGCACCGGTGCAACACCGGTGGAGCATCAGTGAAGCCATCGGTGAAATTCGGAACACCGTGATGCCATCAGATTGCTCAGCGCTGAGATTCGGAATACGCTCATTGCTAAGGTGGCTTTCACAGTAGTTCATAGTTCACCACTAGATTCGTAACGATTTGGAGCCACTATCTCTTTGATGTATCCCCACAGGCTGTTATCCGGTGTCGTCAAATCGGGACTTCGTGCCGGTCAATGTAATGATGGCGCTGATGTTTGAGATCTACGGTCAATCCACATTCCTAGAAAGTTGTTATTAGGAAGTCAGAAACAGTTAACGCGAAATGGGTCGGCGCAATTTCGTGCTGAAACTATAGCTCATGCATAACTCTATTTTGAGTAACTTGGCATAATAACCAAGTCCGAAGCATTTCCAGAAGGTTTTTTCCGTTAAAAGACACTTAAAAAATCACAAATTTGCAACAACATCTTCCCAAAATTTAACATGTGGTGGATAGTGTTCCAACTCCAGTGTGAAGAGTGGGTCCTCTTTTATCCAGAAGACGAAGTTGCGTTCGCGCATTCTGCCTTCCCACCCCAAAAAAGGACATTTTCTCGAGATAAAGCTACAGAAACTGATGAAGCAACGAAGTACATGCTTTACAACTTTTGTTCATATCAGCGTCACTTTATTAACGGAAACAAGTCGAAATTGTTTCACCAATAAATTCTTCGTACTCTGAGTTTTGATGCTCACTTCCATATCGATTTTCGAGATGACCATTCATTAGATTCAGCAAATGAAGCACATGAATAGAATCTCTTGACTGATCAACTACTTCCAGGACTGTCTTTGACCACATCAGAACCAAATGTTCTTTTCTCTCAAGCTAGCAGTGTTGCTTTCCTAAGAAATGGTTTTGAAATCTCGGTTGTAACTGCGTCACAAAATGATACATTATCTGCCCAGTGTGCGGTCGTTTGTGGATCGAGACATTCCAACTAAGTGCGCTCTTCAATCGAAAAATTACTGTTATCAGCCATTTAACGATCGGTTAAGTACAAGATTCCGTTCAACTTAAAAACTTCGTTATATTGGCATAATATTTATCTCACCAGTCATAGTTATAATACTGATGGTAATTTCTATGCAATTCTCATAGATGATATCTTATGGCCCATTCTTTATATACAGTACAACTCCAGTTCTGTGAATGGTTGTAAGCATACCGTGGCTTAGTAAGCAATGATGATGCCAGTTCAGTTCAGACACTGGCGCCGAGTATATTACAGACGGTAAGAGATGTCTGTCAAGAGGACGTGCAACGAAAGCTGCAACATAACTTTAGACAAGCAAAAAAACTGCTAGTTATTCATCGAATTGAAAATGGCGAAAACTTTAAACGTATCGCAAGTACAGTAGAACCCCTATCGTGCGTGGTAAGGAAGTGGGTGGACTGAACGGTTAATCGAAAAAATCGGATAATCCGTACCATAAAATATTTTCGTACAGTGAGTGAATAATGTTCACACTTCAGTGATTTCCTCCATAGTCTTGTATTGAACACGCTAGGTAGTGGATCAGAAGTTCACTAATTTAAGTCTGGTTATTAACAACGGGTTTTTAAGGGGCAAGGAAACTCCTTGTAATGTCTGTCATTGGAAAGATAGGAATAGTGGAGGTCTCGTGTCGTAGATTTACATACTTTATACACTTTATCCTCATTTTTATTAAACTGAACACACTTGAGACTCCAATCGCGTATTCTGAGTTGAGTCACAGTTTCTCGTTCTCCAAACCACTCAGTTATTTGTACTTTTTTTAATACTTAGCACAACACAATTTTTTTAAAGGAAGTCATTTTTACATAGAAGTTATATAGTACGACAACTCCAACAGTAGACCATACTGTTTAAGGGTAAAGTCTTGTAATAACCATCTCTAGAAAAAATAACGTGCTAATATAATGTACAGTACTTCATATAAGTTATAGAAAAAAAAAGCAACATAAAGACTGTCGGATAATCTGCCAATCGGTTAATAGGGTGACGGATAAACGGGGTTCTACTGTAGTTAGTACAAAGTTAATGCTCCCACGCGATTTATAATGTCACTGCCTGCTAGCTAAAATTTCCACTCAAACTCTAAAGACAAGATGGAATAAATTACTTACATATGAAGTCGAAAGGGCGACTTCTGAATAAAGAAACCTTATGTAAAATCCAACAGTCATGCTGCAGGCAGGACTCTTATCAGCGCCGTTTGTAAAATACTATTAATTTTTCTTCAAAAACAGTGTAAAACTATACGAGTAAGCTTGTTAGGAATTCTTTCAATCCTAAAAATATTACAGCTCATAAAACAAAAAGAAAAGCTCTATGGTATATTTTATTTACGAAGATGTAATTTGCGTTTAGTATTAAAGCAAATCGATTAAATTGGACAGCAATCTCGTATCTTCGTATATAAAAAAATAATTTTACAGGAGAGCGAAGAAACATTTTAATATCTTGATAACAAACAAATAACTGACGTAAGAGGATATTTAAATATCTTCTTGTGAAGTGTGTATCCAAGCCTTGTCTTAAGATGTGTTTGCAGAAGTTTCCGGAAAATTTCTTTATTAGAAATCAAGTGAAATCTTGTTAATTTTTTGACATACGAGATTGCTCGGCAATAATGCAATTATGCATATGTGCAATGCGTTATCACGACATGCCAGTATCGTAAAAAAAGCTTTGGAGTATATCTTTCATATCGCATATTGTCGCTTATTGTGCTGATTCAGGAGCACGAGACGTAAATTTTTCTTACTGCAGCTCATTCGTCGCATTATACCCTCAGGACGTAGGTTTGATTTCATCGCACTTCTTTTAATCTAGACATGTTCCGAATTCAAAATCCTTGTTTTGGCAATGCAGTACGGTGTACTCTGCTGTAAGTAGTCTATCTCGAAGGCAAAGAGTGCCTTTCTTTAGTCTTAGTAACAGCACAGTCTAGTATATACAGTCACGAAGCTTGAGTTGCGAGGTTGCTAGGAACAATAGACTGTGCCGGTATTATTTCGCATTGTATGTAATGAGGCGATATTAGCGATCCTAGTGGTTAGCAACTATCTATGGATGCATATTTACTACGTATTGAGTTTCGTGACTGTATATACTAGACTGTGGTAATAGTGTACAGCAGCGCATTTACTTTTTGTATAGAAGTTACGGAATTAAAGTAATTTCACTGTTATAATGTTGCAGAGCTACAACAGCGTTTCGATTTTTTTTCTCTTAGGGACTCTGGGGGGGGGGGGATCCCAAAACCCCCTCGCTGCGCCAGTGCTATATTATAAAATCATGCTGCAGAGTGTAATTTATTTCATAACGATGATAACATTAGTTCTGTGTGAGATATTTCTTATGAGAATTAAATCAGTTAAGTGTTTATAAACCAGCTGCTACCTGAGTAGCACGTGCACGAGGAATTTTTGGCAACATCGACACTAATTCGAACTACGGATACTGTTTTTCTAAGAAGAGAAATCACTTGTAAACAAAAGAAACACATGTCAATGAATAGCTATGTTTTTTATTACATATTCTCCACAAGAAATACTTATTTAAAAACATTAATTTATTTTCATCAATCGGAATGATGTGTGTCGTAACGAAGCCTTTATTAAAGGGAAGAAAATAATGTAAAATTCTGATCATAGTGCGTCTACACATGTTTGTTACGCTTTTATATAAAATGACATTATCATTTTTAATGTTAATATTACTACTACTAAAAAAAGGAAAAGATGGCTCTATTAGAGGATATGGAGGTCCATAAGGAAGCAGGAGGTTAAGATTCCACCTTTTCTAGAAAATCGGCATTAGTGACAGTAGGGATGTCAGTCCTACGAACGTGCCGCATTTACTCCAAAGGAAATACTCGTGCTACGGTACTCGTTTCTCTTAGTTTCATAGACATTCTTAGCGCGGGCTTCCGGTGGATGATCAGCGAACTAATGTTTTTCGTATTCATAAACCATTGTTAGTGATATGATATGATATGAATACTGTATAAGTAATCAGTCGATAGCCGGAGCTAATTCAGCACGCTCGTAGCGCTGGCTAGCGAAATGTCTATGCATAGCACCCTTAGAGGCTACGTAAACTTAAGCTACAGAGCTGCCGTAAGGATTACCGTATATTAGTGGATAATTTATTTTCTATTTTTTCCCCTGATATTTTTTGCTGAAAAACACTAGGTCAGGGGAATTATGAGAATGTATTTCCTGAGGGGGGGTATAAAAAGCCATTAGTGTTATGGTAACACCAAATATGATTTCTTAATCCCTTTTAATTTCAGGTGACGGATCCAAGTATCGGGTTCTTTCAACTTACGGGTAAAGAGAGAGGTAATTAAGGCATGTATCAAAACTTAAATTTACAACACAAAAAGGATACATTAAATCACTATTTTAATACCGGTAAATAACTTAAAATTAGGAAACATTTTATATACCACGGTTTCTTAAATTTAGCTGAATATTATACCGTAAATACTGTTGATTCACAAACAATCTTCCATGAATTCAATATTTTCCTTGGCCATACTAGCCATATTGTTTAGTGGAATTGAAATTTACTGTTTACGATTACGAAAAACAACCAATCAGATAATTTGTCCCTACTAAGATTTGAACCCGGGACAGCTCGTTTTACAATGAGAAACGCTAACCGTTACTCCACAGCAGTGGACAACTTTACAGTTAGTTGACCAACAATTTTTTTGTATGTGTCTACTTGTTGACGAGATCTAACATTGTCTGCAGTTTGAGTAGAGGTTTTGTCATTAGCTCATTAACGTTATTCTGTTACACTGAAAATAAACTCGCCAGTGAAAAGAATAGCTGCCATTGCCGCTCTGTCCTGACTGATGAGCAACGCCAAGGCGCGCTGCCAGATTGCTGATGTGTTAAGGAAGAATCCGTACCGGTATCTGATCTTCTATAGATGCTGTTAAATTCCATTCACACATTCTTAATTACTTCTATAGGTCCAATTTAAACAAAATACAACATGTGCATCAAAGAAATAAAGAAGTAGCCTATTTTATAAATACATATTAATGATCAATGTATCTAAGAATAAATCGAATATTAAAACTGAAGATTCCAATTGAAATAATATTGTTATTTTTCTGAACTTTAATATTTTCTTTGGTTCGTGGCCTTTCTTCTAGTCTTCTTATTGTTTTATCACACTTGATCCCACTAATACACGCCTGTTCGAGGCGATTTCATCCTTCTACAGCAGCGGTGACCAGAAGTCGAGCTGCAGTGATTATATGTCACCGACACCTTATGACGTAAGGAGACGGAGGAAAGGTACTTAGCATGAAAACTACAACCAGTGGTGGTTCCTGTACTAACATCTTGATCAATCCCGCGGATAAAAACCTCAAACTTTGCTGTATCAGTAATGTCGCTGCTGTCATCAATAGCCAGTGAATAATAATACGATATTTCTTGCTTCATTTTTTAACCTTCCTCTTGAATATAATCAGGAATTTTCTAAATTCTTCTCTCGATACTGAGTCGAGAAATTCGTAGTTTTTCAAAATTAAAAACTTCTTATGGACAAGTTATTTAAGCTATTTTAATCATTACTCTTTTGACAAATTCTGGTCTATTGAAAGGCTTCAGAGCACGAGATATTTCAAACCCCATTAGGCAGCTAATTTCTTTACATTTATTTATCTCATCTTTCTCTTCCTAGCTATGATTTAAGACATGTCAATTCCTGGCGTTTAATAGTTCGTTGACACATAATATTGAATCTACAATATTATTAATAAATGAATAACTAATAAATAGTTACCCTCATCTAAATTTTAAGAAGATTAAAATTGAGATAAAACCTAATAATTTTATCCTTCTGGGAAGAAGATCTACAAATATCAATATTCATGCACGTACAGAAGAATTATAGAAACATATACTTAGTGGTCAGTAATAAAAATAATAATAATAATAATAATAATAATAATAATAATAATAATAATAATGCATTATTCAGCGTGACAATGTTTCTATATATTCCTAATTGAACCGTTGAACAAAGTAAACATATTACATTTTCCAAGTCACACAGAGATTGTGTGCATTCGATGTGGGTCTCTGGCCTTTCGTCAGCCCACGCGAGTTGTGAGGATATAAAGGGAAAAGTTGAGACGGTATGGGGTGGAGTTCCCGGATAGCTCAGTTGGCAGAGCGTTGGTACGTTCACCCAGAGGTCCCGGGATCGATACTCGGCCCCGGAACAATTTTTCCCTTGAAATTATTCAGATCTGCTTTACAGGGAGCCTTACCTGAAAGACTAGATTTGCATAATATTACATTTTGTCCGACAGAACAACAATAAAGTTCTCCTTCTCATTATTTACGAAACCACCTCTTGCTGCTTGTAGAGACAGAGTTTGTAGAGCGACATGATACCGCCACTGCTTGCCTTCAGTACGTGAATGAAATACACAGCAATGTACAGGAAACTCCTCGTACCCGTTTGAATATCTGTTATTACACGATGTAATCATGACACCCGCTTTGGTCACCGCTGTTCAACAACATCGTGTGACGATCCCGTCAAACACTCAACCACCTCAGATGCTGATGTCCTTGGAGAATACTGTTTTTCAAAGACTTTCAGGCCTTCTAGAGAAAATTATTAGTCTCCTCTGTACCTTAAGCTTTGAGATATTCCCTGAACTGCAAAAACACCCAGGTAGGTTAGACAGTATTTCCGCAGTCTCTTAGTTCACAAAATTATGTTTAAAAGTGATGCTACACTTACAGTAAATTTCATTTCCACTAAACAATATCGTTAGTATGGCCAAGGAGAAGAATGAGATCATTAGCTACCCAATGACTTAACTCCAGGAGCGAAAAATCTATTGTAGAGCCTGTGATTGATACTGGGGTGCAAGGAGGCAATATGCTATCTTTGACATAGGGAGTCGCTCAAAAGGGAGAATAAAATATTTATCTCTGCAGAAAATGCCTAGGGATGTAGAGAAATGTTTAAACGAGGCATTATATTGGTTACGTTTATGTTCATTGTAGTGTTATTTATTCATTTATTTTTCCCAGCCACTATATGAAATGTATAGACTAATTGAAGGGTTCAGAGCCATAGTAGACCAAACGCCATTCATTAAAAACGGAGAAATCAGGGGTTAAAGTTAAGTGAATGCCATAGTTTAATGAAGATTGACATATAATTTAGTTTTAATGTGCATACTTTATATTACTTTCTATATGTTTCATTAAATGTTCATATTCACTTAATTTTAACCCTTGTTTTCTCCGTTCTTAACATATGGCGCTTGGCCCACTATGGCTCTGAACCCTTCAATTAGGGAACGGATTTCTAGTTCCGTACCTATTTTCTTTCCTACATTCCAGATGTATATTTTACAGATATCTCAATGTTTCATATACACAGGATCCTCCGATTAAAATTCTATTAGACCTAAAATGCCTAAATGAACCATAAAGTCCTATAAAAGCATAAAAACCATATGTGTATCTAAAAAGCGCCTTTTTAGTATTTTCAGTATATTTAAAATAAAAATATCAGTACTAAAAATTTTAAAAATAAAAAAAAGAATACAGAAATTTTATTAAAAACCTCTTACAGACAAACACTGGTCTCGAAAGTTCGTTCCATAATGATCTTAGAAGGATACAGAAGAAGATTTTACCAAATTTTCTGGAACAGAAGTTCGTTTGAATTTTCACGTCTGTGTTGATGTCTCTGTAGTGTGGTTAGTATTTGTGATGTGTTCTGCATATGTGGAAGTGTTTTATAATTTTGTCATGGCTGTGATGTATTCTTTGTAATGTGTTTGAAATGATTTGCCTGTCCCACACCTACAGAGACATGACCACAGACATGGAAATTCCACACATCCAAACAAAAAGCCAGAAACTAAACACACTAGAACAATACGAAATATACAGACACACAAAAACACATCCAAATGAAATTCTCAACCCACAACTCAATTTCAGAACATACACACTCTCTGACTCCACATTACACTACAAAAACAAGCCAAACAGGAAACAAAACAAAGGAGCCAAGTCCAGCAATAACCAGTTCTAAAGATGGCCAATAGCAGGTTGAAACATGTTAACAAGGTAATATAAAATTTAACACGAGAAAGGCAAATAATACGTTTTCCAATCATTTATTCGCTCACTATCCATTCAGTCACTTCTCTTTTAGGCCTTATTTTGTTTACGTCTTAGACATAATTATGATAGGCGCTGATGACGAATATAACACAATGTCGAATATTCACTAATAATGACAGACATCGCATTGACAACGGGCTAACGTTTATAATGGAACAGGAATTACAAACCGAGAGGGAGCTTTCACACTAAACAACGTTTTAATGGTTGCTTAAATTGAGGAAGGAATTTATTGATCTGCTATGAAGATATTTTTGTTCTGTGTCGATATCTTCCGAAAGGAAATTTATGAACAACGAAAAACTGAATATAGATTAATTAGTGTCATTCATTGTATAGAATTGGGATAAATTCCATTGCACCACAAAATCGAATCGATGAGTCTACCGGCCTCTCGCAGTGCCTGGCAGTGAGACAGACGTCTGCACATTCCCCACGATACAAGGAACGTCGTGGAACTCTGACACTACTTTCTTCACAGGCTGGCACGAATTTATTACTCGCCGTGACTACAGGCGCTTTTTATTTCACGACACGCTTTGTAATTGAAGAGTCTGCTCCGATGACACAGGAACGTCGCCTTCCAGAGGCTGCTCTGTTAATACGGCTTGTTGGCGTTGAGGTTAGACGTGCCGCGTGACAGAGCAATGGCGCTTAGTGTGTTCTTGGCTCAGACGATATAAATACTTCACATCGCTTAGTGAGACTTGAAAGACTTCCCAAGGAGTTGTAGGAGGCGTTGCACAACACATTACAAAAATCACGAGATCCCACTGTTTACACGAGACGAAATGGCAGTCCAAGAGTCGCACTTCCACAACTTCTCAAAACTAAATTTTAGTAAAAGTCCTTAATTTGGACACCTCTATGCCCTCGTTACCCCTCTATCCTGGACATTTTTCTTAGGAACCGGTAAATGCTGTAAATTCACGAGTTTGAATCCTCTATACCAGTGGTGGGCAAAATGAACGCAACGCACAAGTCAGGATCACAGTCTACTATATACAGTCGCGAAGCTTGAGGTGATTTTTTGCAAATCTCGTGATAAAGCGCTCTAAGCGGTTAGCAACTAGAAACAATAGACTGTCTACGGTTGACTTTGGACTGTGTCGTATTTCCATCGAGTGCTAGCTCGTTGCGTATTTCACATTGATGCTTGTGAAATGTTCGTTATTGGCTAAAATACAATAATTGGAATAATAATATTTTACTAGAGACGTAGAAAAATTAAGTTTGTTTTAATGAAATTTATTGATCACGTTTTATTTTCAATTCTGGTGGGATTATTATTGCTTAGGCCTACTTTTTTTTTCAAAGGATATGTTTTTAATTATAGCTGTTAATTTTGTTGTTATTTTTATTTGATACTTTACTAGAGACGTAGAAAAAGTCTGTTACAATACAATTTATTGATCACGTTTTATTTCCAATTCTGGTGTGATTATTATTGCTTAACCTCATCCCACTTTGTTAACTACGTAAGCCTACACTACAAGTACCGGTACACGTAAGTTACTCCATTAATTCATATTTCCATTATTATTGTTGTAAAGGGAAATGCAAATTAATATGTATTGGTTTCATAGTTAATTATCGCTATAATCTTGAATGAGTGAAGCGATTATAGTAAATTTCAGTTCGTTTTGCACAAACAGAAAAATATTAACCTATTTCTTGCAGGTATCTTCGAGTTTATGGTGGAATTTAATATACTTCATTAAAATAATAAATTAACTTTATGCATTTAATATTTCAATAATGGAAGGAAGGAGTTAATATTTCCAAAAGAACACAACGAAAGTGTAACATATTTTGTCGTCTACTGGAGAGAGATCTGCGATGATAAGGCGATAGTAGCGATCCTAGTGGTGGGCAACTACCCATGTTTGCATTTTTACTACATATTGAGCTTCGCGACTGTATATAGTAGACTGTGACAGGATTTAAATGGCAACTACATACTGTGGGAGAGGTTGCACTCTACAGTGCAGTGACGGATTTACAGACAGTTGCGCCACTACACGCCTACCTACCATATGTAATTAGAAGAGTTCATTCACGTGATATTTTAATTAATAATTTTTCAAAGCAATTTGCATGCTATGTTCAGTTGCGCAAGGAGATGAGCATCGCTTAAGCGGGATCTGTGGCTGGACTTTATAAATTTCATTTTAGAAAACAGCTGTTCGCACTGGTAGGTTGATGAATACATACCGTCATTTCCCATAACTATGGTCCTGGAACACAACTATGGTTCACGATACAACCATTCAAAGATCGTTGTAGAAGTAACATAGACTGTTCGTAGATAGCTGCAGTGACTTGAATTCAAACTACAGTACAGCAAAAATATAGATAAACGAGGTACTACGTTATGGAGTACAAAATTTGAATAGTTGTATCGTGGACAATAGTTATGTTCCAGGACCATACTTAATGGCGGTACTCATTATTTTTTAAGCAAACTGCCTAAGCAGTGGATATGTAGTACTGGACATCTTTTAAAAAATTTTAACCCCCAGCAGACCTTCACATTCTGCTTTCAAGAGGCTATCATTCTGCAAATCCAGTACCTTTAACTGCAATTCTGGGAAAACAATTCATTTAAACATGAAAAGGAGTGGCAAAAGCATTGAAATCTTTCTCTATCCTTTGAAAATCACTGAATCTATGTTCTTTGAACTCGTATAACAGGTGATCTATTTTAAGAATGCACATATTTAAGTTCGCGTCCTGAATATTTGTAACTGGTCCTAAATATGAGAAATGAAAGAACCGCCTTTCTTGTAAGTGTGATATCCTCTCGATTCATATGATTCTGCGAAAGATATTGTATCACTAATGAAGCTCCGAGATACAGCAATCCAGTATAATCCGCCACGTACACGCGCAGTACTTTCATGGAGTGGGGGAGGGTAGAGGGTAAGTTTGATGCTTCGCTGAGGTCTGACGTCACTGCGGTAATGCCGCAGGAATGCCCACCATTGCTCTATACCTTGGATATACTGTACTTCTATCCTGTAACTTGGATAACCCTTTGGTCACATATTGGACAGGTTCACTTTCTTATCTTTTATTTCAACAATAAATTTATTATTATTATTATTATTATTATTATTATTATTATCATTATTATTATGTTATGAACTTATTTTATAAAGAGTGCTGCAAAACATCCTCCCTAATTTAAAGTTTAAATAAAGAACAGATGGATCAAAATAAGGAAACTGTATTAATATGAACTGTATCTAAACAGCGGGAAATTTAGGTTTACATGCGTTGCCATAGCGATATCAAATGACATGCGCAAAACAACAAGAATTGAATAGGACATTGAATATACGGAATTGACATTCAATTAGTGCAAATTATAATCTGTAACGAATTCCAACTATGCCGTGGACGGGTGAAGAAAGTGCTTACGCTGTGGTATCGTTTCTGGTAAGTGCTAATTCCGTTGTCGCTACTCAGATGTTTCCCGGACGCTTAATTTCTTCACGTGGCCAGCACAATCACCAGACCTTGCACCCTGCGATTTTTTCTATGGGGGCATCTTAAGGCTAAGGTGTTCAAACATCGGCCGAGGACTTTGCCAGAACTAAGAAATGCAATACAGGAAGAAATTGGTCTTATTCCTCAAGAAATGCTAGTTAGAGTGATACAGAATTTCAGAAGTCGTATTCAACAATGCATTGATAGTGAAGGACACCACTTGAGAGACACGTTATTCAAAAAATGAAAAATCCCCACTGTTAAGATACCATTCATATTAATAAAGTTTCCTTATTTTGATCCATCTGTTTTTTATTTAAACTTTAAATTAGGGAGGATGTTTTGCCGCACCCTTTACTTACTAGTTTATTTGTTTATTCTTAATATGAACATTAACTTACTGTGTGTGAAATTTCATTTCTGTTAACCATACAAGTCTAATTTTATTGATCCCATGTTAAAACTATGATTCCCCCATAACAGGGTCGCATAACTAAGACGACTTTGAATAAAAGCGTAGTAAATCGTCAATAAACAAGTTGAACCAAGACTGTGACAATATTACACAATGAGGGAAAAGGGAAACAGCATGAATTTCCCATTAAAATCGGAACCATAAGAGTTTTCTTAAGTAGGCTAATGGTTTTCTGTGTTTTGCGAAGCTCAATTCCTGTGCACAAACATTATTGCACTTATAAATCTTCACTCAACTAAAAATAACACCTGTCATAAATTTTGCTTTATTTATATACTAAGAACTTCAGTTAATTTATTATGCTTTCAGAAGATTACGTTGAATTATTTTCATAAATTAACTTAATTCATCATAAATTCTTGATATAATTTACGTGTTACCTACCGTAGGCCTATAAGTTTTATTTCTGACAAAGGTGTAATCTTTATTATTCTTTACCAGCGATAATGTCAGTGAATAGTTCCTAATCTTATTCTGTGTTTCTCCTTCTATTATTCTTATAATTTTATTTGATATTTATTTTGCAACAAGGTTTCAAGGAAAGTGCTTTGTTTTATTTTTTAGTGTTTCTTAGATATTTTATTATTCACATCATGCACATATCAAGACAATATGGCCGCGTCACGCTTTAAAAAACAAAACAAATGACTGGCAACTGAAATAAAGTAGATCTATGAAACAGTAAAACTTACTTCCACGGGTGAGAAATACCTGCAAATGTTGGAAACCACGATTCCACGTCTTAATGCCCTCTCTGAGAATGAAAATGGGTTTTACTTTTAACAAGACGCGGCTCCAGTTCACTTTCATGTCAATGTGAGGAATTTTCTCGATCGCACACTCAATCAGAGATGGATAGGACGAAGAGGAAGTGCTGCGGAATTCCCGCCTCGATTTCCGGATTTTACCCCTCCAGACTTCTTCCTATGGGGAGCCCTAAAGGACACAGTATACGCCACAAAACTACAAATACTGGAGGAACTGAGAGTTCAGAATGAACATGCTTGTAATGATATTTCATTAGCAACAATCCAGTTGATATGTCGCTCTGTTGTACGTCGTTGTTGGGAGTGTACTGTGGCGGAAAGGACCATTTTGAACATGTACGGGCTTAAGGAATATAAAACCGCGAAAAATCGTATTTCTGTCTCTTCTCTTTGCTGAGAAATAGTGTTTCAAAATGTGTACACATCAATTTGGGACACTCTGTGTATCCTCTCTTACCGAAACCTTAATTGGTTAAAGAAGTGTCAACAATAAATATAATTATTCTATCGTGACTTCACTAAAAACCGAGCGGGCTAGCGGAGTGGTAGAGGGCTGGCCTTGCATTCGGGAGGTCCGGGGTTCGATCCCAGGGGGCCGGCAATCCTAACTGAGGTTTTTCATGGTTTCATCAGTTATTTCCAGGCAAATGCCGGGATTGTACCTCTTGAAAGTCCGGCCATGGACGGCGATCCTTCCCTTAATCCTTTCATATGTGTGAGTGAATGCTGTGTAATGTCTTAAATGTTTGTGTTGTATCGGAGGTGGCCCTGGCATTGAGCTGATCCCTCATCCGGGGAGGTCCTCCATGTCCTTGTGTGGTCAAAAAAGTATGTATGTGATCCATAGCTTAATTCCTCTCCCGACAGGTCGCGGCCCTGTAAGGCCCGTGTGGCGTGGGTCGTGTAAATGAACCTAAAAGGGAGAGGTTAAACTAAGACAAAGAAAGAAAGAAAGAAAGAGAGACTTCACTAAAAAGCTGCAAAAAACTGTATACCCAGGAAGATTAATTATATCAGTTCAGAAAGCTGTAATTCTGTAAACGTATTGTCCAAAAGTTTCAACTAGTTGTATGAGATGAACTTCTTCCTAAGCCCGTGGTTAATTGAAGGAATATAACAATAATAATAATAATAATAATAATAATAATAATAATAATAATAATAATAATAATAATAATAACAATAATAATAACATAGCTGAAAACGAAATTATATAAGTTACGCTCATAAATAAAGTGCCAGAAGTATTGAAAACATCAGTACTTGTAATCATAATTTTCTGGACTAGAGTATCATCTTAACCTCAATAAATTCACACTAGAGAAAATAATACATGTGAAGGTAAAGTTCAATGATCATATTGAAATGTTCCCCTCTTCTTATTTTAATTGAAACTACTTATTCAACATTTTTTTTTAATACAAGCCTTACTCCTGCGGTGGCTGAATGGTCAGACCTCCGATCTGTTACGTACGCGGCCCGGGTTCGAGTCTCGATCAGGTCTGGGATTTTTCATCGGCACTTGTAGCGGATAAGATCGCAGTTGGTTTTTTTCTCTGGGTTCTCTTGTTTTTCCTCATATTAGGTATCTACAACATTTCATCAATATTTCTCTATTTCGTCATCATGCAATAGCATTCCCCGATCGCCGGAGAGGGATTGTCTGCTCCAAACCTGGGTACGCAGCGAATCTTAGTATAGTCAGCCGGTGAATGCCCTTAGCTTGAGGAGTTAGTGCAATAGATCGTAACAGGTCGCAGTGCTGAGCCATAATACCTGCCTCTCGTAAATTCCATTCCATTCCATAATGCAAACCTTCATTATGATCCCATGAGAAATAAAAAAGCTCGGTTAATGAATTAAATTTGAAATAGATTAGATTAATAAGTTAAGTAAATAATTTTATTCTTAAGGTTAAGACTGAATAAGAAAAATTTGTAACAATCGTTAGTTTTCCCATTAGTTATTCCTGTTAATATTAATCTCATATGATTAGGTTAGGAGCCTTGATGTAGAAATTGATACAGTCAAAATGAAAACTGACCAAGTGCAAAAAGCAAAGTTTTGAGACAACTAAAAAAAAAAAAACCTGTATATTATTCAGTTTTATGTGAATAATGTCCTGAATATGTTACAAGTACAACTTATTGGCATAGAGTTTACTATAATAAAGTTGAATTAATTCTTACTTTTCCACATTTAGTATATGGGTCAGTTTGTTAGCTTCCTCAGAACTTTGTTTTTTTTTTTTTTTTTGCACTTGGTCAGTTTTCATTTTGACTGTATCAATTTAAATAAAGACCGAAGAAAAGCAGCTTAATAATTAATTATTGAAACATTATCCTTCTCCGGATGTTACTTTTATTATAACTTACGCCTAGACCAGGCATGTCCGGCCGTGGAAACACTAGCCTTCAAACGAGGTGCGACAGTGACATAAAATATCTTATATGCGTGTGCCTGCATGTATTCTGAGATTCTACGTCACTGTTGCACCTCGTTTGAAGGCTAGGTCTATCCCGGCTGGTCATGCTTGGCCTAGACTGTAATGAGCCCTCTATGGAACTGAATTTATTTAGGCACAGTCATTTTTATGTAATGGCATGTTAAATTTTTATGAGTTGCTTATTAATTTAACCACTGTTAATTTTAACTGGTAAAGATGATTTTTGGGGACGATTTTGGTGTAATAACTCCTTACTCTCGGCATTCCACCGTTTTCTCCATTAATCACATTCATAATAATCGTTACCCATACCCTCCATGCATTACTCCTGGAAGGGAAAGCTCCTCAAGAGCGAATTATCAAAAATCGAAATGCCACCAGTTGAGAGAAATGTTAATTTTAATTTCTCGAATAAGTTGTCTGATCAGATTTAGTAATAATTTAATGGCTTGTAAAGACGATAGGCCTATAATTTGTCGTCTTGTGTTGAGTATTTACACTGTGACATTCTCTTCAACCACCTCTGATGAGGTTCTGGCTGATATGTACATCTATTATCAGTAAAGACCGTTTTATTAGTCCAACGACATTGGAATTAGTACAGGGACATCATTTTATTTTTACTTCAATTTTTATTGTAACTGAGTTCTTGAATGTACTTCACTCCCATTCCTTCTACTAGTAAACTTCCACCCCTCCTTACACAGAATCAAGGCCGCATATAGTAAACAGCACTGAGTTAGTGAGTATAGTACGTTCCAGAAATATGTTCACGTTTTCCAGTGACGAAAGAGCTTTCAATATTGAATCATATTTTCGCACAGGTACTGTCCGTTTGTCTACGTCGCATCCCAATTTCCCCCACCTGTTTCTGCTCGCCCCTCTGTAAAAGCTGGGCTGTCTTAGCTGTTTTCTGAAAACACTAATTTCTGTTAGGAATTGGACGTTTACGTAATATTATACAACTGTTTAAAATAACTTAAATAAAAGGGCCTCGTTAAGTAATTAACTGTCACGTGATTTCCCTCCTTTCTACGATCCTGCGGCATAACCACTTGGACGAACAGCAGATAGCATGTCTGAGTAATTTTATCTGTGCGGGTCGGGCAGAAGTGAAGATTTAATTTACAGTACGTAAGGTACTCTTTTATAGAGTAGGTACAGAATTATTTCAACATGAGTTACTAGTAAGAAGGACGAAACTGGCATTTGGAATTAGATGCAATAGTCTACAGTGCGATAATATGAATAAAAGAACTGAAGCCTGTATCGAAATGAATGGCCACCACTTTCAAAAATGTGTTTAAATATCCATATTATGATTATTTTTCAATCTAACTTCATTCTCTATATTGTACGCTTATGTGCTGTAGACAGTATAATATACACTGCATAATGAATACGTCCACATGGATAACTCAGTTCGTGAGTAAAACACTTATTCTTAATATAGTAATTACTGTATCTTGATTAAACAAAAACCTAATGAAAATTATCAAACTCAAAATCGCGATATTTCCTAGTTTACGTAAATGGATGAAGACTTTTCTTCCCTCCTATACCTAGTAGAGTGATTTGTTTGTGTTTTACGCCAGTATCATCGAACTACAGTCGTGGAAGGGGATAGACACTGTTTCCGGTTCTCTAAAGGTATACCCAGGTTAATATTAAAAATGTTAGTAAAAATAAAATGATGTCCCTGTATAAGTGTGTACGGGATATACATATGTCACGTGTACACAAGTAACGCGCGCTGCAGGGTCACTCTACAACAGTTTCCTTACACCTAAACAAGTACAGCATTACTTCAGTTTAGCTATGTTTATGAAGTTAAATTTTACAGGAAAGGTTAATGTATTATAGGTTTAAACATTTCAGTAGGCCTATCTGTGTTACAGTTGGTATCGATGTTTGAAGTTAAAATTTTACAACAAAGATTATCGTAATATGAACTTAAACATTGCAATAAGAGCGGTACCTATGAAACAGTAACATTTTAAGTTAAAAATGTACATCAAATATTATTGTAATACTAGCCGTACCCGTGCGCTCAGCTGCACCCGTTAGAAATAAATATAAAGTAATTACATAATTAAAATAGGGCATTTGATCCAGGGAACATTCGTGTTTGATAGAAGGATAAATCGTTTAATATGTTACTTAATTTAAATTGCATCCAAGTGATTAAAATGCGATCATTTTGGTCCAGAGACACTCATTTGGTGCAATGACAATTCCTTTAACATGTTTCTTAATTTTTATTACATGCAACCATAGTTTAATGAAGATTGACATCATTTAGATTTAATGTGTATATTTTATTTTACTTGTTATAGGTTTCCATTGAATTATGGTAATAACCTAATTTTAACCCTTGTTTTCTGCGTATTCAGTAAATGGCGCTTGGCCCACTATGGTTCTGAACCCTTCAAATAACTTAAATTATATTATATTATATTATATTATATTATATTATATTATATTATATTATATTATATTATATCAGAAGTTACTGTAATAACAGTATAGCATTATGTCCATCTAGAGAAACTACACTTTCCAATGGTGAAAATAATAATTAATTATACAAATCTGTTAATTTAGCTTCCAATATTACTTCATACAAACACAGAAACATTCTCTATAGGCTATCTTTCATAGTTTTCGATTGTTGCTGTCCAAGGCCCCTTATAGACGAAGTCATTTGTCTTTTAATTCATTACACGGCCTTAGATGGCAGTTATTTTAATTTTAAAACTCATTTATCTCATTAAATATCAGTCCTATCAAAATGTTTCAAGAATAAAACTTATCGCAAATTATGTTTAAAGAAACTTTTGTTATGTAACATTTTTCACAAAAATCAATAATAAGCGAGATATTTCGATTTATTTAATTCAGGCCCCCTTATAACCCCCCTTTTAAATAATGTATTTTGAATGCCATATAGCCTAAAATCTAAGTTACAACGAACTTAATTTATATTCCAATTTTCATCGAAATCCGTTCAGCCATTATCGCGTGAAAATGTAACAAACATACAGATAGACAGACAGACATACAAAACAAATTTTCAAAAAAGCGATTTTCGGTTTCAGGGTGGTTAATTATATATATATTAGGACCAATTATTTTTGGAAAATCGAAAATTACCAGAAAAATTTCGGCTACAGATTTATTATTAGTATAGATAGGCTTAAAATTGTTAAGAGTACTACCTTTGATACAGTAATATTTTGAGTAAAAATTTTACATCAGAGATTGTTGTAATGTTGGCTTAAACATTTCATTAAAAGTAATGCCTGTGAAACAGCATCATTTTAAGTTAAAAATTTACAGTAAAGGCTATGTTTATTCTTTTTTAATACACAACAGAGCCCCATCCTTGATGCGGGAGTAGTCTGTACATCACCACTCGCCACTATCTTCAGTCAACTTATTTGGTTCATTGCACAAACTCTGTACTCACTTAACTTCAAAGAGTAATGGCTAAGATTCCGGTCCCCAAGGGCCGTATTCATAGACATTTTTAGCGAAGGCTTTCGGTGGATGATCAGCATTTTTCATATTCATAAACCAGTGTTAGTGATAGGATTTGATTTGAATTCTGTACAAGTAACCAGTGGATAGCTGGGGCTAGCTTAGTACGCTCGTAGCGCGTGCTGCGAAATGTCTAATTATTTATCAAGCAATAATATCACTTGGCAATATGTGACAGAGGAAGAACAATTGTTTGTATACATCTGAAGTCTGATTAGTAAAGCCCGGATTTCTAAGCACAATCAAACAGTAAAATATGCAAGCAAATAAGCACGAAAAATGGTGAAAATAAGCACAAAAATTAGCAAAAACGAATACACGGAAACATTATGATAAATTATTTGTTTTGTAGAACTCTTACCTTATTATTATTATTATTATTATTATTATTATTATTATTATTATTATTATTATTATTATTATTATACTACTACTTTATTTAATTATTATTATTATTATTATTATTATTATTATTATTATTATTATTATTGAAAATGTATCACTAGAACTCGATTGTTCACCGACATTGCTTTTAATCAGTTGCTGGTTTAACTTTTATTCTTAAATCTCTCCTCATGTCGCGTTGTATTAATATGCTGCACAATGTTATATTTTTTTTCGCAGAAACACTCTTTTCACACACCAAACAAAATAAGACACTGTCGTCCTCACTGAAAATATTACTTCTAAACTCATTTATGCATTTGCGTAAGAATGCTGATTGAGAGGTTTTTGTGGGTGGCATTCCTTAACTACAACAGCAAGCAATCACACACACCTTATTGAACCAACGCGTGTTGCACAACTTGCACACTGCAGCTCAGAACTCGGGGATTCACTATCCATGCACATGACATCATTCAGATAACGCAATAAGTACGACAACCGATTGATCTGCCTAGGTGCAGAAGCTTGGCGGGGAATCCCAAGGTTCTCTCCTAATTAGAACTACGCAGTATTATTTCACAACATCCTGGGTCGTACCTAGCATTGCTTTCTTACGCATTCGACTGAACTTAATTATTTATTAGCCAATAAAAAAAAAAGGTAATCGGAGATAAATGACGGCTAGGAGTGAAATGTGCACTTTTAAAGTTACAGTTTTGGGTAAAATATGCTGCTTTAATTAAAAATCGTAAAATAAGCAAGCAAAAACGTTTTTTTGCGAAATAAGCATTTATAAGCACTAACAAACATAGTTAAAACTGCTTATCTAGGTGTGTATTACGAAGTACAACCTTTCTGCTTACCTTTAAAAGTGTGGAAAAGAATATGCATTTTGCTTAGAAATCCGGGCTTTACTGATTAGTGTAATATGTAATTGGTCAGCGTTGTATGCAAAGGAGAGGGTAAGGAACTGACCACCGTACCCCCATTATCCCCTGGCCTAGTTGTCTCATGAGTGATGCCTTGTTAGTGTCACTTTTGGGGTCCAGACCTGTCTTCGAACAGTTGAGTAAACAATTATCTTCAAAACTTCTGGCTGCTGGTAGCTTATATTGACTGAAGGGACAGTAATATAAAAGAAAGGCACTTGACTTTGTTGCGTACATTTTCGTTTAAACTATCGGTTAAAAAGTTACTACAAACACATTGGACGACGAAGTGTCAAAACGAAGTCAAGGGTTTTTCGTAACTCAACTTTTCACACACTTTGCAAAGAAGGATAGCATAAGATAATAGCTGGAATATTTTAGCAATTATTATGATAAGAACCGTTTGATTTCAGTGAGTGTGTAAAGGCGAGTGTCATTGTTCAGACACAAGATATGACGTCACTATGACTAACAGTACTGACAAAGCTTATCTAGGCGACAAAATTCTTTCAGGAACGAAGGTGAATAACATTCCGTGGTCATAAAGTTTCGAATTAATTGCTGAAGTCACGGCAAGATATAGCTAACATGGGGACCATTTAGTATTTTAAGCATGAAATAGTTCATATTAAGGACATTTTTGGGCATAAGTAACATCTATACTAATAATAAATCTGTAGCCGAAATTTTTCTGGTAATTTTCGATTTTCCAAAAATAATTGGTCCTAACATATACAATTAACCACCCTGAAACCGAAAATCGCTTTTTTGAAATTTTTGTTTGTATGTCTGTCTGTATGTTTGTTACCTTTTCACGCGATAATGGCTGAACGGATTTCGATGAAAATTGGAATATAAATTAAGTTCGTTGTAACTTAGATTTTAGGCTATATGGCATTCAAAATACATTATTTAAAAGGGGGGGGGGTTATAAGGGGGCCTGAATTAAATAAATCGAAATATCTCACTTATTATTGTTTTTTGTGAAAAATGTTACATAACAAAAGTTTTCCGATAAGTTTTATTTTTTTGAAAAATTTTGATAGGACTGATATTTAATGAGATAAATGAGTTTTAAAATTAAAATAACTGCCATCTAAGGCCGTGTAATGAATTAAAAAACAAATGACTTCGTCTATAAGGGGCCTTGGACAGCAACAATCGAAAACTATGAAAGATAGCCTACAGAGAATGTTTCTGTGTTTGTATGAAGTAAAATCGGAAGCTAAATTAACCGATTTTTATATAATTAATTATTATTAATTCACCATTGGAAAGTGTAGTTTCTCTAGATGGACATAATGTTATAATGTTATTACAGTAACTTCTGATATAATATAATATAATATGTAATATTATATAATATAATTTAAGTTATCTGAAGGGTTCAGAACCATAGTGGGCCAAGCGCCATTTACTGAATACGTAGAAAACAAGGGTTAAAACTAAGTTATTACCATAATTCAATGGAAACCTATAGGCTAACAAGTAAAATAAAATATACACATCAAATCTAAATGATGTCAATCTTCATTAAACTATGGTTGCATGTAATAAAAATTAAGAAACATGTTAAAGGAATTGTCATTGCACCAAATGAGTGTCTCTGGACCAAAATGATCGCATTTTAATTACTTGGATGCAATTTAAATTAAGTAACATATTAAACGATTTATCCTTCTATCAAACACGAATGTTCCCTGGATCAAATGTCCTATTTTAATTATGTAATTACTTTATATTTATTTCTAACGGGTGCAGCGGAGCGCACGGGTACGGGTAGTAATTTTATATAGGAATTCCTCTACGCTCTTAAAACAACTACAGGCCTACTTTAAGTTCTATTGCCTAAAAGAAAGTGAAACTAAAGAAAGAATTCGAGTCGGAAAACTAAGCTTTTACGTTACAAATAAAATGAGTACAATGTCCAACGCAACGCTACTATGAAAATAATGGTAAGGCGTATGACGCATGCGAGCTGTCTCGAGGAAGCGTTGGTGTTGGTGTCAAACAACTCGTAAAGGCGTACTTGTATCTTTTCACCCGCTGTAAACGAGGATCGATACGGATCGATATTAGTCGATATTTTTACTACATACAAGGGTGAATTTCCACTACTTCCTGCGTAGTAGACTGACCTTCTTTGAAGGTTAATATTAACGTATCGTAGCGTATTATCTATTTCGGTTCTACCGTCATTAGTACAATTACCTGATCAGTGTCTAACAGCGTGTGACTGCAATTAAGATGTCCAGCTACTTCGACAACACGGGAACAGAAATATGTTGTATTGAAATATCCAAATAGATTACAAACGGTTAACAAACCCCAACAGAGGTTCAGTTTCAAATGGAAACTCGATAAAAGAAAATATCGTAAGTACATATACATACTGGAAACATCGATAAAGTAAGAGCCAAAATGTGTAAAAAATTTCTAGGAATACCGGAGAATGCTTCTAACCTGGCAGCGTTACTAGAGATGGGAATTATTCTAGAAAGAAAAATCAAATATTTAGGTAATATTCTGTGAAGGAATGATTCGGCAGTTATGAAAACATGTATCTTTGTATGAAAGCCGCTAATTGGAAATCGAATTGGCTGAAGGAGCTGGAACGAGAAATAAGCAGATTAGGTCTAAATTGGCTATGGAGAGAACCAGGGGCTATAAACACGAAAACTATTGGAAGAATAGTAAAAGAGATGGCAAACGAAATTTCGAGACAAGATATTTTTAGTAATATTAAAGACCTAGGATCACAAAAATACTATAGGGAGGTTAAGCAGTTTTGGGAACAGGAAGAATATGTTAGACTAAATTCAAGGGAAGAGAGAACAGGAATGGCATGGTGGAGATTAGGTATCTGGAGACTCAAGAATAAAAGAGGGAACGTAGAGAAGGATAAATGTCCTTTGTGTGGACTAGCTGAAGACGCAATGCATATTGCGCTGAAGTGTCAGGCAACGAATGATTTGAGATACAGTCGGGTAGATAAAAAATTTCTACAAATAAACGCTATAGTAGCTTATAAAAAATGAATGGTCACATAAACGCCAGCAATTTGCATAAATTAGAAAAAATTCTTTTTAGAGTTAAAATTATATGGGAAGAGAAAGTCAAAGCTCTAACGGAGATGGAATTATAAATGTTGAGTAGTCACACGATAAGAAACTACGAAGAGTAGTCAATGAAGTTAACAGAATAATTCTTAAGAGATTGAGCATAAAATGAAAAAGCTAAGATAGGAGTTTTAAATACAAGAGCTATACTTATTATTAGTTGTGTATTATTATTATTATTATTATTATTATTATTATTATTATTATTATTATTATTATTATTGTAAACAGAGGATACTTATAGGTTCATTATGTATTAGTTTGTGTTATATTTGTATTGAGAGTGATGGTGGATTAATAACTGGAATACATCTAATCCACCATAACGTGAACAAAGATTGATGAAATAAATAAATAAAATAAATATACATACTGGCTGAATCATAAGTAATGTCATTAATTTCAAGGGATTATTCTTTGAGATATTTCAAATAAAAAACTTTAATAAAATTTTGCTCGTTTTTACTTCCTTTTCGAGAAAAAAAATATATAGGAAACATTTCGCAGCGTATTTTAGGAAAACTATTGAATTAATTCCCGATATGCTCACTTAATTAATAGAAAGCAGTGAGAGGAATGATAATAGGAGGAAGAAGAATAAACTACATAAGATTTGCTGATGATCTGGCGTTGTTAGCAGAAGAGGAGATGATACTAATGGATATTCTATTGAAGCTACATGACAGCTATGACCAGTATGGAATGAAGATAAACGCCAACAAGACGAAGACCTTGGTCGTAGGAAGAAAAGTAAAGAACGTAAACTTTCGAATTCTAAATGACGCAGTAGGGCAAGTGGACAGATTCAAAGACTTGGGGTGTACTAAAAGCAGTAACATAAGCTGCTGCTAAGAAGTCAAAAGGAGAATAGCAATGCAAAGGAAGCTTTTGACCTGGGTCAAACTTCATTTTCCTATGGCCACTTCCAATAGACTCCTAACGAATATTCACACGTTTATCACTGGGATTGTGGCGCTGGAAATCAATTTTGAACACTTTTATCTCAGCCACGACACATTTCAATTTTTATTGTACAATATATATGCAATTATCACTACAATGACACAATAATTCCTACAGATAACTCAGAATCAACTTAGGAAACGTAATTAACAGAGTCGCAGTTTAACTTCACTTCCACTATATGACACTGACTTCCAGCAGACGACAGGCTATAGGTGTAGCAGGGATGCCAATATCGGCAAACGAAATGAAACTAATTGAGGAATGTTACAACAGGTGTCCTAAACATGAGGAATGTTACAATAGGTGTGTAGTACGTTACGTTAGGTTAGGTTAGGTTAGATTAGGTGTAATTTACGATTCATTTTATATATCAATATGCCTGGTAAATTATTAATAAGTATTTAATGAATTTCAATCTTAAGACATATCAACTTGCAAATGCTTATTTGCTATTTAATAACAATATATGAACGTTTTCGCCGTTTAGGGCATCTTCAGATATAACAAAACATATAATCTGGACCTATAATAGTAAATTATGCAAATAACAAGGAATAGAGAACAATATATGTGATACATGAAATTCATGAGCTTTATGTAAAATATAACATAATACAGGATGAATATTGAGATAATCTTTGGATTTTGAACTTAGACTGGACGAATATTTTATTTTATACATATAGCTCATGTTACAATTAATATACAATGTTTAAAATTTGTCAATGATGTTAAATTTAAAATTTACAATGATGATAATAAAATATTTTAGAGTAATCATGGTTGAAAGTTGTCGTAAGTTTCAAGATAGTTAACGTAGTTGGTGTTCGTGTGTTTTGTAATTATTTCACTTAGAGAGGCCGTTGGCATTTGAATGGATGTTGTTTGACGTTGATGACTACTTTACAATTAATATACAGTGATTAAAATTAGTCAATGTTAAAATTTAAAATTTATAATGAGGATAATAAGATATAAGATTAAATTTTAACATTGACTAATTTTAATCACTGTATATTAATTGTAAAGTAGTCATCAACGTCAAACAACATCCATTCAAATGCCAACGGCCTCTCTAAGTGAAATAATTACAAAACACACGAACACCAACTACGTTAACTATCTTGAAACTTACGACAACTTTCAACCATGATTACTCTAAAATATTTTATTATCATCATTGTAAATTTTAAATTTAACATCATTGACAAATTTTAAACATTGTATATTAATTGTAACATGAGCTATATGTATAAAATAAAATATTCGTCCAGTCTAAGTTCAAAATCCAAAGATTATCTCAATATTCATCCTGTATTATGTTATATTTTACATAAAGCTCATGAATTTCATGTATCACATATATTGTTCTCTATTCCTTGTTATTTGCATAATTTACTATTATAGGTCCAGATTATATGTTTTGTTATATCTGAAGATGCCCTAAACGGCGAAAACGTTCATATATTGTTATTAAATAGCAAATAAACATTTGCAAGTTGATATGTCTTAAGATTGAAATTCATTAAATACTTATTAATAGATTAAGTGTGTAAGATTATATGAATGGTTACCACAGTTGGTGACACTGCAATCATTCTCCACTTCAAATTACGTCACGACGACGAAATATGACCGCCTTCTTCATTCAAGCAGGACGATTTTCCTATATGTGATTACATCGAGTTTCTACTACTCCATATTACAAAACTAAGGTATTTTTAGTGTTTCTTTTTAATTCTCTATACTGGCCATACCAAAAGGAAGATTGACAGAAAAGGGAGCATCTTCTGTGGATCTCTGGTAAAAAGAACTAAGGAAGAGACTAGTGAAGTGCTGTGTGTGGAGTGTAGCATTGTATGGGGGTAGAAACATGGACATTACGACGAAGTGAAGAGAAGCGACTGGAAACATTTGAAATGTGGATATGGAGAAAGATGGAGCGTGTGAAATGGACAGACAGAATAAGAAACGAAACTGTGTTGGAAAGAGTGATTGAAGAAAGAATGAAGCTGAAACTGATCAGGAAGAGGAAAAGGAATTGGCTGGTAACATTATCATGTCGTAGCTCCTATGATAATAAATCAAACGCACTGTAATTCAGGAAATAATTGAGCGGCAAATTACGTCTTCGTGTGCTTTCTGCTAACTCCAACGAAAGAGCGAAAATGCCGGGCGATTATATTAAGTATTTATCAAGCCTTAAAAAATGAATAACGTCTTCATAAGCGAATCACAAGACGCACGCGTTTAAATGTAGCCGATCTGCAACGCGATTGGCTGCCGGAAATTAGAGCGACGGGACTATAACTCTGCATATTCGTAACGACATAAAACTGTTTTTGCATGATTTTCAAAGAGGCTGTAAATATATGCATTTGCATATGAATCCTGGTCCTAGTTATAATAGTCTATTACTGATTGATAACCACTTCTTATATAATATATATTATTTTGATGTACTGAAGTACACAATATGATGTTTCCATGCAGATATTCTGCGTCATCGTACGATGAAAGAGGAGTGGATCGGAGAAAAATTCTCTCCGGCACCGGGATTTGAACTCGGGTTTTCAGCTCTACGTGCCGATGCTTTATCCACTAACCCACATCGGATTCCTATCCCGATGCCGGATCGAATTCCCTCACTTTAAGTTCCACCTTCTTGGGTTCCCTCTAGTGGTCTGCCCTCTGCACTACGTCATAGATGTAACCTATGAACGTAGGACAATGTCCACATATGTGCGGAGGTGCACTCGTTATGAGTGACTGATTGGCCGGGATCCGACGGAATAAGCGCCGTCTTAAATCACAAAGTGATTTTTTACGCATATCATATCACTGTCAGGCTTAATTTCCATACAAGGTTTCCAAACCTATAACTTTCATCATAAGCCCACAGGCTAGTAT
This sequence comes from Periplaneta americana, assembly GCF_040183065.1. Classification (NCBI taxonomy): domain Eukaryota; kingdom Metazoa; phylum Arthropoda; class Insecta; order Blattodea; family Blattidae; genus Periplaneta; species Periplaneta americana. The sequence continues at coordinate 156,318,853 of NC_091121.1, forward strand.
AATATACAGTCATGAAGCTTGAGTTGATGAGAATACTAGGAATAATAGACTGTGCCGGTACTATTTCGGATTGTCTGTGATGAGGAGATAGTAGCGATCCTAGTGGTTAGCAACTACCTATGGATGCATATTCCCTACGTATTGAGCTTCGTGACTGTATATACTAGACTGTGATAAGCTGGTTACCTACCGTATGAAATATTCTGTACTATATCTTGGAGCAACAGTAACAAATATAAATGGCACTCGGGAGGAAATTAAACGCAGAATAAATATGGGAAATGGCTGTTATTATTCGGTTGTGAAGCTTTTGCCATCTAGTCTGCTGTCAAAAAATCTGAAAGTTAGAATTTATGAAACAGTTATATTACCGGTTGTTCTTTATGGTTGTGAAATTTGGACTATCACCTTGAGAGAGGAACAGAGATTAAGGGTATTTGAGAATAAGGTTCTTAGGAAAATATTTGGAGCTAAGAGGGATGAGGTTACAGGAGAATGGAGAAAGTTACACAACGCAGAGCTGCACGCATTGTATTCTTCACCTGACATAATAGGAACATTAAATCCAGACATTTGAGATGGGCAGGGCATGTAGCACGTATGGGGGAATCCAGAAATGCATCTAGAGTGTTAGTTGGGAGACCGGAGGGAAAAAGACCTTTGGGGAGGCCGAGACGTAGATGGGAAGATAATATTAAAATGGATTTTAGGGAGGTGGGATATGATGGTAGAGGCTGGATTAATCTTGCTCAGGATATGGACCAATGGAGGGCTTATGTGAGGGCGGCAATGAACCTCCGGGTTCCTTGAAAGCCAGTAAGTAAGTAAGTGAGTAAGTAAGTAAGTAAGTTTTACTTACAGTCAGATATCTTATTGCAGACGTCTTATAAAATTTCAGATTACTTCGCTTAATATATTGGCTGTTACGTAAAGTTGAATTCACCAGATTTTTCCATTGTATGACGCAAATAAAAATAAAGAATCCGTGCACTCAATGTCCAGTTTCTAAGCCGAAAGAGATCACAAAGTCTAGACCGAAGTGCGTCACAATGTAACGGATCGGGTGGCTGCCTGGAATGTAATTATTGCAAGTGACGTAATGGATGTCGATATTGACGCGTACGTTCCGACACGTCACACCTTGCGTCGACGGCATTGCTTGATTGATCGGGACTTCAGAGGGCGCTCGAGCGTCACACAGCTTGCGTCTCCATGATGCACAATTCATGAACGTGGTTATATAAATTTATATTTCAACAAAACAGAGTCTTGGGGTTGGTTATGGATTTTGGAGATCCGAGGTCAGCACCAAATTCGACTAAAATTTCATAGATACAGTCCAGAAAAATACCTGAATTATAAGAACTTCCAGAACTCTAAACTCTTTATAAACCCACCATTACTTTTTTATGTTTTTCAGTACTTCAGACTATACATGTAAGAGTACGATAGCAACTAGTTTCAAGATTGATAAGTATAAACTAATTTATTACAAACTAGTTTAAATACTTCATCAGTTGAGTTTCAAAGTTACGATTATTTAAGATAAATTTCCAGTTAGGCAGAAGAGTGTCAAATTGGTTAATGGTTTTAATTATCTGAGAAATGAGACGGTCCATTTTTTATAATGTAGAACTATAAAATATTAAGCCAGGGAATGTACTATAAAAAAGCTCTAAGCTTACAAAATAATTACTGCAAATAACATTAATTTTGTGTATGGTTGTGAAACTTGGACTCACTCTGTGACAGAGGAACAAAGATTAAGGGTTTTTGAGAATAAGGTTCTTAGGAATATATTTGGGGCTAAGAGGAATGAAGTTACAGAAGAATAGGGAAAGTTACACAACGCAGAACTGCACGCATTGTATTCTTCACCTGACATAATTAGGAACATTAAATCCAGACGTTTGAGATGGCCAGGGTATGTAGCACGTATGGGCGAATCCACAAATGCATTTATAGAGTGTTAGTTGGGAGGCCGGAAGGAAAACGACCTTTGGAGAGGTCGAGACGTAGATGGGAGGATAATATAAAATGGATTTGAGGGAGGAGGTATATGATGATAAAGACTGGATTAATCTTGCACAGGATAGGGATCGATGGCGGGCTTATGTGAGGGCGGCAATGAACCTGCGGGTTCCTTAGAAGCCATTTGTAAGTAATTAATAGGTGTAAATTATTGTTTGTACATATGTATAAAACTTCTGTTGTATATTTATTATCAGATTATTAATTTTTAATCAATGGCGTGACAAACGTATTTGTTCAAAACGTTTCGATTGTGCAAAGCATTAAAAATAAGTTACAGTGTTGTCATGATATGCTCCATTATATTTTACATTTACCGTAGGTCTACTCTACCGCTACTTACACAGTGAGCGCCAGACATTTGCACTCCCTCCATACAAGGCTATATTTCTCGATAAATTCAGCGTGACGAAAATGCGAAGCATGCTTATAAAGTATCTGTGCGACAAAACGTTTTTCTAAGACTGTACATCTAGCACATAGTCGATTATTGTTAATTACAAAAATGTAGTTACAATAAATATTCCTCAACCTTTTGTTGATGAAATTATAAGGATCCTCCTTTTCTCACATTACTTTAGTCTTAGTGCGACAGTCTGATCTAAGTTAAATGTTAGTACCAAACCTAACTACGTTTTACTAGTTGAAACTGGTTTTGACGAATTTCGAGTTTTGACGTTAACATAATATGCATTTTGTAATGAAAGTAAAGGCTTCTATGCCAAAAATGAACGGAAAGAAGACAAATTAATGATCCTGCTCCTTCCTCTCTTTCATTCTGTTTCAATGAAACCGTGTTGCCTTTGTTAACAAGATGGGAGAGGAAAGTTAGTAAATAATATCAATTTAAAAAGAATATAATTTCGCTATATTTTTATTTAACGCAAAATTCTCGGATTTAACTCCTCTTTGGCTCCTCGGAGGGCCGTGGCCTCCCGGGTGTGAATCGCTGATTTACACTCCAGTTACACTTGACACCGTTTACAAAATAGAAAGAACAGTAATTAGTTTCTGTATTTTCTAAAAACTTCTCCTTAATCCAAGTGATCTATTATATTTTATGCTCGACCATGCCGAAATGTAGTAATTATACAGCTGGTAGCAGCCCTTTAATGGACCTCTTTAAAGTACGCCTATTCATTAAAGTTCAGGTGTTCCAACAATCAGGAAACACCATCGTAGCAATATGAAAGCGCAACTATTGATTATTCTCGGATATGCAATCGAAAGACAACTAGCGAAACGTCACGGAGGCTGGAAATCCAATACTGTCGCAGAAGGTTATGTTCTGTTACTATAACAATTAGCGTTAATTGTAAATAATATTCAAATAAATTCAATTTGTCACCTCGTTTTACAATGTCTAAATCAATTTCAAGGTTATATCAACATTAATTTTTATTTTACTCTCTAGATTATATCAAGGTCATAACATTTCTTTCTCGGAAAAAATCAATACTTTCGCGTCTCCGCACATCTCACAATTTACGAGATATTGCACAAGGTCAGTTCCGCTCCCCAGTCAGATAAGAATTACATGAATACTCATGAATAATTTCAAGTTAGAAATATGGTCGAGCATTAAAAGTCGTATGAAACTTGCCCATAATGGTAGTAATTAAGACGCGAGTGTCTTTATGAAACGAGCGCAAGCGAGTTTCATAATTTTCATACGAGCGTCTTAATTACTACCATTATAGGCTTGTTGCATAATGTACTATTATTAAATTAATTGTTATAAAATGCGATTCAGCTTCTGTCTCCGATAAAACATGATTAAAATCAAATTTATATGACACCATAAGGCACGTAGGCTATTTTATTAAAAAAACCAATCTACCTAATGCCTTAATTTCATGGACACTTAACGCATCCTAATATATTTACTACGAATATGTAATTTTAAAGTGTAACAATATGATGTTCTACTGGCCAGACGTCTTATTATATCCTAGATTTGAAACTATTCCTGGGCATGTCTACCGTAAAAAATCAGGTTCGCTAAAATTAAAAAGAGATTGCCAATTTTCATAGTGAATCTAGAGGATAGAAGATTAGGAAGACGGTCGCCAAAATCCGGGAACCTATGTTTATCTACCACATAGGCGCCGATAATGTTCATAGTTGAAGGCGATTCAAAATAGCGTAGCCTATTTCGAATAACAAAGAATAAAATAGTGTCGCTGTGGCCAGTGATTGCTTCAGTGCCCAAGTTAAACAACACGGAACGTTGAATCTGGTCAAAGCGATTGCCATGGAACTCGCGGAGAATCATCAAACTAACATTATAAAAAACAGGCCAATTCGCTGTGGAGGGACTTGGCATCCGCAGGAGGTCAAACCAGCAATTATAATGTGCAGTGGATGTCATCACGGAAGCTTCCAAGTGGCTGGCGTCTGTATAAAGTTTCAATTACAGATATAAACAATGCATTGTTTGTAAACAATTGTCAGAAAAACGTTTCAGGAGCTGAGGCCAGCTTGGAGAAATGTTTATGTATTACGTTACTTAACGACGCTGAATCATAGGCAGTAATTGTTTTTTGTGAAAGGGAAACCATCGGATAACCGAATTGAAAAAGGAATGTTAATACTGTAGAGCATCCGTGTCGAAAATGTGACTCACGAGCACATTGTGGCTCGCAATGATAGCTGTGCATTTCTCTTACTTCCTGCCTTCCCCAATCCCCACCCTCTCACTCACTGGAATCAAACTTCGTTCCATTTGCTTATTTGTCTCTGACCTGCGAGTGGCGTATCGTCGCAATGTCTCTCTCGAAACCAATGTACCTCTACAAGAACTAAAGTTTCAAGGAGGATGGGAGGACGCATTTTTTTGTTGCTAATATGATGAGAATATTAAATGTATTTGTTCACAAGCATTACGAGGAAACGGTTGTATAACATAAAACAGCATTATACTGCATGCCACTCATGAAACATTAAAAGGGGAATTATTACTATTATTATTATTATTATTATTATTATTATTATTATTATTATCTCTGTACGTCAATCCTTTTTCAGCAGATATACGAATTAATGCCGTTAGATCTTCAATTTAAACTTACACATTTACAATGTGAAGTTAAATGAAAGCTAGACGTAAGGACATGACAAATGTTGAACTTTTCAAATCTTTGCCAAAAAATAAATATCCGAAGCTTCGTTTTTTCGCTTGCTCTGTTGAAGCCATGTTCGCTACAACTTACGTTTGTGAAAAATTATTTTCAACAATGAAAATTGTAAAAACCAAATTTAGATCACGACTGACAGACATATACCTTCGTGATCAACTACGACCGGCAGTAAGTGACATAATTCCTGATTTCGAAACTCTGTCGCAGAGACATTCTGAAGACAATTAATAGGTTGTGATAATGTGTGCTATGTTTTTTTTTTGTTAACTTCTTTCTTCGTTACACGTACTAAACATTAGTTTGTAACCTTATACTGTATAAAATTATATTTAAGTGCTTGACATAAGGAAAATTAAATCCGTTAATAAGTCAGACAGTTACTTCACTTCCCCTTCGGGTGTCCGCCTCCCTCCATAGGTGCTATGCACGTTGCAGATTACACAGTGGCTCTGCGCACGATGATATTTTTGCCCCGGCTGCTGTAGAGCAGGGTTCTTAACCTATGAGACGCCGTGGCTTTTGGGATGGGCCGCCGTGGCTTCCCGAAAAAATAAAATTAAAAAAATGTTAATTATAACTTTGTACTTGGGATTATGATTATATTTTATAATTATTGCTTATTATCAAATATTACAACTCTATATTAATAAATAATTGCTACACTTATTTACTTGTTTTTATTACAATAGCACTGTTTAACTTCAAAATAGGCCCATGGGTCACGCAAGTTTATCGCCCAGTTAACTTTGGGTATTGGCCAAAAAAGGTTAAGAACCCCTGCTGTAGAGCATTAGTAAGTTTGCACTCATAATTGAGAGGAATGCGAGAAATTTACACAAAGAGACGCTAAATTTTGTGCTGGAAATCAGACGAGTGTCCTGCATATATGTCTTCATAGCGCTGTTAATTGATTTGCTACACTTGCATATTTTAATTACGCGTTATCGAAGCAACAGGTCCAATGAAATCGGATTAGATACCCATAACGAATGCAAAGATTCATCTCTCTCACATGGAACTAGACGTATTTTTCTTGTCTTGCATATGCAGTACATGTCTTGGATTGTCTCAGGTGATGGCCTTGTGCCATGTAGATCAGCAGAAACCGGAAGTTTAGGCATTATGAATCATTAAAATAGGCAGGAAAAAAGGCATCATAAATAGCTAAAATAGGTAGGCAAAAAGGTATTATAAATAGCTAAAATACGCAATAAAAGGCAATTACAAAAACCATGCACTAGACCCACAACCTTGCACTTTCCACAAAGGGATTTCGGCAGCAAGAAAAGCTTCACATAAGTCGAATGCAAATTGAGATTTTCGACACGATGTTGCAATTATTGTTGGAAGCAAAGAAATCTTCTTCCCAGTAGCCTTGGAAAGTGCATTTTTGTGTTTGGTTGTACTGATATGTTGCGATATGAAATATTTAGCTATAGGCATCCAACAAACAAAACTCAGTGCGCAGAAACCAGCGGGCGTGACTGTCTCGCGCAGATGACGTATGCTTCCTTTCCCAGCATGCTCTCCGTCTCCAATCACACCACCGACACTATGCGCATATGCACATATTATCTTCTAGTGCTGAACTGAACACGTGTTATTGCTACAGAGTCAGGGAGTCATATAGCGTTTTATATTAAATATTAATTTAATTTAATTTAAATATTTAAAATTTAAATATGAGGATAGTTCCAGTGAAGATAGACACCCATTGTGACTTACAAAGAAACGATGTTGACATCTTGTAATGTTATGTTTACTTAATTGGTTATTGTTACGGCTGCTCTTTGAAGGCACATGTCCACAACCGTAGCCGTTATAGCTATACCAGTAGCCGCTTATTAAAGAACCCGCCTATTGCAGGGGGTAAGAGGGGTATAGCGTGCGCGGCGCAAGGAGTCTGAGCTGAGTTTTGCTTGTAGGATACCTATAGCTACAACAACGTCGCAATGAAAACTGAAAGAAAAATAACGGTTAAAAATAACGTTAGACCCGTACTCATTGTTGCCTTGTCAAATAAACACAAGCGATAATTAAAACGCTTACTATTATACATTTTTGTACGGCAGCACTCATTGTTGCAAAGAGAATATGAACTGACTGAAAGACAATAATAATATACATTCGGTGAAGTCACTTTCATTGTAGCGGTTATAGAAATAAATTAAAATACACCTGTAGGCAATTTTTAATAATAAATTAATAAATAATAGATAAATAATCAAATAAAGGTAAAAAAGTATTTATTTTGTAAATTAGGCATTTATATTTTAAAAAGGCAGAAAAGGGCAACATAAAACTGTGACGTTTCATTACAAAGGTATAATTCGTACAGATTTACTTTCAAAATGAAGATAGATTTAACACATTTAAAAGGCATTCTGCCAAAGTTCCGGTCTCTGTAGATCACATTACAGGGAATTCTCTCCTTCTTGTGAGATATCTAATTTTGGGTCATAGTTCTCATAAGAATGTGGATGAAAGCGTCCAACGTTTCTCCCATATTTATTACATTCACAGTGTCAATTTTCCAACAAGGGAAGATGCCACTTAAGCGTGATATTCTAATGAAATCCATACCAAGTAGTAAGATTTGAATAGTAGATTCCGATTACAGTCATAAATTATTAATTATCTTTCTAAAGGATTATATTTTTTACGATGCATCAGTTTCAGCAGGTATGCCACGGGCGATTATAGCCGCGTTGATCATATCAACCACTCACTATGAATGAGAATATAAGTTTACAATTCCTATATTTATATATTTTTTGTTATACATTACTGCCTTTAATGTTAAAGAGTTTTATGTTAAGACGACGATGATACTCTGTCAGTGAATTTAACATAATATACTTAAACATTTTCTTGTGTAGGCCCATGCTAAATTATAAGATTCAAGACATGCAAGCAATGTGCTTAAATGTATGTTTGATTCAATAAATTAATATAAATATGATAAAACTTGGAACAGCAAATTGTTATAACACTATTACCTTGTTACACTTCAGTAGAGCTCGTATAGTGAAATAATTTCATTGACATCAAGTAAAATATATAAGATTTGTATTTACCTGATTCAATAGTCAAGGATGTGGAAGGAGTTATTCACCAAACATTCAGCAAGACAATGAAGTCGTGAAGCAATCACTTACCTATAAATAAGAAAGAACATTTTACTGACATGAATCCCATTGTGCGCTCAAAGTATGGAAGAAGGCGGTTGGGATACCGTATAGCTTCGTTAAATTTCAAATAAAATAGTATTAGTATATCTAGTAGTAATGGCAACGTAGTAGTAGTAATACAGAGCGTTCGCCAGGAAAGAGGTCTCGCTCAGACAAAATGTCGTCGGTAACTGTTATAGATCGAAAACAACTGCCGAGGAAATAGTGTGTAGGCTACTTCTTCTGAATAGAGGTTGGGAAGGTTTTATGTTGCATACTGTGGACAGATAACACAGGTTGAAGGGACGTCTAGGTTGGAGCATTAGTATACAGCTAACTTCCATTCTGAAGTTCAGTTTAGTTCGTGACATATTAGAACAGCGAAACTTCGTCTTTGATACGTATATTACGAAGAAATCGTGCGAACAATACCGTATATAAGAAGGTATAGTCGACAGTTCCAGCAATTATACGGTAAGTCAATAAATTACAACTGTGATGTCATGTATGCCATGTATAAAGTCGTGCGTTTGGTTACTTTGAGTACAAGTTAGGTGTACATGAATCATACTAGTTTCGCTCTGCTAGTCACTTAGGGCCGTAACTAACGGTACCGCAGGGTCCGCGATGCAGGGGTGGGTTCATGGACTCAGGGGCCCAGAAAACAGTTCCATATTATGTGTGAAGACATTATTTCGATTCTGAATAACATTCATATTTCATTCATGAATTTCAAAGATATACTATTTACAGTATCCTCACAATAATTGTATTTATTTTTCTCAAGTTAATATATTTTTTTTTCTTTCCGATGACGTAACGTTAATCCCCCAACACGTGTTCAAGTTTTTCTGTCTTTGTCTCACACGAACTATAGTCGCGACGCTGTTATTCCCGGCGTGACTCCTCCTCTTTGCTTACGTCTTAGGAAGTGAAGGCTCTATAAAGTCTAGGTAGGTAGTATCGTTCCCCATTTTTGTTCTTTCGTTGCCGAGCTACCATACGAGGAATCTATTTGCCACACCGTTAAACATTATCATTTCGTAACTCCTATGATAATAAATCAAACGCACTGTAATTCAGCAAATAATTGAGCGGAAAAATAACGTCTTCGTGTGCTTTCTGCGAACGCCAAAATGTCGGGCGATCATATTATTAAGTATTTATCGAGCCTTAAGAAATGAATAACGTCTTCATAAGCGAATCGCAAGACGCACACGTTTAAATGTAGCCGACCTGCAACGCGATTGGCTGCCGGAAATTAGAGCGACGGGACTATAATAACTTGCATACGCAACAATGATGTCTAGGAGGTATATAACTAATTCACGCGAATTAAAATTATAGAATGAACAACTTCACTCATTAATATTTGTTTCCGTTCGTAGTTACGAAAACTAACTCAAGGACGACAAAATAGTTTGAGAATGCATTTGACACGGAAAAAACGAGGAAAATATTCATAATTTTCATGGACAAACTTTTTGGCATATGTGAAATGGTGACATCGGATAGTGACGTTGGATTCTAGAACATAGTTCATATATTATTTAATGTAACGGCTTCCGCTCTCATCCCACGTTTACTTGGAGACACATTACAACTTGCACTATGATTAACAGAAGTCTCGTATTTAATGAGTGTCCAGCTCATCCGTAGTAAGTAAACTTCTAGCAAGATATCTTTGCACTTGTGTGACGTCACAGTACCATTCGTCGTAAAAACATCACTTAGGAATTTCAGTGCGTGTAAATTTTGGGGCTGCAAACTTGAATTGCTTTACTGTTATTTTATATTATGGTGTACCTATTCGAAACTAAAATTTTAGACTCTGCAGTGCTGAGGCTGAAAGTAATTTAGTAACTGAGCATAGGTTCTATCCTTGGTCGAATTATCAGTGTTAAGTACGTTGTGAATACACATGTCAAAAGGATAAAATCAGTCGTGTTTAACAAACTTTCTCTTCTATGAATTTTGTCAACAGTAATCTCTCTAGCTCAAACTGATCAGAAAGAGAAAAAGGAACTGGTTGGGTCACTGGTTGAGAAGAAACTGTTTACTGACGGATGCACTGGAAGGAATGGTGAACGGGAAGAGAGTTCGGGGCAGAAGAAGATATCAGATGATAGACAACATTAAGATATATGGATCATATGCGGAGACTGAGAGGAAGGCAAAAAATAGGAAAGATTGGAGAATGCTGAGTTTGCAGTGAAAGACCTGTCCATGGGCAAAACACTTATGTAAATGTAAAAAATCTCACTGGAGGTTTTGATTTATCTAGAGAAAATCAAAACTCGAGTGGGATTTAATTGAATATTACACGATTAGAAAAAATAAAGTACTCTAATACAATAAAATGTCAATTGACTTACTAAAATTCTATTTCACTATTAGTTGACTATCTATGCGGTAAGCAAATGATGGCAAAGCATGTTTTATAGTACCGTAAAGAATTTGCAGTTTGAAATGTTGGCAAACAAAGAAACAAATGTTAGGGAAGTTATAAAAACAATCAAATACTAGGGAAATAATAAAAATAAACAAATACTAGGAAATGATAAACAGCCATGATTGGTTGAAACACGTCCTTTCGTACCGTTTTATTGGTCAAAAGTAGTATGACGTAGTAAAAATGTAATAGTCACATTAAAATTATTTCCGTCTCTTAGGGCCGTATTCATAGACATTTTAGCGCGGGCTTCCGGTGGATGATCAGCGTTTTTCATATTCATAAAACAGTGTTAGCGATAGGATATGATTTGAATTCTGTACAAGTAACCAGTGGATAGCCGGGGCTAGTTTAGCATGCTCGTAGCGCGTGCTGCGAAATGTCTATGAATAGCACCCTTAAGCATTAAGTTTCTTTTTAGTTTAGAACGTATAGCAGACATTACAGTTTAAAGCGAAGTTTAATTATTACTAAAACTAACACTACTATTGAAGACTTGACGTAAATAAGGATCTAAGTGCAATTTTCAAACTTTCGAGGAAAATGAATCACGTCATAATATACATTGAATCTATTGGCACATACAAGTCCGGCCATTTATGAAGATCTAATAAAACGATAAAGAAAAGAGTTTGGACTTTGAATCTTATGTATGTTATAGGGCTAGGTACATAAATTTCTATTTCAGAAAAAACACAATTTTCACGAAAATGACACTTTGACTCTTATTTACTTGAAGTCTTCGATATATGTAGTACCGGTAGGCCTACCTATTCTTCAGTACGTACTATTCTCAAACTAATAATATTAAATAATTTTAGAAACGGAAGCAGAACAAACTTTTAAAGCGCAAGCACGTATTTCTTTTCTTGCTTGGAGAGAAGAACGTTTGTGGAAAATATGTTACCGGAGTAGACACATGTTTTACGCATGCGCAAAATCTTCCATTATTATATCCCCCCCATCTCTTCTCTCTCACAGGACCCTGAACGCACTCTTGGCAGTCTCAACACCATCTGTCTATTGAGGGTTTTTCATACTCCTAGAGGGGCTCACCGTAAGTCCATATTTTGGGTTTAGGTCTATTTAGTCTACGCTTGACAGACATCGTAAGGCCGGCAGCATATTGTATCGGACATTTTGTCTCGGATAGGACGTTTTTGTCTCGGACCGTCCGATGTGACGGTGAATACACGCATTGTTATGAGGCTGCAGCATACTGCATCAGACAGTCGTCCCGGACAATGTTCGATGCAATATGCAGTATGCGTGTAATCGCCGTCACATCGAACGGTCCGAGACAAAACCGTCTTGTCCGAGACAGAATGTCCGATGCAGTATGCTGCCGGACTAACTCTCTATTGTTGGTTCAATAACCTCACGACAGTGATGATGGACGACACGCTTCAAAGACCCAATACTTGAAACACATGATGATTGTAATATTTCAAAAGAAAATTACTCGCTTTACAAAACCTCAAAATTATACATACCTCAACAAGGACAACAGAAACGTGGGTCCTGGACAAACTAGATGAAAGTGAAGTGAGGTTTTTTAATACGGGCCTTGAGAACTTTTTATCCTATCTTTAAAGAGAAGGCGATTGACTATTATTGAAACACAATGCATAATTATTATAGAAAGAGCCAGAGATTAATGCATCTTAAAGAGCGGAAAGACTGCAATGGGCAGAACATCATAAGAATGGAAGATCAAATAACACGAAAAGAAAGTTTTGTCAATAGCCTAGAAAGTATCAGGATTAGAGAAAGGCAACCGTAGGTCCACTGATGATGATACAAACAAGTTATAAACTCGCAATTACATGACTGTGACTCTACTGTTTCATATGAAGCAAAACGATACACAATTCGTTACATGAAAAGAGAATTATAGGACAACATGGAAAAGTTCGCAATGATAAAGAATGATCAGAATTCGTGTTCTTATCCACATCCCTTCTAACACAATACATTTTCAATTCTTCTTCATATCATTGTGCATTAGGAAGACAAAATGGATCTTCCGATAGTTATATATTTTTTATACTTACTGTTCTTTTTGCGGGGTCAAGCCAAATACAATCCCACGGGACGTGGGAAATAACTTACTCCACATAAAGAAAAAAAATAATTGAAACACCCGTCGTAGTTGTCCGAAACAATTTTATATTAAGACAAGACAATTCATGGTCCACGGGGACCGAACCCAGGGTCCTCCGCATGTCGCTCACACTACTTAGCTATTATGGCGAGACAAGAACTCCGTCATCTGCGTGGGGTGTCGATCTCGTAACGATCCGGTTCCAATATTCCACAGACAGAGAACGCAATACAGTACAACCTCTATTATCCGTCGTAATGAAGGGAATATGATGTGAACGGTTAATCGAAAAAATCGGATAATCTTTACCATAATAGATTTTGTGCGAGATTGTGCGTATTTGCTTGCTTTCCGCACAAAACCAATACGTGGTAAGTGTGAAATACCACATTCAGTATTCCCAACGTAACACACATAACAATTTCCCTATTCTTACCGCTTAAGCGTCATATTCATTTTACTGCTTTAGGCTTTTAACATATTATTTTAAAAGACGTTCAATATAGTAATAATTATAAATTGGAAACTTACCACTGCAATTTCACCTAAATTGCACTGTTAATTATTGTTTTTAAATATTTGCAAAAATTAAGTAAACTCTACAACTCCGCTAAAGTTACTGCATTTCGTGATGCATGTAACATTAAGGAAGCCGTTTGTTTTAAGTTCGCATTTATAGACTGGGGGAAAAAAAGACAGATGTATATCACGGCCTGCTGGAGTATAGTAAACACAGAAAACATTTTATAGGAACAATGTTGAAGATAGACATATTTGTTTTCCAAAGTTGCCGTCATTGAACAAAAACCAAGATGGAGATATCATTGCAACTAATTAGAAATTCCTCTTTCAGGTACATAATAAACGATCTTCGCACAAAATAATGTACGATACACGAGCGGTATGTTTGTTTTCATGTTCTCGGAAATTAAAAAAGCTCAACTACGTTTCGCTTTTTCAATCTTTTCCTCGAACATGAAAACGTCAACATACCGCTCTTGTAACGCATATTACTATTGTAATTTCCTCCATGGTCTTGTATTTAACTCACTATGTAGGGGATCAGAATTTCACTAACTTAAGTTTGGTTGTCAACGACGGATTTTTAAGGGGCAAGGAAACCCTTTGTAATGTCTGTCTCAGGAAAGATAGGAATAAAGGAGGTCTCATGTTGTAGATTTACATACTTTTTTACACTTTATCCCTTTTTTATTAAATCGCGCAGTTGTAACTCCAATTTCGTATTCTCAATGCGAGATGAGCCACAGTTTCTCTTTCTCAAACCATTCAATTATTTCCATTTTTTTTCGATACTTAGCACAACACATTTTGTGTTAACACCCGTGGAAGACATTTTATATACAAGTTATATTATAAAACGGCAATTCGAGAAGTAGACAATATTGTGTGACGATAAAGGTTTGTAATAACACGTTCTAGAAAAAACATATGTAGAACCTACTAATATGATTTACAAAACAGTACTTCATATAAGTTATTTATTTCTGAAGAAAAAAAAAGAGCGAGAAATAGACAGTCGGATAATCCGTCAATCGGTTAATAGGGTGACGGATAATCGGGATTCTACCTCGCGCTGTAAGCATCATCTAGAGGAGCGGTCATCAGCGCAGTGCATCCTCGGGCTAGCGGATAAGAGACTGAACCCCTGGCTGCTGGCGGGTATGCTCTCTCCCTCTTCCTGCTGCACGACGGGGCATATTACGATACACTGCTTAACCGTTACCCACTTCAGCGTTACCCATTGATCTAGAGTAACTCGAAATTTTATTTCCGTAGCTGTACTGCCTGATAATAGATGTACACATCAGCTAGAACCTTGATCAGCGGTAATACTGCTGGTAGTACTGTCGGTGACTCAGGAGAAGACGAGAGCGGACTGAGGAGGAAGGGATGTGAACAGATAACGTACGACAACACGTGCAATATTTGTACTGCAGTAAGCGGAAACATTAGGTCTCCTTCTGTTCAACTTAGCTTTAATTTCCATACGCATTGTTACTCATGTTTCCTGCACGAGTAATAACCTGGCTACTGGGATGCTTATCTGAGCGATGTTTATAACTATCAACAGCGATAGTCAAGGTCACATTCTTTCCGCTCGTCTTCTCCTGAGTAACGGACAGTAACTAACTCATTTTCGCTGAGTTTCGAAGGTTAGAAATGTTGCATCAGTGAAGACGAAAAGGCTTATGTCATCCTTTATTTTCAACTTTCCTCAAGGCGCGATTCCCTATGAATGCCGATCATGCAGCAGCTACAAATAATGAATAAACAATGCACCATAACGACTTGCGGACCCCATGTTTAACATCTGTCATAATATAAGGTTTCAATGTAAGCACCTAATTTATAACAGGATCTTCACTTTGCTCCCATGTCATCAATATATAACGAAATTATTCAGCACACGGATGCATATCTGCATTGCGACCTACTTCCACGGACTGACGTAGCGTCGTGACGCGTCGGATAGGCTAATTATGCCAATTTTGATTTCTTGTTAGCGCTAGAGGAACACATCTTGTAGTAAACCTGCATTGCACTCACCTTGGTGACCAAAATAGTCTCGTCGGATGTGTGATGGGCCACAACTCTGCGGCCGTGGCAACGGGCAATAAATAACGCGTCGAGGGTTGAAACAGCCTTGCCTTGCAGGTGCAAATCCTTGTTCACGGCGGCCTCAGAATCGCTCTCCTCACTAACTCATTACTCTACGATACTTTGCCATTTAATAACATTTCCATTACACAAGTAGCCTATGCATTACTGTCAATTAATTAGGACATTTAAGTTTGCCGGTACTTTGAATTATACTGACAGCCTTGCAATTTCTATTGCACGCAAGGAAAAACAGTGTAAGATTGGTGACAGTCCAAGTACATTCAATTTACAACTCTTTTATGAGAAAATAACCCATCAGACGGCATTTTCCTCTATCAGAGTTAAGCTGATTTGATCGTCCAAATAATCAGACGCGCTGCAAGTTGCTCCTGAGAGAATGGTCGTAATCATCATTAAACCTCGGAACTTCAAGCAATTGCATGTTTTTTTTATTGATTTGGCATATTAAAAAACTAAAATGCATATTTGCCGATTATGCTTTTTACGTTCGAATGAAGCCAACTTTATTTTGCATAAATGCATATTTCGAGGGTTGTTTCTTGAAATTATAATAGGCCTAATAATAATAATAATAATAATAATAATAATAATAATAATAATAATAATAATAGGCTAATAATAATAATAATAATACTTACTTACTGGCTTTTAAGGAACCCGGAGGTGCATTGCCGCCCTCACATAAGCCCGCCATTGGTCCCTATCCTGAGCAAGATTAATCCAGTCTCTATCATCATATCCCACCTCCCTCAAATCCATTTTAATATTATCTTCTCATCTACGTCTCGGCCTCCCCAAAGGTCTTTTTCCCTCCAGCCTCCCAAATAACACTCTACATGCATTTCTGGATTCGCCCATACGTGCTACATGCCCTGACCATCTCAAACGTCTGGATTTAATGTTCCTAATTATGTCAGGTGGGAAATACAATGCGTGCAGTTCTGTGTTGTGTAACTTTCTCCATTCTCCTGTAACTTCATCCCTCTTAGCCACAAATATTTTCCCAAGAACCTTATTCTCAAACATCCTTAATAATAATAATAATAATAATAATAATAATACTTACTTATTGGCTTTTAAGGAACCCGGAGGTTTATTGCCGCCCTCACATAAGCCCGCCATTGGTCCCTATCCTGAGCAAAATTAATCCAGTCTCTATCATCCTATCCCACCTCCCTCAAATCCATTTTAATATTATCTTCCCATCTACGTCTCGGTCTCCCCAAAGGTCTTTTTCCCTCCGACCTCCCAACTAACACTCTATATACATTTCTGGGTTCCCCCATACGTGCTACATGTCCTGTCCATCTCAAACGTCTGGATTTGATGTTTCTAATTATGTCAGGTGAAGAATACAATGCGTGCAGTTCTGTGTTGTGTAACTTTCTCCATTTTCCTGTAACTTCATCCCTCTTAGCTCCAAATATTTTTCTAAGAAACTTATTCGCAAACACCCTTAACCTATGTTCCTCTCTCAAAGTAAGAGTCCAAGTTTTACAACCATAAAGAACAACCGGTAATATAACTGTTTTATAAATTCAAACTTTCAGATTTTTTGACAGCAGACTGAATGATAAAAGCTTCTCAACCGAATAATAACGGGCATTTCCCATACTTATTTTATTCTTTGTTTAATTTCCTCCCGAGTATCATTTATATTTGTTACTGTTGCTCCCAGGTATTTGAATTTTTCCACCTCTTCAAAGGATAAATTTACAATTTTTATATTTTAATTTCGTACATTATTCCCGTCACGAGACATAATCACATACTTTGTCTTTTCGGGATTTACTTCCAAATCTATCTCTTCACTTGCTTCAAGTAAAATTCCTGTATTTTCCCTAATCGCTTGTGGATTTTCTCCTAACATATTCACGTCATCCGCATAGACAAGCAGCTGACGTAACCCGTTCAATTCCAAACCCTCTCTGTTATTCTGAACTTTCCTAATGGCATACTCTAGAGCAAAGTTAAAAAGTAAAGGTGATAGTGCATCTCCTTGCTTTAGCCCGCAGTGAATTGGAAACGCATCTGACGGAAACTGGCCTATACGAACTCTGCTGTACGTTTCACTGAGACACATTTTAATTAATCGTACTAGTTTCTTAGGAATACCAAATTCAATAAGAACAATATAATAATAATACTTTATTGCCAGAACAAAGATACATATTGATTTTTTTTATATAAGAACTCTCTAGCACCCCCAGAAAAAGTTACATACTCGTGCTCAATTAATGTTAAGACATTTTATTGAATAACAGAGTAAAAAGTAATAAAAGGAAAAAAGAATAAGAAAAAACACATATCACAATAATTGAACTTTAAATGTTTTCTGTTAACAGCAATTTCATACATTTTTTTAAAAATAAGTAGCATTAGTAAATTGTATGTTTGTGAATTTATCTGTTATCATGTTATAAAGCCTTGGACCGAAGTTGCTACTGTGATTATATGCTACAGTTGTAGTACATTTGGGAAAGAAATGCATATATATTTTTATTTTACATATTTAAATGCACATATTAATATCTTCCCTTGTTTTGCCTGATTCATTATCTAATTTCAAAATTTCTCTATAGTATAAAATTTATCGGCTATTTGTCGCCCACACTTCATTTCGACGATAAGTAACTTATGCAGTCCTGAAATTACATTAAATAGGTACTTTTTTACTATTAGTAGCCTATTACTTCGAAGCACAAAACGAAAGCATGCAACTGATCTGACCTGTTCAGCTTGCCTGGGGAAACTGAAGGCAAGACTGTGGCATTCTCCATCCTCCCACCATGCTTCACTATTCTGTTTTGTCATCCTTGGTGGACTAGTGATTACCGTGCTTGCTACTGGTTCGAGATTCGCGGATTTAAACCCGGCAAAAGATAGTGGACTTTAGAGACTATAGAACTCTTAGCAACGCTTTCTTAGGAAGAAATATACAGGGTGATGCGTTTGGATGTGGATAAAATAAAACCACCGTAAAACATTTACTACTGAACGTTATTTGTTGAAACTTTGTGCATACAACACTGAAAGATGGGAGATTCCTCAGAGCTCAACATGACCCCCATTGCGCACCCTGCACAACTCATAACGGTGATGTAATTCAATTCATGTCCGTTGTAACATAAGAGGGGTGATTTGTTGAAAAGTTTGAGTAATTTTTACTCTCAGATCATCAATGTTCCTGGGTTTCAGTGAATAGGTCTTTAACAAAACCGTACACGAAGAAGTCAGGAGGGGTTATATCTGGGGAGTTTGGGGACCAAGCCAAGAGATAGCTGCTTCTCGTACTGGGTTTCGCCTGCATGTTTTTTTTTTTAACACAGAACTTGTTTTACAAATGTTCGATACCACAACATTATGGAATCGTATTTAGGTACATTACGCACACCATACTCACGTTGAAATTCTGTTTGAACTCTTTCAACACACTCAAATTTAGCATACCAAAGAACACATTGTGCCCGCTGTTGATTTGTAGTAGCCATTTTAATCATCTACTATTTTCATTTGATCTTTCAGATTATGCATTGTTGATTGTCATATATGGAAACTCTCATCTTTTAATCGTAATATAACCAGCAAGAAATTTTTCCTACTATCATAATTGCTTTATAATAATAAATTAATATTATCTATACCCAAACGGATCAGACTGTAAAACTCGTAGGTTTAAGGTGTATGTAAAAATAACTATCCCAGAATGAAAGGAATTGAGGCAAGATTTACTGATCATTTCTCGCCAAACTCTCGAAGTAGCACAATGGAATTACGCAAGTGGCATAAGTACATATTATCCTTTATCTACAGGGTTGTTTCCGATCTCTGATAACGAATTTGAATGACATCATGTGCGTCAGGAATCACGCCGACAGCTGAATTGCGGCGAGAGGTGACAGACCAGTAGTGAGTGATTTCATTATCAGGGCGCACGATGTATCACAGTAGCAATGTCCAAGAAAATCGAGCCTTTTAGAAGGGGGTATATAACAATCCTTTCCGATGCCAAGTACAGTTACGTGAAAATCATAGTAGCCTGCAAAAAAAACGTGATTTCGTTATTTCCAAGAAAGGCACCTTGTGTGTACCTAATAAGACAGGCAAAACTCGGATGGGATTAATTTCAGAGTGGAAAAAGCAAGCAAATCCACCCCCCGTCACAAGTCGCCGCACCCCACGAGATGATACAAACTACTTCCATTCGAGCTTTACCAATCTTATTAAGTACACAGAAGATGCCTTTCTTGGAAATAAAGAAACCTCGTTTATTGCAGGCTTCTTTTATTTTCACTTAACTGTACTTGGCATTGGAAAGGATCGTAATGTACCCCTCCCAAAAAGGCTCGATTTTCTTGGGAATTTCTGCTGTGAGTCGCCGAGCACTCTGACTACACTGGTCACTACTGGTCTGTCACCTCGCGCTACAGTTCAGCTGTCGTGTGACTCCTGGTGCACATGATGTCATTCAAATTCGTTATCAGAGATCGGAAACAACTCTGTATAATCCATCCATCCATAAAATCCGTCCAACCATCCATCCATCCATCCATCCACCCATCCATCCATCCATCCGTCCGTCCGTCCGTCCGTCCGTCCGTCTCTGTGCTAAGTCATGCGTATTGCCAATTCGTCAGAACAAAACTTTGAGCATCTTCCTTGGTTGAGTAACTGACGCGCATTCCGTCTGCAAAGAGAACTGTTGCGGCATCATAATGGCAGCAAGACTTTGTCCGTCTATTTAATTCTATAAATGGTAGTGAATAGAACACCGACAAAATTATGACAGGCGAAATGATAGTATGACCAGCAAAAATTCTCTCAAGCTCTTGCCGGAATTTGGACTTCAGTATCCGGTGTGAAAACCCGACGTTGAAGTCGTTCGCTGTCATAAGTCGTATCGACTCCTCACACGGAGTTATGTCGTGTGTTACCTACTGTCGAATGCAAAATGTGCAAATACAGGGTTAAATTGAAAATACTGGAAGCTTGGCAGTGAAAAATAAAGGGTTACAATTTCAGAAGATATACATACTTCGTGACGTAATGCTAGGTTGTCCTTCAACTTCTGTATTCCTATAGATAAATCCCGTTTCCGGTTTGCTCTAAAAATTATCTAACTTCCTTTAGTGAGACGTAGTACCTCGGGTACACGTGACCTCCAAGGATTTTGGTCATTTGTACCAGAGGTATGCTGACCTACTGATGGAACTCAGGTAAATTCAGGGAAGTTTTGGCTGAGAAAATGAAAGGACTTTTAGGTAGAATGCAATCACCATTCGTTTGATAGATCTTTATTTAAAATTTTACTTATTTTAACCCAGATAAGACTGACGTCCTATATATAGGACGGAACGTTTTATTTTTTTAACATTGCTGTGTAAGATTTTCATAGTCGGCAATCATGATACCATAATCCTTATGTGTTATAAATTGCCTCCAATTTTTTTTATTATATTTAGTCTGTCATAGTCATTGTTATTAACATATTTGTGTGAAACATCCGGTGTCCTATATATATAGGACGTCAGTCTTATCTGGGTTAATTGCTGCATAATACTCGTAAGTATGAGAAAATACAGAGTGAACCGTAAGTAATGTTATTAATAGAGCTCGGAAGTTGATGAAATATCATTTTTTTCTGAGACATCACAGACATCACAGGATGCAATATAAACTCATTTCACTTCAACACGAATCAATAGCTATAGCCTACTTTTATTTTGCATTTTTTTTTTTTGCATTTTTCGGTCATTTATTATCTATTAATCATTTTTTTTTAGAAAATGTTCCACTTTTTATAGCATTTTTACCCTCTTCTGCTTTTGAGCGGACTTTTTTTTACAGTGTAGTCGTCTATATTCGCGAACCTACTGCAGATTGTTTATGCAATCGATTGCATCATACAGAAATTTTCCTTACGGTTGCCTTGACTCTTGATCACATGTTTTACGTGGTTCCTCCAATTCAGCGCAATAGAATAAATATTGCAGCGGCAGTGCCCGCAGTCAGCATTTGAACCTCACAAGTGAGGACATAAAAATGCCGAAAGTAAAGCAACCGGAGATCCTTGAAACCCGAGATCCTAGAATGGCAATGGCTCTTTACTGCAGTGTTGAATAAGCGGTACCTATGTTTGGAAATTTCAGTTCCTCCTAATATTTAAATGTGCTTTGGCATGATTTCGGAGACATTCAGTAACGACATTATTATTATTATTATTATTATTATTATTATTATTATTATTATTATTATTAAGATCTTGGCCATTTTTTAAATTTTAAAGTCATATTTTCAGAAATTTAAGGTCATTTTATAGGTCATTTTTCTGTGATTTTTAGGTCATCAACTTCCAGGACCTAGTTTTTAATTTCATATGAAATGTTTACTTACTTACTTACAAATGGCTTTTAAGGAACCCGAAGGTTCATTGCCGCCCTCACATAAGCCCACCATCGGTCCCTATCCTGAGCAAGTTTAATCCAGTCTCTATCATCATATCCCACCTCCCTCAAATCCATTTTAATATTATCCTCCCATCTACGTCTCGGCCACCCCAAAGGTTTTTTTCCCTCCGGTCTCCCAACTAACACTCTATATGCATTTCTGGATTCACCCATACGTGCTACATGCCCTGCCCATCGCAAACGTCTGGATTTAATGTTCCTAATTATGTCAGGTGAAGAATACAATGCATGCAGTTCTGCGTTGTGTAACTTTCTCCATTCTGCTGTAACTTCATCCCTCTTAGCCCCAAATATTTTCCTAAGCACCTTATTCTCAAACACCCTTAACCTATGTTCCTCTCTCAGAGTGAGAGTCCAAGTTTCACAACCATACAGAACAACCGGTAATATAAGTGTTTTTATAAATTCTAACTTCATATGAAATGTTTAATATAAAAAAAAAAGTTTTATCTGGAAAAGTAAGAAAAAAAATAACACAATTGAATTAGACTTCTTTTGTTTGAAATGTCTCAAAGAATAACCTCCTGAAATTAGTGGCATTACTTACGGTTCACCTGTATATGTCCTTTAATGACGGGTAGTGTTTGTGAGCGCATGATAAATATAAATTAATACAGATGTCTTATTTTCTTCTTTTTTTTTAAGACAATTTTCTTTTCATGTCGTTTCTCGCTAAAACTACGAGTGCTAAACTCCAACATATTAAATCTGCGTATTGCGCTAAACTTTTGGCTTCCTGAAGAAAACACTAAGGCCCAATTGTATAAAACTCCCTGACTAAAGATCAACTTTGATCGAAGATCGAAAAGTGAACCGAGTTCAGACAGTTCTTCTATTGTATAAAACTTTTCTGCGATCAAATTACCTTGGTTCAAATGCAATCTAATTTCACGTGAAAAGGATTTGGCAACATCGCATAAACAGGTGAAATACGTGAATCGCGGACCATGTTATACAGGTTTGCTCAGTGTTGCCAATCTAGCGACTTTAACTCATTTTCAACAACAATTTCTTTTAACTTTTATATTGCTTAAATAGGGATTTAGTGACCTTTTTAGCACCCCATAGTGACAAAATTTAATCTTTCTTTGTTGATAATGAGAAATCTAGTGACTTTACAACTACTTTTTGGCGACTTTCCGTATTACACTCTGTTGGAGACACTGGTTTTTTTTTTTTTGTGCAATGTAAATAATGGCGAACAATAAGAAGAAGGTTGACTGTTCTCCAAGTTGTTATCATTTTATGGTGTTTGATAATGCTAAACATAATAAAGCTTTATAAAACGACAATGTTCGTTTAGTAATACAGTTAATTGAACATTTATGAATGTACCTATCATATCCATTAATAATTAATGGTTGTTATAAACATAATATAATTATAGGTTATGTTATTTGATACTTCTGAACACGATAGAGCCTTATAAAATATAAGAATGTTTGTGTATTAAGGCAAGAAATTGAAAGAAATATATATAAATGTACCTAACATATCTATTAATATTAATAATAATGGATTTTTATTTGCACAATCTGTCACTTATATTTCAAACAGAAAAGAAATAACTGAACTTGGATCATCTAACTTAATCGGAGAAATTTCTTCAGTCAAAGTTGACTTTAGTTTGAGACAAATTAATCTCAGATTAGACTTTATACAACACAAAATTCCAAGTTCAGCTGAATCAAGGATCAATTTAACCTCTGATCTAAGATTAAATGGTTTATACAATCGGGCCTAAGTACATCTACTTCATTAAAAAATTAAACTTTGCTTTACTGTCTTAAGATTTGTTCGGTAGCTATGAAACAGATTTCCAGACGAGAGAAGTAAATAATATCCCATAGTCTGATGCAAAGTAAGTGATTGCACAGCACTTTTCATGAGATAAATGACAATTCAGAGGAAGACAGTGAAGAAACATATCAAATACGTCAGACAATAGGAAGCAATGAATACCAATGCATTATTCAGGAAATCAGAACTAATTCAATTTGTTTCGAAAGCAATTGTTCATCGATTCCTGGTATTTGGAGTGACTTTCTTCTTCTTCAGTGAAAGTAGTTAAGCAAATGTAAGCAGCAATGGCGACAATTAGGGACACATTGCGATGCATTACGTCTTGAGCAGGAAACGCGTCAAGTGCAGATGACGTGTGTACGACAACCGGTTCAATCTGCCACCACTCACTCACTCATTTTGACGTCCAGACTTCATTTAACGTGCAGTATGCTCTTTGTCGAAGCGGCGTCTTGCGAAGGACGAACAACTTTCAGCGGTTCTAATTTACTGCCTGTGCATTCCCGCGAATTAGTGGATACCCGACGAGATCTTTACATATTTATAGCACTAACAGCTCTACTTCTGAGCCCGAATAGGCTACATAACTATTCTGTCCTACAATCAGGTTCAACCAAAGATGACAAATAATGACTGAAAAGAAAGTTATTATAACTAGAGAGCGGAATTTTAGGCCCTAAAAAGTGGCATTTTAGGCGCCTGAAATAGGCTCTTTAACTCCTTTGTTTAGGCTCTATAAAATAAAAAAATAGACTTTTTTTTATTAAAGAATGTCACTAATATAAAATTCAATATTTATTTAATGCAAAATTCTAGGATTAAAACAAACTTCCACACATTTCGCATTTTACAAGGTACACATGCATATATATAATTTATTTCCAAGAAATAGTCTGCCCAGGCATCCTGGGTTGCCAGAAACACAGAATAACACACATATAAGAATAATAACGATTACAGCAAAATAGATGAGTCAAATTGAAATGTGAACTAGGAGCTTAAATTTAAGAAATAATAAATTTGTACATATATTGTATCAATCACACACTAACGGATAGAAAGGGGGGGTTATGATATTCTGTATAAATGATTTTTCAGAATTGCCACAGAACCTTTAATGATAGAAGTAATTATTTTTGGAATGATGTCATGGATTCCAAATGTTTTGATAGTGTTTACTGTTGATCGTGGGATGGTGCCCACAAATTGAAGACATTCTGTTTTTCATTCACCAATAACATTTCCATAGTTTGCTTCACAGTTGATGATCAGCACCTATTGTGGCTATTGTGTCGTTCAACTTACAAATGGTGAGAAAAAGGAAGGGGGTGTTATCTGTCTTAGAATGTAAGAGAATACTTATTCGGGTGTAACCAAGCAAGTTTGTGTTAAATTGCTGACTAACAGAGGAATATATAATAATAATAATAATAATAATAATAATAATAATAATAATAATAATAAAAATAATAATAATAATAAAAATTCTCAGCCAAGCATTAGAGGTTTATCTCTTTTCCAAGAGGAATGAAAGTCCTAAATAGAGGTAGGAACTTCGTACCAAAATATAGATCTCAGGCTGTGTACAGCCACGCATACAGTTCATCTCACTACCGGTAGTTATCTGCTATGTATACTATACTCGTGTTCACATTATTCACAATATATCCGCGACTGTACACGTTTGTTTTGCTTGTTTGTTGACGGTGAGAGCTCCGTTACTACAGTTCATTAGGTAGATATATAGTCCAAGCTCACACAACTTAACAGTTCTGGTACGAACTTCTTACCTCTGGTCTTAAACTATGGCGTTGCATTATGCTCATCACATGACCAGAGTGTCTGCTGCTCGTGAATGTCTAGTGACCGTTCAAAATTCTGACAAGAGTAATGACAGAAAGGGCCAAATAGCCTCCCCTTGAAGTAGATGGTAATAAAATTCTTAAATACTCATATTCCATTAACATTAATAGAATTTACCTACTGTTTATTGATTTTTTGGTTTATTCATTTCAGTAAAATGTTGTAGGCTAGTTCCATTAGGGTGCGTACACGTTGGAGCAACGATAAACGATCAAAGGAACGACGCAGCAACACTTTGTAATTATCAAACAATCAAGTATTCATATCGGAGTAACGAGGTCGCGGGAAGCAAACATTTTGATTTATCCGTAGAAGATATTCTATACAGCCATTTAATGAAAGAATAGAAAATATCAGCTGCTAGGTTCGAGGTTAATGTAACTTAAATACGTACCAAATTGAACCCATTTCCCATCCCAAAGCTAGTATAAATTCATTGTGAAGTGATTGGTTCTTGTGATCACAACCTATCACGAATAAATACACAACTGATCAATTTGTCACTATCCATGATAATTAATTTAATATGCCGAAATAATAATAAATCGATTAATATTCGGTTATATTGATAACCACCGGTCATTATAAGATTAATATTATCTTAATCAGAGATCATATGAACGACAAGAGCGAAGAAAATGGATTTTTTCTTTTTCGTCGCTTTTATCATGTATCTTCGCTTTTATCGTTACTCCAATATGCACACCTCAATGACAATGCGTGCTTCAATTCTCTCTGATATAGCATCGCTGCTTTTTTTATCGTTTCTCGCTGCTCCAACGTATACGTACCCTTAGTTATTCAGTCTGCAGTCAAACTTCCTATGCACTAAAAGCTGCATTGGCAAGATTTTGATATCTAGCGAAAGAAAACAAAATCCCTCTGCCACAAATTCTACATCAACTCTCAGAACCGCGCTACCTTCCCCTGTAGTGAGTTCCATAGTTCTTGTTCCTAAGCATAAGAGCGTTTCTTTATGTCTTTATAGTGTTTTACGAAAGTCTTCACTTTTATAATAATGTTAATAGCCAAAGAGGGGTTCTTTTGAAATGTTCCACAGTTTTCAGACAGGCAAGAGAGTATCCTCTCAACAAGAACA
The DNA here is from genome assembly GCF_040183065.1 of Periplaneta americana. Taxonomy (NCBI): domain Eukaryota; kingdom Metazoa; phylum Arthropoda; class Insecta; order Blattodea; family Blattidae; genus Periplaneta; species Periplaneta americana. The sequence continues at coordinate 156,345,625 of NC_091121.1, forward strand.
GTAGTACAGAACTTCAATTACAGTGGATCTGCATGTGTTTAAATCTCTCTACACTCAAGTCGAAATAGAATACATCTCCGAAGCGTTGACACGTCATCCTAAAGATGTCAAAGACGTCGATCACCTGCATGAGTATTTTGTATAGCGGTAGCAAATAATAGAACAGTGAGGGCGTTTCCATGTCCCCAAGATATAAATAGCATAGCAATTAACATCTATCTGTTTATGTATCTGTTTATAACAGATGTATGCAAATGCATGCTTATATTATTAGCAGTACTTATACAGACTCTATTATTGCAATGCCATGGACTGTATAATTAATGTGTCTGCTTTTTAAAATAGTGAAGCGATAATTATCTCTGTATTGCAATGTTTATTCTCCGTTCAATGAACAGGGATGGATGTAGGAGAGAGATTTATGGTGAGTTGCAAGAACGCATTTATTCCTTCGTTAGCCCCTAACTGACCAATAAGTTCGAAAGATGCGTTGCAAGAAACATCTTTAGTGTTATTGGCCCGTTAAAGGATTCACTAACTTAGAGATCTGATTTCCCTCCTATAATAATATTTATTCCTCCGTTAGACAGCCATCTTACGTACATTTTGTGTATTGGCGAGTAGTTTATATATTTTGATTCAACATAATGTTACCTGTATGAGACTCAAGCATACGATATTTTGTATAATGGGTGTTCATTTCAAAGTGTTCATGACGTCACTTGTGAGTCAGTGACTTGAAACGAGTTTCAGCTTTTATGTCAGAGAAGTTGCCTATTATTCAAGGCGTTCAATCTGAACTTGAGAACGTGTACGGTATAACTTGAACGTCGTAGCAACAGATGGAGGTCTGTGTGCTACCATAACCTCTTTCGAACTGTATTTTGCGCGGGCAAATCGTACACAGGGTATTTGTTATCATCGGTAACGGCAACATTCCACAACATAAATCAAATACTCCGTGTCCATGTTGACCGTCTAAGTTAATGTCAACAAATACGTGTTTTAACCCTCTCCCTATAAAGAAAAAAACTCACCTCAGTACGCGTTTCCAAACAGTTCACATTCCTGCCACTACCGGCAATACCGTACATATCGGTAAGTAAAAAGGTAAGAGGTAAAGGTATCCCCGTAACATGCCATGAAGGCATTTGGGGGGCATGGAGGTAGAGCCCCATGCTTTCCATGACCTCGGCACTAGAATGAGATGGTGTGGTCGGCAGCACGCTCTGACCGCCTTTTACCCCCGGGAAGGACCCGGTACTCAATTTTATAGGAGGCTGAGTGAACCTCGGGGCCGTTCTGAAAGTTTGGCAACGAGAAAAAATCCTGTCACCACCTGGGATCGAACCCCGGACCTTCCAGTCCGTAGCCAGCTGCTCTACCAACTGAGCTACCCGGCCGCCCATCGGTAAGTACTCTTCAGAATGAACGCCGTACTTGCCAGGCAACTTCTCTGGCACATAGGTAATATGCCTCTGCGGAAGTGTAGGAAGATTGAATTCTCTAGGCTCATCGGCTAGCCTCATGACTGCATACAGCGGGCCATGACACACTTTGAACTGAACACGCAGTATAGGCCTATATAAACGATATTAAAATAATACTGCATATCGATGGCTAAATAGTGGTACCTCGCATCTGTACATTTATAGGTAAATAAAAAAAACTGTTTTAGAAATTAGTTTCGAAAAATAGACAAACTTAATAGTATATATGTTTCTGCTTTGCAAGATCTTCTATTCGAGAACAAAGTATTAGTACACTGTCCAATTTTGTGAACATAATAATAATGTAGTTAATCTAAACACTGTAGTAATAAAGTAGTTAAACTAAATTACCAACTTTGTAGATACGAGGTATCTCTTCTTAGCCATCGATTACTTACTTATTTATTCATTAATTCTTCGAATAGCGAAGTTATTTTATTTATTTATTACAGACTCTAGTTCATCGTTTGACGACGAGGTTATGTGCTCTGTAGTCTGTCTTTTTATTTTCTATAAAATTAATGCACTCGTGCGCTATTTCTAATAAAAAATAGGCATATTTATCTTTCTCGCTGAAACTTTGTTCCTAATTTCTTTCTGGTTCGTATTAGTCTAAATTTATTGCACGTTTTGACAACAATAATAGTAATATGCGTTACAAGAGCGGTATGTTGAAGTTTTCATGTTCGAGGAAAAGTTTGAAAAAGCCAAACATAGTTGAGCTTTTTTAATTTCCGAGAATTGAAAGAAAACATACCGCTCGTGTATCGTACATTATTTTGTGCGAAGATTTCTAATTAGTTGCAATGAAATCTCCATCTTGGTTTCTGTTCAATGACGGCAAATTTGCAAAACAAAAATATCTATCTTCAACATTGTTGCTTTAAAATGTTTTCTGTGTTTACTATACTCCAGCAGGCCGTGATATACGTCTGTCTTTTTTTTCCCCCAGTCTATGATGAGTCTGGAATCTTGTTGATTTTTTCACGGCTTCCTTAATGTTACTTGCATCACGAATGCAGTAACTTTAGTGGAGTTTTAGAGTTTACTTAATTTTTGCAAATATTTAAAAACAATAATTAACAGTGCAATTTAGGTGAAATTGCAGTGGTAAGTTTCCAATTTATAATTATTACTATATTGAACGTCTCAAAAAATAATATGTTAAAAGCCTAAAGCAGTAAAATCAATATGTCACTTAAGCGGTAAGAAGAGGGAAATTGTTATGTGTGTGAGTTTGGGAATACTGAATGTGGAATTTTAGACTTACCGCGGATTGGTTTTGTGCGGAAACCAAGCAAATGCGCACGATCTCGCACAAAAGTAATTTCTCACATCAGTCAAGCAGCTGATGTTCACTTTTTATTCGTTCACATACTATTGCGTCACTTGTGGAATCCAAAAATGTTTGGTTTACGATCCGTTAAATTCCGCTTTTGCAACCTGACAATTCACTAACTTTAAACGTCCATTAACTAATGGAGGAAAACACTATTTATAGGTCTGTTTTCTTACTAACCCAGCATGAATATATTAACTTGTCTTGGTCACAGAGCTTACGTAATTATCTGTAGTAAGTCATTCAAGAAATTAATTTCATAAATGTAGGCTACTGGCGACTGCTTTTGTGGTCTCTCCATGTGAATAAGGCAACACGAACAGTATTGTAATGTTGACAAGCACATCGGATCTATTGTATGCATATCGAGCACTGTGTGGCCAAGGCCAAACAAAATTACTCCTGAACTGCGCACGGCATTGACGAAATTTGTGGTTCTTACAGACGTACTCCGATAAAAAATGAGAGGTAGGAAAAATTACGCTGCATTTCGACACATGCGCCTTATTCTTGCAGTGCGAAAAGTGAAAAGTGGACAGTGCCTATTCTCAACATAAAGATGAGATGTGGTAAATAAGACATTATTATTATTATTATTATTATTATTATTATTATTATTATTATTATTATAGTACGTAGCATTGTGACTTTATCCTCTTTGATGTTAATTGGCAACACTGAAGAGACGGCCAAATTAAATATTAAGAACTACACTTACGTGATCCTCACTATAAAAGTGGACATAAATGTGTGTGGACATATGTCATATGGCCATGGTATTAATCGACGTATCGTCCTGGAATCTTATAATAATAATTATTATTACAATGCTCAACGAATTATTAACGTATACATACGATAGCATTGGTAAATGAGTACTACTATTAAGTAGGATGACCAGACGTCCTCTTTTGTCCGGACATATCCTCCTTTTCAGGACTTTGTCCGGGTCCGGGCGGATTTAAAAAAAATCAAGAAATGTCCTCCTTTTCGTAACTTGTATGCCTGATATTTTAAAATTATCTGATTTCAAGCCTTTCTCAAGTAATTTGCCTGTAGGTGGCTGCAGCATCGACGGAATATACTCTTTGCCAGCGATCATAACTCTCTTTGCTCCTTCTCGTTATGGTCGTTGCTCAGAGGTAGCTAGTAAATCGAGAGATCGAGGTGCGAATGTAAATCTAAATAGATATGTTTTGTTCTCTTCAGTAATTATAGTTTCCTTGACTTCCATTATGTAGCTAACTGTAAAATCATTGTTTTTCATAATTATTTTGTAATAAAATAGATACTGCATTAACATACTTATAAGTAGGCTTCGTAATTCTGCTACCTATAAGCTGGAATGAAGTTGCTTGATTCGAAGTATATGTGATGTCACAGCGCAGGTATAGGTACGTTCGTATATAAAATAGTTCTGGACGCTCTCCTTTCGCTATAATAAGTCGAAGCCGGGACGCAGTCATAGTGAGTAATCTTATCGATCACTGCTCTTACTAGTCGTATTATTTAAATAACTACATCTTTGTGACTGATTGAAGGGTCATTGAAGAGGTAAAACTCTCAAGCGTGTAATATTGCAGGGCATAGTTGAGGATATTTGAACTAATATTTTCACTATCAATATAGACAATATTACATATACATTGTGTAAAATAAACCTAAAAGTGACAAAAAATAACAGTGCACTGAAAGATACTGCAATTATATTAAAAGGCCCGAAAGTGTGAACATAATCCAAAAGAACCAGTAGGCCCTACCATCAAAATCTGAAATTATTAGGATATTAACTCGACGTTTGGAGTGGATTTCTGTAGCCAACATCCCAATTAATAAATTACATAGTCTACATTTCAGGAGATTTCTAGAAAAATACATGGTGAATTAGTGGGTTTTCAGTGATGAGCGACATATGCAATATCCTAATTAAACATGAAAATATATCAGATAATAGGAATATCTTGTACTACATCATGCACCAATAACGTCATGTGATAATGAAAGAATTTCTTACAATATAAAATCATTTCAAGTAACATCCGCATATGTTCAAGTTCCGTAACATACGAATGCACGTTATTATTCACTGCAAAGATCACGACGGAAATGAACATCACGGCTCAAGCATGTGTTTACTAGCAGGCCTATAGCTTCAGAATGTCGGGAGTTGACTGTACTCCACGAACAGCGAAGACCTGTTTGTTTATATCCTTATCCGTTGCATTACCTGTGTTCGGCGTACTATATACCCAAAGTGTCTTTAACTTCAGTCTTTAGGTAGCTGGAATACGAAGCCTACTTATAAGTATGATATAAGCCTAAATCTGTACTGTAAATATTTTGTAATAAAATAGATACTGACTTAATTTAAAGTATAATATAGACCTAAGCTTAAATATAAGTACATATTTTCTGTCCTCTTTTTTCAAACAATGTGCTCCTTTTTGAAGCTTTGTGTCGTCTTTTTTTTTATCGATGTGAATCTGGTCAGCCTACTATTGAGTCAAATTAACTTATTTTACGCATAGTGCTAGTCCCTGCGTAGTATCGCAAGGTTAATTTTTTCTCTGAAGTCAACAAAGAACTATTGTTTCTGAACTGTCGCCGCAATAAAATTAACGTAATACATGTGCGGTGAAAAACTATGTGTCACTTTAGGTGACACCACGGTTTAGTATATACAAGTCACGAAGCTTGAGTTTATGAGAGTACTGGGAACAATAGACTGAGCAGGTACTATTTCGCATTGTCTGTAATGAAGCGATAGTAGCGACCCTAGTGGTTAGCAACTATTCATGGATGCATATTAATACGTATTAAGCTTCGTGACTGTATATACTAGACCAGCGTTTTTCAAACTATGGTCCGCGGACCACCTGTGGTCCTCGAGGTCTGCCCTTGTGGTTTTTCAAAAAAGACAGAAGAAAAAATAAAATTCAAACGAATTGCGGATTACATTATAGCTGAAAATTTCAGAGATTGGAAATTACACATGGCAATCACTTTCACTTTTTCTTCCAGTACTACAAATATAGCAAGACATTTTATGAAATTTGTTACCATACCCATCTATCGACTTCCCACTATACTCTCAGCAACAAAAGAAGGATTTAAAGGACTATGAACGTGGTGTTTCTCGCCATCTTTTCCCTGCACTTCTGGTGTTGCACTTGTACCCAGCCAGGGACCACCCGAATTCATTGCAGAAGACCAAAGTACCGAACCTTTTCATGTATTTATGACTTTATATCTTTCTTATGTGGTACACGCTAGTAGTTGCCTATGTCTCTGTTAAATAGTGTCCATTGTATACTTCGATCCGGATCTTTGAAAAGAAAGGAACGTGATGATACGCTTCATTTAGGCACTGCTAATAGTTCAGAATAGTTCAGAAGCGCCATTAAAGAAATATCTAGTCATTCAAATTTAGGCCTAGAATAACTGGGTAAGAATCGACAGGCTCAGTCTCTCATTATGTGAGTACCAACATTTATTTTTTTTAAGTTAATAAGTTAAAGATTATCCAAACTCTAATAGGCTTGAATTATTTAAAAAAAAACGAAAATGAATTTTCTTCTATTAACATTAACTTAATTAGCTACTACTAATATAAAATTAATTGAATTAAATTAATTTTAATTAATTAATTCTAATTTAAAATATAAGTATACTGGTATTAAAATATGCTACAAAATTATAAATTTACTTTCGGAGGGAACAAGAGTAAGGTGGTCCGCGGAACTGTTCTGACTTAAAAAAAGTGGTCCCCACTTCAAAAAAGTTTGAGCTGTACTAGACTGTGGTGATACTACAGGAACATCATTTTATTTTTACTAACATTTTTAATATTAACCTGGCTATACCTTTAGAGGACCGGAAACACCGTTCGCTACCCCCTTCCACGACTGGAGTTCGATGATACTGGCGTAATATACAAACAAATCATTTTACTAGGTATAGGAGGGAAGAAAAGTAGTTCATCTATTTACGTAAACTAGGAAATATGGCGATTTTGAGTTCGATAATTTTCATTAGGTTTTTGTTTAATCAAAATGCAATACTGTATTAACAATAAGTGTTTTTACTCACGAACTGAGTTATCCATGCGAACGTATTCATTATGCAGTATATATATTAGGCTATACTGTCTACAGCACATTAGCGTACAATATAGAGAATGAAGTTAAATTGAAAAACAATCATAATATGAATATTTAAACATATTTCAAAATGGTGGCCGTTCATTTCGATACAGGCTTCAGTTCTTTTGTGCATATTATCGCACTTTAGACTATTGCATCTAATTCCAATTGCCAGTTTCGTCCTTCGTACTAGTAACTCATGTTGAAATAATTCTGTACCTACTCTATAAAAGAGTACCTTACGTACTGTAAATTCAATCTTCACTTCTGCCCGATCCAAAAAGATAAAAATTACGCAGACATAAAAATTACTACCTACTGTCCGTCCAAGTTATTATGTCACAGAGTCGTAGAAGGGAGGAAATCACGTGACAGTTAATTACTTAACGAGGCCCTTTTATTTAAGTTATTTTAAACAGTTGTATAATATTACGTAAACGTCCAATTCCTAACAGAAATTAATGTTTTCAGAAAGAGCTAAGACAGCCCAGCTTTTACAGTGGGCGTGCAGAAGCGGGTGGGGGAAATCGGGATGCGACGTAGGCAAATGGACGGTACCTGTGCGAAAATATGATTAAATATTGAAAGCTCTTTGGTCACTGGAAAACGCGAACATATTTCTGGAACGTACTATACTCACTAACTCAGTGCTGTTTACTACATGCGGCCTTGATTCTGTCTGGAGGGCAGTTGGAACTTCATTAGTAGAAGGGGTGGGAGTGAAGTACATTCAAAAACTCAGGTACAATAAAAATTGAAGTAAAAATAAAATGATGTCCCTGTATATATTTATTACACAACTATAGCCTAATGGAAGTTTGGCGTCGTGCTCATCCCACGTGACCTAAGTTCCACTTTCTCTGTCTGGTTTAAGACCGAAAAATCCAAATAATGGTTTAGCAAGAACCCCGTCAGAGATGAAAACCCTGCATGGATAGACTATTACTTCCTTGTAAATAAAATCGTCAGCGAGATCGGGAGCACCTGATCGTTGCAGTTACCAAGTTCCTATCGCTGCAACAATAGCACGTGAAAGGAGTAGTGCATTTGTCAGGCATGGCTGGGCTTGCATGCAAGATTTATCAGGAAATACATGGATTTGTCACGGTCTGGTGCCGCGCCGCACGCCTCTGTCCAATTTCAAGGTGATCACTTTCACCAGTCACGAATCTTCGTCTGTATTTACTACCGCTCGCTGCAGTCCACTTTCTTCCAAGGAGAAATAAATACACTTTCCAGCTATTAGGTTCGTCCTCAATACAGTGATCAAAATTTGTGCAATTGCGGAAATATGTTATTAGTGATAGCCAGGGCAAGGTTGTAAATTTTTTTCAAAATTTTCGTGGGAAATAAGTAAAAATGTAATATCTACTTACAGTTTAAAATGTGTCAGTAATTTCGTGCGAATTTCGTCATAATTTTACTTTCGCCATTTAATGTCGTATACACATACACAATCCAAATTAGTAATAATTAGGGCTAGGATTTTGATGACCTATAAATCATGAAAAAAGTCCTAAAAACAATGCATTTATGACCTAAAAATCTTTCAAAAATGCCCTTAAATCCCCTAAAATTGATCTTACATAATTGGCTTAGTAGGAAAAGAGGTATTGTACTACTTAATATTTAGACTATTAATTAAACTAAATTTTACATAATTTTTTTAAGTAGTAGACCTACACTTTAATTATTTTACCTGATGTAGTTTCCATATATGATCGTTCACCTCTGCTTTGGCATGTGGACATGAGGTCAGCAGTCAGCTGGTCGGTCTTAGCCCTTCATGGGCTGTAGCGCTATGCATTTACTTTACTTTTAGTTTTCATGTAGTCTATCACAAGGCCACTCTTATTCGGAATTAGCAGGTATAGAGGAGTCTATATTGAAGGGGTGGTTGGACTGACCCATTACGTAGAGGTGTACTACGTTAAAATTGCAATATTTGTGTAGAAAAACGATTAAAATATTATACAAAATAATGGGTATTAATGGACAAAATATGTAAAGAAAATATGAAAGGAAATAAACATTATCTTACATTAATAATGGGGATTTATGGCCAAAATTAAATGAAAATGTCTAAAAAAATGACCGAATAAAACAAAAGATGATATTATGAGTTGATACAGGCAAAAAATGCAAAAAAATGCCCTAATAAATATGTTTTAAAACACTCAGTTTGTCACATAACATATAGATACTAAAGCAGCAATGTTTCTGGCTTATTAGAAAAAAGATGCAATTTCATTAAAATCCTAGCCCTAGTAATAATCTTATACAGGAAATTGTATTTACAACATTCATAGCGAATGAAACTGTTCATAATAATAATAATAATAATAATAATAATAATAATAATAATAATAATAACTTATTCAAATACTTGGACTGTACTATAAGCAGTAATATGAGCTGCTGCCAGAAAGTCAAAAGGAAGATATCAATGGCCAAGGAAGCTTTTAATAGAAAAAGTAGCATCTTCTGCGGACCTCTGGAAAAAAGAACTAAGAAAGAGACTAGTGAAGTGCTTTGTATGGAATGTGGCATTGTACGGGGCAGAAACATGGACATTACGACGAAGTGAAGAGAAGCGAATAGAAGCATTTGAAATGTGGTTATGGAGAAGACTGCAACGCGTAAAGTGAATAGACAGAATAAGAAATGAAGCTGTGTTGGAAAGAGTGAGTGAAGAAAGAATGATACTGTAACTGATCAGGAAGAGGGAAAAGGAATTGGTTGGTCACTGGCTGAGAAGAAACTGCCTACTGAAGGATGCACTGGAAGGAATGGTGAACGGGAGAAGAGTTTGAGGCAGAAGAATATATCAGATGATAGCCGACATTAAGATATATAGATCATATGAGGAAACAAAGAGGAAGACAGAAAATAGGAAAAATTGGAGAATGTGCTTTTGCAGTGAAAGACCTGCCCATGGACAGAAAACTATGATTGAAATGAATAATTATCACAATAAAATTACAATAGCACCTAAGTCGTCTACAATCGATTTCAAAGTAGAGACTTCCGATAATTACTTCGATGTTATCGTGATACGAAATTACGCTACGTAAGAAATGATGTCAGGAGAACAATGCGGAAATTCGTTAAGTGCTGAGCGATTCTAAGCGATTCCGCAAAGTTGTGTGGATGTGGTTGCCTCTAGCGCCGCAGCTTGAATCCGACGAACATTTGTGAAACTGTTTATGTTACAGAAGTTTCGACCAAAAATTATGAAACACTCTGAATGTTAACAACATGTTTACGTAAAGTGAAGGAGAATATCTGAGGTTACCTGAAGGTGAAGGTATGTTGTACGATAATAGGTATTAAAACTGCGCATTTTGTAAGAATTAGCAAATTTTAAATTACAACTTAAGCGTTCATTATTTAAAGAGAGGTGTAGATTCTAAATCATTACCTATATACATAAAAATGGTAGTAGTTCAAAGAGCGTAAATGTATTTGGAATATATGCTAAATATACTTACTTACTTATGGCTGTTAAGGAACCCGGAGGTTCATTGTCACCCTCACATAAGCCCGCATAGGTGCCTATCCTGAGCAAGATTAATCCATTCTCTATCATCATATCCCACCTCCCTCAAATCCACTTTAATATTATCCTCTCATGCACGTCTCGGCCTCCCTAAAGGTCTTATTCCCTCCGGCCTCCCAACTAACACTCTAAATGCATTTCTGGATTCGCCCATACGTGCTACATGCCCTGCCCATCTCAAACGTCTGGATTTAATGTTCCTAATTATGTCAGGTGAAGAATACAATGCGTGCAGTTTTGCGTTGTGTAACTTTCTCCATTCTCCTGTAACTTCATCCCTCTTAGCCCCAAATATTTTCCTAAGAACTTTATTCTCAAACACCCTTAAGTCTGTTCCTCTCTCAAAGTGAGAATCCAAGTTTCACAACCATAAAAAACAAACGGTAATATTAACTGTTTTATAAATTCCAACTTTCAGATTTTTTGACAGCAGACTAGATGACTATCAAGCTTTGCAACCGAATAATAACAGGCATTTCCCATATTTTTGTCCTCCGTTTAATTTCCTCCCGAGTGTCATTTATATTTGTTACTGTTGCACCAAGATATTTGAACTTTTCTATCTCTTCCAAGTATAAATTTCCAATTTTTATATTTCCATTTCGTACAATATTCTCGTCACGAGACATAATCATATACTTTGTCTTTTCGGGATTTACTTCCAAACCTATCTCTTTACTTGCTTCAAGTAAGTATACATGGAAAATATCAAAATTACAACTGAACAACACATTTTGGTACTGCTTAATTCAATGTCGAAAGAAAATGTAATCACTTATGAACATTATTGAACTAGTAGTGTCATGTAACTGTGTTAATATAAATTCTAATGGTAATTACCTGACTAATTTAGACGTGATTTTTTCGATGAGAGGATGACGAACACCACGTCGAAACTAGTCAGTGAGGTAATTTACCACCAGAATGTATATTAACACAGTAAAGTAGTCATTACTAGCTCAATAACTTTCATCAGTGATTATATATGTAAGCGTTAAAAGGGAGTATTCAAGGATGAAGAAATGTTTAACTTGTTCTTTGTTGGAAACTATATTTTATAGGCTACTGAAAGAAAGCTAACAATTTTTCTGGTCTTAACTACATTTCCTTACAAGTTCCATTGCCTTAATCTGAACATTTCTCGATGAAAAACTGAAACTATACTTGAAAAAGTAGCACTAGTACTAGTTTTTATTTTGTCTATAGATTGAAGGCCACAAGCCTTCTCTTCCACTCAATCAGGTTATAATAATATACCGTACATGGAATACATAAACAATATTCCCTCTGTTACAAATTATGGTACAGAAAGATGTAATTAATTCAGTTCCAAAATATGGTATACATTTGTTAAAGTTCTCAGTAATACAATGTAACTTTAATACATCTTCTAGATACTTATTTGTTTGATAAATTAACATAAGAATAACATAAAAATTAAGTACATTTCATTCTGTGTGATGTCAAATTAATAAAAGAAAAAAAAAACAAACATTGTTTTGAAAGAAGAAAATTAACATAAAAACTGCAATAAATTATAACCCTTTTTTGTACGAATGTTGAGCCTCAGATGTTCTATTCAAAATTGACTGAGTGGGTTTACATTTTCTGCAACACGAACACCACAGCAGGTGCCCATTTGATTTATGTTCATAATGAACTATTTAAATATTATAGTTTGATGCACTACAGAAGATTAGAAACATTCACAACTGCACTGTCTGATAGTCCCTTCAGTACTGAACAGAATACAACACCGCGAAAAATTTGGTGCGCGCATGCGTAGTAATCAAACTTATTTTGTTTCTTACTATACCATATTTTGGAACGGAGGGAGTACATAACAACACGAAAGAAGATACCTTAGAAATTACATCAAATAAAGTAGAAAATTACACATAATCAAGATCAGTTGCATAATGTAAGGGAAATTTATACAATTTATAAGATATAAACTGCTCGAAATAAACTCTGCATATATTATACCAATAACAAACACATGGAATACGTAATGAGCATAGAACAAAAATGAGAAGATAACAAAATCACTTGAGATAGAATATACAGTTATATACTAATACAAGAATATAAGCGGGTTACAAGACATAAAAAGTTGAGTAGCGAAAACGTACTAGCCTATATAACATACATATTGTATAGAAAATATAGTGATAACTTATAATTCTTATTTGAAACCTGAAAATAGTCTCGAAACACATTCCCCGAGGGAATTTTCGCAACAAAAATGGTGATATTTGAAATCAGAAAAGACCAAAGACCTAATCTTTCCCGGAAAGCAAAATAAGAAGAGACAGTTCTCGGAATGCTTTTGAACTACGCGCTTTCAAACAGTTTTCTTGGGTTTTCTTTGCTATTTTCATTGGAGTTTTACTCTATTACAGTCATACAATAACTGTGTCGTCTTTGCAGATCAAAATTCATGTTACCAACATAATAAAAAGAAAAAGATGGATCGTGCATCCACGAGAGATAGGTAATGGTAGACTGCTAGCATTCAACTTTGACAAAGGGATTTTCTGACGTCACAACTCACTCAAAGTAAGATCATTTTGAAAATAATACATTATGGAAACTTATATTCAAGTTTCTCAGCAAAAGTAATTGTATTTGCAAGTAAAGTTCTTAGAAAATACAGTGGAAAGTGACATTATGGACAGATAGAAATATTGACGTAAGATATTTACTTAAAGAACGTATAATAATTTTGTAACTAAGTAGAAATTCGTAGTTTCACTTAAAAGCAAATGTAAAATTTGCTATATCGCACTCATATCGCACATGCATGCACATAATGGACGCTTTTATCACTATCATTCTTCTTCGAGTAAAGGACATATGATTACTGACTGTTTACTGTTTTCAGTTTTGAAACCATATTATAGGCCTACCTCTTTGTTTTCGGTCTTTAGGAATTACTTTGACATCCAGCTTATTGCTTTTTGGTATCTAATGTTCTGTGGATTACTCCTGTTTACAAAGTATTACTGAAAATTTTGAGTTTATTTTACGAAGAGAGAACATGTTCATAACATGTACTGCAAACTCACAAATGGAACAGCGAAGACGTTTATAACATAGAGGCTGCTGCAAAATCACAAATGTAATCATCAGAAAATATTTATAACAAGTAGGTACTGTAAAACAGTAAAAGCATTAATGAGAACACGTTTATAGCACGTATCAAAAAATCATAAATGCAATCATCAGAACATATTTATAGCATGTAGAGGTAAATATGCCTAATATGGGTGGTGCTTAATATGGGGTACAGTACATGAGTACCTCAGCTGTTTGGCGCTCATAACGTCTAGAAACTTAAATCACAAGGGCACAGGCAACAACATTTTCTGTGAGTGGGTCACCATATTCCTGTGTGAGAAACCACCTCAGTGAGCCGAAGAAAGAAGTCAGCAGGCACCTCGAAAAATTTTCTTGGTACTAAAGTCTTTGTATATAAATACAAGAAAGAAATTTTTGTTTTTAACTAATTTATGCTCAAGTGGTAGTTTAAAAATCACGCTGTCTCACTCTACTCTGTTTTTGACCTAACTCCGTTCTAAAGAGTAGCTGGAAACCTTATTAATTCAACATGACCAGTTCCCTATCATGGAGTAGGGTGGAGGGCCTACTATAGAGTAGCAAATAATAGGGAATATATATATATATCAGAAACTTGCAGAAAAGTATATTCTATTATCCATATGCTAAAAAGCATAAATCTTCATCTTCCCTCTTGCTTAAAAAAGTCCCTTGTGCAGACGCTTGTATTTCCCTATTTTGATCTTGCTGACATTTTACTGACTGACCACTCCAGCGACAACAAAACGAAACTTCAACGTGCTCATAATTTCTGTGTACGTTTTGTAAGTAATGTTCGTTAATATGATCATATTACTCCATCCCTGGAAACAATAGATTGGCTTAAACTAGATAAGAAAATAAATTTACATTCACTTCTCCTTCTCTTCGAAATCTTGAACTCTTCTATTACTTCGTACCTGTCGTCTCGCTTCACTTACCTTTCTTCCCACCACAATCTGAACACACGCTCTCGTCATGAAACAATACTAACAATACCATCCCATCGCACCTCCTCATACTCATCCTCTTTCACAATAGCCCTGCCAAGACTCTGGAATTCGTTACCTGCTAGCATCAGGGACTGTCGAAATAAAATTTAATTCAAACGCACACTTGCTAGGCACTTGGTCAGTAATTGAGACTCGTTCAGACATGGTTTCTTGTAAATAGTTCTCTTAATCTATCACAAAATATCTCAATATATGGTAATTTCATCACTATAGAATTTTGTTATTCTAGGTTTAATTTGTAATTCAGTAAATACAAAAATATTCTTTGTTCTTAACTTCTATGATAAATTGTCTAGCTTTCATTAATCAGATAATCTTGTCGTACTTTAATTTTTATTGTAATTGTAATTGTAAATTTAATATTAATTGTAATTTTATTCTTCATATTATAGATGTAATCCCCTGGTAGAGGGGCAGAGAAGGCCTGACAGCCTTATCTCTACCAGGTTAAATAAATAAATACTAATAATAATACTAATATAGGCCTTTTAAGTGCAAATGGAGCTTCCTTATCTGCAGGTTTTCAGTTTGAATCTTCATACTCACCCAAAGATGATATTTAAAAAATAAAATAACTAGAAACAAATTGTGAGCTACTGAAATGTTGAGAATAAATTGAGAATAAACCATTGTAATCGGTCGGGAATTCAACAGGTGATTTTTATTCTGGGCACATTCATTAAAGACATTGTTTAATGTAATAATTGAAATTATTGTAGTTATATGCATATATGCTTTAGAAATCCCATCCCATATTAGGAACTATCCCATATTAGGAAACCAATTTTGATATTTTTAAAATCAATTTTTTGGCTTAAAGTAGTATATTCCGACGCCCCAGTTCAAAAGGTAAACTACTCAAAATTAAAAGTTTTGAGCAACCTGAATTTTAAAGCTTCATGTTGCTGTAAAAAGTCAAATTAACACACTCAAATTTGAAACTTATTTTTCACAGAAACATAAAGCTTTAAAATACAGGTTCTCCAGACTTCAAATGGAGTTGCTTCCCTTTTGGACTGGATCGTCGATTAATAAATAAATTTATATTATCTGGTCCACACTTGTGGAGTAACGGCTAGCGCGTCTGGCCGCGAAACCAGGTGGCCCGGGTTCGATTTCGATTCCCGGCCGGGGTAAGTTATCTGGTTGAGGTTTTTTCCAGAGTTTTTCCTCAACCCAAGAAGAGCAAATGCTGGGTAACTTTCGGTGCTGGACCCCGGACTCATTTCACCGGCATTATCACCTTCATCTCATTCAGACGCTAAATAACCTGAGATGTTGATAAAGCGTCGTAAAATAACCTACTAAAAATACATTATCTGTGGATACAAATATTTGATGTACTTTACGGTAATATATCATTCGTAATACATACATCAGCTTTTCATAAAAGTTAGTCACAGTGAAACAGCTTGTATGAAATAAATTAATAAGCGAGATAACATAACATAAACAAGCAGAAACGTATTTCATAATTACGATTTGCCATCGGCGCCACAAACGACTTTCAAAATCGCTCAAACTAGCAATTGCGGAATTGCATTAGGAAGATTGCAACACTGACCTTGGTATGTTTTTGTTATGCAATCAAGTGCGGGATTACCAAACGCAATCCTGTGGAGACAGCTTGGTGAAGACTGACCTGGGACAACATGACAGAGTGACCTGCTGAAGGTCAGTGATAAGCAGACCTCATCGCTTCACGTGCCAGAAATTGATGAACCTTACACGTGCCGTGAGGAGGGCTTCCTAAGGATTAGGCAGCACTTGAAGAGGTCTCATTCTATTAGTCCCGTCCCAGAAACTCTTTATTACAGCTGGGAAATTGTCTGGCAACATACACACGCCTTCATCAGCGTAGCCATGAGCTACATTTTCCAATTTCGTACGCCTCTTTGGATACAATCCTGCCATTTCCTGCGCCCGGCCTCAGGCGTTTTGCAATACCTCTCACAACAGTCATGAATGTCTACTTCATGCCTGATCAAGATAGCGAGCGATGTTTACGCTCTCTAGCATACTCCTTTGGCAACGACAGGCATGATCGTTAAAGTGGGTTCTTCCCTACTTCGTGGCTCGAAAACAACAGTCTTTGTTGTTCTATAACAAACCAGCAATATTGTCGTGTTCATCTTAGTATGCGAGTTCAGAGAGTCAGCCGTTCGGCACAGACTTTCACGCTGCATTTAAAAGCATAACAATCTGTTTTGTTTATGAATTGCATTTCAATTCTAGTTAGATAGTACAGTCAGAACCAGGGTTGGGACTTTACGCGTAAAAAAAGTTATTTACATTACAGTAAAATACGCGTAAATAATGCGTAAATAACGTAATAAATGTAAAATACGTAAAAAACCTCCAAGAACATTTTTTCTTTTTTTTCTTTTTGTTCAGTTTGTGATGAAAATTTACCGTTTGAAACGAGACTATTTTGTAAGCTGACAAGGAGAGGACACGCTTTGTATATCACCGAATTAAATCAGATTTTGTGACATGAAAGTACAAGACACACTGATTAAAGTCATACCTGGTATGGGTGGCCAATGACCCCTTGTTTTGGAAATATTGGCTATTGTTTATGACATACTTCCGTTAGGTGCCTAACAGGGAAGCATAAGACTGTGTAAGGGCGTAGCTCATGTGGTTTGATGCTGAGTTGTCATCCAGGCAACTCGAGTTCGAATCGTAATGACTTCTCATTTTTTAAAGCTTGATATTATTATTATTATTATTATTATTATTATTATTATTATTATTATTATTATTATTATTTTAATTCACTTTCAATTGTCAGTTCCTATATTCAAAGCCATGCTGAAATATGCGTGGTATGCATCAAAAGTGATAAACGAACGAGAAGTGTTTGTGAATGTGAAGGATGTCTGTTTCGCAGCAGAACTGCGGAAAAATGTGTGTGACTGTGGACAACCTTCTTTCATTTGCTGTGCATGGTGCAGGAAATATGTATGTTTCGTGTGTTTTTATGACATCATAATGAATCGGGTACAAAATGAAATGGAATAGGTGCTACAGAAATAGAACAGACGCCAGTGACACATCTTACCTTCCTACGTGAGCAGTATTTCATTGTTTATCCTTTACAATACAATGTTAGTTAATTAGTAACTTGTTTAAAACACGATGAAGCATTCAATACATTGAGAAATATGATATAGGTATGTAAATAGATAACTGTGATCACAATATTAATCATTATTAAAAGAAAAAAATATAAAACCAGTTAAGATTCGAACTCACGTTGCCTGGCTAATAACTCAGCATCCAACCATATGGGCTACGCTGGTACGCAGGCTAATGCTTCCCTATTGAGCACCTAACGGAAGTATGTCACAAACAATAGCCAATATTTCCAAAACGAGGGGTCTTTGGCCACCCATATCAGGTATGACTTTAAACAGTACGTCTTTTACTTTCATCTCACACAATCTTACTTCATTCGGTGATATACAGAGCGTGTCCTCTCCTTGTCAGTCTTGTTCTTTCTTTTCTTGTTAAAAAAAAATGAATTTTGGTAGTATTGTGAAGGAGAGCTTACAAAATTGTCTCGTTTATAAAATTACAGCGAATAAGGTGCCGACGGTATTACATAATAATAATAATAATAATAATAATAATAATAATAATAATAATAATAATAATAATAATAATAATAATAATAATGTTTTATTTTAGCTGGCAGAGTTAAGGCCGTAAGGCCTTCTCTTTCACTCAACCAGCCTTAATCAATACAATACATATTTAAATTACAAATATTTACACTACACTTAATAGGTTCTCCAGCAAAATCCTTCAATTTTAACGACTAGTAGACTACATATGTATTTATTTAAATTTAGATAAATCTATAAGGTAAAGTAGTAACTTAATTTATGAGCTAATTTAATTCAATCAATTATAATTAATTTAATATTTGAGATAGCTAGCAAAATGATGAAAATTAATTTAATATAAGCTTACTAGAACTATGTTAAAGGGAGAAAAAAATATATATATATAAATCTAAAATATATTTTTATAATGAAAATATTAATGTAATTGCTATTAGAGGTTTTGTAAATCTATTTAGAGAAATTAATGATAATAATAAGAATGGACAGATGTTAGTTTCATTATGAGTAACAAATATTAATCAGCAATTAATCTGTTAAGTAAGAATTTATGTAATTTTGACCTAAATGAAGTTATTGTCCAACAACCCCTTACATCACTCGGAAGCGAGTTCCAATTTCTAGCAACTGAAACTGTATAAGATGAAGAATATAAAGATGTCTTGTGGTAGGGTATAATGAGTAAATTGTTATGATGAGATCTTGTACTTAGCTGATGATATGCGGATAAATTTTGAAAACGAGAAGCCAAATAGATTGGGGTAGTTGTGCGCAGAATTTGAAATAAGAGAACAAGAGAATGCAGGGCTCGTCGATCACTTAGCCTTAGCCAAGACAGAGTTTGGAAAGACGGGGAAACATGATCATACTTACGAATATTACAAATATAACGGACGCACGCATTATGCACACGTTGTAGCCTGCTGCTCAAATTTGCATTGAGGTTACTTAATATAACATCGCAGTAGTCAAAGTGTGGCATCACGAGTGTTTGCACAAGGATTAATTTTAATTTATCGGGACGAAAGTGCTTCAGTCGCTTTAATGAGTGAATAATAGAAAATATTTTTTTGGAAGTGTGATTCACTTCTTCATTCCATTCCAGGTGACAATCCATATAAATACCAAGGTTCTTCACAGTCGAACTGTATGGAATAATAGTATTGTTTACAATTATCGGTGGCAAATTTTGTTTGTCACACTTCACTACATACTGACGGGCTACAAACGCTAGTTACGGTTTTAATACATACAAAATTGAATGCATACCGGTAACAGTAAAATTTTCATTGTAAAAGCATTACAAATGAAAATAATGACCCTAAAAATTGGTTTAGAAATTTAAGTCAGGCTATTAAAACAAAATGGTGTAGGTATATGTAACCATGAAAAGACAGCAAGTAACACTGCAAATAAGAATCCATATTTTCAAATTTTATACTAATTGTGTCAACAGATGAAATAAAAAAAATTGTTAAAGAAAGAATAGATGTACGATAGCAGTGATGACGAATTACTGCCGTGTACTCCGTCTGATATGGCGGGTGTCGCGAAAAGTGCGACCCCTAAGTTTGTTGTCATGTAAACAAAAATCAATTAAAAAATACGTATGCCGATTTTGTAGAATGCTGCAAGAAGAATGTTCACTGCAAGTACACGGAATTTGTAATGTTGGCCTATTTTTCTGAAGTGTCGAAATCAAGGAAAGCATCTTCTTCGTGATCATAATATTATTCGATGCTAAAATCTACTATTTCAATCAAAGACAATATCGAAAACAATAAATATTCGATATGGTGAATAATGGGCAGAACGGAGAAAAAGTATCTCCTGCACCGGGACTCGAACCCGGATTTTCAGCTCTACGTGCTGACGCTTTATCCACTAAGCCACACCGGATTCCAGTTCCGATGCCGGACTGAATCCTTCTCAGTTTAAGTTCTACCTCTCTGTTCCCCTTTGGTGGCCTACCCTCAAGTATTATGTCACAGAATATGTGACAGTGCCACAATGTCCAACACTGTGTATATACATGCAGAATCCCGGTGCCGAAGAGAATTTTTCTCCGTTCTAGCCATTCTTCACCATATGGTAATGCAGAATTCCTGCACGGAAACTCATATGTACTTCGGTACATCATAATAATAAATGTTCAAGTTTAATCGAGTTTTAAAAGAAATAAAGGATACTTATAAACCCAAGAAGTCTAAAATTTTCAATGAAGATAGATTAACAAATTTTTGTTGTTAATTACAAAAACAGTACGTGTTCAAGGCAACCCGTATGTAAAAACACATTTGGCAAGTTACCGTTCAAAATGGCTAATTATTTGAAGTTGGGTAATCCATAATTACTGGAAGTTGCAAGGGCGGACATTTTGAATAGGTATAAAAATCGTCACTGAGGATGAAAGTGTGTTGAAAATTCAGTAGAAAACAAAACCAAAATTTCATGTTGAAGTTTGCCGATAAGCTATTAATGTTTGACTATAATTATATGTGTACAATAGCCTTTGCTTCTCATAAAATAAATAAATTTTCATTAACGTTTTCGATACATGGACCTGACAACCTCCATATTGTATCAGTAATATATCTATGATTTACATCAATTTCATCAACTACAATTCGATGAAACGTCTTAACAACACGCATTTCAACAAAATATAAACATGTTAGTGACAAAACGACACTGCGCTTTAGTTCAACGTTAAACATCAAGATCAACAGAAACTGCCTTATTCAACGAACTTTAAATCGGCAAATACAGCCAACATGTATGTTCAACGTGATTATAATTTTTCAAAGTGATTTTACAAAGTGTTCACATTTCAATGACTACGCTAATAGTGGTTACAATTCTTCAACAGTTTTAATTTTTATATATTTTAGATCATATCACATGACTTGCAGTGATTTAAATCGGAAAATACAGCCAACACATGTTCAAAGTGATTTAAACTTTTAAAGTGTTTATACAAAGTGTTCACATTTCAATAACTACGCTAATAGTGGTTACAATTCTTAAACAGTTTTATTTTATATTTTAGATCATATCATATGACTCGCAGTGATTTAACCTAACATAGCATGTATATCATAGATCAACCTAAGTTAAGTCCAAGCAATCACACTAATATGACCCGAAAATTACCACATTTAGTTCCATCTAATAGGCAAGGTTTTCATCATATTAATCTAACATTTCACATCTGAAGATGATACACATGTATCGAAAACGTCAATGAAAATTTATTTATTTTATGATAAGCGAAGGCGGTTTTATACACATATAATTATAGTCAAAACCAAAAATGCTGGACAAGTTCTTCGTGGAAAAATGTGAACGTCATCTGAATGTGTTCCGTTAGCCTTAACTTCTTTAACAAGTCGTGAAACGGAATGTGAAGAACAGAAAGAAAACAATATTAAACGAGACGTTTAGTAAATTTTAATAATTGTGTTGTTCACGTTAAAATAAATTGATTATATTATTATTGCTAATGTAGGGCCTATAATTTGACTTATTTAATTTCTTAGGTCACAAATACACTGGCGACATGGAGGCAGATATAAAAAAGTTATTTTTTCCTCCACCATGTTAATAATGTCAAAACAAGTTCTTATACAAAGTTTGGCCACTCGAGTGCAATTACGAGGGCAGTGCAGAAAGTAAGTTTGCCTGGGGCCGTTTACAGAAAAAGCAGTTGTTGAGCTATTTCTCAACATATTCCCCACCGGAATTGAGATATTTGTCATACCGTGGGATCAACTTTTGTATCCCTATTTGTAAAAGTCTGCCGCCTGGGATCGGAACCAGTGTGTGACAGCCGTCTGCACCACTCTGTTGTTTCCGCGGTATGACAGGGTTGTCAGAGTGCATCAAGTTTTAAAATTCCTTTGCAGAACGAAAGGTTACATTTGTTGAGATCAAATTCCTGCACATTTAAAGGACAAAACTAAAATTCTTTCAATTATTTATCAACAGTAATCTCACCAGAGCTTTTGATTTATCTAGAGAAAATCAAAACTCGAGTGGGATTTAATTGACTATTAGACGATTAGAAGAAAGTATATAAAGATTAGAAGTAACAAAGTACTCCAATACAATAAAATATTGACTTACGAAAATGCAACTGTCTTCAAATGTATTATTGTACCATCTCAACATCACGCTAGATGACAATAGCTGTTTTCTTGTTATCAGTTGTGCCAACTATGGAATCTTCATTGAACTCTGTGGACGGTTACTAGTCAAGAAGGCTTTGTTGATTCAGTTTCATTTTTATTAAAACATTTGCATTCCACTTCAATCATCCGGATACCAGTATTCAACGTCACTTGACAGATGATTTTCAATAAATCTTAGTATTAAACAATCTGTGATACGTGACTATCCATAATATTATATAGCAGAAGCTATAACAAACATAACCTAAATAATATAATCAAGTGTTAGAAAAGTTTTAATTAGGGATGATGAAATAAACAAGAAACGTTTTAGTTAACGATGATGAAATAAAAAATAAACACGAATAATTTTAAAAGGAACAATTATTGAAAGCACATTTTTCAAATTTGAATGTTTTAGTGGTTGGTGGTTCAGTTGATGTTATATTGGACGTGTGCATAAAAGAACTGGAACTCGTTGATATACATGGTGTATTCCTCAACTTATTCAGGATTTCCGAATGGTGCTCTTCATTTATTTGTAAATAGGATTTCAGGGAAGATGCATAGCTATGACCAGTGATCTTTATTAATTCTTGTTCTTGAATGCCAATGCGAGCCATATTTGAAACTGTTGTGCATCGACTGGAGTGGTTTGTAATTTTCTGTTTTTTGACGTCCAGATCAATGCAGTTTGAAATGTTGGCAAAAAAAGAAACAAATGCTAGGGACGCGATAAAATTAAACAAATGCTAGGCACGCGATAAAATTAAACAAATGCTAGGGACGCGATAAAATTGTGCGATAAGCAGCCATGATTGGTTGAAAGACGTCCTTTCGTACCGGTTTATTGGTCAAAAGTAGTGTGACATAGAGCAATTCCACAAAACTGTCATACTGAGGTGAACTTCTTGAAATTGAAGTAGGACTATTTTTGTTGAAGAAATGTGTCTTTATACTTTAAATTGCCTTATTTCGTAAAATAATGTTTAAAATGCTCTTTCTTTTAGTCTATAACTTGCTGCAGATCTTGTCATATTCCAAACACTTAAAAAACACGTATAGATACTTATGTTTCGTGTTACAATTTGGACATGTAAATTTGTTTTATTTCGAGTCGTCTTTTTTGTATACTATATTTTGGTCTTTCCTTGAAGTAAATATGAAATTAGTTGCAGTATCCTAAGATTCTAAGTAACTTAAAATCATTATAATTATTTGTACTGTAAGTTACGGTCAGTCCGTCACAAGAAACATACAAAAACCCTTCCACACAGCACAATAATTGACAGATTAAAATTTCCTTTGGTATTCTGCGTTATTACTTCATGACCAATAAAAAAGTATTAGAACATTTTCTTCTAAAATGATTTCGTTTTCCGCAGCGGCATTGTGAGTGACTGACATGTCGCGCTCTCAGCTGTAAATTTGTAATAGTCATCGCAATACACTACTCTCTTAAATTGACTGAACATATCGGGAATTAATTCAATAGTTTTCCAAAAATACGCTGTGAAATATTTCATACATTTTTTTTTTTCTCGAAAAGGAAGTAAAAACGAGCAAAATTGTATTATGCTTTATTATTTGATATATCTCAAAGAATAACCCCTTGAAATTAATGATATTACTTACGGTTCACTCTATATATTTAAGCTTACATATTTCATCTTGGACCTTTTATGCTCTTACAACTTTACATTTTTGTAATGAGAAGAAAATAAATTTGAAGCGTGGCATTACCGGTGATTTGTGAAGTTTAATCACTACCTCTCTCTTCTCTTATGAGTGTTCCGTGTCCCCGAGGCACTTTGTTCCGACTTAAGGAGAAGAATGGTCCTTGGTTCAGTATGCAAACCGAGACATAAATGGAAGACCTTGTCATATTTAACGATTTTATGAGAAGCACTTTCATCGGCGAGAGATGTTCCGTGCGGAAGGTACCAGGTGTACGTGCAACTCGCTCATTCATGAGCGGAATCAGGTCGCTAGGTGCTCGCTGCACTGCTTTTGTTTGTTTTGCTGTCTCCAGCTGCGCCGTGTCTACAGTCTATAAATTAATCTAAGTAATTTTAAACTGTAGCACTAAATTAAGCTCACCTTGCAATTCTCAGCTCTCGTTTTATTCCTGTTCTAATGAGTTTTAAAAACAACCTTAGCTTCCGCTGCTTCCGGTCTTAATACTTACTATTAATTTTTAATTAGCCGAAGAACTGCGAATTCTTTCATGGTAAAAATTTTAATTAAACTAGAGATTCCACTTCATGTCAGGCTGTAAATCACATTACAAAACAGTTAAAACGTACATGTACTGTTTGCAAAAGATATTATGTTCGGAATAAAATACTCGTCATAATTATGAGAGAAAACGACTTGGACGACGGTAATGTTCTTGTTGTTGATGTTGATGATGATTTTTTAATTTATTTATTTAACAGCATCTCCCATTACATTTGTTATAGTATTACATGCTTGAATCTTTCTTAAAAACAATATTATTTAGAATGAATACAAAGAGTTATATAATCCAATATTTTTAAACAAGAAGGCACGTAAGTGCATTAGTTATACTTAAACATTATTCATTATGGATTACTGAAATTTATACTTTCATCAAACAATATTACTCAAGATTAATTCAATGTGTTACACAATCATATTCGTAAAACACGAAGACACGTAAGTGCATTAATTATACTACGTCTAACACATGATTCCTTATGGATTATCACAATTTATCCTTTCATCAAAACAATATTACTAAGATTAATACAATATGTTATACAATCAAAATTTTTAAACACGAAGACACGTAAGTGCATTAATTATACTACGTCTAACACATGATTCCTTATGGATTATCACAATTTATCCTTTCATCAAAACAATATTACTAAGATTAATACAATATGTTATACAATCAAAATTTTTAAACACGAAGACACGTAAGTGCATTAATTATACTACGTCTAACACATGATTCCTTATGGATTATCACAATTTATCCTTTCATCAAAACAATATTACTAAGATTAATATAATATGTTATACAATCAAAATTTTTAAACACAAAGACACGTAAGTGCATTAATTATACTGTGTCTAACACATGATTCCTTATGGATTATCACAATTTATCCTTTCATCAAAACAATATTACTAAGATTAATACAATATGTTATACAATCAAAATTTTTAAACACGAAGACACGTAAGTGCATTAATTATACTATGTCTAACACGTGATTCCTTATGGATTATCACAATTTATCCTTTCATCAAAACAATATTACTTAATATTAATGCAAAATGTTACGTATGTATGTATGTATGTATGTATGTATGTATGTATGTATGTATGTATGTATGTATGTATGTATGTATGTATGTATGTATGTATGCATGCATTAACACAACTGGGTATACATCCGGTGGCAGTGATATATAGGCTCTAATATACAATAATACCATTACAATAATACAATAATTACAGGAATAAAAAAAATAAACGTAAATTTATTTCTAACTATAAATAAATAGATGCAATAAACCTAGGACTATAAATAAAAACTATGCTATAATAATGCCTACAATAAGCAAAAGTAAACCTAACTTATAAGTAGGCCTACTTCTATTTCACCCAACTATTACCAATTTAAGTAATTACATATCAACTTAATTAATTACATATCAGCTTAATTACACATTATCTTAATTACATTCACCTTACTTTATTTACATATCAACTTAATTCCATATCATCTTAATTAATTACATTCACCTTAATTTATTTACATATCAACTTAATTACATATCGTCCTAATTAATTACATATCAACTTAATTAATTACATGACACAGCTTAGATAATTACACTGCACCTACAATTACATTTTCAGTCTAATCATCTCAACCTTTTCTTAAATGTATTGATTTTGAGAGGACAACCCTGAAAGATTGCCGCAGGTAAGCTGTTCCAGTCTACTATTGTGCGGTTAACAAAGGAAAATTTTGCCACGTCCGTTCTTTGCTTTCTACATTTAAACTTCCTAACACAATAATAAGTAAGTGCATTACTTATACTACGTCTAACACATGATTCCTTATGGATTATCACAATTTATCCTTTCATCAAAATAATATTACTTAATATTAATACCATGTGTTACACAATCAAATTTTTAAACACGAAGGCGCGTAAATGCATTAATTATCCTAAATCTAAGACATTATTCAATTTGGATTATCCTTTCATCAAAACAATATTATTTAAGATTAATACGTTGTTGATGATGATGATAATGATGATGATGATGATGATGGAGGTGGTAGTGTTGGCGTGGTGGTGGTGGTGGTGGTGGTGGTGGTGGTGGTGGTGGTGGCGGAGCTAGTGACAATGATGATTGAAAACAGGATTCAAGTGAAAATGAATAGGCCTGTTGTATTTAACATGATGTAAAATGTCGTTGGCGGTGCTACTGTGTATACATTTTATTTTTCCACGCTAGCGGAAAGAATGGAAGTAGCGTGCGCAACGCAGCGAGCGTGAAAGGATAAAATATATGCACTATACCAGGGCCTGGTGGATTAATCTTGCTCAGGATAGGGACCGCTGGCGGGCTTATGTGATGACCCTCTGGGTTCTCTAAAAGCTATTTGTAAGTAAGTATTGAAAGATGTACTCGTATAGCCCAAATCTCATCTGAGGACGTTTCTGAGCTCCCTGGCAACTTATATTTTTGGAGGAACGTAAGGTACAAGAAATCACTGTTACAGTAAGAAAGTTAAGCTATTTTAGAGGTTGAGTTCATCTAAAAAAATTATTTCGCACACTGCTATACTGTAACATTATGTACCCTGTAACTAACTTCGTAAATGTAGTTAAATAAGAAACACGTTATGTGGTAGAAAATCCAGTGAAGTTCTATTGTCACTATCATACAATTGTCAAAATGTCAATACGTTCGGTAAATATCTGAAGAAAGACAAGTAATGGGATGATCCCCTCACGTAAGACCAAAACGAAAAGATAGACTAACAATCAATAAAGCTAGTAAAATGACCTGATAATGATCAGATAGACAGAAGACTGGACGAGTCAATGTTGTACTTGGAGGGGTTCGTCGCTGACCATGCGGGACCCAGCAGTTGAAAATGTTAAGAAGTAGACAAAATTGACATGTTATTAGTAAACGGGAAAAATAGGGACTTAGAATTGTCTTAGTTTAGATTTTAGAGCGTTCTGAGTAATTATTATTATTATTATTATTATTATTATTATTATTATTATTATTACCGATTCCGACCTCACTTTACATACTATACAGTATTCTTATTAGAGGACCTCGTCGTCCTCTATTGAATATTGTGTAATCAATGACTTTGTGTATTTATCACGTAGATACTTATTAATGGAGAAAAATTCGTTCCGACACCGGCAATCGAGCCCAGACTCTCAGCTTGGTGCCCTGACTGCTCTTACCATTTGAGCTATGCCGAGATCCTATCCACAGCGCCGGCCGAACACTCCTCCTTTGCAAAATCCATTTTAAATGACGTCACTGTCATGTTCTAGATATTACACAAGTTTATTTAACTATTTCTGCGCATTATTATTATTATTATTATTATTATTATTATTATTATTATTATTATTCTCCACACTTTTTCAAATTTCACAGTATTTTCAGACATTAAAATTTAATTATTCTAAAACACCATGCATAAAAACAATGAACAACGCATTTTCCAGAAGAATTAGTGCGAGTCAAATCTTAAACAATGTCGTATATTATGTGGCTGAAAATCGTAAAGTACGATCAATTATAGCCACTGCCCTTAAAGATGCTGATTACAACACCTTTCAAGAAGTACATGGTCTCTCCGTCACTGGCAGTACACGGCGCATAGATATAATAGCTTTCAAGGAATCTACAAGATCTGGATTCATAATTGATCCCACTGTGCGTTTCGAAACGAATGAGGAACAGCCAGCAGAAGTGGATAAGGAAAAAAAGAATATCTACAATCCTACCATTCCCTATTACCTCCAAAACTACCGGCTAAAAGAGCTTGAAGTAATCGGACTTCTGGTTGGAGCAAGAGGTACCGCTACTCTCTTCATGAAAGATATGTTTAAGAGGCTTGGAATACCTACATCGATTATTCCTATTGTAACCATAGCTGCATTGAAAGGATCAATTGCTCTCCTGAAGCATCACCTATATTCGAAATGAAACTGAGTTCATTAGTATTCTTTACTTTTTTCTAACACTTGAATGAATGAATGAATGAATGAATGAATGAAGCCACTGTGTCCCATGAAGGGCTAGGGCCTCCTACAGGAGGGGAAGCTCGGTTGGTGTGGTTCACATGATGAGCTATTTCACGTGAACAATATTGACATTCACATTCACTATGTGAGATACACTAGAGTTTGTCAAATTTTAGTTCTATATGAGTTTGTTCACTATCTGTCTCTCGTTCCTGTTGCGGGCGATGGTTGACCAGTTCCCTCCCAGCTGCTGCTTGAATGTATCTGCCCATCTTCTTCTTGGCCTGCCTTGTGTTCTCCTTCCTATGTACGGGTCCCACATGGTGGTTTCTCGCGCCCATCTGCCTTGATGCTGCCTTGATACATGACCACCCCACTTCCACTTCGTTATGAGGGCTTTTTCTGTGAAGTTCTCAGAAGCTGTAATTTTCTGCAGTGCCGTGTTGGAGACCTTGTCTTTCAGTGAAACGCCAACTATCTTCCTCTACCTCTCTAAAACTAGGTATATTTCCACTATTCTCATAATGTATTTGCAGCTATGTACTTGTAGGAGTTTCATTGTCAAAACAAAATCAATGGTTCAATGAACGTGTAAACATTTATATGGTTAAGTACAGAGTGATTTATATAGAACTGACACATTTCTTTCATTAATTGTTTCAAAACGAATTGCGCTAGCGACAACTTATTATACCTAAAATGTAGAGGAATTTTGGGAGATTATTTACCTCTATAGCAAATGTTGAAAATGTCCTCCATCCTGCATAAGACACAACTCAACATGTCGTTCCATGTTACTGGCCACTCGTTGGAGGACTCTGTTGTTAGCTTGAATCTCCTGTGTGACGTTGTGCTTCAGATCGTCCAATGTCTGGGGACGTGTGGCGTAAACCCTGTCTTTTAAGTAACCCCATAGAAAGAAGTCCGGCGTTGTCAAGTCCGGAGATATCAGTGGCCACAGGTTCCTGGACATTATTCGGTCGTTACATAACCGGATAAAAGGAACCATGCTTCATCTGTGAACCATGTGATGGACAATATGGCAGGATTTTGCACAATGAACGTCTGAAACCAACGACAATAATTCAATCTTTTATCCTTATCTGGTTCCTGTAGCTGATGAACAACCGTAACCCTATATGGCTTTAGGCTCTCTGACACATTGAGTAGGTGTACCCTATCTCCTGCGACAAACGTCTTAATGATTTTTTGGGTGACTGCTCCAGTCGTGCTCTTACGTCAACAACCGTGGGAAGCCTAGATGAACGATGCTTGCCCTTTTCACTCACCAGAGATCCAGTTGTTTCCAATTTGTTTACCAGTCCCAGTATTGTGTTTCTTTTGGGAGGATTGCGAACACCAAATTCTCTCTGGTATGCCCTTTGAGTAGCTGTAATTGAATTCGTAATCCAGTATTGCTTCACAAGGAAGAGTCGTTGATTTAATGTGTACTGCATTTTCACGTTGATACAAAATGTCGAAAACAGCTGCCAACAATAGGAATAAAACATAAACATCTGCGCATCTAGTGACAAGGAATCGAAACTCCAGAACATTCTGCTTAATTTGGTGCTAAAATTGGGTCAATGAATGAATTTCCAACGGAATAATTAAAGAAAGAAATGTGTCAGTTCTATACAGGGTGTATCTAAATTGGTGTCAAATATTTCGGGGACGTGTTCCTAACATCAAAACAATTAAAAAAGTTAATAAGAACATAGGTCTGAAAACCATTCGTTAGGGAGTTATTAAAGGATTTGCCCCTTCATTGACCGCTGATTGATGGTTTTTTGTTTGTTTGTATTTTGTAGTGCAAAGAAATCAGAAGAAAATGTATTCTGTGAGTGAACAGAACGAAATGATTTGCATCATTTAATTGAAGATGTGCTTCTGGACGTCATCCAACGAATGTGTTTTAACACGATGCTGCTCCAGCTCATTTCAGTCTGATAGTTCGTAATCGATCGATTTCCCCAAAGATGTATTGGTCGAAGGGGATTCATTGCATAGCCTGCTCGATCGCCTGATTTGAATCCAATGGATTTCTTCGTCTGGGGACGTTTAAAGTCCCTGGTTTATGAGACTCCTGTACTTAATGTTGATATTCTGAGAGCGTATCCAAACGGGATTTCACGAAATACGAAAAACTCCAGGAATTTTCAACAGAGTACGCCAGAGCATGTAACGCAGGTTTAGGGGACACATCGAAGCCGGAGGAAGCCACTTCGAGCAATTTTTGTAACATTAAATTTTGTCTTGTAACTCTGAAATAAATTATTTTGAGACCAATGTTCATATGAACTTTTTATAATGTTTTGGTATTAGGAACACGTCCCCGAAATATTTGACACCAATTTAGATACACTCTGTATAAATCACTCTGTACTATTTGTCCCTTGTGGCAGCATAAAAAACAAAAATCGGTATTAACGATGTTACATTAATCCTACCAAAGGACTGACTGAACGATGCCTTCATGTGCGGGAATCACTTGCCGATATACAGCAAATTGACCCAGGCAGGGAATTAAGAAATAGGATCTGGGTTTTCAAGAGCCACTTCCGCCAGACAGGGAAGACCCGGATGCTGTAGCGGCTATCTCTTGCGGCTGACTGCCGCTGTACGAGGAAAACTCCCGCTCTTATCACAGCGACCACGGTATTTCCATGCCACCGACCAACGGTTTCCTCTTCAGCAGCCAATAAAGGCACAGGACGCGGTCACTAATTGCCAATATGTGTACACAGAAACACTTACCATATGTACAACAAACATAAATACTCGTTCAAACAGTCTCATGGCCATTTAGATTATGCCATTTTGCAGGCTTTTCATTGTTATTTTATCAAGGAAAGTATGAACTTCAATATCTGCGACAGAAAAAGAAAGTTTCCTCGTAAACCAGAAATAAATTATGACACTTTAATCATATCATGTCTATCAACGTTGAATTACATTGTGGCATCGATGTATTGTGACATGTTTGCTCTCGTGTTTGCTACCGTAATTACCAACGCCCTCCTATCGCAGCTTATGCCGCCATTACCACTAATACCACCAGCATTACAGATTCTGGAACCACAACAAACGTTATTGCTAATGCTACTTACCACCCACTGCCTGTCCCAACACCAACGCTGGAACAGCACGGCCACGAAAATAAAGAACACACTATTATCAAACAAACTTATATAATTAAGGTAAAAACCCGGTTTTGGATAAGTACCCAGTTGTGGATGTTTTCTGACTAGACACGTCCATTTTCAATATTTTTTCTAACAGAATCTTGAGAACTCTGCAAAACCTAAGAAGACAGAGTTTGTATGAAATGGAGAACATAGAGAGCTGTTTATAAATTTACCTTTCCTATATAAAAAAAATAAATAAATAAAAAATAAAAATAAATAAATAAAAAAAATAAAATAAAATAAAATAAAATCGGCATATGTCACGCCAATTTTAAAAAGTCAGTTATTGGAGCTTTATGTACCCGATCGTTAAATTTGTGTGTAAGAAACATGAGTTTATATTGCCAAATTTTTTTTTTCAAATATTTAATAATCTCAATTATCGAATCTTTGGCATCCGTGTCCGGTTTTGGATAATATTGTGATTTTTTCTACAAATTATTTAAAAACACACTTTAATTCTTAAAGTTTCATTAGTTTGTTGAGAAAAAAATGTTGATCTTTTAGAATTGTTCTGCACAACAAAGAAAATTTTGTGAGTTTATTAAAACCCAATTTATACTCTTGAAAAAAATTCTATCCAAATATTAAACTGACTTCTATGGGCCTATAGTTTTAGTTTAAAGATGATTTGAATATGGACTTTAGAAGTGGAAAGGGATAGTCTGGCTAGCATAGGGTTATCAGAAACTAAGGCATGCGGCAAAAAGATTCTCGAATATTACAGTATATACATTTTTGTATCTAGATGAATAAAGGACCTAGAGCTAAAGCATGGATATCAGTAAAATTTCAATAAGAAAAAATTAAAATATGAGGAAAGGGATTGTGAGTGAAATGATATTGACTTAAAACTTATTTTTATAACAGAATTGGTCGTAAATGACACACCCATTACTCAAAGTGATGAACTCATTTAATAATCGGGGATATGAATGCAAGACTAGAGTGTGAAAACAGGAACAAAGTGATTGGACAATTTGGAGAAAAAATAAATAACAGCAATAAATTATATATGATAATATGTTTAGTATATTTCAGCAATGTCACTTGAAGATATTGAACGGTCTTTACGAAGACAGAAATATTAATTACATAGATAGGGTCTGCAGTACACATGCTCCCGAAGTACAACACAAATACAATCTAAAATGCATTATGCTGCAACGACATTAATTCATTATATATAGATTATATATAACCTCCTGAGTCCTGGGACATTAATTTGTTGTTTTATTTTTAAAGTTCAATATAATTCTACACTCAAAAAAAAAAAAAAAAAAAACACTGGCATGAGGAAAAATACTAAAAAAAATTCTACAGGTTACAGTTAGAGCACAAATGCAGGTAGGCCTATATTATACTATACTTCGGGTCTCTGCACAGACATCTTATATCATAATCATGTATGAAGTATAGTATACTATACTTTAAGGAGAGTATGAGTTTTTGTGCAGCTTCCAGTTTTTTCATAATACATTTACAGCTCCACAACATAAGAAAAACGAGATATCAGCAGGGTCCACAATTAAGAATCCTAGAGGAGACCAGTTTTAACCTCAGTAATGGTGATGGTGATTATAAGCTTTTGTTTATTGTGTCCATTAGAAACCAATCGTCACATAAATTTTAGCCATTTAATTCTCATCTTTGATTTCTGATTCGCATTGTCATAAAGTTTAACCTGAAATTTAACTCTTTGATAACATCCGTTTCAGGAGTAAAGGTATGCGGATCTTATAGAGGTATGAATGAGGTAACCACTTCTAACGCGATTTGTCAAACATGCGTGTTGAACATGGCTTCCATACAAGTAAACAGTTACAGCATCATAAAGAGTGTACACATTTGCTTTTGCCTGAAAATTCGTGTTTGTCTGTTTGCACAAATAAGTTCCGCAAGACTGAGGAATAATAAATTATTCACCGTAAAACAGGCCGATAAAATTGTGGATTCCAGTTATTTCTAGTTTAATACAGTGATATCGTGTCATAGGCCAAAATGGAGTACATTAGACTTTATAAGAAGTAGATAATACTAGATATGGTATTATTATGTAAGAATCATAACTTGTTTCTTTAACGATCTAAGTATCTGAATGGTAGAGGTAATGACAGAGTGTAAGTTTCTTTGAATATAATTATGCTAGTAAAGTACTTCCACTTTCGGCTTATATTGCTCAAATTTTATGTACAGTAAGAGTAGAAGTGATAGTGTTAAAACAATAGCAAGTACGGTACCTGTATGATTTGTTTATTGAACAATGACATCACCAGTTATGATCAATAATGATGTAGACCTATCTGGACTGTTATTCTGGAAATGTGAAGAACTGTATTTATAGAACGAGGCAAATATAGAGCGTTCGCCAGGAAACAGGTTTCTCTCAGATAAATGCCGTTCCCCTTTTAATGTTATAGATCGAACATGAATGCCAAGGAAATACTACCTGTATTACCGCTGGATCGAGCGTGGGAAGATTTTGTGTTATGTAGTATGGACAGATAAACTCAGGCTGCAGGTACGTCAAGGTTAGAGCATTAGTATACAGCTGACTTACATTCAGGGCAATTCGGTTTACTTCCAGGCAATGCAGCACACATTAGAACAGTGAATCTTCTTCATCATATATTCTGACTTTCCGGATTAGACTGTAGTTGCCTTTCCGATTTTCACTGGCTCATTCATCTTTTGAGTGACCTTCTTTGGTAGCTAATGCCTTCTCTTAGCTTGTACAACGTTGCTGTTTTTGGAAATCGAGAAGTTTTATCCTTTCCACATGCGATTTCTATTTTTGGCTAACATAATCTATTTCTGAAACTAAATTTTATATTTTTAATTTTGACATTATAACCTCATTTATTTGAGAATATGGTCTGATATCGTTGAACCAAAAAGGTCTACAGGTTCTACCAGGAGTTTAAGGACACCCCTTCGAAAGAGATGTTTCACTTCTGTCCTTATACTTAGGAATTTTTTGCAATTCATTTTATATTTCAGATGTGTCTAGTAATGTCATAAAATAATGTATATAAATTTCAATCAAAGACACAACTATCTGAAAATGTTTATTTGCTACATGAATATATGGTATATAAACGTTTTCGCCTTGTGGGGCATCATCAGATATATTAAAATTATGTGATCTGAACTTAGATTAAATTATATTTATGAAAGCAAATATGAGCAGTGTGTAATACATAGTGATAAAATTTTCATGAGTTGTATGTATACTAATTGTAACAGGAAATAAAATAAAATGATGAATTTTAATGTAATGTAAATTCAAATTGATTAAAATTGAAATTGTGTGTACATATAACTCATGTTACATTATAATACATATTTATCAAATAATATTATGCAAATTATGATCCATGTTAAAATCAAATGAATAAATGGATAAAGTCTTGGGTTAAAAGTTTTCAATGTTTAGAAAAACACGTCTTGGAGAACTGTGTATCATATCGAAGTTTGCAGTAACCGATGTTGTAGGTTGATTGTAATGTGCGTATAAAATTATCATTCATATACTGTGAACAAAGAAGTATGATTTATTTATACAAATTATGAGCATTATTTCGTGATCAAATGGGGATAGAAGTCTACTTTGGTTTTGGAGATGTGAAAAGGTGTTAAGGTTATTTACGAGTACTTTGCTTGGTTATAATCTAAATGTTGTCTAGTTTCGATGCAAATAATGATTATCCTTGATCCTTTAGATCTAAATAATCTATCTTTTATAATGCATATCGTTGATGAATTACTGTGTTTGATTAAAGGAAAACTGTGTGTGTATATGGAAGAATTCTGTAAAAAACAAGAAATGTTGCCATTAATATTTCGATCAATTTGAACTGTTTTAAGAGAAAAGAAATGTGAGAATGATTAATTAATTCTATGAAAGCGAATATGGGGGTATTAAATTTTGTATAATATTATATTAATAACGGTTTGAAATTACTTACGTACATATATGTCTCGGTGTATGTGGGAGTGTTCATGGTTTGAAGCAGACTTATGTGAAATCCCCTGATGTTTAAAGTACCTACACAGTTACAGATTTCTGTTCACGTAAATTGTCATCAGTGATCTGGTGGTTATCGTTCTTGACAATGGATCCAGGTACGCTAATTCAAACCTGGAAGAAAGCTGCATTTTTAAGGCCGATAAAAGTAGTGACCATGGTTTCCATC
Organism: Periplaneta americana; assembly: GCF_040183065.1. Lineage (NCBI taxonomy): Eukaryota > Metazoa > Arthropoda > Insecta > Blattodea > Blattidae > Periplaneta > Periplaneta americana. The sequence goes on from NC_091121.1 coordinate 156,381,722, forward strand.
GGGAAAGAAGTTATAAAGCTGGGAGACTCGTATATTTACGACACGTAATAGAAATATATTCCTGAAAGAGAGGGCTCCTGGCAAAATTTACCCGTTAGTAAAAAATTCAATACTGAAGGTAGCACAATGTGTCTATAGGCCCATGCAGAGCCTAAGTGCTCTTATTCTGCTCCCACTGCTGTTTAGTCCGAAGACAGGTCTGAACCTCACAAGTGATACCAAGAAGGTACCAATTATGAGGCAACTAGGCCAGGAGATAATAGGGTAGTGGGGCCAGTTCCTTTCCCCCTTTCCTCTCACTCTCCACCTGTAAACTATCCACTCATCTCTTCACTTGCATCAAGAGTCTGTCCATCTTTTGGAGTTGGAGGTCATATAACATTTAACTTTGACATTCATCCACATCGCTTAATTGAGCGTGAAATGACATGTCTAAACTCAGATGGTCTAGTGGATGACATACTGAACTATTTCTCAGAGCAAAAATATATAACCTTGAACTATATCTACTTCCTCAATGTGAAATTCTCACTTGCTAAGGAATCATTTATGGGTTTGTATGTTGACTTCTAAAAATGCAACAAACTTTGAATGTAAATGTGCAAAAATGCGACAACCACATTGGACTGCAGAAACAAAGACGGTAATGGAGGAAATGAAATTTGAGATGTGTTTAAACTAAACTGAATTTAAATGAATTGCTAATGGCATGGGTATGTTCAAAAAGGTATTGAGCAATAGATGTTCTGGAATGGATTTCAAAGAGTTGGTGCAATTCATGTAAGTTAAGTAAACAAATTCTTCTAATTGATTTATATAATTATTCCATCGCATTCTGTAAATTGTGAGCGAGGATTTAGTTGTATGAATCTTGTAAAAACTGGAATTAGAAACAGCCTTTCATTAGAAAGAGTTAGCACTCTGCTATCAATACATCTTGAAGGGCCTACTGTAAAGAATTTAAATGAATAATTTCAAGGGAAAAATTGTTCCGGGGCCGGGTATCGATCCCGGGACCTCTGGTTGAACGTACCAGCGCTCTGCCAACTGAGCTACCCGGGAACTCCACCCGACACCGTCTCAACCTTTCCCTTTATATCCACACAACTCGCGTGGGCTGACGAAACGCCAGAGACCCACATCGAGTGCACACAAACTCTGTCATCATCATCAATAGCTATCAGGGTTTAGGCCATTTGACCTGTTCCGTCTCAGGTGAAAAGCTGGTCTCTCCATCGCTTCTTCGGGCGTCCAAGATCTCGGTATCCAAGGGGTCTGTAATTTAATAATCTCCTGGGTAGTCTATCATTTGGCATCCGTAGAACATGCTCATGTCAGTTGCTCCGATACTTGTGGATTGTCTCTGTAATGGCTGCGATATTTAGTTCTTGTCGGATGTCTTCATTATATTTATGGTCATAGAGAGTGTAGCCTGCTAGCGGTCTTAGTAATCTCATCTCAGCTGCTTCTATTCTTTTCAGTTGACTAGTTGTTAGAGTCCAAGTTTCTGATCCATATAGCAAAGTTGGAATGGCCATTGTTTTGTAGAATTTCAAGATTGTCTTGCCGGACCTTCTTAAACAGTGTATTTCTAATTGTTCTTAGCAGCTGTTGAAATTTGGCTAATTTATTATCTATATTTCGAGAATGAATATAGGAGAGATTACAGCCAAGGTAAGTAAAAGCATTTACTTGCTCTACTCCAGAGTTATTGATAACTATTTTAGTTCTTATAGGATTTTTACCAATAACTCTGTGTGACTTGGAATTGTGGTTTTCTGTTAATGTACACAGTGACATATATATTATGCAAATCTAGTCTGTCAGGTAAAGCTTCCTGTAAAGCAGATTTGAATAATTTCAAGGGAAAAATTGTTCCGGGGCCGGGTATCGATCCCGGGACCTCTGGTTGAACGCACTAGCGCTCTGCCAACTGAGCTACCCGGAAACTCCACCCGACACTTTGTTATTGCATATTTTATTAATTTTATCTTTCTGCACAATTATTCATAATATTGCACAAACATTTCACAATTTGCACAAATATAATTTTTCATTTGTGCATTTTTGCGACAATTTCAATGTTTAGAGTGACCATAAAATAACATATTTTAATGTGATTTATAAATTCGGCAGTAATTGATTCTAAACATACCTAAGTCTAATGATTTATTTACATAAGTATGTCTAGCGTGAGATAATATGGATTGAAAGTAATAACACTCCAAGAAACAAATTACATAACTTTCTGTTATTGCATATTTTATTAATTTTATCTTTCTGCACAATTATTCATAATATTGCACAAGCATTTCACAATTTGCACAAATATAATTTTTCATTTGTGCATTTTTACGACAATTATTTCTTATCTAGCTTAAACCCTGGTTAGATGCCTAGGACCGGTATCCTAACTTGGGTTTGTCGTGTTTCACGAAGTCGCTCCAGTATTTCGAGGGCCAAGACCCGACTCCTTCCAAATTATCATTAACTCTTCATCATCAGTTCTTATTTAGGAACATATCTTCTCGTCACGACAGGCCTGCCACCTGTCCGATAAGAGTACACTCGGCAAAGCTGTGTCCGATATGGTAAATTGCCGCCAAAAAAACAGTTTAATGTGCCACAATACATTCCAAAAATGTTTCTCATGATGACAAATTGGCAAAGAAGCTTTAATTTAACTACAGTATTTTCGTTCTACATTATTATACAATTATTTTCTGCCAGCATAATCACTGTTATTAGCAATGTTGAGGTTCATTCCGAGGTTTTCCTTTAACTTATTGGGAACAAATACTGGGTAACTTTCGACGCTGAACCTAGACTCATTTCGTTGACATTAACACCTTCATCTCATTCAGACGCTAGCCAACAAAAACAGTTGGTAAAGCGCAGTAAAATAACAATCAATAAAAAGAAAAAGATTGTTTATAATTTGTCATTTTTTATTTAGTATTTTGTGCTTGTACCGTAAATACGTCTTAAATTTTGCGGATTTGAATAAAGTTTGTGCTATTTGTGAACTAAAGAAGATGGAGTGTTAAGAATAAAAAAAAGAATACTTCTGACATATTGTTGTGTTTGAGTTTAATAGAGGAGTAAAGGCAGCGGAGGTGGCTCGAAACAATTATTGTGCCGTGTACGGAGAGAATGTCATCGGAGAAAGAACTACAAGAAAATTGTTCTGTCGTTTCAACACACAAAACACTGCATAAAAGTCAGTGTCCTTCCACAAAAGATGATGTTATGCGTATGTTGGGATAAAGAAGACGACATATACTATGGATTTCTTTCCAGGAATATAACCGTAACTGTTGACACTTATTGCCAACAATTCAGATGCCTTGCGGCCGCAATTAAAGAAGAACGATCGGAAAGACTGCAGCAAGTGCTGCAGCATCACAAAAATGCACGCCCTCACTCCGCTAACATGACGAAAGCAGCTATCCCGGAGCTTGTTTGGGATTTGATTCCACATACCCCATATTCTCTCGACCTTGCACCCTCAGATTTCCACCTTTTCCGTTACCTACCCAACAATTTTCAAGGGAACGTCTAACGAAGATGCTTTACAAACTTGGCTTGCCGACTTCTTTAACTCCAAACCAGGAGATTTCTTCACACACGGAATCGAAAAACTATGCAAGCATTGACAGATAGTCATAGATAATGTAACATAAAATGATTAACATTTCTGTCTTCTATTAGTAGCAAATAACAAATTTTGTCAAAGTGAACAAAAAAACACTATGAACTTCCTCATCAACGCAATATTTGTTGTTTAATAATTTCAACGGTCTTTCATGACATTGTACAGATAGATAATTCAGATGCAATAGTTGCGGCAACCACAGACTTCGGCGAAAGCATTAAGGAAAAGCAAGATTATTTACGGTAAGCCTACATCTGTTGTATGTCACAAACAGGATCGCTCCCATCAAGTTCCTTCTCATTTTCCGCTGGAGATTCGCAAATCAAGGACTTCACGAACTTCTTATGGCACTAATCTGGATTTTTTGCATTCAGTAATTTTTTGAGTGTGAACTAACGACATAAGATCTTTAATTCTTATCTTAGGACCCTTTACAATCTGTGTCATTTTACCATCGCTTTTCTGAGGCACACTGCAACACTTATATCTCTTTTACTATTATAGAAATCTGTTTGAAGATGAAGTCACTTTCAAATAATGCAGAACGGAACACAACATGTACTGGCGAAGGTTGTGATATAATCTATATTATGCGGAAATAAGTTACAACGAACAGAAGGATAATGAGCCTGACTTTTACTTGTGTCGTTCTTGCCTGTAGAAATTTGGTTTCCTTTCCTATCCCACCTTCTTCCTCCTCATCACCCTTAGTGACACGTAGACCTACTGTCATTAACAAGTTTAGGTGGGGTTTGACGATGAAGAGATAAATTTGTGATAAGTCGGGGGCGGTTTCATATGCACTAAAAAACGGCAAAATATGCATACATGTATGCACTTAAAAACCAGGACATATGGACTAAAATAACAATATATGCGTTCTCAAAACTGAAAAAAAGCAATGTTCTATTACTGATGGCTTTTCTGTTATACATAAGAATATTTAGACATCATCAGTTGCTAAAGTTGCGGTCCTTCAACTCACTGCTTAACCAGTAAACTTCTTTCGTTAGACATCGCTCATAAAACTATTAAAAATTTAATCATTTTAATCATTTTCTTGCAGCTAAGCTGTTCTAAAATACAATGCGCTATACACACAGTCGAAGTTTCTAAGTCCTGTCACTATAATAAATGAAATATCCTGATTTGCCACGTTGGTAAGTAAAAAACAGAAAATTTCATTATCGTGTCTATATTATTGTTAACAGGTGGCGAAATTGAGTTTCGCGAGTGCAGAGAAGCCTATGAACACTTCCTGTAACTTCTGCTCCAATCATATTGCAGCGTTCTAGTGACAATCTTATGCACGTGCGGAGTGGACAATAAGGTGGCTTCTTGTTTTGAATAAATGTTCTTTTAATCACAACTTTCATCCATCATAACATCCCAATGTTGTAGATTTGACCAGAGTCAGTAATGCACTTAATTAATTGAATGCCTTGTTGATTGCCAAGGATTTGTCCAAAATAATTCACCGACAACAGTGCACTGTCTGCATGTTGTCAGATTGCACGTGTTTCAATGCCTGAGTTTCTTTTGTATTCCATTTTTCCGATTTTCCGCATTCTTGATCTTGATTTAAGCATCAAATTGCTAAGAACAAAATATAACAAAATATGTTTTTATATGAACTAAAAGCTGAAATAGGCATTAACTCCTTAAATATGCATATATATGCACTACAAAATCTTGACCTTTGGTTACAAATAACTTGAAATGCATTTATATGAAGGTAGCATATATGATTTGGAACTAAGGAATAAAACATGCAAATATACTGAAATCCGCCCCCTAGTGATAAGTAACCTGACTGTCAGTGTTGAAGTTAGAGTTTGATCAGGAAGTAAATTAGTGACAAGTTCTGTGCTCAAAAATAACACAAGTGAATGTCAGGTTCGTTATCCCTTTGCTTCAGTTATAAGCTACAGTTTGGCTTAAACGAAATATCTGCTTTTTTAAATGCTAGAAACTGCAATTCTCTTCATAATCATCTAGACAGAACTTGGCTTAGCTTTTCTATGACCAGATTCTTGCACTTATTTGACTTGGTTTCGCCCATTGTGTGCTCTATCTATGCGATGATTGTCCTACTCCGATAGGTAGTCTGGGTGGCATTAATGAATCTGATGCAGAGAGGTGGACCTTCTGCCTCAGCCCTGACAGAGCCAGATCTCAACCTCAGACGAGTAACTAATAAGCCTCAGAGGTCTGAGACGAAGCTCTTTCTACATCAACATCGGAAACCCGTACTATCCTCAAGACTTCACCCCAGCCTGTTTTAACTATCGCAGATGACAGAAAAATGAGGCAAAGATGGAGAATTTTGATGCAAAGACAGAGGAAGCAGGAGTACAGACCGATTATTTAGTCCTGACAGCTCAGCGACGCGAAAGAGGGGAAGTAATAGGAGTAATGGGGAGAGTTCCGGAGTAGAGGTAGGAGCGAGCGGTCAGTAAAAAAATGCAGTACAGCTTAACTGTACTGGAAACATACAGCTCTACCGCATGCGTGACAGCCGATCGCTCTGAATGCAAGCGATTGACTAACCTGAACACCCCTTGGCGTAACTTAATGGACTCGCCTGACCCAGGCGCACATTGTCGGCGGCTGTCAGGACTAAATAATCGTACTGTACTCATAGAAAAGCCCTCTGTAACATCTGCTTTGTCCGCGACAAATTCCATCACGACCGAAACCGAGCCATCTGAATGGAATACCAGCGTTATAACGCTCGAGCCACAGACGCGACCGCAGAGTTTTAAACCGTAATAATATGTCACAATGATGTAATTAGAATAGGTATCATTAGACGTCAAATATGAACACCTGATACAAAGTAGTTACATGGAGGAATGACGGAATGACGTTCAAGACCAACGACAATGTGTGAAGCTTAATGCATATGCATGAGAGTTAGATTATGAAACATTGAAGTACCTTCCTACGTCTTGCAGTGACAGTGAAGAACTTTCGGGATCAATAATAGCATAGTAATAGGCAGTTATGAAAAGCGAGCGCAGAGAGAGTGTTAAGTAAGGACTACAATAATTCCAGAACCAACTCCAATCTAGCGTTTTAGAACAGACGGCAAGCAAACTAATCGCTTTTATAATTGGAAATATTATGAGTTGAATTTGCACACAAGTGAAATGCAGTCTACTGTTGTCAAAAGAGAGAGCGGTGCGCGGGTGAGAAGAGGACGGGAGTGACGGCATGTGGGTGAATGGGTGGGCGGGTTGGAGGGTGGATGTGCGTAGGAGTAGGTCGGTGAGTGGGTGGATGAGGGGTGTCGTATCTATCTAATCCCTCATCCTAAATTATGTCGACGGGGGCGGTAAAACCAACATACGAATGAATTGTAGCCTAATTCTTTGCCTAAATATTTATTTATTCTCGAAATAATCCGTTTATTATTTTAATACAACTTGCAGTAAAAAATATGTTTAGGAAATAGCTTCTATCGATAGCTAGTAACTACGGCACGAAATTACCATTCTGCAAATTCGGCGTCAATGCGGACGTTAATGGAATGTTACTTTGTAATTTAAGGGGAGAGGATGGTATTTTTTAAATCTTTTTTCCTATTTGGTGTAAAATTTTAATTTTTTTTGTCTGTAGAGAGCTCATAGCTGTAGCAATTCAACCAAATATAAATATAAATAAAAAATTATTTGAGGGCCCAAATTTGAAAAAAATATACCCATTTAAGGATTGTACTAAAACCAATATATCTAAACCGTTTTTAAAGATAGATTCAAACGGTTTTTTGCAATGTATTCTACAAACTGTCTGTAACAGAATTTTGATATTAGTCCCTACGTTTGTAAAATAAACAATTAAAATTTAATAACAATTTTCTGATTTCCTTTCTTGCAAACAAACGGACGTATTTTTAAAATGAAATCAATTAACAAAATTCTGTTACAGAGAAAAGTTTCCCAATAGTCTAAAGAATGTGTGTTCTAAATTTCATGCATGTATATTTAATAGTTCAGGAATTATATCCATTTTTGTCTGGCAATGTAGCAAAAAAAAAATGAAGTTACTGGAAACCGATAAATGTGGGCGTGTGATTTAAAAATCCATAGCGCAGGAAGTTTAAAAATGACGTCTCAACATCCGATAAGGGCACAAAGACCCGCAAAGTGTTATGCAATGCATTCCACACATATCAAAGAGTATTTTAAAGGAAAAAAATTTTTTTTTTTTAATTTAATTTACCGGAAACAACAATAAAAGTTGGCGAGTGATTTAAAAATCCAAAACGCAGGAAGTTTAAAAATGGTGACTCAACATGCGATAAGGGCACAAATACCCACAAAATGTTATGCTATGCATTCCACACATATCACAGAGTATTTTACAGTATTTTTTTTTTAATTTACTCGTTTTTCACCAAAAAATACCACCCTCTCCCCTTAAGACGAGAATAAGATACTTTTGGGGGAAAGTTCCCCCGTCTCCCTAAACTCACTCCACCAACTCTCTTTTTTTTAAGTTGGTTATTTAACGACGCTGTATCAACTTCTAGGTTCTTTAGCGTCGATGAGAATGGTGATAGCGAGATGTATTTGGCGAGATGAGGCCGAGGATTCGCCATAGATTACCTGGCATTCAACTTACGGTTGGGAAAAACCTCGGAAAAAATCCAACTAGGTAATCAGCCCGAGCGGGAATCAAATCCGCGCCAGAACGCAACTTCAGATCGGCAGGCAAGCGCCTTAACCGACTGAGCCACGCCGGTGGCCAACAACTCTCTTCATTTTCCTACTTTTCATATAATTTCACATAATAAAAAATGTGGGACTGACTGGCATAAGAGCTCAAGTATTACCAGATTACAATTTCCTCTATCTGTGCAACGCTCAGAATCAAGCACCAGTTCTAGTCGGTGGAGTACAGTTGGCGAGGGTTGGTCTATTTGGCGACCGTTAAGAGCAGCCTGAGCCTATTCTTTGGTATCTCCGGAATGTTGGACGGGACTAGGTAATCTGAGTCCCTAGTAGTTGTTTGCTTACTCCGATATAATACGGCACCGAAATTCCGTTCAGTGAATCAGTAAAGAATATAGGTATTTATACGGATAAAAGATTAAATTGGAACATTCAAGTTGCAGAAACGTGCAAAAAAGTATTCCCATTAATCCAATCGTTTAGGCGATGAAGAATTTTCTATCCTTTTCCCTGAAAAAAATGTTAGTGCAAACACTCGTGATGCCACACTTCGATTACTGTGATATTCTGTTTACTGACCTAAGCGTTACTTCGGCGCAGAGACTACAACGTGTTCATAATATGTGCGTCCGTTTCGTCTGCAATATTCGCCGGGCTGATCACGTAACACCATCCCTCGAAATGTTGTCCTGGCTCCGTCTAGAAGATCGTAGGAAAATTCACTGTCTTTCCCTTCTCTTTCACATATTGCATTTCTCCACTCCTGTCTATCTTGCGTCTCGTTTTCAATATTTATCCACCCGTCATTACCTAGACACACGATCACAACACTCCTCAATATTATCCATCCCCTCCCACCGAACATCCTCATATTCATCTTCTTTCACTGTGGCTGCTCCTCGACTTTGGAATTCCCTACCGAGTAATGTGAGGGACTGTCAGACATCAAACCAATTTAAGAATAGGATAACGAAATATTTTTCTAACAATTCTTGTTAACAATAATAGCTGTTTCAGGTTTCTCAATGTTTAATGGTTGTATATATCACATATAAATATCTAAATTATTTCATTATTATTATTATTATTATTATTATTATTATTATTATTATTATTATAACTATTTCTTACCAATGTTTATTATTGTCACACTAACATTAGTTATGCAACTTTCATTATTTACTTTCATGTTGTTTTATGGTCTAGATATTAATGTAATAACTATGTAAGCAATTATATTCAATTAGAATTAGAGTCTGGCTGGGCGGACGAGAAGGCTTACTGGCCTTAGTTCTGCCAGATTAAATAAATAAATAATTATTAATTATTATATAGGTAAACTGAGTCCGTGGGATCATAAGGGTATAGGTAAACTCCCGGTATACCTGACAGAAACGCGTGGAGATACGTTTGATTTATTAACCTATTATAGTTCTGTAAAATATTTTAAAGGTAACAGTGGTTTGTTCATAATATGCCATGATGGGCCTACGTCTTTGAGACATATATTGCACAAGATGCGCTACTTCTACCATCTCTTTGGGCCCGTTTCGCAGCCACAACAGAACCATAAACTGCTACGAGACTTCACGCTTGAATACATTATTTTACAGTAACCATCCGATATCCATTGAAGGACATCCAGCCAAACTATTATGTTTCACTGAGTGGCAAGAGTAAAAAGAAATCAGCAATCGAAGAGAAGGAAGGATTTAAAAAAAAAAAAAAAAAAAAAAAAAAAAAAAAAACTGACACGACGAATGAATATATCAGAAGATTTCAATTCGCCAAATCAGTTTCAAGTTCGTTCCTACATCTTAAAATAATGTTAGAACTTGGCAGTTTTCTAGACGATATTAAAGTGAAATGACAAAATGCTTTTACCATGCAGTGATTTTAACCATAAAATGTGGCCAAAAGTTTAATTACCAGTTGTACCAGTTCCAAGTTTGGAAAAAGTGGGACGTAAGATTTTGTCGTGACGAAATTTAGCCGGGGTTGAGTTTACCTATACATATATTTTTGTCAGGGACTCAGTTTACCACAACATATCAGAGACTGTCGGACATTGTCTAGTTTCAAAAATAAATTAAAATTGTACTTTTTCAATTCAGATTCCTTTCAGCTATAAGCGATAGTTTTGTAAAATTTAGGATATATATATTTCTTTCCTACCTTTCCCCTTTTTGTCCTCTTTATCAGCCGATGAATTTATTATCATAGCCTTTTTAATTGTGAATTTTATTTAATATTCGTATTTCTTTTCTTTTTTATTATTTTATTACATTCCATTTTGTTATATTCTACTTTACGTTTTCCATATTAACCATTTGTACTAAATGAGTTGCTTTTACTATATTCCAATGTATTTTACTTTCTTTTTTCTATTATTGTATTATTTTCATGTTGTTTAGTGTCGATTTTATTATGATATTATTATTATTATTATTATTATTATTATTATTATTATTATTATTATTTTTGTAATATGTTAGTATTCTGTTCTTTAACTTTTTGTTCAATTTTAACTGCTTGTATACTTTGTGACCTGGTAGAGTGTAAGAGAAGGCCCTACGGCCTTAACTCTGCCAGTATAAATAAAGAATTATTATTATTATTATTATTATTATTATTATTATTATTATTATTATTATTATTTACCTATAATACACTATTTTTGGTAGGGACTCAATTTACCGCATTTTTCACGGTAGGAACTGACTTTACCAACACCGGAAATGTTATGTCCACCATAGGAATCTCTCGTATCAACTTTTCCTCAGAGTTGCTGTAAGCATAGGCCCTGACAAATTAATTAATGTTCATAAAGCACCTCCGTCCATACCCTAGATATAAAAATAAGAAAAGCGAAGTGTGATAATGAGCATGGCGTATCATTATCGTTCAAGATTAAAAGGTCAAAATATGAGGCAGGAGGGGATGTTTACACAAACGTTAATTTTACTACTTCATGTTTGTTTAACTTCCAGCAAAACTGTTGTGTGACTACCATATAAGCTCAACACCATCAGGAAATGAGGTTACCAGACATAAAGTCCAGGATTATAATGTCCATACGTCAAAATGTCCATAAATTAATGTCCACGTTGAAAATGTCCATGTTAAATCGTCCAGAGTCAAAATGTCCATAGTTCTATAATGTCCACTTCACTCTGATGTCCAGAGTCATAATGTCAATAGCTCTATAATGTACACTATATTCATTGTTCATGGTAGTTATAGTATCCTATGTAAAAATTTTCAAATGCAGAACTAATCAGAACTGAATTTTTTAAAGACGGAACGAAATCCTCAGTTAGTGCCATCACAGAAGGATAAGCCACTTCTTTCTCTTCTTGGATACCTGTACCAACATAATGCCTTTAATAGAGATAGGACAAAAATATATTGGCGATACAGGAACATGAACCTTCGAAGCCTGAAAGTCATGCAGCACACAAACAACGCGGTAGAAGACTGGCACAATCCTATTCAACGCGTGATGGCTGTACATCCATCCACTTGGCGATTTATACAGTGCCTAAAGCACGAAGTAAATGGAATTTGGACGCAAATATTGCAAGTAAAAGCGAGGCATACACAAATTAAAGAGCCGGGAATGAAATGTATTTGACGAATCAAAGACAAATTCTCCAGATTGTGAGAAACTACAACAGGTACAAAGAAAAAGGAGAATTTCTCTTAAATCTTAAAAGTATTAGTTACCATCCTAAAATTGGGGTTCCGGTTCCCGATGATTAATAACTTATTTGTACGAGTTATGGAATAAAATTTATTGTGTTCTATTCAAGCAGAATTTTCCTTTGAACTTGGACATTATGGACGTTTGACACTATGGACATTTTGACCTAACGGACGTTTTATTGTATGGCCTTTCTGTCGTATGGACATTTTCACCGTATGGACATTTTGACCTTATGGACGTTCTGTAGTATGGACTATATACGGTGGAAGCGGAAATGAAGCCTACGTTTTAAATAACCTAGCTGAAGTTTAATGTACAGTATAAGTAGCTAACACAGTTTTGCGACAACCTCAAGTTTCATAATTCTTATAAATTGTTATTGCTGAAAAAGGTTGTTAAATGGTTTCCTGTCGTCCCCCATTCTCTTGGCCTTCCTTCATTTTTTTTTTTTTTTTTAAGATCTGCTCACACGGCGGCATATTGGCAAATATAAAAAAAAAAGTTGTCTCTCATTGTTTTATGCAGTAATGGGAGACAGGTTTCTTGAAATCCTCGTGTCTGAGGACTCTCAAAGTACGGGGAAGTAATAAAATTCATCGGCGTTCTACTTCATGGAAATTCATGGCGAGGTCGTGTCCCAATACACGCGCGGCATCGTGTGTTCTCTGTACTGTGTTCGTTATTTGTCAGTTCTCGTATAAATAAACTTTCATTGAGATTTTCTCCGTTATTCATTTTTAAATTACAAGTACAAGAAGTAATGAAAAGATATTAACGTACAGGGACACCATTTTATTTTTACTAACATTTTCAATATTAACCTGGCTATAACTCTGGATCAACGCCGTTTGCTACCCCCTTCCACGACTGGAGTTCGATGATACTGGCGTAATATACAAACAAATCACTTTACTAGGTATAGGAGGGAAAAAAAGTAGTTCATCCATTTACGTAAACTAGGAAATATTGCGCTTTTGAGTTTGACCATTTTCATTAGGTTTTTGTTTAATCAAAATACAGTACAGTATTAACAATAAGTGTTTTTACTCACGAACTGAGCTGTCCATGCGGACATAGGTTATTCATTCATTATGCAGTGTATATTATACTGTCTACAGCACATTAGCGTACAATATAGAGAATGAAGTTAAATTGAAAAATAATCATAATATGTATATTTAAACACATTTTTTAAAATGGTGGCCGTTCATTTCGATACAGGCTTCAGTTCTTTTGTGCATATTATCGTACTATAGACTATTGTACCTAATTCCAATTACCAGTTTCGTTCTTCGTATTAGTAACTCATGTTGAAATTATTCTGTATAACTCTACAAAAGAGTACCTTACGTACTGTAAATTCAATCTTCACTTCTGCCCGATCCGAAAAGATAAAATTACTCAGACATACTATCTACTGTCCGTCCAAGTGGTTATGTCGTAGAGTCGTAGAAAGGGAGGAAATCACGTAACAGTTAATTACTTAACGAGGCCCTTTTATTTAAGTTATTTTAAACAGTTGTATAACATTACGTAGACGTCCAATTCCTAACAGATATTAATGTTCTCAGAAAAGAGCTAAAACAGCCCAGCCCCTAGCTAGCGAATAAAAGCTGGTGGGGGAAACCGGGATACGACGTAGGCAAATGGACGACAGTACCTGTGCGAAAATGATTCAATATTGAAAGCTCTTTCGTCACTGGAAAACGCGAACATATTTTTGGAACGTTCTGTTTACTATGACCGTAAGGCTACTATGACTGTGTATGCGGTCTTGGATCTGTGTGGAGGACGGTTGAACTTCATTAGTAGAAGGGGTGGAAATGAAGTGCATTCAAAAACTCAGGTACAATAAAAATTGAAGTAAAAATAAAATGATGTCCTGTATATCTTCTCGCACGCACGCACGCACGCACGCGCACACACACACACACAAACAAACACACACACGCGCGCGCACGCACACAGAGTGAGCCATAAGTAATGCCATTAATTTCATAGGGTTATTCTTTAAGAAGTTTCAAACAAAAAAGTTTAACATAGTTTTACTCGTTTTTGTTTCCTTTTCGGGATAAAAATTAGTTTTTATATGAAACATTTCACAGCGTGTTTTGGGAAAGCCATTGATTTAATTCCCATTATGCTCAGTCAATTTAAGAGAGCAATGTATTATGACAAAAATGATCGAAAGAATTCTACTGTAAGGTCCGAAAGTCTTGTCATTCCCTCCCTCCTTGTTTGTATGTTGATGTGCATCCATTTTGAACATGTCATAGCAGATGTGTGACAATGGTTGATACTTTACGTTCCAGCTTGTTTAGTGATCCAGAACATCAGTATGGACCATCATTGTCGCGGCACAAAATGATGCGGCGCCATGTCCTGTGTGGAATTTTCCGCAGCAAAGGCGGAGTGATTTTCCTTTGGGGAATAATGAAGCAGCATGTCTAGAAACACCGATACCAGACAATTGAAGATCTGAAGCAAGCTGTTAAGGAGGCATTCAGGGAAATCACACCGCCTTTGCTGCGGAAAATTTCACACAGGACATGGCGCCGTATCATTTCTGTGGTGTTTGGATAAAGGGAGATACAGTATGTCATAAAAATGAGTTTGTATGTATTTATTCACACTGCAAATGGGTATATACCCGGTGGCAGTGGTAACTAATTACACTCAATAATGACAATTAATAATAAACACAACTAATAAAAAAACAATAATTAATAATAATAATAATAATAATAATAATAATAATAATAATAATAATAATAATAAAAAGGTAAAGGTATCCCCGTAACATGCCGTGAAGGCACTTGGGGGGCATGGAGGTAGAGCCCTATGCTTTCCGTGACCTCGGCACTAGAATGAGGTGGTGTGGTCAGCACCACGCTCTGACCGCCTTTTACCCCCGGGAAAGACCCGGTACTCAATTTTATAGGAGGCTGAGTGAACCTCGGGGCCGTTCTGAAAGTTTGGCAACGAGGAAAAATCCTGTCACCACCTGGGATCGAATCCCGGATCTTCCAGTCCGTAGCCAGCTGCTCTACCAACTGAGCTACCCGGCCGCCCCAATAATAATAATAATAATAATAATAATAATAATAATAATAATAATAACAAGGAGTAATAATAATAATAATAATAATAATAATAATAATAATAATAATAATAATAATGAGTTTGGAGATAAACGAAAATTAAACTTCGGACCCTAATTGCAAACAATTTTCTACACAAATAAAACACATCAACTGCTTGTATTCTTTTGATTTTTCCACACTCACTTGTATAATTTATCATGTGTGTTCATCTGGGGAACAAAATTCCATCTGCACAAAAAAATGACTTATCTCCCTTTACCCGAACAGCACAGATTTTGTGCCGCGACAATGATGGTCCATACTGATGTTTTAGATCACTAAACAAGCTGGAACGTAAAGTATCAACCATTGTCACACATCTGCTATGACATGTTCAAAATGGATGCACATTAACATACAAACAAGGGGGGGGGGATGACAAGACTTTCGGACGTTACTGTAGTTTTGACCGTTAAATGTGCAGAAAATTGACCCGAACAAAGGCAAAGTCAAAAAGGTTAAATGGGACGAGGAGACCCTATAGAGTTTATATATATTATTTTGTTTGAATATGTTATTTAATATCTAATTTATTTTGTTGGGATGATGGGTAGAATTAATTAACTCTTATATATATATATATATATATATATATATATATATATATATATATATAATATAAATACATACATTTATTTCGTTCTGCAAATGAATTTAAAAATGTTACATCACGATGCTAAGTGGGCACCGATCCCATATACTGGCCGAAATTCCTTCTGCATGAGGACTCGAACCAGAGCGCACTTCGTAACGCGAGTTCTTAGCATGGTGCTTTAGACAACGACGCTACGGCGCGAGACTTAAAAAACACGGGCCTAGAGCAGCGGTCATCAGCACAGTGCACTCTAGGGCTGGCGTCTTACCCGCGAGCACGCTAGTGCATCCGTGGCTGCTGGTGGGTATGCAGTATTCCAGTGGCGAGGTTCTGTTCGTGCCAGAAATTATGTCGACAATAATAGTTTAATGAAGCACACAATGTTCACGTATGCATTTAAATAAGACATTTTATATAATTGATAAATACTCAGCATGTTCGTTTATAATGTCAATAACCTAAACATATACGTCTCTTCTGAAATTATTGAGAGGTCCAGTGAAAGGAATGGACAAGCCACAAATCCTGATATGTAGAATATCTCATTATTTCACTGGGATTTTTACTTTTCATCTGAGCCCAAGACTAAATAATATGAATGATTATAACCAGAGATAGATAGATCCGAGGAATTGGTACAATCAGTTTTTCGAAAATTTCGTAATTTAATATCTGCGATAATTAGATTATCACCACGGCATGGCGCGTCCTCAGGTTGCGGATCGAGGAGATGGCCTCCAGATATGGAGGGTAGCTGTGAATATATTGAATAAGCAGTCGCGGACAGCCGATGAGGGATGATCCTCCAGGTTGGGGACTGGGCGAAGGGCTAACAACCCATCACCGTAAAAAACAGCTTGTTACGAATCCTTCAAATAAGCCTCGGAATGGGACTGATTCTCTGGCACGACCACAGCAAAAGAATAAGGTTTTGAGATTTGGTACTTGGAATGTTACAAGTCTATATAGAACAGGAGGGGTAACATTAGTAGCAAAAGAACTAGCTAGATATAGAATAGACTTTGTGGGAGTACAGGAGGTTAGGTTAGATGGGAATGGCATAACACAAATATTATTGTATTATGGGGAAGGAAACGATAATCACCAATTAGGAACAGGAATTGAAAAATCTGAAAGTTAGAATTTATAAAACAGTTATATTACCGGTTGTTCTGTATGGTTGTGAAACTTGGACACTCACTTTGAGAGAGGAACATAGGTTAAGGCTGTTTGAGAATAAGGTGCTTAGGAAAATATTTGGGGCTAAGAGGGATGAAGTTACAGGAGAATGGAGAAAGTTACACAACACAGAACTGCACGCATTGTATTCTTCACCTGACAAACTAGGAACATTAAATCCAGACGTTTGAGATGGGCAGGGCTTGTAGCACGTATGGGTGAATCCAGAAATGCATATAGAGTGTTAGTTGGGAGGCCGGAGGGAAAAAGACCTTTAGGGAGGCCGAGACGTAGATGGGAAGATAATATTAAAATGGATTTGAGGGAGGTGGGATATGATGATAGAGAATGGATTAATCTTGCTCAGGGTAGGGACAAATGGCGGGCTTATATGAGGGCGGCAATGAACCTCCGAGTTCCTTAAAAGCCAGTAAATAAGTAAGTAAGATAATTAGATTTCTAGAAAAAAAATATACACGGATCAAATTTATTTTAGAGCTAAAATTTAATACATTCGAACTTATAAATTGTACTTTCTTCTCGACACCAAATGCTGTTGCATATAAAGAACACAGAAACTTGTTTTGTGAAGTGTACTAAGATTAATCTCTGATTTTGGAAATATGAAGATATGTTTTTTTTTTTTTTTGTATGAAAAAGTAAGAGTTCTTGATACGAAGTAATGTAGAAGGAAAAGAGTCTTGAGACTTCCTGTATCAAAGAGACAAGACATATGTTAATGTGTACGATTTAGACGTGCACTGAAGCAGACAGTGTCCGTGACAAGGTTATTCCGATTGTTTGAAGCACTGACGTCTGAAGAGATACACAGCAGTACTGTGGGATGATCTATGTTATTGACTATTCTATTTTGGCACAATTTAGCAATCGAGCAACTCGAAGGTCCTCCTGCGTTATAAAATGAGTAATCAGTAGAAAAGGATTTACAACACTGTTTTAGTATATATAGTAGCTCTCTCTACAGATGTGTTTGTTTGCATCTAGTTACGGAGAAGCTAATAAAATTTTGCAGCCTGAAATTCCTTACGTTGCTATTTTCGACGATGATTGGGGAGAATTTCCGTGTGCTGACGTCATTGATGCCATAGGACAATAAAGATTATTTTTCCAAGATAATTGCAATAAATATTACATTTTCTCTGCTTATGTGTGTGTGTGTGTGTGTGTAAATTTTCATTTTACACGAGCAAATATTTACAAAAGCAATAAAAGTAGTGAAAATGTTTACAAAAATTGTTTTAAAAAGTTTACGATTGCTGCATATGTCAGAATTCCTTCTCTCTTTGTCGGTTTAACCTATCCGTTTTCCGTCTTACACGTCACTGTGGACAGGGAGGTAAAATCACTAAATCATACCCTAGACATCTTACAAGTGCGGACCTGCCTAGTCATGTGATTAGCATGGTACAGGGTCACCGCACAGACATCACAGGACAATGGATAAACCCCCTGTCCCGTCGACAGAAAATAAATTTCTTCCATTGCCCATGCCGGGAATCCAACCTCGGACAGCTTAGTAGGAAATTTCGTTCAAAACGTACTTAGTGCTGTTCTTTGTATTTGTGTAAAATCATTTTTTTATCTCCAACACAATCTGGAAACTATGAAAAAGAAGCGATAGTGGGCTTTAAAGGCAGAGAGCTATTATATTTTAATAAGTAGGCTTATACAAGAAAACCATGAAATATAATAATAATAATAATAATAATAATAATAATAATAATAATAATAATAATATATAATTATTTATGCTGGCAGAGTTAAGGCCACAGGGCCCTCTCTTACACTCTACCAGGTTACAAAGTATACAAGCAGTTAAAATTTAACAAAAAGTAAAAGAACAGTATACTAACATATTACCAAAAAATAACAAATAGAAAAATAAGTAAAATACACTGGAATATATTAAAAGCGACTCATTTAATACAAATGCTTAATATGGAAAACGTAAGGTAGAATATAACAAAATGGAATGTAATAAAATAATAATAAAAAAGAAAAGAAATACGAATATTAAATAAAATTCACAATAAAAAGGCTATGATAATAAATTCATCGGCTGATAAAGAGAACAAAAAGGGGAAAGTAAGGAAAGAAATATATAGCCTATATTTTTACAAAACTATCGCAGAGAAAAGGGCTTATAACTGAAAGGAATCTGAATTGAAAAAGTGCAATTTTAATTTATTTTTTAAACTAGACAATGTCCGACAGTCTCTGACATGTTGTGGTAGACAGTTCCAGAGACGAGCTCCAGAGACCGTGAAAGATGAAGAGTAGAAGGATGTTCTGTGTTTAGGAATGGAGAGTGTGATATGGTTTTGTGAGCGAGTATCTATTTCGTGATATGAGGACAAATGTAGAAAACGAGAAGCTAAGTAGCTGGGTTAGAGGTTTGAAGAATATTGAAGAGTAAAGTGAGAGAGTGAATAGTTCTTCGCTCTTTGAGACGGTCCCAGGACAGCATATTTAGTGAAGGTGTGATACGGTCAGATCTACGGACTTTGCAAATAAATTCGAACACATTCATTATGAACACGCTGTAGTCTGTCTGTCAGTCTCATGTTAAGGTCAGTGTAGAGAGTGTCACAGTAATCAAATTGAGGCATCAAGAGCGACTGCACTAAATTTTTCTTGAGAAGCAACGGAAGGAAATTTCGAATTCTTTTTAGTGCGTGAATTTTCATAAAAATTATTTTACATGTGTGTGTGATTTGAGTATTCCAACTTAAGTTTTTGTCCATATAAATTCCTAGATTTTCTACTCTATCACTGTAAGGGATAATAGTTTCATTCATTTTACAGGAGATAAGTCACCTGCGTTTAATTTACTTAAAAATCGTTGATGTCCCATTATAATTGCCTGTGATTTCTCTGAGTTCAATTTCAGTCCAAATTTTTTCGTCCATGAAATAATCGATTTTAGATCATTGTTTACTTCATTTATTGCGTAATTTAGTGCCGATACAGGTGCAGAGATATGTATTTGTAAGTCGTCAGCAAATAGGATATGTCTACAGTGTTTAATAGATTGTGATATGTCATTTATGTAGATCGCAAAAAGTAGAGGTCCAAGAACTGAACCTGTGGTACACCTGCACCCACGGTACGCCAGGAAGAAAAACTATCACAGGCCCGCACACATTGTTGGCGTACTTGAAGGTAGGAGGTAAACCACGACACTGATCTTTCTGATAAATTAAGGGCTCGGAGCTTGCATAGTAACAGATCTACAAATCTACAGGGAAAACAAATTTTTTTCTGACGTGTTTTAAGATTAATATTTGCTCGAATTCGATATCGAAGTACGTTCGAATAAAACAAATTAATCCAGAAACATTCATGGTCTATATAAAAAAGACATGTTTTTAATAATAGACGTTGCACAGTCCATACACATATTTGAAAGCAATATCAGAAGCATAGTTATTGGAAGCTGATAAGAATTGATGCTGCTGATGATGATAGGTCCTAATGATGATGATGATGATGATGATGATAATGATAATAATAATAATAATAATAATAATAATAATAATAATAGGTAATAATTTTTATTTTCATTGAAGAATTTTACTAACGATATGATGTAAGATCGCAATTGGCCCAATGAATCTTGGAAAGATTCAAACTTACAAAGAAATGAGAATCTCTTCCTGAAATATTATAATTTGAATTTCTCGTCAAATCTGTCTCAAAAGGTTTCCATTATGTAAGAAGAAACAATCTAGTTCATGCTATGTATTTCCTATTCCTATCTGTCAGAACAGAGATAATGGGCATTTAACAACATAACATATTACGTAATATTTATGGCTTTTATCAACACTCGTGTGAATTCCCAAACAATATGACTACAAGACAAACAGAATTTTAAATACAACCGGATTAATACCAGTACATATATTATATTAACATATCAGTCAATATGCAAATACGTAGACGAAAGGGAAAAATAGAATATTCATATAATGTTTGACTGGAGTTGAGCAGCTAATTTTCGATTCCACCTTCAATTTTCCTAATAACTGGTAGGCTAGCCATGAATAAAAACGATTCTATATTTCTTGAAATCCTCATAATGGCCGGTATCAGCGATTAAAAACAATTCATAACGAAAAAAAATTTCGGAACAGAAGAAGATATCAGATGGTAGACAACATTAAGATATAGGTATGGATCGTATGCGGAAACGAAGAGAAAGGCGGAAAATTTTGAGAATGCTGAGTTTGCAATGAAAGACCTACTCTTGGAAAGAAATGCATGAATGAAATGAATGCTCATTCTCACGACTGAATGATTGTTCGCTCTGCCATTAGGCCTAATTATAATATTTTTATGACCATACAATATAGCCTAACAATGGTAAGATGACTTTTCTGGGTTTAATCTACAGTGTAGGAAAGATTGCCTGTATTCCAGAATTTTTATGGCTCAACTCAGCAATCTATAAAATTCAATACAGGATAATTCTCGGGCTGGCGATCAAAAGCGCCAATTTTTGGGAGGATAATGGTATAAGCGTCAATGGAAGAAACCGCAAAAGTATTACATATGCGCCAATCACTGTATAACAAAAGCGCCAATACCGGAAATTTGTTGTCAGAAATTATTGGCATTAATTCCACAAACACTTTCTCTACTGCATTATGAGGAAGGAATGACAATCCAAAGAAATATTTCAACCATTTGGCGTTTTCTGTGTTCTTTAAATAATCATCTTTTAGGCCTAAATAGTGAACTTTACGAAGGAAAGCCTGTCCTAAATGAAAACTGTAACATCGTATTTCAGTTTCGGGTAAACTCTAAGAAATCCTACATGTGCAGATTTTTCGAAGTCAAGTATCACTGTTACATGTGAGAAGTACAAACCAAACGAAATTGCATTTTCTACGTATTAGAGTCCACATCGCTTCTTAGCACTGCGCCAACTTATAGGGAAGGAAGCAAAATACTAACTGAAAGTAGACACCATTTCTTACTCAGTGCACGGTATATAATTTCGAGAAAAAAAAAAAAACTTGAGACATACATAGAAAGTTCCATCAGCTAAAATATTGACTTCGTCAGTACATAATAGTAGATACATTATGCAATAATGCCTATAATGATAGTAATTAAGACGCAAGTATGGATATTTATGAAACGAGCGCAAGCGAGTTTCATAATATTCATACGAGCGTCTTAATTACCATTATAGGCAAGTTTCATACGACTTTTTATGCTCCACCATATTTCTAACTTGAAATTACCGGTATTCAGCTGTATACATTTTATTTGTAGGTATCTGACAAGATCGGAAGTGACCTTGTTCTAGGTCGTGAATTGTGAGATGTGCGCAGACGCGAAAGTATTGATTTTTTCCGAGGAACAATAATGTCATTGACCTTGATGTAATCCCGTTATATAACCTTGATTATTGAATTCGACATTGAAAAACGAAATGACAAATTGAATTTATTTGAATATTATTTACAATTAACGCTAATTATTATAGTAACAGAACATAACCTTCTGCGACAGTATTGGATTTCCAGCCTCCGTGACTTTTCGCTAATTCTCTTTCGATTGCATATCCGAGAATAATCGATACTTGCGGTTTTATAACGGTACAAAGCTGGCTTGTCATTAGCTGAACACCTGTACTTTAATGAGTAGGTGTACTTTAATGACATGCATTAAAGGACTGCTACCAGGTGTATAATTACTACATTTCGGCATGGTCGAGCATAAAAATTGTAATAAAGTCTGTTTCAAATCTTTAGGAACAACAGGAAGTGATTTCCTCCTTTTTTTAATATATAGCCATTCGAACATTCGAAATGGTTGTCGAGTTCAATGAAGTATTTCTACTGCACTTATCTCTCGTCGCATTATTTTGCTAGGTATCTCATGTAACCGCTTCTCTGCTTTACACTTATAACAAAAAAACGGTAAAAAAAAATCTCGAATAACTTTTTATCGTTCTATCGAAAAACAAAACAGGTAGTACCAACCTAAAAGTTGTCATCATTAATAGATATAACCTATAGCAGCAATCATCAGCACTGTGCACCCTCGGACTAGCGTCTCTTACCAGTGGATAAGAGCCTGCACTATGTTGCATCCGTGACTACTGGCGGGTACGCTCTCTCCCTCTTCCTGCTGCACGACGGAGCATATTACGATGCACTGCTTACCCGTTACCTATTTCAGCGAGTGCTGACGATCATTGATCTATAGCAGCCATGGCGAGAACGTGGCTCGCGAGACATTGTGGCTCGCAGTGATAGCTGTGCATTTCGCTTGCTTCTAACTTCCGCCAACCCCCACCCTCTCACTCACTGGGGTCAAACTCCGTTCCATTTGTATTTGTCTCTGACCTGCGAGTGGCATATGTCTCTCTCGAAACCATGTACGAAAGTTCCAAGTAGGATGGGAGGACGCATTTTTTTGCTGTCAATATGATGAGAATATTAAATGTATGATTTGTTCACAAGTATTACGAGGAAAACGGTTATATAACATAAAACGGCATTATACTACATGCTACTGATGAAACATTGAAAGGTTAAGTGTTATTGTTGTCATCATCATCATCACCATCATCATCATCATCATCATCATCATCATCATCTCTGTACTTCGACCCATTTTCAGCAGATGTACGAATAATGCGGTTAGCTCTTCAATTTGAACTCACTGATTTACTATGTGATGTCAAATGAAAGCTAGATGTAAGGACTTGACTAATGTTGATCTTTTCAAATCTTTGCCAAAAAATAAATATCCGAAGCTTCGTTCTTTCGCTTGCTCTGTTGAAGCCATGTTCGCTACAACTTACGTTTGTGAAAAATCATTTTCAACAATTAAAATAGTAAAAACCAAATTTAGATCACGACTGACTTATTGTTCATTTCTTTCTTCGTTACACGTACTAAATATTAGTTTGTAACCTTATACTCTATAAAATTATATTTAAGTTCTTGACGTAAGGAAAATGAAAACCCGTTAATAAGTCAGACAGTTGCTTCAATTCCTCTTCGGGTGTCTGCCTCCCTCCATAGGTGCTATGCATGTTGCAGGTTATACAGTGGCTCGGCGTACGATTACATTTTCGCCACCGCTGATCTATAGCATAGAGAAATGTCTTCTATGTCGATAGTATTGTAGGTGATATTTATCGACACACTTATAAACATTTCATAACTTGCTAACTTACTTAATTACATAAGTTACGCCAAAAATCGGGACAAAAGCCTATTTATTGAAAAAAATCGGGACCGTTTTTTCGAGGCTCAAAAATGGGACAATTCCGACTAAGCGGGACTTATGGTCACCCTATATGTGCAAGAAGCTATTACGGGGCAGACCGAAACCACGATAAAACGTAACAGAAAATATGACGTCTGAGGAAACATGGGTTGCTATCGTGGGGACGTCACAGGACAGGTAAGGTCGTGTGTTCTGCCACAGCTACATTACTGCGACGAATTTCCGTGTGGTAATCGATGCCGGCCTTGAATTGTTTCACTTTCGACATCACCACAGCGTTACACAATTGTTACACAATTGCACGTTTATTTTCAACCTTCTGCCAAGTGTATTCTACGATAAAAACTATTCTTAAAATCGTTCGGAATAAGAAAGCCGTGGAGATGTTTTCCAAAACAAATGATTCAGAAGTTCTTACGCAGCGTAGGTTCCGACAACATTTCAATGTGGGTCGACATGGGCGAGTTCCCAGCCGTAACACAATTTTAAACAATTTCAGAAGGACTTATTCAGCATCAAAACGTAACTCAACCGGAATGTCAAAGATACGCGATAATGTAAGGCACGATAGGCAGGACAATGCTGAACATCAGAGTCAGGTTCCAGGAGCGCTTTAGAAAAAATGGAGAGTGTAATTATCAAAACCTAGTTTTGTTCTTTTGCATCAGTAAATGACAATAATGCTGCTTTCCGATAAAAGAATAGAAACCAACTTACATTAAAATACAACTGTGTTGCCTCATTTCAAAAAAACGTCAGATCTTTTTGCGGGATCCTGTGAAAGCAGAGTAATGTATGTTCATGTAATGGTTCAAAAAGTATTAAATTGATACTAATAAAGCCTGGGGTTCCTCTGATTAAGGTTCATGAGAAATTCCTTCTTAGAGACAAATAATATAATTATTAGAATTAATAGAATAAAGAATTTTTTATCGTGCGTCCTAAAACGTCCGTGTTACAATCTTGATTCCATGCATCACCCACATATCCTGATATTTTCCGAATTCTATTACAACACTTAATGTCATTTACATTAACAGTGTGGGATAACCTTTGATTGAGGTTCTGGCTGATATGTAAGAGGAAGAACAATTTATTGTTTGTATAGGCTAGCTATGGGGACTATCAGCAAAGTAGGGAGGGAATGTTCCTACTCACCCCACATTCGTTTGATTGGCAGGCGAGGGGTAACGCAGTTGTTTTGCTAAGCCAAGTGCAATGGTGGATTCGACACACCTTGCGCGTCAGTAATTTCTCCGCTGTTATTTCTTGTTTCATGCGTTTATATGCAATAAAAATAATTTTTGCTAGAGACAGAACAGAGAAACATCTCAAGAAGAAGAAGAAGAAGAAGAAGAAGAAGAAGAAGAAGAACGCAATGAGAAAACCATTCGAGCTAAGATAAAGACACATTTACTGAAATATATTTGAACAATATTAAATACATAAGCAATGCGAACACACACTCTCAGAGACGCTCTGAAGATATGTTGCAATATCTTAAAATGCGCAACAAATGTAACAATATTAATTTTAAAAGTACATTCGAATTTCTTCCTACAACCGATTTTGTTAACATTATGTATTAGTCGTAGTAACATAAAAGAAATAGAAGTCTTAAAAAATTCTGAACACAATAAACAATTCAGGCCTCACATAAAACGTTTTAGTCACCATGGCTACCTGGCGCCCGGAATTTGTCTACCCCTGAGTTTTACAACAAGTAAAACGAATCTAGACACTTTAGATCTAATTTTTTTTAAGTTGGTTATTTAACGACGCTGTATCAACTACGAGGTTATTTAGCGTCGATGAGATTGGTGATAGCGAGATGGTATTTGGCGAGATGAAGCCGAGGATTCGCCATAGATTACCTGGCATTCACCTTAAGATTGGGGAAAACCTCGGAAAAAACCCAATCAGGTAATCAGCCCAAGCGGGGCTCGAACCCGCGCCCGAGCGCAACTTCAGACCGGCAGGCAAGCGCCTTAACCGACTGAGCCACGCCGGTGGCTAGATCTAAATTAAAGTTAAAGTTTTTAATTAACAAAATAATGAAAAAGTATAAATGTCAGCACAAACTTAAAATAAAATAAATTATGAGAGAGTGCTTTATGGGTTTCTATACATTACAATTAATGACTATAAATATTTTAAGCGTTTCAAATGAAAAAAAAATCGTTCTTTTTGATAAAATACATTTTTTCTTTCCTAATGACGTGTCGCTACCAAATTCTTCTATCGGAGCATTAATTTCCAACCGCCTAGCTTTGTTTTGTTTTCGTATGTTCACTGAACAGCAAACCTGAACTAAGTAGCGTTGGATGCCGTCAAGCTGTATACTCCTTACCCAGCTACACTGCTGCGGGTTGTTTGGAGACTTTAGCTAACCAAACGCAGGATTCTATTTATGAGGTTCCAACCTGTCTTCTGATAGTTGACCAACAACTTGCGTGAGAGTACATTTTCTGCTCTGGTCTTCTTGAAGAATAAATATAGACAAAAAGTAAACTTAATGTTGAGGAAGATTGCGACTTGGCGTGTCTAAAATAATTGAGCCACATTTCTCAAAGCAACATTAACCATCCTACTGATAACCTTGCCGTGAGTCTATGAAATTGATTTAATTTTTCATAGCAAAGACATGAACCACTCCATTGATAACCTTATGTTAATCTAAAAAAAAGGTTTTAATTTTCCAGAACAGAGACTTGATATAAGGTAAAACAACTTTATATTCACATATTTTCAGATTATATTCAAAATTCAAAACTGAAATTTACCATTGCTGTCAATTTATGAAGTTTGTTTAATTCACTGCATTGTGCAAATGTTTAGTGAGTGGAACATGATTACCAGCCTGAATTGTACAAAACATTTTGGGGATCCGTCAAAATGAAATTCGGTAGAACCTCTATTATCCGTGGTAATGAAGGGGCTGGAGTGAACGGTTAATCGAAAAAATCGGATAATCCGTACCATATAAGGTTTTCATAAATCAAGTGCATAGAGTAATACAGTTTCGTAATTTCCTCCGTGGTCTTCTGTTTTAACATTCTAGATAATAGACCAGAGTTCACTAATTTTTCAACGACAAAACTCCTTATGACGGCTGTCTGTGAAAAGATAGGAATAGCAGGCCTACAGGTCTCATGTGTAGATTTTCATACTTTATACACTTTATATCTGTTTTTCATTAAATCATGCATAGTTGTAATTCCTATTTCGTATTCTGATGCGAGATGATCCTCAGTTTCTCTTTTTCCAAACCATTCAATTACTTGTACTTTTTTTTTTCGTAGCACAACACGTTTTCTTTTGACACCTGTAGAAAACATTTTGCATAGAAGTTAGACAGCACGGCCCCTTTAAGAGTAGACCATACTGTATAAGGGTAAAGGTTTGTAAAGAAAACACTCTGTAGAAAAAATTCGTACTAATATAATGTACATACAGTACTTCATATTTTTTACATCAAAAAAAGAGAGAGAGAGAGAAAGTCAGTCGGATATTCCATCAATCGGTTAATAGGGTGACGGAAAATCGAGGTTCTACTGTATGAGCTTCAAGGGATCTTAACACTCAAAAGGCTGGGAACCACTGAGATAGACCATTTGAATCGATGAGGTGAAAAAGAATAAAAATTCCACAATTTTACCAAATGTAATTGAGATAGCCAAGTTAATAATATATTCTTTCTCTATCTGATGAAAAGAAAGATAACATTCCTTCATTCATTTTGGGTTATATCCTACACTAGGTTGTTTCTTCAGATGAGATTAAAAAGAAAACATTCTGGGAATGTTACCCTTCTTCATCTCAATGTCATATTTAAGGAATATCTCACAAGTGTTTATGGTCCAATCAATCCAAACAGATTGGTGGCCACATTTCTTCAAGAAGACTAGAAAAAGTCTGAAAATTCAACATCAGCAAATACCGTAATATGGTGTATAAATCCAATGAGCCAGGATATATTACAGCTTCTCCTATCATTTCATCACTTCTGTCATTTAAGTTCAAATTGAACAAACAGCAAGGCACTGTTGCTTTGCCATCCACAAAAGCATATGCAGGAAAACTTTCAATCAATCTCAAGAAACTTTCTGACAATTCCAAATTATACTATTATATCTCATATGAATGAATGGACAAACTACTATCCCATTGGAAGGAAACCCATTACAGCAGTACGTCAATGGAGACAGTAAGGAAGGGGACTAATCTTAGCAGTTTCTAGCATTTCTGAAGATGTTATTGGATTTTATAGCATATAATATAGCCTATTCTTTTTAGCACTGAAATATTATTAAATGTTATTTCCAAAGTGCTTATTGTAAGTGATAATACATTTGTCTCAATTTTTAAGAGAAAAGATTTGTTCATTTCAGTGAAGTTAGAAAGGAAAATATTCCACAACAATTAAGTAGAATTCTGGCGTTAATTGCTAAAAATATGCAATTTCATTAAATGCACATTATTTACCTCTCACAATAGTACAAATTACTAACGCTAAATTGTATTCTAAAACTTCTCAGAAACAAAGTAGAATGTTTTTTGTATTTCCTGAAAAACTATTTTCATTCATTTAGTGTTCTGCCCAAGGGCAAGTTTATCAATGCAAACCCAGCTTTCTCCAATCTTTCATATTTTCTTCCTTCCTCTTTGTTTTCTCATATATATATATATATATATATATATATATATCTTAATATCGTCTATCATCTGATATCTTCTTCTACCCCGAACTCTTCTCCCGTTCACCATTCCTTCCAGTGCATCTTTCAGTAGGCAGTTTCTTCTCAGCCAGTGACCCAACCAATTCCTTTCCTCTTCCTGATCAGTTTCAGCATCATTATTTCTTCACACACTCTTTCCAACACAGCTTCAGTTCTTATTGTCTGTCCAGTTTAATGGAATGTTATCCTTTTTCATCTCATCGATTCAATTGCTTGTGAAATGTGATTCATGTGTACCGATGTAAGAGAATGGAAGATGCGGTAAGCATTACAGATGCATGATCAAACCCGGCGGTAGTCAGGAGAATGGAAAGTAAGGGGAAGGTCGCAAGCAAGCATTCGAAAGGTTCCCATTCACCCGATACGGCTCTGTTTCTTATGAATATGTAATTATACGTACCGTATATCATCTGAAGATAAGCTACTCTTCTTCCTGTCTGTCACGTAACATTTCACCAGAGAAATGTAAGAGTTAAAAACCTAACCACATGATTAACTACTTTCTGAAGAATTGTAAGGTATTCCGTAACTGACATTAAAAGAAAGATTTTCAATATTCAAAAATATATTATAATCGTTTATTTCCTTGAGAATGTAAATTGTTCAAGTCAGGTGTAATTAGCATAAAACTAGTTTATTGTCGTCCATTACTGTGAATGTTTTCCTTAAATGTTATGACTTAAGCGGTTTCTGAAAAAAAAAAAATATTAGTTGTGCCATTTGGACTTTAAAGCTAAAACAAATTTTTTTTCATACTTTAGTAGGCCTATACATGAAATATCTAATGGATACAGTTAAATAAATTACATTTAAAATAGAACAATAGGCGTATAACTTTTTCGTTCCTTCTGATAATCATAAGAAAATGACTTAGGCGGAGTTTGGAAGTAAGCTCTTCAATTGTTTAACAATAAATAGCAACAATTCTATTTTCATCACGTTTTTATTTTATGTCTTCCCAAACGATTCACCCTGTATATTTAAATGTATAGTAATCGAAGTATTGTTGTTTAGTCAACTGTCCGAAGATAGGTTTGAACCACATAAACAGGGGGCAGATATTTATGGAGATTAATTTTATCATTTGTGTTTTTTAATATTGGGACCGGCGGAGATTTTTGGAGATTGATTTGTACTCGTGGCGGATATTAATGGAAATTTTGGAGAATACAATTATTTTGGAATTGGAGTATTAAGTCAGTATGAATATTACTTTCCAAATAATTAACATTAAAGGTTCGTTGGATTCTGGTAAAGGTGCGGTATGACCAACAGACAATATTTGTTGGATTGAGACTGTATTTAACACACATTCATTAAAAACGAAAAAAACTTGCAGCCCTCAAATTAACACTCTCAAATAATTAGTGAAATGTTGAATTCTCCGTCTTTGAGTTCAGTAATGTAATCAGAATACCTGGAATACCATGTAATGTAACTTACTTGGATATATAACAAATATAAATGAAAAAAAAAAAAATCCGAAAAAACTCAGAATATGAAATTCGCTGTAAAACGACGCAATAATAATAATCCGCGAATATGTTGATATTTCGCTATTAGAACTCTATTTCGCGATTGTGTTATCCGCATATTATTAATCAGAATCGCTTAATTTATAAAGATTAGTAAAAATCTATTGTATATCTGTTATGTCGTGACTTTCGCGATCTCCATAAATACCCGGGCCTGCTCATAAGTAACACCAATAAGGTATCATTCATAAGGCAACTAGGCTAGGAGATAATGGGGTAGGATGGCCAATTCCTTTCTCTCTCCAATGCATACATCGCCGATTAGCTACATATTACACTAATCAGACTTCAGATGCATACAAACAATTGTTCTTCCTCTGACACATATCGTCAAGTGAGATGTACTGTCTGATAATAGATGTGCATATCATCCAGAACCATCGTAGTATTAATAGTGCCTTAAATTTCTCACATAATATTGCAATACTTTGCTGTAGGCTATATGAAACGTGAGTCTGACTGCAAAGGAGCAAGCAGGCCCTCCAGATCGCTTTACTATCGCAACTCGCAGACCCTTGTTGTTCCGACTTTTATGTGGTACGAGTATATCGTTTTATTGCTCCACTAGAGCTTCCGGGTCATGTTGAATTGCGTTAGAGAAAAGATATGAAACAGTAGTACTACACAAGTAAATACCTCGTATTAACGATAAGAGCTCATAAATCTACTCGAGATAGCTATTAGCTCTAAGAAGCACTTCAGTAAATTTGCGTACTAAAAGGAGTATCAAGTAGCCTACTGTAAACACGGAAGGTGCACGAGCCATGTCAGCAAGACTTTCTTCTTTATATCTGCTATTAAAATGGCTGTTGAGACCATCACTATTATCTCTTTATTTCGAAATAAATTACCTCCTGGATCATGAGCATATCACACTGGATGCCATTACCAAGGCATTTATACTTGGTGCAATTTCACTAAGTGGGACTCCTGTATAACCTAACATACATTTTGCAATCATTAAAGTTCATTCTTTTGGTTTGAAAATGTATAAAGTAAGCGCAGCAAATTTTGAGTATCAAATCTATTAATAACATTTCGCTATAGCTGAGTTCGATTTCTGGAAACTTGATGCTCTAGCACAGAAAATGGAAGTCCTCTCTTGTTTTTCCTATTGAGGCGTTGCGTCAGAGATAGTCACAAGCCACAAAATCATAATTTTACAGGAAAGCATTTTGAAACTTTGGAGTGATGCTAAAATCAGAATAGTCTAATATGAGTTTCAAGGTTTTTAAGGCATATTCTCTGATATTTTGTGAAGTATTTTACAGAAGCAAATATTGTTTTATTATTTCTTCTTGTTCTTCTTTTTCTTCTTCTTCTTCTTCTTCTTCTTCTTCATGCATTAAGCCCTACAACGGCTTGTTGCGCGCTCCAAATTATTAGTTCATTGGTCTTTCCATCGTTTTTTTTGGTCTTCCTATGTTTCGTTTCCCTTCTGGTATATAATTTAATATTTTCTTTGGGTATCTTCTCTCATCCATTCTGTCTACGTGATCTAGCCATTTTTGTCTATGATGGTCTATTCCTTCATTTAGGCTAAAAATCTGTAATTAATTTCTTATGTCTTCATTTCTGATTCTGTCCCTTTTAGTGACTCCCAGAACTGATCTTAAAAACCTCATTTCTGCTGCCTGTAGGCTACTTTTATCTCTACTTGTCATTGTCCAAGTTTCACTACTATATAGAGCTGCAGGAACTGCCATAGTTTTATAAAATTTTATCATCGTATCTTTTCTTACTTTATTTTTTAAAGTTCTTTTAATTGTTCCGCACATTTTTGAAAACATTTCAACTTTATTTCCAATATCTACCTCTTTAATATATGATATTGATGATCCCCCTCCCTGTGGATTATCACCTTGATGAGGTAGGGAGGCTTAGTACCAATGAACCAGACGATCAAAACCGGGAAGCTTAGGCTTGCGGTTAGATAAGAGGTGAGGGAACTAAGAATAATCCACAACGTGGGAGCAACGGACCAATCTGGAAAGCTGCAAACACGGAAGACCACAACGGCAGATATGGCGTGGAGATGGGAACATCGAAACGGCGAAAATGGCGGAAGTGGCAATCCAATCTCTGGGGATGAAATAAGAGACCCAGCTCAGGGAAACAAGAGTGAAGACCTCTACGGCAGAAGGCGCAAGAGGCAACCCTCCCTGCGGGGTTAATACACAAGGAAGCAGATCCATAGGCTTTGAGGAGGCAGCCCCTCCAAAGGACTAACCCTGCAGAACGTTAGTACCGTACTCAGGGGACATTTAAAAATACTTACAAGCTCCAAAGAGATAGCCGGACTGACCTACGGATGACGACAAAAGCAAACCATAAGGACAAACGTTTTGGAATTCAAGATCAAATTAAAGTAGCAACCTGGAACGTTAGAGGAATACACCACAAAGAAACCGAACTGGAAAGAGAACTAAAAGAAAGAGAAATAGACATAGCAGTGATAACAGAAACGAAAAAGAAACAAAAAGGAAGCCAAGACCTAAATAACTATACAATGTTTTATAGTGGGGTTGAACTAACTGAAAGAGCTCAAGCAGGAGTAGCAATATTAGTAAGCACAAAATTAAGAAACACAATAACAACATATGAATGGGTAAACCAGAGAATAATGAAAATAAGATGCAAAATACCAAAAGGAAATCTTACACTAATAGGAATCTATGCAACAGAAGAGGGCAGAAAGCAAGATACAATAGAATTCTATCAGCAACTACAAAAAGTAATAGCTCAAACAAATAAAAATGATTATCTAATCATAGCAGGCGATGTAAATGCTCGTATTGGGAAAACACCAATCACAAATGTAACAGGAAATAATGGAGAAGAAACATTAAATAATAATGGAAGAACGCTACTAAATTTCGCATGCTTTAATCAACTGAGAATAACTAATAACTACTTCAAACATAAAGAAATTCATGAATATACGAGAAGTGAGAGAGGATCATGCTCAATAATAGATTACATTATGGTTAACCAAAAAATGAAAAACCTGGTTAGGGACACAAGAGTCTTTAGAGGAAGTGACATTCACAGCGATCATTTTCTACTGATTAGCAAAATAAATATACAAAAGAAATGGTGTAGAAATTGGAATAAAGAATCAAAAAAGAAAGAAGAGAAAAACAAGAAATCTATAAAATAAAGTTACTAGAAGAAGAATCGATACAAGACCTATATAAAAGAAGGTTAATAGATTATACAAACGCAGAAGAGCCAAAAGAGGAAATTGAAGAAGAATGGCAATGTATTAGAGGACTCTTACATAAAACAGCAAAAGAAGTTTTAGGGACAAAGAAAGTAGGAGGGAGGAAAAAAGGCTTAAAAAAATGGGATCCCGAAATTCAGAAATTAGTGAGTGATAAAAAAGAGGCTTATCTGAAATATCTTAATAACAAGAATGATCAGAATAAAATAGAATATAATAGAGCAAGAGCATTAGTAAAAAGATATACTAGGAAACTAAATAGAGAACATTGGGAAAACTACATAGCAGAAATGGAACACAATTTACATGGAAGACAGGACAAAGTATATAAATTTATAAGAAGCCTTAATTCCCAAGAAAAAGATAAAACAAATCTGATAATTATACAAGATATAGAATTAGAAAATTATTATAAGAAATTATGGACTGATAAAGAAAATGAAGAAGAAACTATAGGAAAAAACAAACAGTACATAGAAGTAGATGACTTAGAAATGCAAGAGATGTTAGAAGCACTAAAGAAAAGTTGGAATAATAAAGCATGTGGAATAGACAATATAAATATAGAATTATTAAAATATGCCCCGAGAAATTTTCAAGAAAGGCTATTAAATTTTTATAACAGATGTTGGAAACAAAAGACTACGCCAGAAGAATGGAAAATAGGGAAGATAATATCGATATTTAAAACAGGAGATAAAACAAATCCAGAAAATTATAGGGGAATAAGCTTACTATGTACAACATATAAAGTATACGCAAAAATAATAAGCCAAAGACTATCAAATATAGTCGACATAATAATATCAGAAGAGCAGACAGGTTTTAGGAAAGGGAGAAGCTGCATAGATAACGTTTTTACATTAAAGCAAATAATTGAGAAAAGAAGGGAATTCAACTTAGAAACTCATATCCTTTTCATAGATTATAAGAAGGCTTTTGACAAAGTGTCTAGACCAAAATTGTGGAATATATTAAATGAAAAGGGAATCCCATTACATTTGATAGAAGTAATTAAAGATATGTACGGAAAAACAAAAATAAAAATAAACCAAAGAGGACCTATAAGAATAACAGGAGGAGTTAGACAAGGTTGTCCATTATCAACCACTCTTTTTAATATATATCTAGACGACATGATAAGATCATGGAAACAAATAACAACAGGAGGAATTAATTTAGGAAATATGATAATAAAAACGTTAGCCTTTGCAGATGATCAGATTTTAATTGCAAAAACAGAGGACGAAATGCAGAGAATGATATATAAATTAAACGAAATATCAAAAAAATACAACATGGAAATATCATCAGGAAAAACAAAGGCAATGGTTTTCAAGGGCTCTTATCCAGTTCGGACAAAGATAATTTTAGAAAATAAAGCAATAGAACAAGTCTCAAAATTCAATTTCCTAGGTTTCGAAATATCATACACAACAGAAACAGATATAAATAACAAGTTAAACAAGTTTAACTATATAACAGGGACACTAAAAAGAACCTTGAAAAATAAAGCCAGAAAAGACTCTCTAATGAAATTATATAAGACGATGGCAGTTCCTACAATTACTTATGGATCCGAAACATGGACAATGACGGCACAACATATAGCTAGAATACAAGCTGCTGAAATGAAATTCCTCAGGCCAATAGCAGGATATCAAAGAACAGACAAAAAACACAATACAGAAATAAGACATCAACTAAAAGTAGAGGAACTAAATACAACAATAGTGAAATATAGAACAAATTGGGAAAACCACCTAACAAGGATGACGAACAATAGAATACCAAAAGCAGCATACAATTACTCACCACGAGGAAAAAGGAACTTAGGAAGACCTAAGAAAAGATGGAGGCAGCAACAATTTGGAGCCGGAACAGGCTAATGAAAGGCCTAAAGCGTGACGTAGAAGAAGAAGAAGAAGATGATCCTAAAAATTTAAATGTATTTACTTGTTCAATTATATTATTGTCTAATACAAGTTTACATCTTAGCGGATGAGTTCCTTGAAATGCCATAGATTTGGTTTTATTTTTTGATATATCAAAATTGTAATTAAGAATTATTTTATGGAGTTCAAATAATGCTCTTTGTAGCGTGTCTTCATTGTCAGAAATTATTACTTGGTCATCTGCATATAGGAGTGTCATTATAAAATTCTTCCTATTATAATCAGAGGATATATTTAAAATGTTTAGCCGCTGTTTCCATTGTTTTATTATTTAAACTATTTAATTATTATGAAAAAATGTTACAAGCATGTAGGTTATTTAGCGTCCGAATGAGATGAAGGAGATAATACCGGTGAAATGAGTCCGGGGTCCAGCACCGAAAGGTACGCAGCATTTGCTCATATTGGGTTGAGGAAAAACCCCGGAAAAAACCTCAAGCAGGTAACTTGCCCCGCCCGGGAATCGAACCCGGGCCACCTGGTTTCGCGCGGCCAGACGCACTAACCGTTACTCCACAGGTGTGGACTGTGCATGATGAAGATTTCTGACTGTTTCTATTGCTGTTATTTCAGTCACTGTCCTTTATGTTTTTCTACCATCATTCAACTGTTTCTGAACATTATCACATTTGCCTCATGTATCAGCGTGAGATATTTTGAACTCAATATTAAATTTTGGGTCGAAAATTTCTCGCAACTTCTTTCTTTCATTTTTTGCAGTATTAGAACAAGTGAATTCATTAATCATAGGTTTTGGTGCCATCTGAAAAAAATGCTTCAGATAGAATCACAAGCCACATGCACTATTGCAACTCTAAATATTTTAGTATACGGTCTTATAATCACTCTATCATGAAAAGAAATAATTAATTTTTATTTAGTTTTGTATATTTGATATTTCACAATAAGTAACACTATATCAGAATTAATAAGGGAAACACTATGTTAGGCAAGGTTATGCTTGAACTTTAGTCATATTTTTATTTAATTACCTGTTCATTTCCTGAGTCTGATTCAGTTCACATTCAGTGGAGAATTCACTAGTGCCATTAGTGGATAAATCACTTTCCAATTTATTAGTTTTTACTTCAGAACTACCACATATTACGGATTGAAAATCAAACTCCTTCCTCACGGAAGCTATATTGGTGGCTTGTGATTATGTCTCAGGAAAAATATGAAGCCAAAGAGTGAAAGAGAAAACAACACCTCCCTATATTTCTCAATACGTCTACCACATTGCAGAAAATTATGCAGTTTTGGAAACATCTAGGCCTATAGGTAGAGAATAGAATTATAGCAAAATCTTGATTTCCATCAAAGTGTGGCTTGTGACTATCTCTGACGCAACGCCTCTATTGTCTCGAGTGACGGAATTATGCCACGCTAATCACATAATATGAAAGTCCCCCCATAGTGGTTGTTTAGTTTTGAATCATGGTCATTAAGGAAAGGGTCGTGCGGGCTAAAGAACTCAATCTTATAAAGTTGATGATGATGATGATGATGATGATGATGATAATGATGATGATAATGATGATTATGAAACATACGAAAATGTTCATTTTATAAACAACTATGACTTAGTGAAAATGTTGTCATGCACATGTTATGTATTCTGTAATAAATTTTAGGAAAAAAACTACTAAACCTGTTATTTCAACTTTAAATGAAGTTTACAGTACGATTATTTAGTCCTGACAGTTGCCGGAGATGTGCGCCTGGATCAGGTGAGTCCATTTAGTTATGCCAAGGGGTATTTGTGTTATTCACTCGCTTGCCTTCGAAGCGATCGGATGTCATGAATGCGGTAGAGCGGTATGTTTCTAGTAGGCTACAATTAAGCTGGGCGTCGCTGAGCTGTCAGGACTAATTAATCGGTCTGTACAATCGAGCCTGCGCTAGACACAAAATGTTTACACCCGTAAAAGATCCACAACACAAACTTACATCGAAATTAAGAATAAATGAAAAGCTTTCTATGTATGCAATTTATTTTATTCCATAATTAATATTTTAAAGATCGTTACATAATTGAAGACCTTCCCGGAATAAGGATGTGACCACTAAAACTATAATTCATATTTCAGGAAAATTAAAATAATTTCAGAGGCAGATTTTATTATGCCTATATTTGAGCTGTTCAGAGCAGAAGTGGTGTGAGTCAAAAATGGGTAATGAGAGTTAAAGTAAACATTCTGTAAAATACAGTGCAAAGTAGCAATTAATATTCAAATTATTTAAACTATTAATAGTCAGTGGATAGCAAGAAGGACATATTAATTGCTACTTTGCACTGTATTTTACAGAATTTTTACTTTAAACCTCAGTACCCAATTTTGACTTACACCACTTTTGCTCTGAACAGCTCATTTATTAGCAAAATCATTTGACTAATCAGGATGTAAGCTTATTCTGTTATAGTTAACTAATTTTTTTTTTACCTTAGTCTTTTTCCAAATATCTTTTGTTAGCAAGTTCACAATAATTTGTTTTACTATCACTATCCGCTCCTACTTTCTCTTAATCAAGTCGGATAGTAAGAGTTAAACCACTAACTTGAATCTTAAAGTACGGTAGAATACATTCATACGAGTCGTTCAATTCTTTTGCATTGATAATATAAATAAAATTCACTTATAGAAATTTGCTTTAAACGACTGCGTAGAGCAGGGACGGGGAACAGTCTCTCTCTTCCCTACGTATGTATATACTCATGATGACCACTCTGTTTCCAAACCAATTCACCGTCTCTGGTGTAGAGATTTGGTGAAGGGCAGCCTGATGACGCTGTATCAACTACTAGGTTATTTAGCGTCGATGGGATTGGTGATAGCGAGATGGTATTTGGCGAGATGAGGCTGAGGATTCGCCATAGATTACCTGGCAGTCACCTTACGGTTGGGAAAAACCTCGGAAAAAACCAACCAGGTAATCAGCCCAAGCGGGGATTGAACCCGCGCCCGAGCGCAACTTCAGACCGAAGCAAGCGCCTTAACCGACTGAGCCACGCCGGTGTCTTCTGCTCTATAACTTGGACGACCAATTTTAGATTAATTTGCCCCAAGTAACTCAGCTATAATTCTAGATCTTTTCTGCCCTAAATATCTGTACGCACGAGTCTTAAATTCGAGGCATATTTATATTCATCAATAGTGATTACACCGAATCAAAAATTATTGGGACTATGCACATAGTTCTGTATTCAGAACTACTTAAAAAAAAAAAAAAGATTACGAAACAAACTATTGCAGACGATTTGGAATTAAGCATCATTTATGCCTTTTTTGGGCGAAATAAGTTAATATTATGTTTAAAATAAAAATTCATGTTATATCCTGAGCATATTTCTGGAATAAACTGAATCGAGAACATTATATGAAAAGTGTATTCAACTACAGTGTGAGAGAGAGAGAGAGAGAGAGAGAGAGAGAGAGAGAGAGAGAGAGAAAGAGAGCGATTGTACTGACTCAGAAACAAAATTTTGGTCACCTTAATTTTCCAAGTTCCAGTTATAACTTACTGACCATGAGCAGTATTTTATAATTAACTTGGAAAATCTGAGCATGCGCAGTATGTTATGACTGGAACTCGGAAAATTCGAGTGGCCAAAATTTTGTTTCTGGGCCTATAAGAAAAATTCAGGTGGCCCAAATTTTGTTTCTGGATCTATAAGGAAAATTCAGGTGGCCCAAATTTTGTTTCTGGATCTGTACGGATGACGGAAGAAAGAGATGTGAATGGACAACACTTCTCGGTGTCAGTGATCTGAGAACCTTTATCTTCTTTGGAGGTATTCACTCTTATGGTGCAGTTTACCGAAAATCCATATTGAAACTTGTTTGGATTTAATCCTAAACTGACATACGGAGAGTCAAAGAATTAAACAGCACTTCCACATAGTGCAATACAGGAACTGTCACGGACGCCAGAAAGACATCCACGGTCTCTTCAGCTTTTCCCCCTTCTATGGGATAGTGTCAACGAAGTGAGACAAATGGTATTTCTGTTAGGAGCTCACATAAATGTTAAGATAAGTTCTAAGAGTCCTTGAAAGGAGCGAATTCGTGTATGTTTTACGGTAGCTTACCCTTTCTTCCTCATCAATTGATCGAGTCCACATCTGTGGAGTAACGGTCAGCGCGTCTGGCCGCGAAACCAGGTGGCCCGGGTTCGAATCCCGGTCGGGGCAAGTTACCTGGTTGAGGTTTTTTCCGTGGTATTCCCCTCAACCCAATACGACAAATGCTGGGTAACTTTCGGAGCTGGACCCCGGACTCATTTCACCGACATTATCACCTTCATATCATTCAGACGCTAAATAACCTAGATGTTGATACAGCGTCGTAAAATAACCCAAGAAAATAAAAAAAATCAATTGATCGATATCACTAAGTACAATGCAATTCCATGCCCGTGGCTTCTACACGCCTTAGTTGTTGCCTGTATCACAGATGGGACTAAGAACTCTTACTTTCGTCAAAATCTCGAACTTATTTTTGCAGGATTCAAATAATTTTTCTGTGCCTAGTTTCAGAACTGCACGCATTGGATTCTTCACCTAACATAATTAGGAACATTAAATCCAGACGTTTGAGATGAGCAAGGCATGTAGCACGTATGAGCGAATCCAGAAATGTATATAGAATGTTAGTTGGGAGGCCGGAGGGAAAAATGCCTTTGGGGAGGCTGAGACGTAGGTGGGAAGATAATATTAAAATGGATTTGAGGGAGGTGGGATACGATGGTAGAGACTGGATTAATCTTGCTTAGAATAGGGACCTATGGCGGGCTTATGTGAGGGCGGCAATGAATCTTCGGGTTCCTTAAAAAGCCAGTAACTAAGTAAGTAAGTACCTAGTATAATGAGGAAGTGAACTGAGGAAATGCTTTTATGTTCCTTCATTTATGCTGAGCGCACGACAGTGAGGGAGAAATGGAAATGAAGTTCTTGACCGCGAACAATCGATACGTTGAAGAAATGTCAAGCATTTGCGTCTTCACATACCAATGCACACATGGTGAAACGTGAGAGTCTAAAATAAGACACGGCGTGGTACTGCGGAGGGAGGAAGCAGTCCAAGTGCTACCTACTACCATTAGCGGTGTGGGGCGCTGACGTCGCATCAGAACGTCAACAAACACGGCCTCGAGGCCGCAAAGGCTTCCGGATGACGATGTACCAAGCCTTTCGGACATCAGTCACTGCAACATGTGACAATGTGATTTACTATGGATATAAATAGACACTCGCCAGAAGAACGGTGCACATCTGAATACTTGTTTACTTCCATAATACACAGCGTTCTCATTCTCTTTACAGTTGCAATTAATATCACGCACATGTTGTTTTCATGGACGACACACGCGATACTTTCACTAGGTAATACAGACCTGCGAGAAAAAGTTGAGGTTGCTGGTATCGAAGAATAACTACGTTGTATGCAATAATAATAATAATAATAATAATAATAATAATAATACAATAAAGATTACGGGGCGGATTTTCTTATTTTTCACATTAGGACGATGCCTATTAATACAGAAATCCTTAATATCAACGTAAAAAGTTATTTCTTATATTGCATTTTTGACTTTTTTGAACTAATAGGCAATTTTTACAATTTTTTTTGGCATTTTTGTAATGTTTAATACTTTTAAGAACTTTTAGAATGCATTTTACTTTCTTCTATACCAATAGGTCCGTTAAATCATTTTCTAACCAAATAGGTCAGTAGTAATTACCTACTGAATAAGTGAATAACAGTGAAGTTTGAGTTTTATAGTTTGGAACAGACTCTAAAGTCCATCTCTCATTCCACTGAATTTATTTATTTATTTATTTTATTGGGTTATTTTACGACGCTGTATCAACATCTAGGTTATTTAGCGTCTGAATGAAATGAAGGTGATAATGCCGGTGAAATGAGTCCGGGGTCCAGCACCGAAAGTTACCCAGCATTTGCTCGTATTGGGTTGAGGGAAAACCCCGGAAAAAAACCTCAACCAGGTAACTTGTCCCGACTGGGATTCGAACCCGGGCCACCTGGTTTCGCAGCCAGACGCACTGACCGTTACTCCACAGGTGTGGACTCATTCCACTGAAGACTTCACACAACGGAAGTAATATAAAATGCTTGATGGCAGCTTAGTTTAAGTGAGGACTTTGACCGCTACTGTTCTTTTGTCGGTACGAGGGTGTCTTTAGAATTTATGTTTGGAAGGGGAAAAACTTTCACCATGTCCTGGACAGGACGTTGTGTCCTCAGCATGGTTCAGAAGGGATGTCTACTCTGCCCCCACAATTTGTTTTGCCATTCACACTCCCTCATCTGGAAGATCTAGTAACAAAAGTGAAGCGCGGAAGGAGAAGGAGACGGAGAGTTAAGGCACTGACATGGACCACCTCTGATTGAAACACAGTGTAAACCCTCATTAAAATCTATAGTTTTCCCTTAAAACTTTCATTTT
This sequence comes from Periplaneta americana, assembly GCF_040183065.1. Classification (NCBI taxonomy): domain Eukaryota; kingdom Metazoa; phylum Arthropoda; class Insecta; order Blattodea; family Blattidae; genus Periplaneta; species Periplaneta americana. The sequence continues at coordinate 156,423,874 of NC_091121.1, forward strand.
GTTGCATCTTCTTCTCCTATATCTTAGCCAAATTCCAGGAAGTTGCCTCCTTTTTCCGAGATTTGCAGGGCAGTCATTGAAACAAGGTGATTAATTTTTAAGAAGTTGTGGTGCGAGTACGGTGAATAATATTTAAATGTAATTTTCTTTTAATTTAATGTCATTTTTCCATTAGTTTAAGGGTATTTCAATGATAATTTTAAGTAGATTTTTAGGCCATTAACATCCGCCCCCTAGTAATGATGATGATGGGTTTCACTCTGTCACTGGAATGACTGAGTTTGGACTTCAGGATCACGGATTTAAGTCATGTTTAAGGCTATATTTTTTGTCTTGTCATTACTTCGAGAATGGCTCCGAGGTAAATCTCAGGGATGAAAGACGTCGGGTCGTGATATCTATTTATTTTCCCTTCAGGGGAGGCACGGACTGAGACTCTCCTCGCACGCAGGCCGCTCGGATGAGCCCATTGTATTACCCGGGATGGAATGGTGTGCATGCCCTAAGGGGCCCCCCCCCCGCGCTACAGATCCCCTGTGCACAGCCACGGAACTCCCCTATAGCTTACATGATCCCTTTACCTTTCCATGTAGGCATCACCGCGATCCCTCAACCCCAGACCCAGGAGTACCATGCGTCCAATGGAGAGCTCACTGTGCATAGCGCTACCACCAGCAACGAATAAGCACATATCCACGGGGTCCAACTTCTGCGGAGGCCAGCAGCCGACTCTACATCGGAGCAAGCCCGAGACTTAAGAAAGCGATTATGATGGCGAAATGAATCCGAGGTCCAATATCTTTCCTAATAACTAATCTAGGTTCAAAATGTTTTATGTGTAACACTGTCATTTTAGGAGGATAGGAACTGGCCACCCTACCCAATTATCTATTGGCTTAGTTGCCTCATAAGTGGTGCCTTGTTGGTATCATTTGTTAAGTTCAGACCTGTCTTGGGATAGTTGACTGAACAACAACAAACTGTAATTTCCGTAACTTGGAAATTGTCACGATTATGCATCTAAAACATTTGTCGCGTAGTAAAGTTGTATTTTTCGGGAATTTAAACATGAAATATGAGACACAGATCCACTATTATAATTATTACAACCCGGTACACAACACGAATGGCCCATTTCACGACGTAATTAACACAAGAAAATATCATAACAAAACCACGTGGTAATCATGCTTGGACCGCTACCGGCGCCATTTTGGCCATTATCGATATCTACATTAAGGTCTGAGTATTGGAGACGGTCTTGGAACTACCACAGTCTAGTATATACAGTCACGAAGCTTGAGTTTTGAGGGTGCTAGGAACAATAAACTGTGCAGGTACTATTTCGCATTGTCTGTAATGAGGCGATAGTCGCGATCCTAGTGGTTAGAAACTATCTACGGATGCATATTTATTACGTATTGAGCTTCGTGACTGTATATACTAGAATGTGGAACTACTCTAAATAGCGAATGAATACCTGTGATTTGAGAGCTGTTGAAAGCCATCCAAAGATATGACAAGATAATACAAGTTTTCGTGGAGTGACGTGTCACCCTGGTATGCATTCTAGGGTTAATTACTTCTCAGTAGCGGCTGGTGGTCAAAATAATGAGTGTGCTACAATCTCTATATCGACCTACTGTAAAGGCCTACACTTATGTATTTATCTTAATTTGGAGTCTCGTCTAGTGATGAAATATGAAGTCCATACGACGTTCTTTCGTACTGCAGAACTTGTCATTTGGTGTTAAACCCCTCCATCTTGGACATCTTACACTTTTCTATTGACAGTATTGCAAGAGCAGTGAGACGATCCTGGGACATAGTGTTCCTTAAAAACGTTTTTACGCGTTTCAAGGAAGAAAAACATATTTCTGGTTCAGCAGTGGTCATTGGTGTTGTAACCAAAATATTTAACAACTTCGATACTTCATAGAATGGATCCTGTAAATTGTTGGATACTATGTATTGTGACAATTGAACAGCCATCTATATTTCGGAAGTCAAGTTTTCTGTATAGAAATCCAACTTGTATCTGGAACACTCTTTTGTTCAGTATAGTATAGCCACAGTCTAATATATATATATATATATATATATATATATATATATATATATATATATATATATATTAGACTGTGGTATAGCTGTTGACAGCAACTTTAACTGGTAGATGGCAGCAGCAGTCGGACACTTGAATTCCCAAATACATTGTACATAGTTCCGAATTCTTCCACAAACAAGCATTCTTTCGTTACGCTTTACTTTTGCAATCTCCAAGCTGTGTTGTGCTGAAGCTGACTACAGCACTTTCCCGCGTAAAAATAGCCAATCAGAGCAGTGATTTCAGCTTCGCACATGCGCATAACTGTCTACATTTTTCATGCGGAGCTTTGAGTAGCACAACGAACCCCGAGGCACCAAAGAATGCACGAAGACTAAACACTTTATAACGCGTCAAGAACATAACCACGGGAAATTGTCAAATGACAGATCAAATACTATGGTGGTATTACAAATACATTATTTGAGCCAAAATTATCATTGTGCTGTAGCACTGTAGCACATATGGACGGGCCGCCCCTGCTCTAAAAGTAGAATCACTAACATAAAAAAAGTTTTTAACATAGCTGCAACGTTTCCGAACACCTTTATTAGGTCGTCAAAACTTGGTGAAAAGAACGGAATTCAGTTAAATGTTCGATATTAGCTTTTAAAGAGATGGACATAATCAAGTCTCTGCAAGTTGTGTCCTAGACTAACCTATCCCGTGACTGGTCTACAGCTTACAAATACTTAAAAACGTGCAGTAAACGCCAGCGCAATACATATTTCAATGAAGAATGGGAGTAGGCTACGTAGGAATTCACATTTCGATGAACAGTTCAGAGACACATAGCATTTGAATTGCGTTTAGCGCCACAGCTGTACTCCGAGTCTCTTTGACGTCTGTCCCCCCGTCACGAGCTACTTGTCACAATTAGGAGACTGCTTTAGACCGGATCGATCTAGTGGCGACCTCTTCACACGTGTTGCGGCATAAACAGGTATCGTCATCCCATGGACCGACCACGAGGGCAATGTCTTCGTGATGAAACGCGTCCTTCTATGGGGCCCATGTACTGAAGGCTGTTCCACAAATTATATACATACGAGTGACTCCTTGACATCGCCTCTTCCTACATAAACGCAACTATGTAGTTACCTCATAATTCAGAGGTGGAGCCTATAAGAAACGAATTGCGTAATGTGCCATAGTATGTGTGTTTTAAACTTATTGTTTTAACAAAATATATTTATCAAAATAGTCACAATAAAAGTATAAAAACACGCTCATCATCATTATCATAAGCTTACGTGGGTTAGATTGCAACATGTCTCAGATTCAGTATAATTTCTTTCTATGATTATTCACGTTTCCTTCCTGTTTTATAATATAGAATTCCTTTCGGATTCATTCATTCATTTTTATTGGGTTATTTTACGACGCTGTATCAACATCTAGGTTATTTAGCGTCTGAATGAAATGAAGGTGATAATGCCGGTGAAATGAGTCCGCGGTCCAGTACCGAAAGTTACCCAGTATTTGCTCGTATTGGGTTGAGTCATTCTTTCATAGTTTTCTGCCCAAGTGCAGGTCTTTCACTGCAAACCAAGCTTTCTCCAATCTTTCCTATATTCTGCTATTCTCTTGGTCTCCGCATGTGATCCATGTGTCTTAATGTCGTCAATTATCTTATATCTTCTTCTGCCCCGAACTTTCCTCTCGTTCACCATTCCTTTCAATGCATCCTTCAGTAGACAATTTTATTTATTTATTTATTTATTTATTTAACTGGCTAGCTAGCGAGTACAAATTAAAATTATAAAACAAAAATGTTTCTAGCCACTACCGTAAGAGCCAGGCTCGTGTACGGTGTGGTCTTAGTCAATAATGTAACATAAAATTTACAAGGACAGTTTACTAAATACAGTAAGTAACTTAATTCAAACCAATAAATAACACACAAGAGCAAAAAAAAAAAAAAAAGAAAGAAAGAGAAAAAGAGAGAAAAACACATTTAATATAAATTGACAATCAGACAGAAGCCAGTGATATTCAATAAAAACATGAATGTAGTCAACAGAAATAAAAAGTAAAACATACACACATTTGTTAATATTACAGGCTATATCATGAATAATTTTATAAATTTCTTTTTTTAAAAGCTTCAGTTTTAAAATATTTCAAATTTAGAAATTGGTTTGTAATTTTATTATAAAGTCTTGGTTCGAAACTAGCACCATGTTTCAGAGCTGCACTTGTATGACATTTAGGCTCAATTAATGGGAAAGTAGGCCTAAACTTTTGTCTTCGAGTACGATATTCATGTCGATTAGATTTATGTTGTATTTGATTTCTGTTGTAGTAAGTTAGTAAACTATATTCATAAATTTCTTCAATAGTTAATACTTTAAAATCTGTATAAATTAAAAGTTTATTTTCAGCCAGTGACTCAGTCAATTCCTTTTTCTCTTTCTGATAATTTTCAGCGTTACTCTTTCTTCACCCATTCTTTCCAACACAACTTTATTTATTATTCTGTCTGTCCATATCACACACTCCATTCTTCTCCATATCCACATTTCAAATGCTTCTAGTCGCTTCTCTTCACTTCGTCGTGGAAATATTTTTTAATTCATTATATTTAGGTGATCTGTCAGTTTACCGATAATATGTGCCTATTGTGTCTTTTATTACAAAATAATCTAAATCCTATCTGAGTTCTGCACTTATAAGTAAATTATCTTACTATGTACCAACCTTATTTGTCTTTTATTACAAAATAATCTAAATTCTATCTGAATTCTGAATGTTTAAGTAAATTATCTTACTATGTACCAACCTTATTTGTCTTTTATTACAAAATAATCTAAATTCTATCTGAATTCTGAATGTTTAAGTAAATTATCTTACTATGTACCAATCTTATTTGCCTTTTATTACAAAATAATCTAACTTAAATCCTATCTGAGTTCTGCACATATCAGCAAATTATCTTACTATGTACCAACCATATTTGTTTTTATTGTAATCTAAATCCTATCTGAGTTCTGCACTTATAAGTAAATTATCTCACTATGTACCAACCTTAATATATATTCAGGAATTTTGTTCCTTGTTCCTCAACTCTTTAATATACGGCGGAACTGTGGGCTTTATAGCAACACCGAAACGTCTATGTTTTAGAAAATTGTAATTGAATTTCTTTCATTTCATGTTCGTTTTATTGTTCTACAAATAATCTGGACTTTTATTTCATGTATATGTATAACTATAGTACATCGTCGTGAATTAAATTGTGGGATAAGTAAAATTAGTAACTTACTAAATACTTACAACTTCTCATAAAACAATTTTACACCAAATTTGTACTCTTTCATGTAAAAGATAATCAATTGCTATTTTCCGCTTTTAAAAAGAGTACAGTTAATAACTGAAGATAAAATAAAGGTCAGGTAAAATGACAGTGACAATGACAAGAGGGGAAAATAGGAAGGAAATATTCCAAGAACAACCGATGTTCTCAAGTCCGAGCAAAAGAACGGATCCGGTACATGTATGTGAGCTCCAAGCATAATGGCTGTTTGCCTCACTTCGAATTATCTATATTCGAAAATATTTAGATGATTTTGTGTGGAAAATATGGGAGAACATTGCTTCTCCAAGTACGTACAGTAGGAACGAGCGGCTACAGAGTCCTGAGTCTATACTTTACGAGGTTCCATACTTTCCTAACCACTCTGTTAGAACGAGGTGAGCGAGTGACTGGCACTATGTTCCGTCACTTCTACTTCTTAGAAACAAATCCCATTTTAATCTGATCCTGGGTGAGTAGGGCCATTGCAAAAGAGAATACTTTCTCATTTTGAATTTTGTGCAGTAAAAACTTAAACTCTATTTTACGTAAATTAGTACCAAATGTATTGTGCTGAAATACAGCACTAACGTAGATATCTTCTAAATTTATAAGCATCCCATCGTTGTAAAAGTCATGTTAAAATAATAATTTCTGCTCAAAGAAGTAAATCATACAGCTGAGTAGGCCTATCTTTCTTGTGTTGGCATTAATATTGCCGTTTATAGTCTATTGAATGTGACTCAAGAAACATATATAAATGATATCGTTTGCTTTGCGTTCTAATATGAAGGCAAAGTTTCGTTTTCTGGAATCCACAAAAGGATTCTTCATTTACCCAGAAGTAAGATATTTGACTTCGTTCATAAATTGTACGGTTTAACCTTCCGCAGAAAGAAATATTAGTACATTATGCAACGAGCCTATAATAGTAGTAATTAAGACGCGAGTATGTTTATGAAAGGAGCGCAAGCGAGTTTCAAAATTTTCATAGGAGCGTCTTAATTACCATTATAGTTAAGTTTCATACGACTTTTTATGCTCGGCCATATTTTTAACTTGAAATTATTCATAAGTAGGCTATTCATGTTATTCTTATCTGACTGAGGGGCGGAACTGACCTTGTACAATACCTCGTAAATTGTGAGATGTGCGCAGACGCGAAAGTATTGATTTTTTCCGAGAAACAAATGTCGACAATGACCTTGATATAATCTAGAGAGTAGAATAAACATTAATCTTGATATAACCTTGAAATTGAATTAGACACTGAAAAACGAGATGACAAATTGAATTTATTTGAATATTATTTACAATTAACGCTAATTATTATAGTAACAGAACTGGCTTTATTTCAAATATAGGTGATTTATTGTGCAATTGGTGAAATGAATTTGCGGGAATGTGCTTTGTGAAAGGCTGGAAAATGACGGTGAATTGATGTTAATTTGTCTGTTGTTTTTTTCGACTGAGTTTAATATTGTATTTGAGATTTCAATTTTATTTTGGATCGATTCTTCAACATAACCTTCTGCGACAGTATTGGATTTCCAGCCTCCGCGACGTTTCAATGAATGGAATAGAATGAATAGAATAGAATAATCGATACTTGCACTTTCATTTTGCTACAATGGTATTTTCTGATTGGTGGAATACCTGAACTTTAATGAATAGGTGTACTTTAATGAGGTCCCTTACAGGGCTGCTACTAAGTGTATAATTACTACATTTCGGCATGGTCGAGCATATAAAAATAATTGTGGTAGAAACCATATATGATATGGCCTAAGAAATTAATAAAATGTCGTTTTGAATACATAACCGAATTTTATTACTGCAAATACGAGTATTATCCATATGTAAAGAAACAAATAAATGAAGAATGTGTTGGCTTAAATGGTATAGTACAACATGCTGAAACATACAGGTATTATGCAATGGCACACTAGGTATTAGAAACTGTCAGATCTAAATTTAGAATACAAAAACTAGAATTATTATTCAAAAGATAAATAAAACACTAATTTGAAATTCAAGTATTTTGGTAGCCTTAATATTACCCTAATATCTTCTGTGGACCTAGCCCTGTTGATATGTAAATCCCCTTGGCAATTTGCAGCATTCTAGCGAAATATCACTTTTCTCTTTTAAATGTTGGCACTTTACACCTTTCTGCTATTAAGTATCCAATTAATACAACTAATCATCTGGGAAAAAAGTAGGCCTAAATGTACAACCCTACCAATAAAACACATCTAAATCCGAACGTCCTAGACATCGAGCAAAAAATCATAATAGGAAGTTTTAACATGAAATATGGCTGTCAATGGAGTAGGAAGAATTTAGATAGATATTTAAGATAGCACAGAACTAGTACCACACAGATACTCCAACCTACCTTCACCACACAGGACATACCAATAGTCCAGTGACAAAGGGTGAAAACAAAATATCTAACAGTCAGTGGCAGCTCCTGCATATTTCTTAAGAGGAGGAAAGAAGTTAACAGCGGAAAATGACACATTCTTGAGAGAAACATGCTACAAATTAGCCTACATGCATACATGTAAGATCAAATAGTGTTAGGGTTGGCCTTCTATTTTGTATAGCAATAATCTGTTCTTGTAAACTGAGTTTCCTAAGTTGTCCAAAATATGTTTTCACTTCCATTCATTGTTTGATAATTGCACAAATTAACAATTACAAGGAAATTCACAAACTCGCATTTTTCGCGCACACTACAGCATCGCACGTGTTGGAAGAGACTAGCTACTAACACATATCCAGAACCGTTGCACGGAAGTGGGAATGGGAAATAATCTGTTAGGAAAGCGAGAACACTGCACCGACTCACGTGGTCTGTGTTGCCACAGGTACATTTTACAAATTCAGTATCACATACTTTTGAAGAACGTCAGTTCTTGTAAAGTCGTACTACCATTATTGTTCAAAGCTGCAGGTAACCGATTAATTTTTTTATGTTGAAAATAATGTAGTTTGGAGTACTTTCAATTTCAAATATATTTGTACAAAACTGACAACTTGGCTGTTGTCCTGTCTCGTACACAATGAATGGAAGTGAATTTCAGGGGCCAAAAAGATCTGCGATACTAACGTAGAACTACTTCCTCTTTGTTTTATATAAATCTAACTTCATCTTTCAGATATCCTCGAAAGTTTCAAACCATGAATAGTAGCTTATATAAAGTGCAATGAATAATATATTTCGTTTTATAATTTAAAAAACAAGTTTATATGGTGTTTTTCATAGCTTTGCGTTAAAACTGTTTTTTTTTTGTGTCTCCTCCTAGATGTGTTATAGTCTGGTTGAATGCAGCATCGTTAGATGGCAGCGGTAGCGAGCTTGCTACACGACCAGTCGGCTTCTATATTTCCCGCCCATGCGCTGATTCAGAGGAGGATCTCCCTCTCCGTTCATTTACTTGCTTTAAAACTCTGCTTCTGTCTCTCGCCGCTAGTGCGCTGTTGTCTATGTGTGTTAACTGCAGTAAAGGAGGAAAGGATTGATTTTCCTCCACACAATTAATCTCGCATCTTTCTCACAGTTTTCTAGCAGCACATGATTGCGAGTCGTTTGAAACTCGATCAACCGAGGTTTTCTTATAGCTGTTAACTTAAAAATTATCGAATCTTCCTCCAATTTCAAGGCATATATTTCATTTGGTATTTACTTTCAAAAGAAGAAAAATGTGATGAGGACGTTCCTCCTTTCCTTCCCCCGAGAAACCGCCACTGCTAACAGTAACAGTTTTTCTCAAACATTTTAAATAAGAAGAAATACACCAAGAAAAACAACTGAAAGAAAACCACTCAAGAAAAATTATATTACAACGTTTAGGCGGGGCAATGTGGGGAAGTACACAAGATGCCTTCAACAAAACATAAGTTAAGTACAAAATCTACATGAAACCTTCGGCAGAAAAACACTAATTACAAGAAGATTAAAAAGGTTACGACACTCTTCATTACAGCTAGTAACCGGAGCAGTAAAAACCACATCAGAAACTGCACTATTTAAACTATAAAGGCACGTCGCACAGTCTACCTAATAGATGAAAAAAAAAAACGCATTTGTTAGTATGAAACAACATTCAATGGCTGAAAATGAAATTTCTTTCTAATCAGAATGTAGTATAACATCTATAACTACTTCTTCAGAATCGAAAAAATAGTAACATCAACAAATCTGCTGGATTATGTGGACTAGGTCTACAATGTACAATTTAATCTGACAGCGAAGTAAAGAAACGAGAAAATGCACTGGAAATACTGTAAAAAATGCACTAGAACAGTCAAGACTAGATATTCTGAACCACAGAGACTACATATTTACCCAAATGCTCCAAACTAAAGAATAGGGAAGAAACGAGGGCAAGAGTATGATCAAAAGCGTTTGACCAATTCCAATTGGTCAAAACACGACGAGATTTTTTCTAAGATATACGCTTTCAATATGCATTAAAATGTTAAGTTTCAGAATAAATATCTTCCAAAAATCTTCAGCTTCTCTTCAAAATTCTTTTATGTCGCTTCAATGGAACGGTGTAAGACAAGTCCCATTCCGAGGCTTATTGTATGGCTTCGTAACAAGCTGTTTTTTTACGGTGATGGGTTGTTAGCCCTTCGCCCAACCCCCAAGCTGGAGGACCACAGTGAGGACCCCCTTATCAGCTGTCCAATATATTCGCAGCTACCCTCGATTTCTGGAGGCCGTCTCCTCTATCCGCAACCTGAGGACGCGCCATGTCTTGGTGATAGAGACCCACAATACATAGATGACAATAAGATATATATCATATGTGGAGACGAAAAGGAAGACAAAAATAGGAAAGAGTGGAGAGTGGTGGGTTTACAGCGAAAGATCTGCCCTTGGGCAAAACACTATGAATTATACAGGGACATCATTTTATTTTTACTTCAATTTTTATTGTACCTGAGTTTTTGAATGTACTTCACTCCCACCCCTTCTACTAGTAAACTTCCAACCGTTCACGACACAGAGCCGAGGGCGCGTAAGCAGTACTGAGTTAGTGAGTATAGTACGTTCCAGAAATATGTTTGCGTTTTCCAGTGACGAACGAACTTTCAATATTGAATCATATTTTCGCACAGGTACTGTCGTCCGTTTGCCTATGTCACATCCCTGTTTTCCCCACACGCTTCTCCTCGCCCCTCTGTAAAGGCTAGTGGCTGGGCTGTCTTAGCTCTTTTCTGAAAACATTAATTTCTGTTAGGATTGGACTTCTACGTAATATTATACAACTGTTTAAAATAACTTAAATAAAAGGGCCTCGTTAAGTAATTAACTGTCACGTGATCCCCCCCTTTCTACGACCCTGCGACAAAACCACTTGAACGGACAGTAGATAGCATTTCTGAGTAATTTTATATTTTCGGATCGGGCGGAAGTGAAGATTGAATTTACAGTACGTAAGGTACTCTTTTATAGAGTAGGTACAGAATTATTTCAATATGAGTTACTCGTACGAAGGACGAAACTGGTAATTGGAATTAGGTACAATAGTCTATAGTGCGATAATATGCACAAAAGAACTGAAGCCTGTATCGAAATGAACGGCCACCATTTTCAAAAATGTGTTTAAATATCCATATTATGATTATTTTTCAATTTAACTTCATTCTCTATATTGTACGCTAATGTGCTGTAACAGTACAATATACACTGCATAATTAATATGTCCGAATGGAGAGCTCAGTTCGTGAGTAAAAACACTCATTGTTAATACTGTACTGCATTTTGATTAAACAAAAACCTGATGAAAATGATCAAACTCAAAAGCGCAATATTTCCTAGTTTACGTAAACGGATGAACTACTTTTCTTCCCTCCTATACCTAGTAAAGTGTTTTGTTTGTATATTACGCCAGTATCATCGAACTCCAGTCGTGGAAGGAGGTCGCAAACGGCATTGATCCAGAGGTATAGGCAAGTTAATATTAAAAATGTTAGTAAAAATAAAATGATATCCCTATATATCATATGTGGAAACTAAAAGGAAGGCAAAAATAGGAAAGACTGGAGAGTGATGGGTTTACAGCGAAAGACCTGCCCTTGGGCAAAACACTACGAACGATATAATTTTAATAATGGGTGGAAATATAAAAATAATCGTCATCACAGGACTGTCACAGTCATCATCTCCGTCGTGGTCATATCACCTGCATCATATATCCCTATTTTGCTTGCCGCAGTGGTTACCATCATTACCTTCGTAATTAGCATTTTTATACCATAAGACGAAGCTATGAAAAAATGTGTTTACACCTTTGGTGCAGACGGTGAAACGCAGATGATTTCGTAACATAACGCCATGTTGCGAAATGACGTGAGTCTGTCCCAAGTTCGGCTATAGACGCAGACATTTACGAAACTCAAGGTTAAATTTGGCGGCACGTGTGCTGATAAGGAATGGATACTTGTGCGCAGGCTTTATCAACCGCACCCCCTTCCACTCCTCCCAAGGCCGTCCATACGATTTTGGCTCCGAGAAGATAAAAACACGCTGATTACCTGCAAGCTGCTATCTTACTACAGTAGTAAACACCCACACACCCACACTCATGCCTCATGCGTCGCGCCGCAAGGGAAACAGAGGACGCCTCGAGCGTTTTCTAACGTGAAATATTAATGTGGGCTAATACACTTTGGTGGTTATCGTTATTGAGGCGTACAAGTCCAAAATTTTACTGGCCGGCCCAGTCCTTCACTTCTGAACCCGAACACGACCCAGCCTGAGATTGTTTTTAAATGTATTACCTGAGACGTCCTCCATACTTCAAAGTATCCAAGGGAGCACGATGAAGGGATTAATAGTGTTTACCCAACGTATCATTCTTACAATAAGTGTTTATCCTCTTCAGAACCGAATTTATATCTTTTAAAAATTAAAAAAAGAAAAAAAAAATTGGTCATATAATCATTCTGGGGTTCCAAAAATCCCAAATCAAGTGTTCACAGAACACAAAATTTTGGGGCAATTTTGACTCTCGATGACCCCAAATTTTAAATTCTAATTTATAATTCTGGTATAGAAATGTTACAAAAGTGGTACTCTTCATTTCTATCAAATTCAATTTTTCAAAATTTTCAAAATTATCCAAGACACTGCAAAAAAATTAACAGAAAATTATGTAGCGTATACTCTACAACAGGACTGAATAGGTTATTACAAAAGATAATCATTGAATTGTTGTTCTTCAATGCTCCTCTTTCACTGTGTCAGTTTGTCGCCTATGGAACTCCTTACCTCGTCATGTCAGGGATTGCCGAACGGTTAATATATTTAAATTAAGGATTAAGAATTACATACTTTTACATGTAATTGTTTTGTGAGTGTTAGCCGATTTTTTTGGTTACTCTGTGTATATAAATTGTCATTTAGGCCTATCATGAAGTAGAATTAGGGTATGAATTGTAAATAACTTAATTATGTAGGCCTATCATGAAGTAGAATTAGGATATGAATTGTAAATAACTTAATTATGTAGGCCTATCATGAAGTAGAATTAGGATATGAATTGTAAATAACATAATTATGTAGGCCTATCATGTTTAGTTAATATTTCATTACAGCCCATGTAAGCTTGTTAATGTGCATGAAAATTATTTATATATTTAAGTATGACTTTCCTATTTTTTTCATTGTTTCATTATGTATTTTAGCCTACTTCTGGTAGTGTGGAAGAGAAGGCCTCATGGCCTTAACTCTAGCAGAATAAATAAATAAATAAATAAACTTTTCTCTTTTAAATATCATTTAAATCAGTCGCTAATAGTTAATGTCAGTTCTGTGACACATACTACAAGCGATATAAGTATCCACTGGATGACTGCAAGAATTCAGACCAGCTCTTCAGTTTCTATAGTTAACCTTGGACCTTCGTTGTTTATAAAAAAAACGAAAGCGGTTGCCATGGAAAAGTGTACGTTGGTTGAAAAATAGTTACTCCAGGTTTAGTGATAAAAAGTTTAGCCGATTCTATATTGTGAATCTTTAAAGCAATTATGTCAGATAAAAAAATTAAATTTTGATAAACTGAGTGAAATTCATTAATTCTTTTGACCTACGTTTACGTGAAAAGCTTGATTTGAACAACGCCATGGTACACTGACGTTCAAAGGTATCTGACCCTACTAATCGATGATCATTGATAATAATTTGTTGGTGTAAGTGTGACTTCTTCAGCTATTACTTCTATAACAGTCAGTGTCGCCAATCATATGTAAATATATCCGCATTAAAGAATTAAAGTTTTCATACCACTCTACTGATTGTAAAACAACACTGGGTTTAGCTGGAAACCGCTTATATTTTCAATTATGAGAATAATTAATGCTTAATCTACATAATCCTTTTCCCCAGACACTTCTTTAACGGCAACAATAATGGTGCCACCTATTGTGAACTAGCGGAACTGTTTCCAAGTTAGTCAATGTTTTATATCTTTGATTCTGACCTTTTTGTGGTTGGAAAGTTCGTTTACACGATCATAAAATCGTAGGTCAGATATCTCTGAATGTCAGTGTACAATTACCACAATTAGTATATACAGTCACGAAGCTCGAGTTGATGAGGGTACTAGGAACAAAAGACTGTGCAGGTACTATTTCTCATTGTCTGTAATGAGGCGATAGTAACGATCCTAGTGGTTAGCAACTATCTATGAATGCATATTTACTATGTATTTACCTTCGTGACTGTATATACAGGGACATCACTTTATTTTTACCAACATTTTTAACATTAACCTGGCTATACTCGGAAACACTGTTGCTCCCTTCCATTACAGGAGTTTGATGTTACTAGTGCAATATGTAAACAAATCATTTTACTAGGTATAGGAGGAGAGAAAAGTAGTGTATCCATTTATGTTGTAGGGAAATACGATATTACGATTTTCAGTTTGATCATCACTTTTACGGAATTTATCAAAATACAGTAGAGTAGTAACATTTTTTTTTCAAAAACTCAACTTTTCAGGCGGCTATGTTCGTTATGTAATGTCTACTTTATTTAGCATATTAATTATTGATGTTATCATACAATATAGAGAGTGTATTTAAATTGAGGGGGTCATAAGTAAAGGGCTGTAAGTGCACTTAAGTTACTTTTGAGAAAATGGGGTTTAAATATTTAAGCTTTCGTAAAATCGGTGAAATTTTTTATTTAAATTTTAATGTGTGATGCGATTAAAATATCCCTTCGCCACTAAAATTTTAGATACTTTAGCTTACACTGGATGCACTTAACTCATGTCATTACAAATGTCACTAGCATTCCTTTGCTTCTAGCCACCTCAATTCAAAATAAGCTAATCTGAATTTTTAAACAAGTTGCTGAAAATGGTTGCCGTTCATTACAATGCAGGCTTCAATTCAGTACGCATATTATTAAAAACATTTTGAAGCATATTCTCTGAAATTGAATTTATCCTTTCTTGAATATAATTTTTTAGTACGATATTATTAATATAGGTTCTTTCTTCTATAGAAAACGCTATCATATTTATGAAACACACTATACACTGCAGTGTTTACTTCACTGCTTGAAGACTTCGAATGCAACAGCGGCCGTAAGTTTGTGTGTCTGACGGAAGCAAGGACATTAGTGAAGGGGTGAGAGTGAAGTACATTCAGAAATGCAGGTACAATAAAAATGCAAGTAAAAATAAAATGATGTCCCTGTACTAGACTGTGCAATTACACTAGTACGTTCCGACACTGAGGCTGTGAGTGCTGTTCATGTTACAACACACAATCTAGGCAATCCTTACTTCGCGTGCTGAGCGACGCATCGCGACGGTAGGTTCACGTCATAGTCTCAAGGACACGAATCCAAAGTGAACATCCCTGCTTTAGACAGATTACCAAGGCAAGTGGGAAAACGTGACCTGGGTAGACCAAGGACGAGATGGAAGGATTCAGTTAGCGTCGGAACGGAACAGCAATGACGCAACCTTGATAGGAAAAAATCGAAGAAGAAGAAGAAGAAGAAGAAGAAGAAGAAGAAGAAGAAGAAGAAAAAGAATAATTTGTTTTGAAATGAAAACTTTTTCCATGTTAAGAACTTTTCAATACCGCCTCATATATTGTCTATCTGCTCTGTGTGTGTGTTTACTTACTAAAATTTTATTTCACTAATGTTAGCTTCACCAAAACGTTTGAACGGAGCCGCCATTTTCAGTTGACTGTGCAGTAAACAAATGACGATCGCAAAACATGTTTTATAGTACCGTAAAGAATTTGCAGTTTGAAGTGTTGCCAAACAAAGACGCAAATGCTAGGAAAGCAATAATAACAAACAAATGCTAGGGAAGTGATAAAAATAAACAAATGCTAGCGAAGTGATAAAATTGTAGCGATAAACAGCCATGATTGGTTGAAACACATCCTTTCGTACAGTTTTATTGGTCAAAAGTAGTATCACGTAGTAAAAGTGTAATAGTCAATGAAATAATACCGGAATAGGATTAAGAAGTCTAAACGCGCCGACATAATAGCTATGTCGGATTTGAGTCGACTACAGGTGGATTAATTTGATGTACCTATAATTATCAGCTGCCCCCAGCCAAACATCAAGTTCCTGCTGACTTCTAATACAATAATTTTGTTTCTGATCAAGTGTCATCGTGCATGCTTTACGGGGATGACAGTGTTGGTGAAGAAATGGTGATTTGTTTGAAGGTTAATTAATTTCATTATTGATATGAACTATATTAATATTCTTGATTGGATGAAGAACTAAATGCTGATTTTTTTTTAATGTTGAATGTCGTCTATGAGCCACTTGTTTGGGTGTTATGTGAAATATATTTGAACGCATTATCTACAAGGACATCATTTTATTTTTACTAACATTCCGATATTAACCTGGCTATACCTTTGGATTAACGGTTGAGAACCGGAAACACCGTTTGCTATCCCCTTCCACGACTGGAGTTCGATGATACTGGCGTAAAATACAAACAAATCACTTCACTAGGTATAGAAGGGAAAAAAAGTAGTTCATCCATTTACGTAAACTAGGAAATATCGCGATTTTGAGTTTGATAATTTTCATTAGGTTTTTGTTTAATCAAAATATAGTACAGTATTAACAATGAGTGTTTTTACTCACGAACTGAGCTATCCATTCGGACGTATTCATTATGCAGTGTATATTATACTGGGTGTTCAGTTCAAAATGTGTCTTGGCTCGCAGTATGCCGTCATGTGGCTAGCTGATGAGCCTAGAGAATTCAATCTTCCTACACTTCCGCAGTTCAGGTGTATAATCTAAGAGGCAGAGAAGTTGGCTAGCAAGTACGGCGTTCATTCTGAAGAGTACGTGCCGATACGTACGGTAATGCCGGTAGTGGCAGGAATGTGAACTGTTTGGAAATACGTACTGTCGGGATATGGCGAGAGGGTTAAGACGATTACTTACGTATTTGTTGACATTAACTTCGACGGTCAACATGGACACGGAGCATTTGATTTGTGTTGTGGAATGTTACCGTACGCAACCGATGATAACAAATACCCTGCGTACGACTTGCCGGCGCAAAACACAGTTCGAAAGAGGTTATGGTAGCACACAGACCGTTCAGACCGCCATCTGTTGCTACGACGTTCAAGTTATACCGTACACGTTCTCAAGTTCAGATTGAAGAACGCCTTAAATAATAGGCAACTTCTCTAACATATAAGCTGAAACTCGCTTCAAATCGGTGACCCAACAACAGTGACGTCATGACACACTTTGAAATGAACACCCAGTACTGTCTACAGCACATTAGCGTACAATTTAGAGAATGAAGTTAAATTGAAAAATAATCATAATATGGATATTTAAACACATATTTGAAAATGGTGGCCTTTCATTTCGATACAGGCTCCAGTTCTTTTGTGCATATTATCGCACTATAGACTATTGTACCTAATTCCAATTAGCAGTCTCGTCCTTCGTACTAGTAACTCACGTTGAAATAATTCTGTAGGCCTACCTAGTCTATAAAAGAGTATCTTACGTACTGTATAATCAATATTCACTTCTGCTCGATCCGAAAAGATAAAATAACTCAGACATGCTATCTACTGTCTGTCCAAGTGGTTTTGTCGCAGGGTCGTAGAAAGGGGAAATCATGTGACAGTTGATTACTTAACGAGGCCCTTTTATTTACTTTAAACAGTTGTATAATATTACGTAGACTCCATTCCTAACCGAAATTAATGTTTTCAGAAAAGAACTAAGATAGCCCAGCCACTAGCCTTTACAGAGGGGCGAGCAGAAGCGGATGGGGAAACCGGGATGCGACGTAGGCAAATGGACGACAGTATCTGTGCGAAAATATGATTCAACATTGAAAGCTCTTTCGTCGCTGGAAAACGCGAACATATTTCTGAAACGTACTAAACTCACTGGAAGTTTATTAGTAGTGGGATTGAAGTACATTAAAAAACTCAGGTACAATAAAAATTGAAGTAAAAATAAAATGATGTCCCTGTATAAGAATAATGAGATAATAAATGTACGACAATTTTATGGTTATGGGCTATTCCATATGAAATCGATCAGTAAAAAACCTCGCATTTTTTTATACTCTAATTTTTTCCCTACTTATACAAGGTGCTGAGGGGGAGTGCATTTTTTAAAATATACTATCGAAAGTCAAACGGTTTTCGTATTATTGAGCGACAAATTTAGCGTATTTTATAAAAATAAGCCTCTTTCAGCGCTCAGAACTCTGGAACCATTTACTGCAGAACATTGAACGAGAGCTCATTTCGAAGCTGACATTTGGTAGGTTATGTTAAGAAGTAATTAATCCTTATTTTTATTGTATACAGAGAGACAGATAATCTGATTTTACTTACTTTAGGCTTTTTGGCCATTTGTAAAAATGTAAAAAAATATTGAGAGAAAACTTTGCATTATTAAGAGGTATTCGGCATTGTTTGCTTAGTGGTACGGCAATAAGTTTCGAGGGTATTAAATAGATTATTTTCACACGCCTAGACTTGAACGGCGCAGTACTGGCCGAGAGCTGAAGATAAGCGAGCGTTGGGCGTCATTTTACTCCTGTGTTTATGAAAACCTGTGATAAAGCTAGCACAGCCATGACTGTTAGACGACACATCACGTGTTTGTCTCTTGGCCTTGCTTGTCTCGGCTAAGCTCCCGTCTCACAGTCAGCTGGTTAGTTCACGCGCGTACTATTTATTTTTTCATTTGATATTTCAATACTTTCTTATCAACATACCATTTGTACTTTCAATGCGGAATCTAACTATATATTTTTAAAATATTTTTTCGGTGGCAAAGCCGTCTTAATGAGGAAAAATCTAAAGTTCTCCATTTCCATAAAAAGTAAGAAAATCTGTTTATATGTCAATATAAACTTTAATTTCCTAACATCAAAATAAACCATGATTTTGATCATTGGGTGAAAGGGCTTCGGAGCTACAACAGTTTAAAGTTGCTAATTTTTATGAAAATACGATAAATGTAAATATTTTTAATTTAAACACTATGAAGTTCTGATGCCTCAAACTTTGCACAAAGCATTGTATCACAGTTTTCTACGCACAAAAAAACTTTAATTGTATTTAAAATTGTAAGGTCAATTTTCTCTATATTTCGGTCGATTTGTGATGGAATAGCTCTTATGTAGGGGAGAAGTGGGTACAGTAAGACAGGAAGAAGAGTGAGACATTTTTTGTTAGTTAGTAAATGTTAATATTGAGATGTTGGTAACAGTGGAGTTGTATGTTGCATGAGTAAAGTAACAGTATTTTCATACTCTATTTGATTCTAGTTATAAAGATGAGTGATGAAAAAATAATTCGTAATTTTTAACTCTAGAAGTAAAATTTTGGCTTGTGTTTAATGAAGGTTATATTGGATATACAAATGAGATAGAAATATGAATGTTTTGTTACCTAATACTATGGTATTTGAGATTATGTTTGGCAAGGTTTCGTCTTTCTTGTTTTAATTTTGAAGTGATGGCGTTATTTTTAAATGAACCATGCGTAAAGGGAACAGTGAGACATGCCATTGAAGGGTACACTGAGACGTCTCACTGTTCCCATGTACCAATGGTTTGCAAAAACAAACTGTAATTATATTACATTTACCAGTAACTAACATTAAAAATGAACATACTAGTAACCAATTTAGGAACTGTAGCTTAAAATAATGGGTACATTACATTTTAATGGTTTCATAAATAAAAAATTATTCACAAAATTTAAGAAAATGTTAAAAAATTATACAGAATTACATTAAATTCTTATAATTATAGGCTTTGTTGTCACCAAAAATTCATTTCATTTTTTCGCAAAAGTTTGAAATGTCATGGAAAATTCACTTTTCCAAATGTTCCAGATATTTCAATGGTTTCGAAGTCAGACATCAAAATGATTCTAAATAAGTCTACAGAACATGTCAAGATAAAGAGACAGCAAATTTTTGTTTTCTTTTGAAATAAATGTAAATCATTGTCCGTTAATAGACACTGTGATGTCTCACTGTATTACCCTCCTGAATGGGAACAGTGAGACATTTGCATTTTTTTGACAAACACATATTGTATATTATGTTCTTTATCTATTAACATTTTTGTTTATATATTATTATACTCCATGTTTTAATATCTATTTCTATTGCATTTGATTTTAAAAATACTTGAATTTTCACTTCCATACATATGTCTTAATATTTTGTGTCTCACTGTACCCACTACTCCTCTACAACATTTTTAATAAGTTGGTACGACAGTTGTATTTCCTTTATCTGGCCACAAAGAGACTTGAAAGTTCCTCGATGGAGAGGTTAGACGGCCGAGACTTGTACAGTACATCGAAAAAATGTAGCGCCAGAGACCTTGTACTGTACTCGTCGGCGGCTCCTAAATGAGTGTCAGAATTTATCCTTGCCGGACAAATTGGAGGTCAGGGCCGAAGCAGCCCGCCAGTGTCACACGCAACCATACCGCACGACAAGTTCGTGTCTTCCTGTTGCAGCCGCCGACTGCCTCAATAACAATTACTGTGTCGTGTTTTTATTCCGTGATAAATAGCTTGTGTAGCTCCAATTTTAGTGTTGCCGTCAAAGTAAAAGTGTTGACTAATTCCAGGTATTTGTGCTTACCTTCGATTATCTACAATTTTAACTCGTTCGCTCTAATGAGTCGTTGGCAAGAAGTTAATTGGCTATGTTTGTGCAATTGAAAGCATGTGAACGACTTATACATTAACATGTTTTAGCAGGATACTTTTCCATCCACCTTCGTTGGTTCATCAGCACTGTTGAAAAACCATGTCTTCATTCATGCGACACCGCTGAGTGAAACAAAATTCAAATTAAGTTTCTGTAAACGACACAATTCTCTTCAGCATTACTTAAATACTTTAAAATTACTTTCTTAACAATAACATATATCAACACATGTGATTGATTATTTATTCCGTCAATATGGCTTAAGGAATAAATTACATATGAAAGAAAAACATATGAAAGAAAACTATTGATGTATTACATCCTATCTTATCTTGATACTAACGTTTTCGCCCCTAATGGGGCATCTTCAAGTACAAGTAATAAGTATAATCTAATAGTACATTATGCAACGAGCCTATAATGATAGTAATTAAGACGCAAGTATATTTGTTTATGAAACGAGCGCAAGCGAGTTTCATAATTTTCATACGAGCGTCTTAATTACCATTATAGGCAAGTTTCATACGACTTTTTATGCTCGACCATATTTCTAACTTTAAATTATTCAGAAATATTCATTTTATTTGTATCTGACAGAAGATCAGAAGTGACCTTGCTCATAGCTCGAAATTGTGAGATTTGCGCAGGCGCGAAAGTATTGATTTTTTCCGAGGAACAATAATGTCATTGACCTTGATGTAATGCAGAGAATGTATAACCTGGAAATTGATTTAGAATTGAAAAACGAGATGACAAATTGAATTTATTTTAATATTATTTACAATTAACGCTAATTATTATAGTAACAGAACATAACCTTCTGCGACAGTATTGGATTTCCAGCCTCCGTGACGTTTCCCTCATCTTTCGATTGCATATCCGAGAATAATCGAAAACCTGAACTTTAATGAATATGTGTACTTTAATGACATGCATTAAATGACTGCTACCAGGTGTATAATCACTACATTTCGGCATGGTCGAGCATAAAATCAATTACAAACAAGTTTTACATTTGAAAATGCCATGACTAGAATAAAATGGTGACAATATTATCCATACCAACATTAAATGTCCTGTCAAAATGTTAAAAACAAATTTAATTTAAAACAATGTGAATTTACATAGTTATACAGGGAGTTTAAAAAATACGGGGCATAATTTCAGGTATGTATTTCCCACATGTAGGCATTCAAAATAGTTCATTACAACATGTGTCCGGAAATGCTTCATTTCCGAGTTATGGCCTTTAAAACATTGAAATTCACCGGAACGTTTTTCTTTCCGCAGGTCGTTGTCATTACAGAAGATGTTCGAAATGTCCTCCTCCTGCTTGAATACAGACCTCACATCGATGTCTCATTGACCTGCGAACACGATCCCAAACTCCAGGAGTATTTCGTATGTCCTCAGAACATGCCACAATTCGATTCCGAAGGGATTCCAAATCAGGCACCGGAGACGAATAAACCAATGATTTTAAATTGACTTGCAACGCTACCCTTCGTGTGCTGATAGAAGGAGTCATGTTCACAGCCTCGAGAATCTCCTCCTGTACTTCTGGAGTTGTAGATCTTGGTCGTCCCCTTCCCAAACCAGGAGAGTTCAATTTTCCATACTCGCACAGACGGTAATGGAGACGTACAAATGTCTTCCGATCTGGACATTGTCGCTGTGGGTACCTCTCCTGGTACAAACGACGAGCCAGCGCAGCATTGCCGTCCGCCTTACCGTACATGAAGTGTATCTCTGCCAGCTCTTGATTTGAATACATGTCGCACAATCTAACGCCTACACAACATTGAATGTAACCTTCGCCTCGGAATGAACTGTCAGAGTGCCCTCTTAATGTCTCCTTTGACGGCAACGACCTGCGGAAAGAAAAACGTTCTGGTGAATTTCAATGTTGTGAAGACCATAACTCGGAAATGAAGCATTTCCGGACACATGTTGTATTGAACTATTTTGATTGTCTACATGTGAGAAATACATACCTGAAATTATGCCCCGTATTTTTGAAACACCCTGTATAAAGTAGATCCCCTTGTATGGATATCTCAAATATATTGTTGCCAATAAGGTGTTGATTACAATAAAATCAATACAAATACTAAAAATATACAGAATTAAAACCTAATATTATCAAATGTGTCGCATGATGTTATACGAGAGCATTGAACATTTAACGAGAATTACACTCGCTCCATGAAATTAGTTATACACGCTTTTATGACTCCACATTTAATAATATTAGGTTTTAATTCTGTATATTTTTAGTATTTGTATTGATTTTATTGTGATCATAACCTTATTGACAACAATATATTTGAGATATCCATACAAGGGGATCTACTTTATATAACTATGTAAATTCAAATTGTTTTAAATTAAATTTGTTTTTAACATTTTGACAGGACATTTAATGTTGGTATGGATAATATTGTCACCATGTCATATTTTATTCTAGTAATGGCATTTTCAAATGTAAAACTTGTTTGTAATTGATTTTAGATGATACTTATATCTTGTATCTGAAGATGCCCCACAACGGGCGAAAATGTTAGTATCAAGATAAAATATAATGTAATACATCAATAGTTTTCTTTCATATGTAATTCATTTTTTAAGCCATATTGACGGAATAAATATAATCAATCACATGTCTTGATATATGTTATTAATACGAGGCTTAGCTGAACATTTCCCAACATCAATTGTAAATTATTTCTTAACAAATCATAATGAGCAGTTAATGGAATGGCTCGACAGAATAGTTGTGATGACTATTACAGTTTTACTACGTCATACTATTTTTGACCAATAAAACGGTACGAAAGGACGTCTTTCAACCAATCATGGCCGCTTATCGCACAATTTTATCGTTTCCCTAGGATTTGTTTAATTTTATCGCTTCCCTATCATTTGTTTCTTTTTATCACTACCCTAGCACTTGTTTTTTTGTTTGCCAACATTTCAAACTGGAAATTCTTTACGGTACCATAAAACATACTTTGTTTCCCGCATAGATAGTCGACTGAAAATGGCGGCTCCGTTCAAACATTTTGGTGAAGGTAATATTAGTGAAATAGAATTTTAGTAAGTCAATTAATATCTATTTTATTGTATTAGAATACTATATTTCTTCTAATCTTATAAACTTTCTTCTGTTTTTATCACCTCACTACCATCTGTTTCTTTGTTTGCCAACATTTAAAACTGAAAATTCTTTACGGTACTATAAAACATGCCTTGCGATCGTCATTTGTTTACAGCATAGACAGTCAACTGAAAATGGCGGTTCCGTTCAAACATTTTGGTGAAGCTAACATTAATGAAATAGAATTTCAATAAGTCAATTAATATTTTATTGTATTAAAGTACTTTATTTCTTCTATCTTCTAATCGTGTAAATCCCACTCGAGTTTTGGTTTTCTCCAGATAAATCAAAACCTCTAGTGAGATTACTATTGACTATTACAATTTTACTACGTCACACTACTTTCGACTAATTAAACGGTAGGAAAGGACGTCTTTCAACCAATCATGGCTGCTTATCGCACAATTTTATCGCGTCCCCAGCATTTGTTTAATTTTATCGCATCCCTAGCATTTGTTTACTTTTATCACTACCCTAGCATTTGTTTCTTTGTTTGCCAACATTTCAAACTGCACTGGTCTGGACGTCAAAAAACAGAAAATTACAAACCACTCCAGTCGATTCACAGCACTTTCAAATATGACTCGCATTGGCATTCAAGAACAAGAATTAATAAAGATCACTGGTCATATAATAGAGCACCATTCGGAAATCCTGAATAAGTTGAGGGATACACCATGTACATCAACGAGTTCACTTCTTTTACGCACACGTCCAATATAACATCAACTGAACCACCAACTACTAAACATTCAAATTTGAAAATTGTACTGTCAATAATTGTTTCTTTTAAATTTATTCATGTTTATTTTTTATTTCATCATCCCTAATTAAAACTTTTCTAACACTTGTTTATATTATTTAGGTTATGTTTGTTATAGCTTCTGCTATAGGCCTATGATATTATGGATAGTCACGTATCAGAGATTGTTTAAAACTAAGATTTATTGAAAATCATCTGTCAAGTGACGTTGATTACTGGGATCCGGATGATTGAAGTGGAATGCAAATGTTTTAATAAAAATGAAACTGAATCAACAAAGCCTTCTTGACTAGTAACAGTCCACAGAGTTCAATGATGATTCCATAGTTGGCACAACTGATACCGGTAACAAGAAAACATAATCATAAAACACTACTGCCATCTAGCGTAATGTTGAGATGGTACAATAATACATTTGAAGACAGTTGTATTTTCGTAAGCCAATTAATATTTTATTGTATTGGAGTACTTTGTTACTTCTAATCTTTATATACTTTCTTCTAATCGTGTAATAGTCAATTAAATCCCACTCGAGTTTTGATTTTCTCTAGATAAATCAAAACCTCTAGTGAGATTACTGTTGATAAAATAATGGCTATTCATTAGACCTACTACTACTATTGTTAGGCAACAATTATTACAAAACGAAATGTTCATATAATAATAATAATAATAATAATAATAAAGCCATCAGTGTAGCTCTGGCGGTATGCGGATTCGGAGCTGCGCTTGTGTTGTTTATGTGGTTGAGTTTTACAGAGTTTTTCCCCAGCCGTAAGGCGAATGTCTGGTAAACTATGAAGAATAATCGCCTTAGATTTCAATACAAAAAAAAGTCTCATCTCAATGTCTTCAGCAATACTGAAGACAAAACTGGATAATATGAAAGTAGACACAAGAAATTGGGGAGGCCGGAGGGAAAAAGACCTTTGGGGAGGCCGAGACGTAGATGGAAAGATAATATTAAAATGGATTTGAGGGAGGTGGGATATGATGATAGAGACTGGATTAATCTTGCTCAGGATAGGGAGCTATGGCGAGCTTATGTGAGGGCGGCAATGAACCTCCGGGTTCCTTAAAAGCCAGTTAGTAAGTAAATAAATAAGTAAGTAAGACACAAGAAATATAATGAAACAAGCAAACTGGAAAGACTTCATGGATTTACTCTATTCCAATGCTTTCAAATGTAATATTAGGCTTACATGATACATATGTTATTCTAATTACTTTAGTTGCCGTATTTAGGCAACCGAAGGTTGATTAAACGTTTTTTCAATAAATGTATCATTTAAATAATATTATGAAGTACTTAACTATCAGTTGGAAATTCTAAAGCACTTCTGTACTATTGAAAATATACAATGCCTATGTTTTGCTTAGCCTAAACTGCATTTGCAAATCTTTTTCGTTCATTGTATTAAAATAATATTCTCTTTCGGAAATTATCCCTACCCGTTTTGATAAGATATCACTATTTTGAAATATCAAGTCTATCATTCTCCTCGCCATGATGAAAATTATCGTCGTTAATGCAGGATTAATTATTTAAATGATCAAATATTGACAAATTAACTTAAATGTAGTTTAATGGAAGCTTAAAGTACAAATTGTGTTGCTGTAATGCATTATCCCTTTAAGTGTGAATTAAAATTTCTTTAAGTAACAATAAAAGTTAAATATGTTTATTGAAATCAGTCTTAAAGAAATATGTGGTGTTTGGTCAAAACATGATAACTCCAAAAAACTAGTTTTGAAATACAGCCAGCTTTATTAGTGTTATGGCATTTAATCGATTAACCTAATTGATTAATAGATCAAGAATATTTAATCGAATAATCGAGTCGGTTAAAATTAATCGGTTGTAGTTGATATTAATTGTTATTTTGTTAATAAAAACTCATACTAAAAATTCCGACAACATTCCTCTCTCGGAAATTGCTTACTTAAAAGCACAACGATGGAGATATGAGGACAGTGACCTAGTCTACCTCTATTGAAAATTGAAACACAATGCGAAAACCTTATTGAGTTTTATAGTTTTCCAAGAAAACTTCCACCTTGTTGTCAGCTCATCTTCCTAGCATATGAAATACGTACTTTTCTGGGATTCGTCCCCCTCATCCCTTATAAAATAGCCATGTCTACACTGTGTGCAAGAGAGAGCGTAACTACCGTCTTCTCTTTCTAAAATCTGGTAATTCGATTATAAAAGGGGCCAGTTTTCCTTTTCGACAGCTGTACTTTTGCAGTTGCAGTTTCTGTACTGACTTTGTATATGAAGGTTGTGTGTTTTGATAAAGAAAAAAAAATCAGTTTTCTGTGGTCTGTGAAAAGTGTGAACTCCATTATGTCATATGAGAATTTGAGAGATAAACTCGGTGAAACGTTTAAATTTAAATTGAACGATCGTGGAGAATTGCTTGACAGAAAAAAGTTTTTTCGTGTTTAATGATGCAGGAAACATTGTTACTAAATATAAAGCGGAGCATGTGAATGCACTCACATGTTTAAAATCATGGATGAAGCAGTATTAACTAGGCGAGTGTTCATACTTTTTGTTATCTATGTTTGTCTCAAAAATTCCCGGAGAAATTGACACAATAAATTATAAGCCTCAGTAAGTAATTAAAATAGTTGTTTTGTAATATAACGGTACAATATATATATAGATACAGCCTGCAACATTTAATACTTATGCTTATCACCGAACACAAGTTAAATTTAACAATACTGTATATTATAGTATATTAAAACATTTTTTCAAACCAATCTATCGATTAATAGATTAAGTTCAAATAGTTAATCGATCAAGAACACTAATTTTTATTTTCATATTTTCTATACACATCATAATTCTATTTTACATACAAATGTGAATGAAAATATGATTAGATGGAGATGTCACCCCTATACCTAACGAAAGAGAATTGTTTTTTTGTATATGGCTGCGCCTTCAGCTAAAAAAAAAGATTTTGGAGTTACCATGTTCTGACCAAACACTACAGAACACTAGTGGCTGTAACATGATGAAATTATGTATAAATTAAATTATCGAAGACGAACATGTATTACAGGTCGAACGTAGATGGGACGCTTTAACTTTGGTTAAACAAGATTCATGAGCGAACTTCGACTCAACAGTTCTCAAAAGGATGGCGAAGAGAAAATGGGTTGACTGCTTGATAATGAATTCGACAGCCTCCCATCTTTTGCTACCAGAAAGGCCATCACCGACATGTGTCACTTTCACAATAGCTGATGTCATATGCCCAAGAGAATGGAAATGGCCATTCGAAAATATAAAGAGCTTCTGAATGTGTAACGAGATTCATGTTATGAATTAAGTTTGCACACATCGTCAATCATCTCTTGCCATTTCAAATAGCTATATCTAGTTTGGTATTTATTCAACGTGACTGGACATCCACACACAATGTATAGAATCTTGAATCGAACATCAACTCAAACAAAAGTGACATGTGTTTGAGGGCCATCAGTAACGTTAAAAGAATAACCTTACTGGTATGTGGGGTGCTCCTATTGACTGACTTAATTGAGTATATTTTCACGTACTTAGGTGTGTAAAGTAAAGAAATGGTTACCATGACATTTGCAGAACATGTTTCATATGTAGTTAACTTATTCCATGTAACCAATACAAAGCAATCAGTGGACTAAATCCCACGTCCCCATCTTTCACTGTTGCTACTTCTCGTCACTGGAATTTCTCTGCCATCTGAAGTCAAGGGCTGCCGAACTTCTATTTCTTTTAAATATAAATTAGAAGGATAGCTTATGATGAGTTGCTAGATCTAATGCGTTGCAAATATTTAATGTAATGTATTCCACTGTGTTCATTTTTTATTTTTGTTTATAATTTTTATTGTCTACACTTAAATCAATAGTCTTTTTAATGTTATTATGTAAATAGCATTTTCTTCTAATTTAATGCTCGCTAATATGTTTACCACGGCGTTCATTTTTGTGTATTGTTTATTCAAAACTCTGTTTATGACTTTATTATGTAAATCGTGTTCATTTAACACCTAATACCAATATGTATTCCACTACTGCTGCTGCTCCTGCTACTACTGCTACTATTATTATTATTATTATTATTATTATTATTATTATTATTGTGTACATTTTATTCAACTGTCAGTTTCTGGTTTAATTATGTGAATTCTACTTGCTTGTAATTTAATACCAATATGCATTCCAATGTATTTATTATTGTTTTATCACGTAAATTTTATTGAACTATCGGCTTCTGATTTCATGTATTAGATTCTAACAACATTAATATGTATTCCACTGTGTTTATTTTTATTTTATTAGGTAAATTTTTATTTAACTGCCTCTTTTGATATCGTTATGCAAATTGTATCTGTATGCAGTTACTTAAATCCGATTCAGTGTATGTTGAACTATGTAAGCAAGTTTTCATCCTGGTTGAGTGTAAGAGAAGGTCCTACGGCCTTAACTCTGCCAGGTTAAATATAGTCATTATTATTATTATTATTATTATTATTATTATTATTATTATTATTATTATTATTATTATTATTATACAGTAGGAAACTTTAAAAAAAAAAAGGCAAATAAATTGAAAACCTTAACCAAGATAAATTAAAATGTAAGCTTGGATTAAATATGAAATGAAGTTATGAAAGGAGCGAGGAATAGAAATAATAGGAGATAACAGTAGATAATGAAAAGATGAAGGTAGATGTTTAAAATCTGATAGAGTTGTTCAAGTAAACGGGAACAATACGTTCTAACAGATGCAATTCGAGCAAAACGATCTCTCGTTATAAATACAGTTCTGATAATAAAAGGAATCTCAGCGAACGTTGATGTAATGTACGTCGGCCGACCAGTAGTAATACCCTCTCGCTATTGCCCCTGTTTGCCTTCTCTAACTTTCCATCATGGATTCATCAGCACTATGAGCTGTGGCGTCATCCTGCTGAAAATACACGGTGAAATGTTCTGCATATGTTATTTCATCACACAGATTAGACCTCACTTTTGTTATTGGATGTTAGAAAATGTTAATCACGGGGAAATTAGTCATCGATTCAAGATTTATTTTCTGTTCGTGTGAAGTTTGGTTTCATCTTCATGGCCACGTTGTATTACGTAATAACAGATAGACCCTACAGGTCAGCAGGCAAGCCAAGAATTCAAAGGGGGTGTTGTTTACTTCCAGTGCTCATGAATTATTGGAGTTTAAGAAACTATTAACACTGCGAGATATGTAAATCACATTTTAGAACCGTTGTATGAGGAATTAACATATACGGAACGTTTTACGGCGTATTTTGTGCAAGATAACGTCATAATTCATGGTGCTAATATATCCATGACAGAATTCGCGGAGGCAAATAACCTTACCGCTGATCGGCCGACGTTCTACATTATGTCAACATTCGCTGAGAGCAACACTTACAAAAGGCATGTTGCATGTAACATTTATCCTGCATAATTCGATGGAAATTATTTTTCATGCATATTTGTATAATGTTTTACTTCCTTATTTAACGACGCTGTATCAACTACTCGGTTATTTAGCGTCGATGGAATTGATGATAGCGAGATGGTATTTGGCGAGATGAGGCATAAAGCCGAAGATTTGACATAGATTATCTGGCATTTGCCTTACGGTTGGGAAAAACCTCAAAAAAAATCTAACCAGATAATCAGCCTAAGCAGGAATCGAACCCATGCGCAAGTGCAATTCTAGATCAGTAGGCAGACGCTCTGCCGACTGTAGCTTATTTGTAAATTTATAACAAAATTATTTCCATCTTTGACACTCAGATTTACTGAGAAATAGATGCAGGTCTTATTGTTTTGCTCCAGTTACAACAGGAAGAAAATTCGCGATAATTTGCTATTTAAGGCTTCGGTTAATTTTGTAACTCTATTCTTTTCCGTTTCTGTGGTGTGTGAATACAAAGTAAAGCGAGAAAATGTAGAAGAAATTTATGCAGATGGCAAGAATGAAAAACACAAAACTAATTCAATATTATATGATATGTTTTGGGGATTAACAAAAACAGAAGTATGAAAAAAAAGGCCTAGATTACAAACTCAAAATTTACAGACGAAAAGGAAGACGTTTGACATACCGTAATATGACTTGCGACTAAAACAGGCGTATCTTCTAATTTGTGATGGACGGCAACGATGATCATAGAAACATAAGTATCCAATTTAAGTCCCTGGTAAAACCTGTGTGGACAGAGCAAGCGTTGTCCAACTAAGTGGTCCGAAATTATATTCCTGGCGTTGGCAATTGAAGAAATGTATTTTTCGTCCGGAAGTTGTTTGTCCATTGTCTTGTTACTATCCTATGACGTCTCAGGAGTGGATCTACGTCATGCCGATTCCATGAATAGGAAGGCTCCCATTTGTGAGAGGTCTAGTGTACGATAAAATGAATCTTTCCCTCCAACCCCCCTTACTCACAGTGCTGTGTAATTCCGATAAAACGAAGGGTGAGTTAAGCAGAGAAAAGATTGTAAGACTAATTCGGGCTGCGTATCTGGCAAAATAACACTAGTCTGCGATGAAATTCCTGCCTCCAAAGTTTTAATGTTTTTAGGGTATTTTTAGCATGCTGAAATCAAATTCAAAGCCAAAAAGTTCCTATCACGTACCATTTTTTTTTGTTATTTTAATTTTCTTATAATATATTACGACAATTTATAGCGTAATTATTTAAACTGTAATACTTTAACATAATGTAGGTTTAGTATGTTAGAATATGAAAACCAAATGTATTCAACATATTTTTAAGGTGTTTATATTGAAAACCAAGGACACTGGATGTTTCTTAGCAGATAGGGGGTGCAAGCACATAAGGAAGTTAGGGCGAAATAACGTGCAGCCTTGTCATTATTTTTATTTGTGAAAGACAAATGTCAGCCACTCCTTGGTGAGAGACTGAACTCAACTCGTCTAGTTTCTCTCACATTTCATTAGTCTGCGTTTCATCTGGAAACGAAACGAAATCAGTTTGAAGCTTTATTATGGAGTAGAATGTTGAAAGTTTTTAGTTTAGTAAGAAAGTATTTACCATGTTGCATCGAGGATGTCTAAATAATCCAGACCATTTTTGTTATATAACTTATGTAGGATATACACATTGCCTAAGCAGAGGTGTAATATTACAGATTTTGTGAAAAAGTCATACCATGCCTATGTTGGAATCAAACTTGGAGACCAAAGTAAAGCTTGGGCACAACACAAAGTATGTAGAGTATGGATTCAAGAACTTCGTCATTTGATCAAGTGGAGAAGACCGTTGCTATCTTTTGGAGTACCTATGGTTTGGAGAGAGCAGTCGAACCATAGTAATGACTGCTACTCCTGTTCGTGTGATGTGAAGGGGTATGATTCTAAACATAAAAATCAAATCGTGTATTCAGTTGTTCGGTCAGACATTTTATCTGTGCCTAATGTCTCAATCCCTGTGCGACCAGAAAATCTTAAACAAACATCATTCTATTGGTACTGACAACGTGAAATGGGTTTTAAAATACGTTTTCTCCGAAGATGATAATCTTGTATATTGCAGTAATCTGAAAGAATTTATGCTAAAACTTGGACTTCCAAACTATGACCTAAGTGAATGGAGACTGTTCATTGATGCTTCCAGGCGAAGTTTAAAGGATTACCTCCTTCATAACGGAAACATTTTTGGTTCAGTGCCCGTTGCCTATTCAGTGAACCTCAAAAAATCATACACAAATTTGCAACTGCTGTTATTGCGACTAGACTATAGGAACACAACTGGCAAGTTTGTGATGATTTCAAAGTTCTTACTATGTTGCTGGGTCAACAATCTGGTTCTACTAAATTTCCATGCATTCTTTGCCCGAGGGATAGTAGGGCACGAGTTGATCACTGGACTATGAAAGACTGGCCACCTCGACAAAATTTGGAAATCGGTTGTAAGAATGTTGTGCGCCAAAGCTTGTGAGTTCTTCTAAAGTTGTGCTGCCATCCCTCCACATCAAACTTGGCTTAATGAAACATCTTGTAAAAGCTTTAAATAAGGAAGGAGACTGTTTTAAATACATATGTGAGAAATTTCCACTATTATATGTAGCAAATTGAAAGAAGATATATGTATATATATATATATATATATATATATATATATATATATATATATATATATATAAATAATGGTCCTGACATAAGAAAACATGTCTGGTGCAGCATTTAAAACAGTATGGATGAAAAGAAGAAATCAGCATGGATGTTGTTTTGTGAAGTTGTTTTAAAATTTCTTGGCAACAAGGATCCTAATTACGAAACATTATGGCTAACATGCTTGAAGCATACAAGGAATTTGGCTGTAGCATGAGTATCAAAATTTTCTGTTTTCTCAGCTAGATCATCTCGCCGAAAATCTAGGATTTTTCAGCTAAGAGGAAGATGAACGATTTCACAAGGATCTGCAGGAGTTCGAAAGAAGGTACCAGGGACGTGGGAGCATCAGTATGCTTGGTGATTAATGTTGGATGTTAAAGCGTGAAATACCTGAAGAGAAACATAAAACAAAGAGGAACAGGAGGACTTTCTCAACTAAGAAGCAAGTGGTGTAATTTTTTGGTTGATACATTGTGCTAATTTATCCATCCAATAGTGAAGTAAACAAGACAAAACAAAGCAAAAACACTCTAGTGACATGTATGAACAACATACATATAATTTCAGCAAGTTGTGTCTTTTAAAAATTGTTTTTGAATTTGAAATAAAAAAGTGAAATGAAAAAGTTTGTGATGAAATTCACGTAATTATAAAATATGTTTAAAGTGATTTTGCAAACAAACCTGACGTGATAGAAGCAAACGGATTGAAAATTTGGATTCAGCACATCGACATTATATAAAATCACATTACTTAGTTTAGGCAACAAACACAAAGTTGAAATTCGCAAGCTAGTGTAATTATTGTCGTGATGACAGTTGCTACATACAGCAACTAAGCAATAATTATTATCGTGATGACAGTTACTACATACAGCAACTAACCAATAATTATTGCTGTGATAACAGTTACTACATACAGCAACTACCCAATAATTATTGCTGCGATGACAGTTACTACATATAGCAACTAACCAATAATTATTGCTGTGATGACAGTTACTACATACAGCAACTAAGCAATAATTATTATCGTGATGACAGTTACTACATACAGCAACTAACCAAAAATTATTGCTGCGATGACAGTTACTACATATAGCAACTAACCAATAATTATTGCTGTGATGACAGTTACTACATACAGCAACTAAGCAATAATTATTATCGTGATGACAGTTATTACATACAGCAACTAACCAAAAATTATTGCTGCGATGACAGTTACTACATATAGCAACTAACCAATAATTATTGCTGTGATGACAGTTACTACATACAGCAACTAAGCAATAATTATTATCGTGATGACAGTTACTACATACAGCAACTAACCAAAAATTATTGCTGCGATGACAGTTACTACATATAGCAACTAACCAATAATTATTGCTGTGATGACAGTTACTACATACAGCAACTAAGCAATAATTATTGCTGCGATGACAGTTACTACATATAGCAACTAACCAATAATTATTGTCGTAATGACAGTTACTACATACAGCAACTAAGCAATAATTATTATCGTGATGACAGTTACTACATATAGCAACTAACCAATAATTATTGCTGTGATAACAGTTACTACATACAGCAACTAACCAATAATTATTGTCGTAATGACAGTTACTACATATAGCAACTAACCAATAATTATTGCCGTGATGATAGTTACTACATACAGCAACTAAGCAATAATTATTGTCGTAATGACAGTTACTACATATAGCAACTAACCAATAATTATTGCTGTGATGACAGTTACTACATACAGCAACTAAGCAATAATTATTATCGTGATGACAGTTACTACATATAGCAACTAACCAATAATTATTGCTGTGATAACAGTTACTACATACAGCAACTAACCAATAATTATTGTCGTAATGACAGTTACTACATATAGCAACTAACCAATAATTATTGCCGTGGTGATAGTTACTACATATAGCAACTAAACAATAATAATTATTGTCGTGATGACAGTTACTACATATAGCAACTAACCAATAATTATTGTACTAATGACAGTTGCTACATATAGCAACTAACCAATAATTATTGTCCTAATGATAGTTGCTACATATAGCAACTAAACAATAATTATTTCCGTGATGACAGTTACTACATATAGCAACTAACCAATAATTATTGTCCTAATGACAGTTGCTACATATAGCAACTAAACAATAATTATTTCCGTGATGACACTTACTACATATAGCAACTAACCAATAATTATTGTCCTAATGACAGTTGCTACATATAGCAACTAAACAATAATTATTTCCGTGATGACAGTTACTACATATAGCAACTAACCAATAATTATTGTCCTAGTGACAGTTGCTACATATAGCAACTAACCAATAATTATTGTCCTAATGACAGTTGCTACATATACCAACTAAACAATAATTATTTCCGTGATGAGAGTTACTACATATAGCAACTAACCAATAATTATTGTCCTAATGACAGTTGCTACATATAGCAACTAACCAATAATTATTGTCCTAATGACAGTTGCTACATATAGCAACTAAACAATAATTATTTCCTTGATGAGTTACTACATATAGCAACTAACCAATAATTATTGTACTAATGACAGTTGCTACATATAGCAACTAACCAATAATTGTCCTAATGACAGTTGCTACATATAGCAACTAAACAATAATTATTTCCGTGATGACAGTTACTACATATAGCAACTAACCAATAATTAGTTCCGTGATGACAGTTACGACATATAGCAACTAAACAATAATTATTGTCGTAATGACAGTTACTACATATAGCAACTAAATAATTATTGTCGTAATGACGGTAACTACATATAGCAACTAAACTATAATTATTGTCGTGATGACAGTTACTACATATAGCAACTAACCAATAATTATTGTCGTGAAGACAGCTACTACATATAGCAACTAACCAATAATTATTGCCGTGATGACAGTTACTACATATAGCAACTAACCGCAATAGGTAATAAAAATAGATTTACACACTGAATACTGTATTATTTAACATGGAACTAAATACGACAGCAATTTACAACTACCTTGTATTTTACTGTATACAAAGCTTGCAAACATCGTGGCATCGAGAGGCAAAACGTTGTAATAACCATGTGCTCCACCTTTTATAGCAAGCGGAAGGAACAGAAACCTTAGTGATTACACGTTTGTCCTAGTGCCCGAGCTTGACGACACGTGGGACGTAGCCTAGCAACCACAGCACGTGTCGTTCATACTGACCTACTGGCCATTTCACAGGTAAGCACTCGTCGTAACAGCGATATAAGGACTATGTATAAACTGTTTTAGTAGAGCCATGTTCTTTATTAGATATAAATTTTTTAAGTTAGCGATGTTTAACTTTCAATAGCCTGCCTACCTACCTACGTATACTCGATGAAATAAAACGATCGATGATGATAGCCAAATGTGAAGACGTCCACACCTATGGAGTAACGGTTAGCGCGTCTGGCCGCGAAACCAGGTGGCCCGGGTTCGAATCCTGGTCCGGGAAGTTACCTGGTTGTGATTTTTCCGGGATTTTCCCTATATACCTACCAATATGAGCACAAAGGTTCTTGGTTTAGAATTGGATAATCACTTGAACTGGAAAACGCATATAGAATGTATTACTCGTAAATTGAGCTCTGCTTGTTATGCATTAAGATCCTTATCTACTATTGGTGATATAAACTTACTTAAATGTCATACTTTGCATATTTTCACTCTGTAATGAAATAATGAAATATGTATATGCTGTAAATTGTATAGTAGTCTGTATTGCTCAACTAATGAATTGTTTATGATTATAAATTGAATTAATCTACTTGATATTAATTGCACAAATTTGTATAGCTTAATGAAAGTATGCTATTTTGTATTGTATATATTTCTATAGTTTTGGCCGATGAATTGTATATGCTTTAAATTGAATAGTAATCTATATAGCTCTATTGATAAATTGTTTGTGTTTGTAATTTGAAGTAGTTTGCATGATATGTATTATCAATTTCTGTATATTACAACTGATTGAATTGTTTATGCCTTAAATTTAATTAACTTACTTGTTTTGTATTATACATATAGCTGAACTGATGAATGATCGTTTGCGTTTGTAAATTTAATAATCTGATTGGCTTTGTATTGTATACTTTTAGTAGAGCCATCGATGTAGCTCAGTCGGCAGACTCGCTGGGCTGCTGATCCGGAGCTGCGTTCGGGCTTGGATTGGATCCCCCTTTGGTATTCGGTTTCTTCCGAGGTTTTCCTCAGCCGTGGGACTGAAGCCGGATGGTCTATGGCGACTCTATGGCGAGTCCTTGCCATCACCCCCTTTGATTTGATTACCTGGTTGGGGTTTTCCGAGGTTTCCCCCAACCAAAAGGCAAATGCCGGGTAATATTTTGGCGAATCCTCGGACCTCACCTCATCTCACTACATCTCGCCAAAATATTGTAAAAAAATTGCACAAAATTGTAAAAATTGTAGAAAATTACTAAATTGTAAAACTATAAAAATTTGTAAAAATTGTAATTGTAATATTGTAAAATTTTGACTTGTTCCACATCTTAAAGCTTCATTGCTCATGTAAGATTTGTGGAATAAAATAAATGAGTGGAATGAATGAATGAAAATGCTGGGTAACTATCTGTGCTGGACCACGGACTCATTTCACCGTAACTCGCACCTTCATCTCATTCAGACGCGAAATAATCTGAGATGTTGATACAGTGTCGTAAAATAACCCACTAAAAATGTTAAGACTAATTATTGATCCATTTACTTTCATTGTCATATTGTTATTTCTTCAAATGTCTCGAACACTGAAATTAATCACACCTAATTGCGCCATTAATTCATAGGGCCTACTCTCTAGATCACTGAATAATACTTCAGCTGAAATAGTACAAAGGAAAATAAACTTTTAAGTGAGTGAAATGTTTACTAATCAGATTACTATAGGTCAGCCAAGTTCCGATTAGCGACGGCAGGAGTCCGAACTACTGAGCTCGTTGCATGTTTCCTGTTTGTGGCGACAGCAGCTACCTCATCTCCAATCGGTCATAAAAAGTTGGTGGGGCAATAGCATACATCGGCAAAACTTACTTTCCGAATACATCGCAACAAGCTTAGCATTCAAATGGAAGGGATGAAAGGCGGTGGGTATGATTTCCCTGAATGCCTCTCTAACAGCTTGCTTCAAATATTTAATTGCCTCGTATCGATGTTTCGAGACATGCTGCTTAATTATTCCTCAAAGGGAAATCACACTGCCTTTGCTGTGGAAAATTTCACGCAGAACATGGGCGCCGCACCATTTTGTGCCGCGACAATGTTGGTCCCATACTGATGTTCTGGATCACTAAATTCGTTGAACAATGACAAGTACAATAAAAATCGAAGTAAAAATAAAATGATGTCTCTGTAGAATGGAAAGTTATATTATTATCAGTATTTATTTGTGAAATTACGGGAAAGTAAATTATAAATTTTAGTATAATTATAACAATAATTGATATGTCTTTCAGAAGGATCGATATTCTGGTCGAAATTCACGTTTCCGTGGAATTTTCAATTGTCTTGATAATGCCATGATACTACTGTAGTCCAACCACGAGAAAGTCTCTGCGGAATGAGACGAAGCGGGGTAATGCTGTGAATGAATATTGATTTCATAAGATGTCATAAGGTCACACACGTGGATACTCGTATCTCTATTAGCTAGCTCTCACATCACAAACAATAACATTGATACACACACATTTATACTATCCTAGTTACAAAATTAGATCACTGTTAATCTCCTGGCCTTTTAATTCCTCCAGACAGGAAATAACATACGCAGGAGAGCTCATGGTTTTTAAACTGACGTTGTAACGATAATATTATCTATCTACTTCGCTCCAATATATGACGCAATAGTAAGCACATTCTTTTCACGGTTGATCTCCTGGTTGGAGAACAGTATGAAGCCAAGCCACCAGTGATATTAGTTACGTTGTGTACAACGAACTGCAAGTCCGTTGTGGGTGGGGATCTATACACGGAAATATAAAAAATTCTACGAGTATGTCCGTTTGCGCACTTTAACCATGGCTCCTTTCGTAAGTGTTACATTCATTCCAGGAAGGAATTCATTGCTGACTGGTCAATACACACAATCATCCATATTCACAAACAGGTCATAACTTCTTCTAACATACCATGACATCTGTAACGTAAAACCTGGGGCATAATAGTGCCACACAAGAAATTGCAAATGTTTTATTAGCAGAATAGCAGAGTTATTTCATTTTGCATAACAAAGTTTTACGACTTCTGACCTATAACGACCCATAAATAAATATTTATGTATTAAGAAACTATGTCGTCTAGTTTATGTCGCTGTTTCAGTTCGTTCAACTCGCGTTTCTCATTGAAGTCAATTCGTTGACCATAGCAGACACAAGAAGAAGGAGGGAACTGTCACGCTCTATAACCTCACCACAGAGGGCAGTCACCCCACCCGAGTCTACTTCATAAAAGAAGGTGTAGCTCCAGCTTGAGAATTTCAATATATGAATCATAAGAACTTCTCTGAGTACTGGATTTACGGCAGAATTCTTGACAGTTCTCAAATAAAAATACACAAATCGCTGTGTAGCCCAAGAGAGATTACAAAGTCAAGAGAAACCTCCCGTTGTGAATTGTCGGTCACGTTCTTTCTTCAAAGTTCGTTTATTAAAAATTGAAGTCCTAAATTTTGATAAATAATCTTCCAGCGACATCCATATATAGTGACATACAACGCTAATAATAATAATAATAATAATAATAATAATAATAATAATAATAATAATAATAATGATTTATTTTAGCTGGCAGAATTAAGGCCGTGAGGCCTTCTCTTCCACTCAACCAGCAAAAAGTATATATACATATGCATGAACTTACAAAGAATTCAACAATTTGATTTAGATGAGAGTTACATGTATACAAGAGTTATTTACGAATTAAACAACAAAATACTATGAATATTAATTAAACACTGAAATAAACTGTGTAGTAGAATTAAGCTAAAATACATAGAATGTTAATATATTTCAAATAATATTAGATAATAGAAAGAGATTATTATGAGACAATTTTGAAAATACAACACAATCAGGATGATGTCTAAAGAAAGAAGTAACAATGTAGTCAGTGATAGTTTAAATCAGTATGATTGGAGTGAAATGCTAATAAGGTTATCTTTTAAGCTGTTTTTAAAGGTGTTTATTGTCTTGCAGCCCCTAATACTTTGTGACAAGGAATTCCATTGACGCGAGGTGGATACTGTAAAAGATGATGAATAACAAGATGTTCTATGAAGAGGTATACTTAGCGTGCCACAGATAAGTGATGGTATTTACGTCGTGGTTAGAGTGTAGATAAGAGAAACGAGACGAAAGGTAATTTGGTGATTTAATCATGTGATTTATTTCGAGTTACTGCAACAGTAATATTACTCTCTCATTTGACTCTTAACGATGACCTGCAAACTACAGTATAGCTTATTTTATTTCATGGAGTGCAGTTTCATAGAAAGGACATAGCCGTCAGATCTTCTACTGCCCCCTACTAATTGGTTGTCATAAATAAATGTCTTCCTTACTGTGACGGAAATCTTGTCTTCTCCTGTCAGTAACCAATCACAACCCTCGTTCAGAAGAATTGACAGGCTCCCGTCAAATCCACGTGGAGGCAGAGTTGCTGCATCTTTTCCGAATTCCAAAAATTCCGTCAGTCTCACTGTCTCATTTCGAGGGTCACCAGGATTGTGGCAACTGTGCAATGTTGGGACGAAAGGACAGGATTGAAGTGTGAGAGGTGTTTGTGTAGGAAGTCATAAATCTGTAAGTGGTTGTTCAAAGGAGCCACCGAACTGGACTCCTTGAAATAAAATGGAGTATACCTCATACTGTTTTCCTACCACTTTCTTCCGAATTAAACATGCATACCAACATGTTGTTGTTTAGTCAACTGTCCAAAGACAGATCTGAACCTTACAAGTGATACCAAGAAGGCACCATTTATGAGCCAACTAGACCAGGTTATAACGGGGTAAGGTGGCCAGTTCCTTTCCCCCTCCATTGCATACATCGTCAAAGCTACGTATTGCACTAGTGATATTTCATATGCATATAAACATTTCAAGGTTCTTTTATAAGAACCATAGTCCGAAAAATGCAAATTTGAGATGTTAAGCATATGGTGAGCGTATTGTAGCGACCATCTACTCTTCTACTAAATTATAGGGGTACCACTTTGTAAATGCAGTTGTAATGCGCATGCGCTAATCTCCCCTCCCAGAGTTCTTCTTCATGGCGAACACTAAGTTCGTAGGGAGTACAGTTGCGCCAAAGTGAAATGAAGTGTAGTACAAAATAAATAAATGAATACTAGTAATAGTGCTGTGTGTTTAAGTTATAACCAGAGTATTGGCATGTCTCTACGTGAGAAATATTTTTTGATCATAAACTCATGGATGAATATTCCCCCGAAAAATGGAGGAAATTATGTGAACATGTGTGTAAACTAGAGGACAAATATTTTGACCAGCAGTGTACGGTTGAAGGGGAAGTAAACAACGTAATCCAATGAGAGTGACGATAATAGCGGCCTAGTACCGCCAACTTGGGTTAAAAGACGATTCTGATTGGTGATCGACGTCGGGGAATGCATAGAGGGGAACACGAAGCGAGTGTCGGAGAAGGAAATTATTCAGGTTTCCGCCATAGCTGCATTTTCTAAGTGGTCTAGCTATAGTTGTTAACCCTTAAATTGGCAAAACTTCATTTCTCACACTAGTTTATTAAACCGTGTCGGACTGTAAAGAAAACAACTATCGTAATGTTCATATTTTATGTTGTACAATATTATCTATATATATATAATTTGAACTGGTAATGGAAATTACGGGAAAACGGCTGGACGGATTTTAATAAATGACCCCTCATTTTGAAGCTTGGAACTCAAAGTTTTTCGGAAAAATAGTAGTTTTCAGTGAAATGTCAATTTTTAAACATAATTTTCCTATATTTCAAAATCCATCTGTCCTCAGTTTTGAGAACTAGCTAATAGCATTCACGGCCGACTTGATGTTCCCTTCGCTTTTTTGTAGAGGAGAAGAGAAGCGAGCACCAAGTCGGCCGTGTTGCATTTCAGAATAAAACAAAACACATACTACAGTAAACAATATTACACGAAGGCCATGATATGCAAGAATACTGACATATTTAGAGCTCAAATTAAATTGGTTATTAAAAACTTAACTTACTAAAAATAATTTACAGATTCGATTCTGTGGTGTGTAATTTTCAGGGTACATCTGTGTATTGGATAATAAAAACTACAAAACTTGAGGTGGTTTGATAACATTATTACCATTAGAAATGAAACATTATTGTAGTTAATGCCATGATGTGACTATTTTTCATTAATTATACATATTGATGCTATATTGATGATATGAAAGTGAAAAGTTTTGGGGTTATTTAAGTAGATGAAGAGAATAACTTAAATTAGATTTTGATTTCTATATTTTACTGAGTGGCGGCTATATAGTATATGTTACTGAAAGCTATAAAACTTACGTAAGATAATGTTATTAAAAATCAAATATTTTTATAATTATTAAGTGAGGTTGGGTCTTTTTCATATATTTAATGGCGGTGTGGTGTAGATATTTATATGCGTGGTTCTCTTCAGTATTGGCTCGAGAGAGTATCTTTCATTATTATGGAAGCAAATAACCTCCCGAATGTCTGGTATTCTTCGTTGAAAATAAATCTGGAAAATGTTTATTTGAACGTCTAATGAACTTAGTTTGCAGCATTTGCTGCACAAGCCACTAGTTTAATTAAATTTAGTAGTCTGACCCAACATTTTGGGTTTGCCCTGCGACATAGAATAGCTCACAATAAAATTTAAAATGAAAAATTTTATAAACAGGTTTCAGACAAAAGTAGATAAGACATAAGAAAAAAAAATTGAACCAAGTGTAATTTAAATTTAATGTACACCATAAAGATGCTGACGAAATATCGCTACAGAAAATTTTATTATAGTGGTGACGATGGCATCTTGAAGATCTCTCGTCAGCTTGTATTTTTCCCTCCACTTTACAAAGACTTTCGGGATGGTGCCTCTCGCTCGGAAGAAGAGACCGGTAACTGTGATTTTGTCTATGTTGTATTTCACCTATGGGTACTGAATCGTGGGCTCATAGATTTTCTTTTTCTCTTCGTTCACTTCAGATGTTTGAGTGGCTGAGATTTCAAATCTGATTGTAGGATCAATTATTTCGGCTGTCTGTTTATTCCTATTTATAGCTATGATATCGATCCTACGACTGCTTCCACCATCAGCAATAAAAATTATAGCATATAGCCTATTAACCTGTGGTATCCTATACGATACTTTGCGAATTTAAGGGTTAAAGGAAAAAAACACCATAGGACTATGTTATAGGAATGGAAATTTTCAGTGGTTTTCATAAAACAACCATTGTCGAAAGACTTCTCTTGTGAAAACAGTCATTGTTCAGCCAGGATAATGGTAGCATTTAC
Source organism: Periplaneta americana (assembly GCF_040183065.1). Lineage (NCBI taxonomy): Eukaryota > Metazoa > Arthropoda > Insecta > Blattodea > Blattidae > Periplaneta > Periplaneta americana. The sequence goes on from NC_091121.1 coordinate 156,467,229, forward strand.
AAATATCCCATTCATATAATCTTGAAACATTTACTTCTTACGTACGCGGCAAAAGCCACCTCAGAGAAAAATACTTTGGCATGTAAATTGTATTAGTTATGGAGTCATCTTTAGGTGTAGAAATAACTCTATGGAAGAAACGTAAGTAACGAAAGGAGAAAAAACAGGATATAATAAAGGAAAAGAAGATTAAAGGAGAGGCACACTTCAGCCACAACAGAGTATTTTTTCTTAAAACAACATTGTCCACAGCTACCTGCATTTACACATGTATTTCTATGACCAAATTCAAGTTATGTTAATGTACTTGAGTTTTTCCAAGTTTCTACAACACCTTAAGGAACGGAATGATGAATTTCATATTTGAAGTATCAACAACACCCATGTCAGATAGTTTTCTGTTTCTCCTGGAAATGTATGTTTTTGGATTATGGTCTTTTTTTCAAAAACCCCTTTATTGTTCTTCCTCCGACACGTATCGTCAAGTGAGATGTACTGCATGATAATACATGTATGCACATACGCTATCATGGAATTGTATCAAAGAAAATTTCCATCAGTGATGCTGCAAACAAAAGTAAATATCACGAGGTTGTGTGGAGACAAACAAGTATGAAGGACATTCGTTCTAATTTAGCACATTGTTTTGTCAATGAAGTGTGTGCTAAGGTAATAACGTGTTGCGAACAGCTGTTTGTGGGTTGAATGTCAGCGTGAGGGAGTGTCACCTCAGGTGAAGTGCAGGCTCCTTCTCAGCATGAACCTAATAATTGGTATCACCTAGTCGAGTCCGCAGATATTCTCCCTTCCGATATTACAATAATTCACTTGCATGGTTTATATAACCTTGCAAACACATAAAGAGTATTTTTATCACAGATGGTAATTAGTTTTATATCAATTTCGCAGAGTGATTTATTCGATCGGCCCATGTAACTTTCTATGCCGTAGTACCTCGCTTATTTCAAAGCCAAGCGCTGTTGCTCAAGCGGTAGTGTATCTTGAAATTAAATGGAATTTACGGGAAGGAGGCACGGGCACTATGGTCCAGCTCTGCGACCTGTTACGATCTACTGCGCTAACCTTCAAGCTAGGCGCATTCCCGGGCAGGACATACAGGGACATCATTTTATTTTTACTAACATTTTTAATATTAACCTGTCTATACCTTTAGAGAACCGGAAACACCGCTTGCTCCCCCCTCCAAGACTGGAGTTCGATGATACTGGCGTAAAACACAAATCACTCTACTAGGTATAGGAAGGAAGAAAAGTAGTTCATCCATTTACGTAAACTAGGAAATATCGCGATTTTGAGTTTGATAATTTTCATTAGGTTTTTCTTTAATCAAAGTACAGTACTGTATTAAGAATAAGTGTTTTTACTCACGAAGTGAGTTATCCATGCGAACGTATTCATTATGCGGTGTATATTATACTGTCTACATCACATTAGCGTACAAAATAGAGAAAGAAGTTAAATTGACTATTACACTCTTACTACGTCATACTACTTTTGACCAATAAAACGGTACGAAAGGACGTATTTCAACCAATCATGGCTGCTTATCGCACAATTTTATCGCGTCCCTAGCATTTGTTTAATTTTATCGCGTCCCTAGCATTTGTTTAATTTTATCACCTCCCTAGCATTTGTTTCTTTGTTTGCCAACATTTGAAACTGCGCTGGTCTGGACGTCAAAAATATATATAAAATTACAAACCACTCCAGTCGATGCACAGCAGTTTCAAATACGACTCGCATTGGCATTCAAGAACAAAAATTAATAAAAAGCACCATTCGGATATCCTGAATAAGTTGAATACACCATGTAGGCCTAAATCAACGAGTTCCACTTCTATTATGCACACGTCCAATATAACATCAATTGAACCACCAACCACATTCAAATTTGAAAATTGTACATTCAATAATTATTCCTTTTAAAATTATTCATGTTTATTTTTTATGTCATCGTCGTTAATTAAAACTTTTCTAACACTTGTGTATATTAGTCAGGTTATGTTATAGCTTCTGCTCTGAGAGGATAAAAAGAATTTCTGCTATATGATATTATGGATAGTCACGTATCAGAGATTGTTTAATATTAAGATTTATTGAATAGTAATCATTACAGTGTCTGTATAAAGACACTACTGCCATCTAGCATGCATCTAGCGTAATATTTGTAATGTTGAGATGGTACAATAATACATTTGAAGACAGTTGTATTTTCGTAAGTCAATTAATATTTTATTGTATTGGAGTACTTCGTTACTTCTAATCTTTATATACTTTGTTCTAATCGTGTAATAGTCAATTAAATCTCACTCGAGTTTTGATTTTCTCTAGATAAATCAAAACGTCTAGTGAGATTACTGTTGAAAAATAATCATAATATGAATATTTAAACACAATTTTGAAAATGGTGGCCGTTCATTTCGATACAGGCTTCAGTTCTTTTGTGCATATTATCGCATTATAGACTATTGCATCTAATTCCAATTGCCAGTTTCGTCCTTCGTACTAGTAACTCATGTTGAAATAATTCTATACCTACTCTACGTACTGTTAAATCAATCTTCACTTCTGCCCGACCCGAAAATATAAAATTACTCAGACATGCTATCTACTGTCCGTCCTAGTGGTTATGCCTCATGATTGTAGAAAGGGAGGAAATCACGTGACAGTTAATTACTTAACGAGGCCCTTTTATTTAAGTTAAATTAAACAGCTGTATAATATTACGTAAACGCCCAATTCCTAAGAGAAATTAATGTTTTCAGAAAAGAGCTAAGACAGTCCAGCTTTTACAGAGGGGCGAGCAGAAGCAGGTGGGGGAAATCGGGATGCGACGTAGGCAAACGGACAGTACCTGTGCGAAAATATGATTCAATATTGAAAGCTCTTTCGTCACTGGAAAACGCGAACATATTTCTGGAACGTACTATACTCAGTAACTCAGTACTGCTTACTATCTGCGGTCTTGGTTCTGTGTGGAGTTGGAACTTCCTTAGTAGAAGGGGTGGGAGTGAAGTACATTAAAAAACTCATGTACAATAAAAATTGAAGTAAAAATAAAATGATGTCCCTGTAGTTGCGCCCCACGGTGAGGTAAGATGCAGCAGATAAAAAGGGTCCCTGTTTTGTGGGTATAGTTGCGCCCCGTTCCCATCAGGTAGAGAAAAGGGGCATAGTTGCGCCCGATGAAATAGGTAGAGAAAAAGACATTACGGGAACTCGAGCCTCGTAATCAACCAACAATATTGATTTCTTATTCGATTTAATATTTATTGAAATGAACACCTTGAAGTTGGCAGTACTTTATTAACTGTTTTTCTACTGTTTATGCAGCGATTATCAGTAGCCTACCGTAAAAAATGAACATCATGAGGTTGGCAGTATTTTATTAACTGTTTATACTGCGATTATCAGTAGCCTACCGTAAAAAATGAACATCATGAAGTTGGCAGTACTTTATTAACTGTTTTTCTACTGTTCATGCAGTGATTATCGATAGCCTACCGAAAAATTGAACACTATAAAGTTGGCAGTACTTTACTAACTGATATATTCAAATGAGTGAGCCGTTGGAATATGGGGCGTTGGCAGTCTTGACATTTTATTAGTGATTTTCACACTATCTGTGGCGTATAGTGAGGTTAATTTAAAATGAATGTTAAGTTTAGTGAAAAGGGTAAAGAATTAACAATTCATAATGGTTCCAAGTTTCAATTTTCGAAAGCCTGTACCGTAGGGTTAAATTATCGATGTACAAACAAAAAATGCAGTTCATTTATTGTGTGTGATCGATTAAAAAATGTGTTATTTTAAATAGCAAAATTTATCATACGCTAGGCCTGTCTGATTTCAATGCAGCTACCATTATAATATTTTTAAGAAATTTATTTATTTTGTGTACTATGTCCATCAGGGCGCAACTATGCCATGCCTAGGCCTCCCGATTGACCGCGGGGCGCAACTATGCCATACCGGCATTCCCAAACCCACACCGGCTGACTACGCTAAGGTTCGCTGTGTACCAAGGTTTCAAGCAGGCATCCCCCCTCGTCTCTAGGCCAGCCCCCTCCGTGCGTCGCCAGCCGGCGATAGGGAAATGCTATGGAATGATGACGAAATGGAGAAATGGTGACGGAATGATGTAGATGCCTAATATGGGGAAGAACGGGAGAACCCCGAGAAAAACCACAACTGCGACCTTATCCGCCACAAAGAAAAATCCAAGATCTAACTGTATGATCTCGTGGGGTACGGCGACTTGTGACGGGGAGTGGATTTGCTTGCTTTTTTCCACTCTGGAATTAATCCCATCCGAGCTTTGCCAGTCTTATTAGGTACACACAAGATACCTTTCTTGGAAATAACGAAACCACGTTTTTTGCAGGCTCCTATGATTTTCACGTAACTGTACCTGGCATCGGAAAGAGTTGTTATGTACCCCTCCCAAAAAGACTCTGTTTTCTTGGGCATTGCTACTGTGATACACCGTGCACTCTGATTATGAAGTCACTCACTACTGGTCTGTCACCTCTCGCCGCAATTCAGCTGTCGCTGTCGGTGTGATTCCTGACGCACATGGCGTCATTAAAATTCGTTATCAGAGACCGGAAACAACCCTCTGTACAGAAGCACTGTAATTTAAAAAAAAAATGTAAAACATTTGAAATTGATAGAAAAAAGTGAGTCCGAATCTACCTTCAACTAGTAATTCAGTGCCAGCGGACGAATTTTGCAGAGATCTGTGTGAAATGAAGGTGCATACCAACATTACTTTCAACAAAGTTGAGGACAAGCACTTTAAAGATTTTACTGAAAAGTACACCACTTATAGTCTACGCAATAGCAGTGCTTATATTAAAGTAAGATCGGTGACTAAGTTAAATTTTACAGCAAAGATTATTTGTAATACGACTTAAACAGATCATTTAGAGCAATACTTGCGTTACAGTCCGCGTCACCGTTTTTGGCGTGTGAAATAAGTAATGGGAACGTTAAGTGCTAGTGTCTTACCTTTATCGTAGTCAGTCTGATAACTGTATTTGGCAAATGGCTGATGTGACGTGTATAGGAAGTGGTACCACTCTCAGCTGCTCACAAACTGGGCACTATACTCTAGACACATATCAAAAACGCTGGCGCCAGCTGTACAATAGGTACCGGTATTTTAAATTAATTAATTTACAACAAAGATTATTGTAATCTATATACTTAAACATTTCATTAAGGGCAATATCTGTGTTACAGTTAAAACAATATTTTAAGTTAAAATTTTACAGCAAAGATTTTTACAGCAACTATAGGCTTCAAAATTTCATTAAGATCAGTACCTGTGTTACAGTAATATCGGTATTTTAAGTCAAGATTTTATAGCAAAGATTATTGCAACATAAGTTTAAACATTTTATCAAGAGTAGTGCCTGTGAAATAATAACATTTTAAGTTAAAAGTTTACAGCAAAGACTATCTTTATTTTTTTTTTTGTAATACAGTACATAGCCCTACTCTTGAAATCGTGATTTTATGTGTCTGTCTGTCTGTTTTCTGTCTGTGTGTGTGCTTTCCTTGATGCGGGTTTCGTCTGTTTTCATCGTTTAGCACCACGCGCCAATACTCTTCAAATCATTTCATTGCACGAACTCCGAACTCACTTACCTTCGAAGGTTAGGGAATACGATTCCAGTCTCTATTGATGACACTGCCAACGAGTCTCATTATTTTGTAACGTGAGTTCATACATATGATTGGTAACTTCTGAAACAGCAATGCCATTGGACAAAAAGTTACCCAACAAAGGTTAACCGTCGCATTGTTACTGTGCAGGGGAAACTGCTTGTATCACTGACAGAATAGGAGTGGTAAGCACAATAAGCCTCAGGCTGCAGTGCAAGCCTTCGGTTCCTTTCTCCGTATGAGAGAGAAAAAAGTATAGAACATTAGGTATAGGGGAGAGTCGGGTAGTATCGGACATCGGGTAATATCGGACAGTGAGTTTCTTTCATCTACCACACGATGATAGTACCTGATTGACATGGATACGTTTCTGTGATGTCGCGTAGAGAAACGTAACCATGTCATTCAGGTACTACCATATGGTGGTAGATGAAAGAAACGCACTGTCCGATACTACCCGATGTCCGATACTACCCGACTCTCCCCTAATCTTATTTATTATTTCAGAAGTATTCTTCTTTATTTCTTTTTTTTTTTAGCATTCTTTCATAGAAGTTTATCTCCAACTATTGATATTGGCTCCGATTAAGAATATTTTCATTTTATTTATTTTTTGAAGGTAGCCTTATTCCAACCCGACTTCTTTCTACCTTATATCACCGCAACAGTCTTACAGTTAACACAGATTATAATCTAGGAGAACTAGAGCAACGACTGCTATATTCAATCTCACAATTCCGAGAATCGTATTTTGGTTCACAATGATGTTGAAAATTCCAAGAATGTTTGAATGCAATAGAGTTTGCAGTTGTAAACATTTCAACTTGTCAGATATTTTGTTCGAGATTACGATTCGGAAACTCCGCTTGTTTCCGCCATCAGAAACTGTTTTGCAGGTCTGCCATATGGACTAATCCTTGCATATAAGATTAATGGTTAGTGGGTGACGAAAGAAACGTTCTTCAACGACGGGAAAGGACAAAAGTAAAACTTTAGCGTGTGCAGACAGTCACGGTGACATTAACATGATACGCGCACGAGTTGGTTGGAGCGTTTTGATGACATGATGATTTCGTATGTAGTGGTGATACTATTAACTTCAACTTACGTACATGTTCTTTCATACGGTACAAAAAAATAAAGATAATATTGTGACACTGAAAAGACTGATCTCGGAATTTTCACTGAAACCCGTTTTCAGCATCTCTTTCAAGTTAGTTAATGGTGTTTAGAAAAGGGCGCGTCAGCTACTATGACTATTTGCGCCCGTATCTAAAATTCTTTCAATAAACAAAAATATAAACCATATAATAAGCTAAATGCTAACACGAACTAAAAAAAGTTGTCATATTAAAAACGAGGTACACAAATGCATTATCAACAAGGTGATTCGTAAAAAATCATAAACATGAGCAGTTTTCAGACTCTGAGTAGTGTTTAGAAAGAAACAATAAATTGATAAAACAAATAGAAGAGACAAATTAATTATCTGACGGATTTCAAAACTATAAAATTTTATAAAATATTCGGATGTAGAAGGTCCGAAATGTCAAGTATAAATAAAATAAATGTAAAACTAATGTAACTTCCGGATGTAAAGGGTCCGGAGGATAAGCAACAACGGTTCAATAAGAAATAAATCACCCTGTCAAGTCATGTACTGGATAAAAATCTCAGAAGTGCATTTACACAATTAAAATAATTTCCATGAGCGTCACGTAGAGTCGGCCGAATTGCGTATTCTCGACGGATACGGTCATATTTCCTGCAATGCAATGCAATAAAATATGTTCGACTATAGCTAATTGAAGACCTGAGAATGATAAGTGGATAAAGATCATTTTTATGAAATTGAGATTTCAATGCGAAACGCAACTATAGCTCTTACTCCATCTACTGGTGTGAAATAACAGTCAAATACTTCATACAAAGAGAACTAGATAATTCTGAATATTATGGTTTTTTTTTTTTTTCCACTTTTGTTGAGAAGGATAACTGGACAAAGACCAAACTTAGCCTGTTCTCACTCTCAGCGTGACACAGCATGTTCCTTTCTGATACTTTTGTTGCTATGAAGAAAGGAGTGCATTTGGATGAAATTAATTTGGAATTAGCTGGAAATCTATACGATTCACCATTGCCAAAAGTCAGAAAAACTGGGTGATATTTTGAAGCTTGAGAAGTTCATTCCTCCAGTGTATGAGCAGCGGTATGATTATATTCGTGAAGTAGGTGGGGATAGTAAAGAAAAGAACACAGATATGGACTCAGAGTGACAATATTAGTATATAAATATATGTTTCCTGAGAGCAGACATTAATATTTTGGTAAATAGTATTTATATTTATATACACATAATGTCTTCAAATAATTTAAGTTCGTTCTTTGGGTGTGAGAGCTGGACACGTTTATTGCTTATACAGGGACATCACTTTATTTTTACCAACAATTTTAACATTAACCTGGCTATACTCGGAAACACTGTTAACCCACTTCCATTACAGGAGTTTGGAGTTGCTAGTGCAATATGTAAACAAATCATTTTACTAGCTATAGGAGGAGAGAAAAGTAGTGTATCCATTTATGTTACAGGGAAATACAGTATTACGATTTTCAGTTTGATCATTACTTTTACAGTATTTTATTAAAAAACAGTAGACCAGTAACAATTGTTTTTTCACAAACTCAACTCTTCAGGAGGTTATATTCATTATGTAATGTCTACTTTATTCAGCATATTACTAACCTAATTTATTCCTGAGAATTTTGTGAGCACTTCTGTAAGGAACCCCAATTTCTACAGCTAACTTCTTGACCGACTTATTACGACCTCGCTGCATCCTTTCTCTAGCATCTTCTACAGCATCTTCTGTCACCTTTGTTGGTCATCTTACACTTTTCTTCCTTTCTGTACACTCTGTTGCTCTAAATTTATCTACCAGATTAATGACATTTCTACGAAAATATTCCGTAATGATATAATCAGAAAATTGTGAAAAAAACTGTTGTTCACATTCGGTTATATTGTAATTCCAGTTTCCATCATCGTCCTTCATACCTACAAACAGTAAAACAAAACTCTTGTTTAAATAATACTGTTAAGTACCGCACCATATTATAGGGTACCGTACTTTCGGTAACTCTAATCTTCACTTGTGCTCAGTCCACACAGATAAATTCAGTTATGCTACATACGATACCTGTGTGAAAATAAACTTCAATAATATAAGCTCTTTCTTTTATAGAAAATACAATATATTTCTGAAACGCACTGTACTCTGTACTGTTTATTTCACTGCTAGCAACAGCGGCCGTAAGTTTGTGTGACTGACGTTAGCAAGGAAAGGGGTGGGAGTCAAGTACATTTAGAAACGCAGGCACAATAAAAATTTAAGTAAAAATAAAATGATGTCCCTGTATTTGATAAAAATAATATAAAGGGACTTAGTTAATTTCTACTACAATGGTATGAAATTATTATTTGCTTTATGCTAAAACACATTTTAAGTAAAGTTATTAAGGTAGGTAGTATTTTAAGTTCATATTTTAATTATTTTGCATTGAAAGAAATTCAGAATTTTGATTGAGAGTGAGAACTGGATAATTCCATTGTCATTTTTTATTAATAATTCATTGGAGATTTAATTTATATTTACTTTGATTGTATATAATGTTAAAAAATATCCGACATTTTCAATGACTATTAAGAAATTTCTGAATGATGAAAGAAAATGATGAAAATAGTTTTTATGCTCGAACATGCCGAAATGTAGTAATTATACACCTGGTAGCAGTCCTTTAATGCATGTCATTAAAGTACACCTATTCATTAAAGTTCAGGTTTTCGATTATTCTCGGATATGCAATCGAAAGACAACGAGGGAAACGTCACGGAGGCTGGAAATCCAATATTGTCGCAGATGGTTATGTTCTGTTACTATAATAATTAGCGTTAATTGTAAATAATATTCAAATAAATTCAATTTGTCATCTCGTTTTTCAATCATAAATCAATTTCCAGGTTATATCAAAATTAGTTCATGTTATTCTCTAAATCATATCAAGGTTAATGACATTATTGTTCCTCGGAAAAAAATCAATACTTTCGCGTCTGCGCACATCTCACAATTAACGAGCTATGCACAAGGTCACTTCCGATCTTCGGTCAGATGCGAATAAAATGAATACTTCTGAATAATTTAAAGTTAGAAATATGGTCGAGCATAAAAAGTCGTATGAAACTTGCCTATAATGGTAATTAAGACGCTCGTATCAAAAGTATGAAACTCGCTTGCGCTCGTTTCATAAACAAGCATACTCGCGTCTTAATTACTATCATTATAGGCTCGTTGCATAATGTACTATTCTCGATTATCTCAAAACTACTGCCTTGGTCTTTATCCACTTATCATTCTCAGATCTTCAATTGGAACATGGCATATCTCACACTCTGGTTGAGGCTCGCCACAACTCTATCAAGGAAATGAAAATGGTATGCCTTCTTTCGTGTGTTTACTGGGTGGAGGGGTATATAGGTGCTTATCGGCTAGGGCATGGACCATCCCTAAGCACTTCAGTCCGCAGCGGCTTTTTGTGCACCCATGATGGAATGAGCTACCTGCCGACTGTGCTGATAATCCCCCGCCTCAACACCCGCCACAACTTAGAGGTCTCGTCGGGCAAAATTCTGAGGCCCTGCTCGGTCCGTACATCTCTGACCCCGAACCCGATCCGACCCGAGTCCGAGATTGTGTTCAGGAGTATTACTCGAACCCTACCAAAACTTCAAGGTATACAATGATAGACTTAAGAGATTAATATTCAGAAATAGAATTTTAGATATCCCATCGTATACTGGATCTCAACATTTACCGTCGGACTGAGTAGCCCAGTCGGTATAGCGCTGACTGTGCTCGAGGTTGCGGTTTCGATCCCGGCCCAGGCCGATGGAATTTAGGCAACTGAGCTTAAATTTGTGGGTGGATGTTGTTAATACAGTACTTAATATCTACTAGACAATAATTAATTTGTAAGGTATAATTTTAAAAACCAGTAATATGCTAAAAATGGCTACAATTATATTCTTTTCGAAAATCTGTCTTAGTTAAGGATGAAGCGAGAAATCACACAGCGTAGACCGCATGACTCAAAACGATTCATTCAGAGAAATTAATTATAACGTACACAATTACGCCTCCAGAGACTGGTACGGATTAACGATATCCATGCGAATTACGCAGCCCTAGAGGTTATGAAGATCAAAAGCCAGCGTTCCATTTTCAATAAACATTTCCTGCCTGTATCATTGTGCTTCGAATTAAAGAGTTCTTTTAAAAACAATAGTACGCTGTATTCCACTATATTATGTGCAACAAAGTGCAACCCACAGCTCAATGCTGTTTCAGCCTCATTACACACAATATGAAGGCAGACTGTCGTCTCCGCTATGCATTGGTCCAGAGTATTTACTAGCGGTGAACATCGACATTTCTAACTCAAATTGAATAATTAGACTTGCGGATGTAATATTGAGACCTCACACTGCTATGATAAAAACGGCCTCCCTAATGTCTGTAATGACGACATTTTTGTGAGGAAGGTGTGACTCATTTGCAACACATCCTTATCGAGAGAAAGGAAGGGCGGTGCATTTTCTTGGAAAAGTAGCAGTACTGCGAGATTCCATTAGAAGCGCACAGCCACGGAGCATTAACACATACATAATTAACATTCATCACTAGGGAGCGGATTTTTATGTGCTAAAAAATTTAAATATATTTATTTTTTATGTGCTAAAAAGTACGAAAATATTTGCTAAAAATAAAAAAGTATTTATTTTAAATATGACAAAAATACCTTAGGCCTACTTAGCTTGAAAAAAAGAAATGTTACTAGGTACTCACCAACCACACTTGAGTCCTAGTAGTTGGCCGAGAATTGCAGTGAACAACAAAGGTCATCTCCAAATTCTCCATCACAAATGCATGCCGATTATCTCTGAACAAACTATGAAAACGATCTTTCCACATCACAGGACGTCAGACGTGCAAATTAAAGAGAGGAATCTCGCAAACACATACATCGTCAATTTCACCTACAGGCACATCCTCCAATACTTTAGCAACTTTACACATTTTTTTTATATCCACTGTTTTTCCCAAACACATTCTGGAATTTGTCCCTTAGTAATTTTGCTTCTGAACCTGGTAGCGAGTCTAGTTTAATTTCCACGGCACGCACCTCCCTGTTTCAGACAACAGGTTTTTGAATGTTTAGAGTTTTTTATGGTGTCACACAAAAACTTAAATTTGCTAATAGGAAAGCCAAATCGTTTTTTTAAATAACCATCTTTCAGTATATCTTGAAGGATATCGACTGACGAAGTCCGATAACAGGAAATCACAACAAGATATACTCGATATAATGAGCGAGAGGCGAGAGACTTGTTTAAATTAAATACTGTTCATACCCAGCTCTTAATTGTTGTGTTTCACGAACAAAGCGTGCAATGAAATCATCTTCAGCAACAACAAACATTCCTAATTATGTGTTGCAAGATCTCTCCTCCTTGTCCATGTTAATTTATTCTCTAATAATAACACTGATATACTGTCTAGTAGTTCTCAGAACTTGTGGCGATACCATTACGAAAATGGATCACGGATACACCATGGAGCGCTTAGAAACACGACGCAACCAAGAATTCCTAAAAGAGATAACGTACTTCTGAGTGATATAATTGATTTAGTTTTAAAATATTTAAAAGTTCTTGTAAAAAAATTATTTATGTAAAAAAACTCTAAGATTTATGTGTTTACAATAGATTTCCTGAAAATATGTATTTACATAATTTTTTTTGTGAAAATATGTGTTTTTATGTGAAATAAAATTCGGGTTTTAAACTTGAAACTTCATGTTCGGAATTTTTGACTTTGTTAATTGTGTTTTATCACACGCAAAAAGAATATTTAATTACATAGGAATCCGCTCCTTATTCATCACACACACACACACACACACACACACACACACACACACACACACACACACACACACACACACACACACACACACACGCCTATCACATATATAAATACATGCACAAATATAAAGGCCTACATAGGCATACATACATACATACACACCCACAGTATATAACAGTGTTGTTTGTACAGTTCTATTTTCAAAATAGAGCGCTAATTTATCTTAAGAAAATATATAATTTAATTTATTTTCTTATGAGAGAACTATTACACATGAACTTTGGAACATATTAAAGTCAAGAAATAAAATATAAACTTCGGTATATGTATCCAGAAAACAAATCAAAATAAACAACATGTCCAATTTCTATGTAAGTCTTGTTTGTACACTAATCACACTTCTGAAAAACAATTAATATCTTGTAGTGTAACCTTTCGACTTTACTAGTAGAGTCAGAAAGTACCGGAACTTCGGGTGCCAACGCAATGCTCTATAGGCAACTTCTCTGTCTTGTCCGTGTGGTATGGGATCTACACTCCAGGCGTATAGACTCAGTGCAGCTGCGCATGAGAATGGGGAAGACTAACGTAGCCGGAAACCAATCGAAATACAGTGCAGCTCTCAGCTCCGCCCAGATCGGCGCAAACGAAAGAAATGATAGGTCGAGTTGCACAAGAATTCAGACAAGACCGCAGGCAGTCAATAGATGATGTGGCTAATTTTTTTAGGCATTCCCATGGTTCTGTGCAGTCCATTCTTCACAGTGATTTGAAAATGCAACGTGTGAGTGAGCACGTTGTTCCAAGAAACCTAGCAGATGGGCAGCGGGAACAGCGGCAACTGGTTAGTGGAGACCTGGTTAGTTGGACCAGGCTCCAACTCTCTTGCACAGAGTGATCACAGGCGACGATGCATTGTGTTCCCTTTACGACCCGCAGCCAAAGCGACAGTCTTCAACGTGGAAATCTCCCGGCTCACCACGGCAAAAGAGATTCCGTGCCGACCGATCAAAGAGGAAAGTAATGCTTGAAGTCTTCATCGATATCCAGGGTCTCGTACATTTCGAGTTTATTCCTGAGGATCGAACAGTGAGTGAGGAGGCGTATGTTGCAATTCTTAGGGGTCTTCGTAATGCAGTTCGACAAAGAAGAACCAACTTGTGGCAAGGACAGAATTGGGTTTTCCATCATGACAGTGCCCCAGCACATCGGTCGCTCTTGGCAAGCGAATTCCTCGCACAATACAAAATATCTGTCCTTCCACAGTGACCATATTCTCCAGCAAATTTCTACTTATTTCCAAAGGTCAAATCTCTACTCAAGGGAATGCGGTTTGCGTCAGCCGAAGAGAAGGAAATTCATGCGACAAGCGCTCTGCGGGAAATGACCAAAGATGGGCTGCAGGAATGTTTCGAGAAGTGGTATGGACGCTGGCAGAAGTATGTCACTACCCAGTGGGCGTACTTTGAAGGCGGTGTTGTTTAAATGGTTATATGCCGTCTGCAACAAAGATAACTACACATGTTCGCATTGATTCTAATCGCCTGGAGATTAGGTAACATACTACACGGAAAAGGCAGAGAAATTGCCTGTAGAGCATGGCGTTGGCAACCGAAGTTCCGATACATTCTGACTCTACTAGTATTACTGGCTTGTCATCTCATTCCCATTCATTTTACAAAATTTTTACACTGTTCTGGTTTGATTTAGCCCATTTTTCTCTCACTACACGTTTGATATCCTCTATGGTTGTACAATTCTGCTTTCTCACACTCAATAAATGTTCGATGGGGTTTAATCTGGTGACTGAGGAGGTGTTCCATATGAGCCAATCCATATTGATTTGAACAGTATGTTTATTGTTATTTGAACAGTATGTTTATTGTTATTGTCTTGTTGGAACATATACGTAAGTACCAATCCCCATTTTTTGTGACTCTGCCTAACATTTGACCTTAAAATGTTATTGTACACATACTTACCCATAATCCAATCTTTGAACTCAATATTCCCCATACCATTTGCAGACATTCCGCCCCACAATAGCATGCAACCATCCCCGTGTTTCACTGTAGGTATTGTGTTATTTCTGTCGTTATCTGTGTCGGACTTTCTGCATATCCTATGAATGCCATCGGAACCATCAAGATTTATCTCCGTCTCATCTGAGCAAAACACCCTGTTCCAAAATTCCTCATCCTTACCAAAATGTTTTTATTCGAAGTCTGATCTTCGAGCTCGATTTGTCTCACTAATTTACGGCCTCTTTCGTGTCTTCTGCCATGGTAATCATTTTTCCACAACACTCGCCGAATAGTTTGATTACTGATCTTCGTGTCTGAAGACTCTTCAATCATGACTCCAATTTGTGGAACACTTATTCTTGGATTTTTGACAACTTCACTAACTATGAATCTCTCGTCATGTACACTTATCAGTTTTTGCTTGGTTTTCTTGCCAATTTATTCCAAGTTCCATGATATCGAAATTTTTCTACAATGTGTTGTACTGTAGAATGTGTTTTATGCACCACTTTGCCTCTTTTCCTATACACATAGTCCTTCAGAGCCAGGCGAACAAAAACTTTCTTTAAATCTGAACTGAGCTCCTTACGACGCTCCATTGTACACAATTCTCAGTGACAGACTAACAGCAAGTGACCTCCACTGAAAGACAACCCTGTGCGCACTGCATGCTTATTTACTATGCATCTAAACGTAACTACCCACTGTCCGTGGAGCAAGTGTACAAACAACAATGTTACATGAATTTCACGGAATATGTAGTTTTAAATTTTTATGTAACAGGTGTATGTAACAACGCCATATCATCAGAAAATCTTACGCACTTTATTCTTCTTTCCCCTACTTTTACCCCTCCCATGTTCTGAAAACAGTTCTGCACCAAATCCTCCAAGTAGAAGTTGAACAGGGTAGATGATAAAGGGCTTCCCTATCGTATTCCTCTCCCTAGTTCACTTCCTTCAGACATTTCTTTTCCTATACTGACTTTGACTCGCTGTTTCATATATAGGTTACTGAACAGTCTCCTGTCTATCCAATCCACACTTATTTTCTTCAGGATAAGTAAACAATATCGAATGTAAATTTTAATCTAGAAAGTAGAACAGAATTCTTAAGAGTTTTACTTCCAATTTCACAACGGAAACGTTTATCACAATAGATGCTTTCAATACATCGATTGACATTCGTTATAAGCAAGGAAATTACGTTCAATCTACCCCTATCGTCTTCATAACAAGAATTAGGGAATGATGTCTGTTCCGTCTTCAGATCCATCTTTTTCTTCGACGCCCGACATCTCTCCTACCCATAGGTTTATATGTGTGTACTACGGCTGGGATTATATCTTTCTTTATCCACTGCAAATTCCATTGGATCTTGCAGGGTTTTGAGTCCAGGTCTTGTGCGTGGAAACTCGATGCAGTTGCGTTCGTCTAATTGGGACCACGAGTAATACAATGTAATCCGTTTGGGTATGGATAAAATAAAAACACCGTAAAACATATACTACTGAACTTTATTTGTTGAAACTTTGTGCATACAACACTGAAAGATGGGAGATTCCTCAGAGCTCAACATGACCCCCATTGTGCACCCTGGACAACTCATAACGGTGATGCAATTCAGCCTATGTCCCTTGTAACATAAGAGGAATGATTTGTTGAAAAGCTTGTGTAATTTTTACTCTCAAATCATCAATGTTCCTGGGTTTCTGTGAATAGACAATGTCTTTAACAAACACCCTACATGAAGAAGTCAGGAGGGGTTAGATCTGGCGAGTTTGGGGACCAAGCTAAGAGAAAATTGCTTGTCGTACTACTGGGTTTCGCCTGCGACCTCCTGCATTTTTTTTTAAATACAGAACCTGTTTCTACAAATGTTCGATACCACAACATTATGGAATCGTATTTAGGCACAATACGCACACTATACTCACATCGAAATTCCCTTTGAACTCTTTTAAGGGGAGGCAGAGGTGCATATTTCAAAATCCACAAACTTTATCCGATTTGTTTGAAATTGATCATGGATACTAAGTATGTTATTAGTAATGGACATACCAAGTTTCAAGTTTCTAAGTACAATAGTTGTGTTTTTTTCAGTAGGTTATTTTACGACGCTTTATCAACAACTTAGGTTATTTAGCGTCTGAATGAGATGAAGGTGATAATGCCGGTGAAATGAGTCCGGGGTCCAACACCGAAAGTTACCCAGCATTTGCTCATATTGGGTTGAGGGAAAACCCCGGAAAAAACCTCAACCAGGTAACTTGCCCCGACCGGGAATCGAACCCGGGCCACCTGGTTTCGCGGCTAGACGTGCTAACTGTTACTCCACAGGTGTGGACAATAGTTCTGTAAATATTAATAATTATATAAAACTTTATATCGTTTGATGTAAAATGCTCCATGCACCATATTGTAAGAAATTTTCAATATTTCTTTTTATTTACATGTTCAGAGAAGGTATATAAATAATGTTAAGTATTAGTTTATTATGGGAATAATATAGTAATACAGTTATCTTAGTTTTAATTTCATACTTTTAAAGGGCACAAAATCAAAAACTAACATCCGAATATGAAAATAAAAATAATAAAAATGGAAAAAACCAAGTTTCCATTTTTTCTTCAGTTTTGTTCGAAAATTTCACCTCTGCCTCCCCTTAACATTCTCAAATTTAGCATACCAAAGAACACATTGTGTGCACTGTTGATTTGTAGTATCCATTTTAATATCTCCGGTTTTCATTTGTCCTTTCAGATTATGTATTGTCGATTGTCATATATGGAAACTCCCATCTTTTAATCATTATTTAACCAGCAAGAAATTTTTCCTACTATCATAATAGCTTTATAATAGTAAAGTAATATTATCCATACCCAAACGAATCAGACTATATTAGTCCTAGTCATCGGTAGCTATGCACCTAACAAAGACTTAGAAAGAATTATATACTAAACAACTTAAACACATAAATCAGCCTTACAACAGCCACGTGATGTTTGAAATTATTAATAAACGGACTTCCACAACACAATTTTTAGGAGGTAACTTATGTAATTAATGATGATATTCTGGAATTCTACTTGATACATGGTTGAAGTGTTTTAAATTGAATTAAAGCGTTTTGAAGTGTTGAAGTGAAGGTTATTACTGTAAAACACAAAAATAAAACACTGAAAACTGTGAGGTTAACTCTTTTCCATTTTGATAAGAGAAGTTACAAATAACATTTATTTTAATGAAGACAAGAGTATTTTGTATATGATTCAATTCCACGATTCACATCAAATGTGACGAACTATAATTCTATATCGTCTCGTGATCACGAGGTTGTGCTATTTCTGATGAGACATCTCCGATTTACTCGTATCCGCTGCCTCATTAAAATCTCATTAATTCCAATCTCGACGTTTGAGCGTACGGTATATTCCAGTAGGCATTGATTGACGAAGTTCTGTCAAGTTTCACACTGCACAAAAGCATAGCCTCAGGACATTTAATATTACTGATCTGAATTTGATTCTTCTACTTCAGTCTCACCTTTTTATTATAGTTAAAATATGAACAACTGCATCGTATATTTTGTGGATACCAGAGTTTTAATTGATGTATGTTCTGGTATCTACTTTATATTCAGTTCATGAGTTTATCTTAATTTGAAATATAACATTTTCAGTTTCTTGGGAAATCATATATCATATTGTGACGTTTCAGCGGAATCCTGATATGTATACATAAGACAGTACTGAAATATGCATGCAAATTAAAAAAATCACGAATGTGTGCCTATAAAAATTACATTTCATGTGCTATTACAATTAATAGAATTATAATACGATATATATCATGATAATGCATTTATTTTATTTTCTGCTATTACGTTAAACAGGGAGTTAAGAAAGTCTCTCCCTACTAGTATGGTAGATAATGAAATAGACATATTATGCTGCACACAATCACATAAATATACACCCAACGAACTACAACAAGTGCTTAAGCGTAAAAATAATCATATCTCGTCATTTCCAAATGAAATTCTCAACACACAACTCAAGTTCAGAATACATACACTCTTTGACTCCACATTACACTACACAAACACACCCTCACAGGAAACAAACAAAAGGCGCCAAGATCAGCAATAACCAGTTCTGAAGATGGCCAATAGCAGGCCGAAACATGTTAACAAGGTAATATAAAATTTAACACGTGAAAGACACATAATACGTTTTCCGAAGATAAATGAACATTTTCCGTGAACCAGGATATTACTTGATAGGACCAACATTCTAGCTAGAAAGTCAGGCTGTTGCGAACGCGTAATTAGAGAGGCCATTGAAATTAACATATCCCAAATCATTAAACCAGTATAGTTGGTTTGCATTGAGCAAAACTTGGAAACCAATTTTCCATGTTCTTAAAACACAGAGAAGAAAAATGTAAGATGCATTTTTAAACAATTACTTATGTGTAGTAACTCAACATATTTTACCATTTGATATGCACTTACTTCAAGTGTAACTTCTTGAATATCATTTTTCTTTACCACCGTTATTAAATCGTCCTGGTGATATCCGCCATATTCATTTGTACGGAGACTGATTCCATCATGTATGGAATGCAACAGAATTTAACTGAGGGGGGGCACGGATGGCCCAGCACTGCGATCTATTAAGATCTATTGCGCTAACCCTCGATGTGGAATGAGTTGCGTGCCACAGATCCCCTATGCGCACCAACTCAACCACACGACTCCCTTAACGACCGGTCCCTACAGCCGACAGAAATCAATATACCATTCCTGCTTCGGCAACTTCCCTCAAGGCCCCCTTGTCGGTCCGAGGCGAAACTCCTCCCCCGAGTAGCTCCGCTTAGGGGTGCTCGTTGCAGAAGCCATCCAACGTCGCTTAACTATATTCCACGGAGGCCGGTCGAGAGAGCCAGCAGCTTCGGGAGGCCGCCTGTAGAGTGATCTGAAAAACCAGAAACGGGATGATGAGGAAAGGGGAGGATGGGGGATGGGGGAGGAAAGGAAGTGGTGAAGATAAGCGGGGTTCCAATGGTCTGATAAAGTTACCCGATATTCATCCATAGGAGTGAGGGAAAAACCCCGAAAAACCCTCACCCACACAACTCGTCCTGACCGGGAATCGAGCCCGGGACCGCTGGGTTCGGAGTTAGAATCGCTAACCCCTCAACCATAACGATTCCATCATGTAACTAAGTTACTTATTTTGAGACTCATTGTTTGGGCCATTATTCTTAGTGTCAATAATAATATTATTAATTAATTTTACCAATTACAAATAAATTATTTATAGTTCTCGTTTATATACATTCTTATTACAAAATGTTGATGATACCGGGTGTCTCATTTGACTTCAGCAATTAGTTGTCTTATATAGGCAACTGCGAACTACTCGTACTACCATTCCTCATTTCTTTCAAGTAGCCAGACATAACGAGCCGAACTGAGAAGGCGAATCTTCTGGTTATACCTATCTGCTCTGACGATAGAACCTGTATGTAGTTCCTAAACGTTAGAGATGTTAAGTTCCAGGACATGATTGGATACCCGAAAGCCTATTTTTGATCGGGAAAGGCAATTTTATGGGGAAAGAAATGAATATCGATAATACAAACAACTGATGTATGTACACTTGGTCAAAATGAAACTGGCCGGGACGGCCTCTTGAGCAGTTAAAATTTTCTAAGTCCCTTCGGGTGAGCGCGCAGTTCACTACCGTAAACCTCCGTGCACCGCTTTAGTTAACTCCATAATACAAGGCGCTGATTTGGGCTATCTCCACAGCATGCTTCCAATCTCCTTTCTCTTATTTTTACAACTCGTTTTATTGCAATACAGTCAAATAATTTTGCTTATGTTACTTCACGTTACTTACAGATAATTACAAAATTGGTGAAAATTTGTGGTTATAATTCCAGGAAATCAGGATATCTATTGCCTTCAGAATTATGGTTTTTCTTCTTGTTTAGAATTACTACGTTTAGGCCCTGATGATCACGGACTTAGGTTAATATAATAATCATATTCCTTGCAGCACAACTTGCAAATTAACTACTGCCAATTATTTAATCGTCAACATATTTAATGAATGTTCCTTAGGCAAGAGAGTGTAAAGCAGCAGGGATTAATAAAATAACTAACACAGCATTTTAATATGAAAGCCTCTAATTGTCGTCTTTAGCGTTACTTCCATTTAGCGTCAAAAGTTTCTATTAACACGAAACAAATAATAAAGCGAATAGTATTCTAAGGATAAAAAACGGCGAAATCTTGTTATATTTTCAATGTTGCATTTAAAAGGCAAAACAAAAAAAAAAGTTTAGAAGGTCCAGAAAATCTGAACTCGCACCCTCACAAACACTTAGCTAACGCCCTATCACTACGCAAAGAGTACTACTGCAGTCAGAACGGCATTGTAACGAGCAATTATCATACACCACTTGAGAACCTTTTATACAGTATATAGTATTTGTATTACAATATTCACTTTTTAAACACTCTGAACGGCCTGTCTGTTTTAACTCTCGTATACCTATGAATTATTTTCTCGGAAGATTTTAGAGATTAATAGTTGTGTTCTCCATTATAACTACGAGACTAGACGGCAGTTCGAAAGGCGGTCGGCTGCTATATGCGCCGTAGCATTTCTGGCATGTGACGCCACAAGCTTGTACAGTAGAACCAATCGAAATCAGTCTGTAACAAATACTTCCCGAGTTCGTTTGTTCACGTGTGAGTGTTTCAATACATTGAATAAGTAAAACTAACATTTACTCTGTGTGTGTGCGTGCGAGCGTGTGTGTGTGTGTGTGTGTGTGTGTGTAAAATAAATAAATCGAAGAAGAGACTGTAAAAAGACAAGTATTGCACAGGCAGGCGCGGAAAACATTGTTTAAGGTGTATAATTATTTTAAAAACGTTGCGAGCAGAACGCTGCCGGGCATTTTGATGCTGGCTGCAATGTTGCCAACGTGCAAGGAACGACTGCAGAAGCATGTGGTGTGGGATTGAGAACCGTGTAAAGAATATTGTTAGTGAAGGAAAGAGGGTTTGTTTGGTGTCATGCTTACAGTAATCAACGGCAAGTTCATTATTGTCTTTTGATAATTTATATTTCTCCTGCGCTATTTGTATCGCGCGATGTGGCAATGTTGTACGCTGTCTTGCTCTCTCTATCTGTCTCTCTCGACGCAAACGCCAGCAGACTACCGCCTTCCGAATTGCCGTCGACTCTGGAAGAATATACGCAATCTATTGAACAAAGCCTGGCTGTCCCGAGCGCTCACGGAAATACCCGATTCGAACTTTGTCTCTCAGACGTCAGCCAGTTTCATTTTGACCAAGTGTACGCACACTAAAACATAAAACTGCTCATAAAAAATATAAAAATTTGGGGAACGAATTGCAATCAAAATAAATTCTGTATGTTTAATTGGTAATGAAAATAAAGGAAGTCATAACGTAAGCTTATGTATACTTAGACCTACATTATAATTATGTATTTCTCATGTTATAGTTTTCGATTAGGGGTAAGCATGACTCCACCTCGAATACGACCGTAGTTTTTACTGTTAAAATATTCTGTTATTCGGAACGTCGAAAAGATATTCCATTAAAATTCTCTGTAAAATTAATTCATTCCACAAAATAATATTTAAAGATATACTGCGCCATATTTAAGATAATACGAAGCTTCAAGCGGGGTACTTACCCAGTAAGAACTTTCAAGATTAAAGTTGAAACAGGAGAAAAGTTTGGTACCTTAACCGTTTTAGATACATAAACATGAAACAGCTTTGACACAAAACTCATCTCACGTCTCTAAAATGTATTCTTGTACGATCCCGAGGCGTTCAAACGCTGTCGGAATCGTTCCGCGCCAACCGTCACTAGATGTTAACCTACAAAGCCTCCTGGAAGTGGGGTCAGCGTCGCGACGCGATCAATACGTGGTAGTGGGTCGTGCCTAAGTGGCACGTCGTCTCCTTATGCCAGTTAATTAAAAGGCCTTTAGAGGCTCTTAGAACGTGTTTTAATTGAACCCTTCTATCCAGGTCGGCGGGCTCTTCGTATAATAAGGCGATGCGATTTCAAAGGCATGCGAAACTATTATATTTTCCGCGCAATATGTTTGATGTTCGTCCTCATTGTCCCATGTAATGCAGCCCTGGATGGAACTATCCAAGTTTTCTCGGTAATATAATCAGGTCTGATCTTTCTTCGGGAGATATATTATTTCATTCCATTCTGTAAACGAAGTCTTACTAAATGGCAACCAATTGGATTTATTTGTGGTCTCATATAGTTTTTAATGAGTGCCGTATGAACGCAACATGTTAGACCTAGGTTAGTCGGACACAAAAGTCAGTACTACAGTGAGGATCACGTAAGAATATTTCCTAATAAGGGTAATTTTACCGCCTCTTCAATGTTGCCAACTAATACCAGAATATCACCAAAGGGGGTAAAATCACAATGCTATGTACTGAAATAATAATTTATTTATTTATTTACTAATATTTAATGTGCTGTACAACAGCCAGGGGCCAATTACAGTTCAACACAAGACAATATAAGAAAAACATTAAGTACTTTGGAATAATTATTAAAATAATAACAATTAAATAAAATGATAATTGCAAATGAAAGAATGGAATCATATAAATGAAGAATGGAATCATATAAATAGTATTACAAAGATATACAAGATGACGATAATAATATTATAATACATATCGAAACAAAAGACATAAATTAATAACTGACATAAAACTCTAAAAAATATATACAACACATTAAATGGATCCAAGTTCAATCCATCCAAATTAGCATATTTTATACATCTACAGACAGGAGAGAGAGATTTAGAATTTCTATTACAAAAAAAATATGAAATCTTAAACCCTTAGCAGGAATACGAAGACTGATATTGCTTATGAATGATTCACAGTCAATATCATCCTTAATGACTTTACAAAAAAAATAATAATAATCAAGATCTTGGCGTCTGGCAAATAAACTACAGCAATTAAAATATTTGCAGTTAATCTCATATTTATTGCCGGAATTAGGTAAAAATCTATAAGAACACAAGATAATAAATTTTCTTTGAATATTCTCCAATTCAGCTCAGTCAGTGGAAGTAATGGAGTTCCATACAACAGGTGCATCTTCAAACTTGGATCTGACCAACGTATAGTATAAAATTAATAGACACATAGGAGTAGAAAAAGAATAAGTTATCGATCAATTGGACCAATCATTCTTAATGAATGGGTATAAATATACTGCACATGATCATGGAAATATAACAAGTAAGACACCAAAATCTCTAATACAATCTTTCTTATTAATTACGACATTATTAAGAGTTTTTTTTTAAATTCCACAAATATTTGAGGTGAAATTTAACATCAATATTTGAAAAAAAAAATCCATGAATGTCTTTTGGATTTGGTTAATGCAAACAAAAATTTTCACTTATTTTGGACAAAACGTTTTTTTTTTAATTCACTAGAATAAGAAAATGTAAAAACTGAGAAAAAAATTATTCTGGTGAATTTTTTTTTCAAAAACTGTTGACCCAAAATAGTTGAAAATT
Organism: Periplaneta americana; assembly: GCF_040183065.1. NCBI lineage: Eukaryota > Metazoa > Arthropoda > Insecta > Blattodea > Blattidae > Periplaneta > Periplaneta americana. The sequence continues at coordinate 156,491,561 of NC_091121.1, forward strand.
TTTTGTGCGTTAACCTGACCCAAAAGACTAAAAATAGCTATAGGTTTTGCTGTGAGATTCATGGAAGTATTAAAAAAATATTGATATTAAATTTTAGCCCAAAAAATTGTGGAATTTAAAAACCAACTCCTATTAAAATTCAATTTATAGTAGGTATTATTAAAGATTAAGAATGTAAAAACATTCCCTGAAAATCTTGTTTAGACATCTGTAACATTTTTTTTTGTAACGTGCACCCAAACTGCATGAAATTAACATTGTCGAGATAGGCAGTATATTCTCACCATAAGGAGACTAAGACGTCACAGTAGACGTCACATTGAATGATATCATAATTATGTTACAGTCGAGTATATCATGAGGTGAATGTACGCTTCGAAACCTACACGCAGACACAAACTAAATGCTTGTCTCCTCGATTAAATTTAATTACCTCCAGTTCACCACTTGTAGCACTTTTAATTACTTTTCTTCCGTTAGGGTTCCTCCTGTCAACTAGGCTTTGTGCTCATCTCTGGGTGATCAAACTGGTAGCCTTCTTCCAGGAGGTCCCTGTGTATTGTCACTATTGTGACAAGTCTGTCTTTGTTCATTCAGAAAATATAGTTGCTCTATCGATTCTTATTTTTAGACATCTAGGTCACGTCTTGCACTCCACTCTATCACGTTGATTTGATTTTTAGCGTCACTCTTTAAAGCTTTCATTTCTACTACTGCGACTGTTTCAGATTTCTAGCTTCAGTTGGAGTTTTGATGGCATAGGTAAGAAATGGCCACATAACTGAGTTTCATGTCTTCATTTAATTCTCCAAGATTATTAAAAAACGAGAACCTTTAGATATCAAAATATTTAGCTGTTTTTGTGGCTTGAATCCTATCTCTCCTGGAAAACAACCTTGTTGGCATAAAATAAGACTTACGATCTGTGAAATTTCTAACTTCTACATTTTTACACCAATTAATCTGAAACTTTACCACATAATTCGTACAATGTGGACATGCAATACACATATTTTCACTTTGATATTCGAATTAGTTTACTTATAATTGTGGTCTTTTGTCAAAACATGATAACTTCAAAAAAACCTGTTTTGAGATACAAGCATTTTTATTTTCACTTTTCCTATAGGCCTACAAATCATAATTATAGTTTACGTACAAATGTGAATGAAAATAACGTAAGATTAGCTAGAGATATCACGGCAATACCAAACGAAAAAGAGTACTGTTTTTATATAGGACTGCGCTTTTAGCTAAAAAAATAGGGACCATTTTTTGGAGTTATCATCTTCTGACCATACACCACAGAATTAATCATTGTTGTTTTTTAATAATGAATTATAATTGTCTCAATTTTAAAAGTTTATATAATTTTTCTTTAAGTTTATATTTAATTTATTTCTTATAGATGTATGTAAAATATGACACATGCTTTCCATATTTTTCCAATTACTTTTTGAGAAAAAAAGTTACCCTTTTAGTTTTAATTTTTCAATTCTTTAAAACTTATCACATCCTCAACACATGGTGATATGAATAGAATACTTTCAACAGCAGAGGAAAACACATGTATCAGTTTACTTCACATGCTTTTTTTATTTCTGTGGAAAATTTCACTGAGATTGGAGAAAAACCGCAATCATTACAGCATTTTGAATGTCACAAAATTTTGAAAACTGGAAAATCGAGAAAACGAGTAAGTATCAAAGTACAACATTGGTTATGTAATAAAGTGAAAGAGCGAGAAATACGCAACTACTGTATTTTATTAATCTCAGTGTATCCTTACTGTGCTTTTCAGTGCATTTCCATTAATTTCCCCCTATAAGCACGAATTGCTGCTTTTAGCTACGAGTGAAACATATGCTAACGCACATCCACTTAAGATTTTTGCCGAATATATAATATCTGCAGTGAAATCTTAAGTCTATGTTGTCTCCTTTCAAGTTTAGAAACACTTTGAAGAGATGAACTGCACTGCAAAGTTACGCAGTGATTTAGAAAATATACGAGTACAAGCTCCACTGTCAGAAGAAACTGTATTACTTTCAGCATTACGCGATATAGACCTAATAAAGTGAAATAAATACTTAAATATAATGCTCTTATTAAATTTTCAGGACGGAATATTATTTCCAGTCATTTAAATATGGCAACAAATAAAATAATAATAATAATAATAATAATAATAATAATAATAATAATAATAATAATAATAATAATAGTAATACTTTATTACCAGAACAAAGATACATATTGATTTTTTTTATATAAATGCACTCTAGCACCCCCAGAAAGAGTAAATTACATACTCGTGCTCAGGGGGCATTCCACATAATGTTAAGACATTTTATTAAATAACAGAGCAAAAAGTAAAAAACAGAAAAAAAAAGAAGAAAAAACAGATATCACAATAATTGAACTTCAAATTTTCTCTGCAAACAGCAATTTTTAATTGATTTTTGAAATAAGAAGCTTTAGCAAATTGTACGTTTGGGAATTTAGCTATTGTCATGTTATAAAGCCTTGGACCGAAGTTGCTACTGTGATTATAAGCTACAGTTGTAGTACATTTAGGAATTGTCAAGCATATGCTGTCTGATCTTTTGGTTTTATATTTATGTGAATATAAATTAAACATGTTTCGGCTTTTATGTACGAAATTCAGTAATATATTGTTATAAATTTGATGGAAGTCAAATACTTTAAATTTTAAATACAGCAGCTCTGAAGGATAATCAAGAGGTTTATTAAGGCATATTTTTATTATTCTTTTCTGTAGCAGAGTTATTGGCGTGAGGGAGGTACCGTAAGCACTACCCCATCCTATAATGCCGTATTGTAATATAGCTTGTACTAATACGAGGTAAATCAGTCGTAAAGTATGGACAGTCAAGTAATTTCGTAGGATGACAAAATAGTGAATAATTTTTCTTAATCTATTGCACAGAAAAAGAACATGTTTATCCCAACGTAAATGTTGATCGATTATTATTCCGAGATATTTAACTTGAGGAGATTCGCTTAGAATAAGACAGTTACAACTATTAGAAGAACAATTGGATGTATGAATTTTTAAACACAAGAGCGAATCAGGAGATTTCATACCAACAGATGTTAACGAAAATGGTAGAACCGTAGTTTTAGAATGATTTAAGACAAGTATGTTGGAATCAAACCAGTTTTTAATCAATGTGATACCATTATTTGCATTAAAGTAGGTATCATCCCAAGTTCTACTTGCAAAAATAACAATTTTTATTATATCAAATTTTGTCTTTCGTAAGTATAAATCATTTTGTTGAAAATTAACTGAAAATATTCCTACGTTCATTCGATTATTTGAAATAATGTTTGTGTATTACACGAATGCAATAAATCATATATTGTTGTTCTTGCTTGTTCTTAATTTATTTTACCGTGTATTTAATTTATAGCGATATTATAGTTTTATTATATTTTCTTGATGATGTTTAATTAGTTATTTCTCAGTAGGGAATCTTATTTATCAGGAGGCACCCAACTTTGAGTGCACACAAATACTGTGTGACTTAAATTGTGACTTTCTGTTAACGTACTTCCAGTAACGAATATATTATGCAAATCTGGCTTTCAGGTAGTAGCTCCTGTAAAGCAGGTTTGAATAATTTCTGGCGTCTTGTCAGCCCATTTGTGTTGTGTGGATATAAGGGAAAAATTGTGACGGTGTCGTGTATAGTTCCTGGGGTAGCTCAGTCGGGAGAGCATTCGGCCGCGGAACAATTTTTCCTTGAAATTATTCAAACCTGCTTTACAGGGAGCTACTACCTGAAAGCCAGATTTGCATAATTTGTATTATTGTTCAAAGCAAGGAGAACAATTCTCAGTTGAATGTTTAAGTCTTTTGGAATTCCTTTAAAATTTTTGAAAATTATTGCTGCAGACGTAATGAAATATTTTGTTCAGATTTGAAGTAAAATCACCTGTACACCTAAATTTCTTTATATTCTATCTGATTACTAATAGTTATTTAATAAACGTACTTTCCGAAGTTTAGCTTCCATTTGAAAATAATAATCATAACACAAATGTTTATTCTTATTTGTTTATTATGGTGTGTCTTTTGGAAACCCTTACTGAAGGGTAACTACCCTTGTGGGATTTATATGTAGATTGAAATGCATATTTCAGTAGGCTAACTTTTTGTCCATTTTCATTAATATGTCTATCTGAATATTTTACTGTTCTTTTTGCACATAGATTCAAACTCTGGTTTATGACAACGATAACATATAAAATAAGTTTATTTCTAGCTACGACATAAATTTTAACGCATAAGATGAACTCCATAAACTCATACAGAAATCGTGCAGATAAAAAATTCTCGGCTGTTGCCTTTTAGCATAGCTGCATTGCAGGCATTGTGTGGTACTGGAAGATGATAAAGGGCTAGCTGTAGCTCGTTCAGAGAGAAATAAGTGTCACAAGGGCAAGAAAGTAGGTCTCACGTCGTTTCAACGTTACGTTAGAGCCTTTTTATCGCTTTATTGTTTTGTAACCGAATCTCATCTTCAAACTACTTATTAAAACGTCATAGAACACTCTCATAGCCAATCCAAGAAACTAAACTCCATGGTAGCTAAGAAAGATACATATTATATAAACATAACCACATCACAAAATTTTCAATGGTCGATATATTTTCACATTACAATCCAAGTTAGAAAATTATCTTACGACGAGTTGCCTAACTAACTTACTATTATGACAAATGTTGTATTGCATGTTTCCAGGTATTCATATTTTTTTATGTTCTAGTGATATTTAACTTATTTTATCTTTTTGTTTCCACATTTCCTGATAATGGTATATCTATAATGTAATAACTTGAGCTATATATAATCATAATTTTCCTTACTGTGTGTATCTAAAAATATTGTATTCATTGTATGCTCTGTACCTCACTATTTTATTATTATTATTATTATTATTATTGTTACTATTATTATATTATTATTGTCTTATTTTTTATACTTTGTATGTCTCATTTATTTTGACCTGCTGTTCACATTTTATTATGCTTTTGTCTTTCTTTCTTTCTTTCTTTCTTTCTTTCTATATGTTATATATTATGTTTGATTTCTACTTACTTGTTGTTTACATTATATTACTATTATTATTATTATTATTATTATTATTATAACCTTATTCAGTTTTGTGTGTAAAATCGTACTGTACTTTGTAAATTTGTAGCGTTTTTTGTAACGCAGTTTTACTCCTGGTTGAGTGTTTGAGAAGGCCGTATGGCCTTAACTCTGCCACGTTAAATAAACCATTATGTTTATTATTATTATTATTATTATTATTATTATTATTATTATTATTTAATTATACTTTGTATGTTTCATTTATTTTGACCTGCTGTTCACATTTTATTATGCTTTTGCCTTTCTTTCTTTCTTTCTTTCTATACGTTATAAATGTTATGTTTTATTTAACGACGCTCGCAACTGCAGAGGTTATATCAGCGTCGCCGGATGTGCCGGAATTTTGTCCCGCAGGAGTTCTTTTACATGCCAGTAAATCTACTGACATGAGCCTGTCGCATTTAAGCACACTTAAATGCCATCGACCTGGCCCGGGATCGAACCCGCAACCTTGGGCATAGAAGGCCAGGGCTATACCAACTCGCCAACCAGGTCGACTATAGGTACGTTATGTGTCTGATTTCTACTTACTTGTTGTTTACATTATTATTATTATTATTATTATTATTATTATTATTATTATTATTATTATCTTATTCAGTTTTGTATGTAAAATTATACTATACTTTGTAAATTTGTAGTATTTTTTGTAACGCAGTTTTACTCCTGGTTGAGTGTTAGAAAAGGCCTTATGACCTTAACTCTGCCAGGTTAAATAAACCATTATTATTATTATTATTATTATTATTATTATTATTATTATTTTTATTAAAGTGACAGGTTCAATAAATTTAATTAATGTAACATTTATTTATACAGGGTGATTCAGGAGGATTTACAGTCACTTACGGAGCTTATTTCCGAAGACATTCTGAGCAAAAAAGTCATATAAACATTTGTCCTAATCTCAATATTTTCAGAGTTACACTAGTTTGAAGTTGTTTTTAAAATACCATTATTCTTTAGTTTTAAGAGAGAAAAAATATTACAGGAAAAGAATGAACTATTCAGGAGTATCACGTAATGCGGCGGGCCATATTTTACGAAACGGATGTGATAATGAAAGGATCATTTTGGAAAGTGATGGAATAACGAAGGGGGGGGGGACATAAAAATCGGAGAAAACCTTCAAAACCTTGGCTTTGTTCACTAAAAAAAACAACTCGCATCGTCGAGAGGGCCCACGGTCGTCGTAAGTCAGAGCTCAGCCAACTGAGCTACCAAGACAGCAAACTTTTCAAATATAGTCCGACATCCTTTTTTATTGATTCAGTTATAGCAATGTACAGCACGATTATTTAGTCCTGACAGTCGCCGGAGATGTGCGCCTGGGTCAGGCAAGTCCATTTAGTTACGCCAAGGGGTGTATGGGTTAGTTACTCGCTTGCCTTCGAAGCGATCGGATGTCACGCGTGCGATAGAGCGGTATGTTTCTAGTACAATCAAGCTGTACTGCATTCCTTTACCGACCGCTCGCCCTGATCTCTACTCCGGAGCTGTCCCCACTACTCCCATTACTTCCCCTCTTTCGCGTCGCTGAGCTGTCAGGACTAAATAATCGGTCTGATCTGGTATTATGAAAATTTAAGACTGCATTTTATTGCTGTTTTTAACCGTAAGGCGACAACACATGAAGGGCAAGGCGAATCGGTCGACTGCTGGTTTCACATCTGCATACCTCAGCAGAGATGAACGAACGTCCAACCAATATGGGGTAACGCGTGGTCAACATAGGATTCCCCCGAGCTAACTTTCGAAACAGGATTTCGATACTAATTGTAGCTCCCCAAATGCAACACAATGCTGGGTGGGCACTGATCCCGGGCACTGATCGTTCTCGAGATTTTATGACAAAATTTCTTCATGAAGACTCGAATAAGCATTCATTCCGTATCGCTAGTCCAAGGCATGACGTCTTAGACCACGCAGCTACGACGCGAGATGAAACAATTATCTGTGATACCATTCTTCGTGGCGTACATATCTTTACGAAAATGGTGAAAATGAGTGAATCAAAAAAAAAAAATTCTTTAAAATACACTGTGATATGTGTGGAATGCATAGCATAACATTTTGTGGGTATTTGTGCCCTTATCGGATGTTGAGTCGCCATTTTTAAGCTTCCTGCGTTATAGATTTTTAAATCATTCGCCCACTTTTATTGTTGTTTCCGGTAAATTAAATAAATTTTTTTTTCTTTAAAATACTCTTTGATATGTGTGGAATGCATTGCATAACATTTTGTGGGTATTTGTGCCCTTATCGGATGTTGAGACGTCATTTTTAAACTTCCTGCGCTATGGATTTTTAAATCACACGCCCACTTTTATCGGTTTCCAGTAACTTCAATTTTTTTTCCTACATTGCCAGACAAAAATGGATATAATTTCTGAACTATTAAAGATACATGCATGAAATTTAGAACACACATTCTTTAGACTATTAGGAAACGTTTCTCTGTAACAGAATTTTGTTAATTGATTTCATTTTAAAAATACGTCCGTTTGTTTGCAAGAAAGGAAATCAGAAAATTGCTATTAAATTTTAATTGTTTATTTTACAAACGTAGGGACTAATATCAAAATTCTGTTACAGACAGTTTGTAGAACATGCTTTCGCAAATACACTGCAAAAAAAGTTCGAATCTATCTTTAAAAATGGTTTAGATATATCGGTTTTAGTACAATCCTGCACTGGGTATATTTTTTTTCAAATTTGGGCCCCCAAATAAGTTTTTTTTTTTTCAAAATGTTTATATTTTGGTTGAGTTCCTACAGCTATGAGCTCTCTACATACAAAAAATTAATTTTTACACCAAATAGGAAAAAAGTTTAAAAAAATACCATCCTCTCCCCTTAAAGAAACTGTAAAATACGCATTGGATTATTGCTGCAAGTTTTACTCATAGATAAATATCACGAATTTACTTGTTCGAATGTTGCTGCATAACAATTACTACATTTTGCTAACTTCCTCTAATTAAAGTATTGCGTTTCTCTGTCCAGGTTCGAGAACGATCAAGGAAATGATTAAAACTTGAGCAAAACGAACAAACATAGAATACATAGAAACCTACAAAGTTAAATATCAAATTCAATAAATTGGTAATGTACGGTACTCGATTTATTTGCGGAAAACTGATTGACTTTCGAGAAATCATATCTAGAAATTTTGCATCATTCGATCATACACTTTTAAGCGTCGGTAATCATAAACGGGGAATTTGCATAGATCATCTGAACGCCATCCCACCAGAAATTAACAAATCGTCGGTTGATATATTAATTTGATTTGTTCAGCACATCACTGGCTTTTAAATAAAACCGAAAGCTAGGATTCAAAATAATTAGTAATTACATTAGATTGCTGAATGAATTCAACCAACCGTCTGACGCTTCCACGAATGTTACACGAGATAATAATGTATTCCAAAATATGAAAGCATTTTAAATTCCAGGAAAGAGACGTTTATATGTGAATAATGCAATATTTAATAACACGTTTTAATGTGAAAACGGCATGCAAAGGGAAATAGCGTTAACATATGAAAATATTTTATTGCTTTTTCCTCATACACTCCAGATCCAAGCCAGCAAAGTCACACACGATAGCTGTTGAAATTCAATCTTAGCTCTCAGTTCTCATTTTAACTTCAATATAATGACAATCAAGGGATGAGGATTAATGTCAACAAGAGTAAAGTAATGTGGATCTCTAAGGAAGATAGGCAGGGAATAGAATTTAACAATGAATGTGAAGGACAAAACCTGGAGAGAGTGGAAAGTTTTAAATATATACATCTTGATAACACAACTTTCAACAATATATCACTTCGGAATATGTATTATATGTCTTTCTCGTGTTAAATTCTACCGTACCTGGTTAACATGTTTCGGCCTGCTATGGGCCTTTTCCAGAATTGGTTGTTGCTGGTCTTGGCGCCTTTTATTTTGTTTCCTGTGGGGGGTGTGTTTGTGCAGTGTAATGTGGAGTCAAAGAGTGTGTGTGTCCTGAAATTGAGTTGTGTGTTGTGAATATCATTTGGATGTGTTTTTGTGTGTCTGTATATTTCATATTGTTCTAGTGTGTTTAGTTTCTGGCTGTTTGGTTGGATGTGTAGAATTTCCATGTCTGTGTTGATGTCTCTGTAGATGTGGTTAGCATTTGTCCACATATGCAGAACACATCAACCGAATAATAACAGGCATTTCCCATAATTATTCTGCGTTTAATTTCCTCCCGAGTGTCATTTATATTTGTTACTGTTACTCCAAGATATTTGAATTTTTCAACATCTTCGAAGGATAAATCTCCAATTTTTATGTTTCCATTTCGTACAATATTCTGGTCACAAGACATAATCATATACTTTGTTTTCGGGATTTACTTCCAAACCTATCGCTTTACTTGCTTCAAGTAAAGTTTCCGTGTTTTCCCTAATCGTTTGTGGATTTTCTCCTAATATATTCACGTCATCCGCATAGACAAGAAGCTGATGTAACCCAATTCATATCTTTAATTTTTGTTATTTAAGTAATACCCAAAAATGTAATTCTGAACACCATAAAATAAAATTATTCTCTGCAATTTATCTCCAGGATAAATTTGAAACTACAATGGCATTTCGCTTCAAAATGTTGTTCTTCGATAACAATCGCTGTCCTCCATATAATGTATTTCACGCGACTTTACGTCTCATCTTCTTCGTGGCTACAATATTTGTCTGGGAGCATGTAATAGTTTAATTTCAACCACTAACAGCGACTGAGTCTTAACGATACAACTAGGCAACGTTACTTATACTGTATGTGAATGGCTCATGTTCTGGGCGGCTGAAAAGCTGCGCTCACCATGAAGTAAGTCGCATGCAAAGGGGTATATAGTTTGAGAATTCCAATGTTTAGTCCTCACTTCCTTGAAAACTCGCTACAGAGATGAGTGAAATGCACAGATGTTCTGTTAATTAAGAGTTGTGCGAATGTAAATAATACTTCAGAGAAAAACTGAGTCAAAATTATTACTAATTCATTAGAAATACAAAGCCGCTCTTTAACATATGGTCACTCATTTCAGCTACGTCCTTGAATTATCTCTATCTGATTCAGAGCTAAAGCTACTTGTTAATTACAGTAAGGCGAATGTGTAAGTTGTCCCATCTGTGTAGCGCAGGCATGTCAATTGATGCCCACAGGAGCAAGCGCTCGCTTTAGAGCCCAGGAGAGCCTGAGCGCTTTACAGCGGAAAGGAAAGAGACAGACGAAAGAGGTGGTTTATGCCTCTTGGTCGAGCCATATTCAGGGATGGCCAGCACTGATTCAATGGATAAAGGGAAGAGAACTTATTAAAACTATATCCATGTTAATTTTTATATTTCCCTGAGATGTATAAGTGCATTATAAGAATGTAAGTTTTAATTTTAATGCTCATTTTTCACAAGTTTGATTTTTTTATTCAAAATAAATATTTTCTCAACTTTTCGTATAGAAAAAGTTAAATTTTCAGACATAGACCTATTTATTTAGTAGCCTTACAGAATGTTTTCGTAAATCTAATATACCGTATATACGTATTACTGAAGATAGTGTATTGAAATTTTTGAAAATATTCGCATGGAAATTGTTTGTAAGGAAATGAGTTAACAAAGCAACTACTGTTACAACATAAGCAAAAGATACGTGCCCATGTGTTGTAAAAAAGTTAGCACTATAGCTTCAGCAGATTTCGAGAAAATAATTTAATATTTTGATGATAGGAAGTTGCTCACCAATATCACCTTAAAAGCATAATGCGATAAGAGTTTTGTTATGTAACATTAGTTACACTTAAAACAGATACAGTACCTAGGTAACTTTGCTTTGTACTGTAATATTGTTTTGATTACTTTATTGATTACTTTTGTAAGACTACAGATACTATCAATATAAATTCCAACTTATCATGTCATACTCAATCTCTTTCTTTGGAATATCACTTTATGAATGATGTGTTTCATCCACTTAATACAGTATAATATTATACTACTATGGAATTTAAGTGAATATTCCTTCTTAACTCTCTATTATGTTATTAAGATTTAAAACACAAGTGCAATATTAATAAATCAGTGTTAGTACTTTTGTTTTACAGACAATATAGATAATATTAAACAGAAAGAAGCCACATAAAAATAACGACATAAAATTTCACGTTCCGTTTGAAGTTTGTGCACCACTGTTTTCTTAATCCAACAGGTTGCTTATTCATATACACAACCCTTCCTCTTTCCATACTTAGCGCTTGCTGCCCGCGCACGACGTCAAGGTCAGAAAAATGCGCTTGCTTTGACATCACTGATGTAGTGGAATGCATCTTAAAGTAGGCCTATTCAGTTTGGGTTGGTTTCAATTTTGTTACTTTAAGGAGGAATACAAATAATAATAATAATAATAATAATAATAATAATAATAATAATAATAATAGGGAGGACCACAATACATGACTGAAGTGTTGGTCTACAGATATACAGAATGAACCATAAGTAATGTCATTAATTTCAGGGGGTTATTCTTCGAGGCATTTCTAATTAAAAAGTTTAATACAATTTTGCTCGTTTTTGCTTCCTTTTCGCGATAAAAATTGTTTTATGTGAAACTTTTCATAGCTTGTTTTGGGACAGCCACCGATTTAATTCCCAATATGCTCAGTCAATTTAAGATAGCAGTGTATTCTTCTTCTTCACTTCATGGTACGGACAATTGCCCATTCCGGCTTCAAAGGTCGCTCCATCTTTTCATCGGTCGTCCCCGATCTCTTCGTCCTTTTGGTTTATAATTTATTGCTTTCTTAGGAAGTCTGTAGTCGTCCATTCTCTCTACATGTAATTTCCAATCTTGTCTGTAATTGTCTATTTTATCAATAAGTGGGTATACTCCTAGTTCCTGCCTAATATCTTCATTTCTACAGTAATTTTATCTAATCTCGTGCATCCTTTTACTTTCCGCAAGAATCTCATCTCTGCCGCTTGTATTTTACTAACTTCAGGTTTTGTTGTAACCCAACTTTCACTTCCATATAAAAGAGTAGGGACTGCCATTGCATTGTAGAATTTCATTTTTGTTTCCTTTCTGCTTTTATTCTTCAAAGTTCTATTAATTGTTCCACATACTGTCTGGAATGATTGTAATTTTATTTTTATATCATTACCCTTTTTGTAACTTACATCACATCCAAGGTACTTAAAATTTGTCTCTTGTTCTACTGCTTTATTATCTATGAGAGCAGTGTATTATGATAATAAATGAGTGAATGAATTTTAGTTTTGTCCTTTAAATGTGCAGAAATTTGATCCGAACAAATGTAACTTTTCGTTCTGCAAAAATGACCTGAGCATGATGCTACGTATGTCGTTTATGGATGTTTGATACCTACCCAACACATCATACTGCTTCTACTGAGACGCTACTAATCTACTTGACCTAATTGCAGAGAATCCTAAGACACGGACAACTACCAGCACCTGGTATCTCAGCACATGACTTAATTTACGTAGAATACTCGCCTGTATCCAAAATAATATCTTACATTGACATGACCTCTGCGGTGGCTGAGTGGTCAAACCTCCGACCTGTCATGCAGGCGGTCCGGGTTCGAATCCCGGTTTTTTTTTAAATCCACAGTGTCACTTGTGGCGAACAAGGTTGCAGTTTGGGTTTTTTCTCGTTCTCCTGCTTTTCACCATATTAGGCATCTACATCATTAGGTCACCATTTCTCCATTTCGTCATAATTTCATAGCATTCCCGTATCGCCGGCTCGCGACGCACGTAGGGAGCTGGCATAGGGACGAGGGAGGTTGCCTGCTTGAAACTTGGATACGCAGCGAGCCTTAGTGTAGTCAGTCGGTGTAGGTTTGGGAATGCGCCTAGTTTGAGGGTTAGCGCAATATATCGTAACAGGTCGCAGTGCTGGGCCATAGTGCCTCCCTTCTGTAAATTCCATTCCATTGCATGGACAAGAACATTGACCAGCCTTGGGCACAACGGAGAAATGGAACGAATCTCTGAAACCCCGCCCCCCATGTCCTTTCCGCTTCATTGCGTTATAAACAAACGCACAGTGGGCACTGTGCATCAGTGATGGATTTCAGGCGACTAGCGAGAGCGAAAGAGCTATTCCATCTCAAATCGACCGAAATATAGAGAAAATTGACCTTACAATTTCTAAATACAATAAAACTTTTTTTATACGTAGAGAACTGTGATACAATGCTTTGTGCAAAGTTTGAGGCATCAGAACTTCATAGTGTTTAAATTAAAAATATTTAAATTTATCGTATTTTCATAAAATTTGCAACTTTAAACTGTTGTAGCTCCGAAACCCTTTCACCCAATGATCAAAATCATGGTTTATTTTGCTGCTGAGAAATTAAAGTTTATATTGATATATAAACAGATTTTCTTACTTTTTATGGAAATGGAGAAATTTAGATTTTTCCTCATTAAGACGCCTTTGCCAAGGAAAAAATATTTAAAAAATATATAGTTAGATTCCGCATTGACAGTACAAATAAACACTTTTTTTACTGATGGCACGTTAACAAGAAAGTATTGAAAATATCAAATAAAGAAAATAAATAGTACGCGCGTGAACTAACCAGCTGTCTGTGAGGCGGGAGCTAGCCGAGGCAAGCAAGGCCAGGAGAGACAAACACGTGATATGTTGTCTAGGAGTCATGGCTGTGCTAGCTTTATCACAGGTTTTCATAAACACAGGAGTAAAATGACGCCCAATGCTCGCTTATCTTCAGCTCTCGGCCAGTGCGTGCGGTACTGCACAGTTCAAGTCTAGACGTGTGAAAATAATCCATTTAATACCCTCGAAACTTATTGCCGTACCACTAACCAATCAATGCCGAATCCCTCTTAATAATGCAAGGTTTTTTTCTCAATATTTTTTACATTTTTACAAATTGGCAAAAAGCCTAAAAGTAAGTAAAATCAGATTATCTCTCTCTCTGTATACAATAAAAATAAGGATTACTTCTTAACATAACCTACCAAATGTCAGCTTCAAAATGAGCTCTCGTTCAATGTTCTGCAGTAAATGGTTCCAGAGTTCTGAGCGCTGAAAAAGGCTTGTTTTTATAAAATACGCTAAATTTGTCGCTCAATAATACGAAAATCGTTTGACTTTCGATAGTATATTTTTGAAAATGCACTCTCCTCAGCACCTTATATAAACAGGAAAAAAATTAGAGTGTACAAAAAATGCGAGGTTTTTTACTGATTGATTTCATTTGGAATAGCCCGAAAGTTCGTAAAAGCTACGATGCAATCCGTCACTGAATAGTGCTTAACTGCCGGTCTAGTCGTCTCAGCTGGGGAAGGTGGCGTGAGGAGTTAAGGGGAAATCTATACGACTCAATTGAGCTAATAGCGCCCAGGCTGGCGCTGTAGAAATTCCTTGGAATTCTATTTGGAACGTACATACTGTTAACGAGAAAGTGCAAGCTTTCAATAATATGATACTATGGGACAGACATGCACCTGTAAAGACTAGACGAATACGCAGACTTCCTGCCTCGTGGATGACCGACACAATAAGAGAATTAATGGCGGGAAGGAACGCGGCTTTTCGCACTTACAAGCGTCATAAAACCGATAATAACTGACAGCATTACAAAAGCTTGAGAAACAAACGACGCAAATAATACGTAGTGTCAAAATCCAGTACGGCCATAGTGCCATCGAACCTGATACCACACCGAACAACTTATGGAAAAATCTACACACAATGGGACTAGGTAAAACATTACGGAAATATTCATAATTTATTAATTTTACTCACATTGGAGCATTTGTATTAAAATAGGTACAAATAAAAGATAAGTTCCATTATTCAGAAATTATAATCTCATCTTAGGGCTTACATTTCCCCTTCTCCCTCCTCTTCAAAGACGAAATCTTCCTCTCGAGAAGTTCTCGCTGCGGGGCGTAGGCTATATGACTGTAGGGCAGCCGTGGCGAGAACGTGACTCGCGAGACATTGTGGCTCGCAGTGATAGCTGTGCATTTCGCTTGCTTCTAACCTCCACCAACCCCCCACCCTCTCACTCACTGGGGTCAAACTCCGTTCCATTTGTATTTGTCTCTGACCTGCGAGTGGCATATGTCTCTCTCGAAAAAGTGTACGAAAGTTCCAAGTAGTATGGGAGGACGCATGTTTTTGCTGTCAGAATGATGAGAATATTAAATGTATGATTTGTTCACAAGTATTACGAGGAAAACGGTTGTATAACATAAAACGGCATTATACTACATGGTACTGATGAAACATTAAAATGTTAAGTGTTATTGCTGCTATCATCATCATCATCATCATCATCATCATCATCATCATCATCATCATCATCATCATCATCTCTGTACGTCGACCCTTTTTCAGCAGATGTACGAATAATGCGGTTAGCTCTTCAATTTGAATTCACTGATTTACTATGTGATGTCAAATGAAAGCTAGATATAAGGACTTGACAAATGTTGAACTTTCAAATCTTTGCCAAAAAAATAAATATCCGAAGTTTCGTTCTTTCGCTTGCTCTGTTGAAGCCATGTTCGCTACAATTTACGTTTGTGAAAAATTATTTTCAACAATTAAAATAGTAAAAACCAAATTTAGATCACGACTGACAGACAAATACCTTCGTGATCAACTACGACTGGCAGTAAGTGACATAATTCCTGATTTTGAAACTTTGTCGCAGACACATTCTGAAGATAGTTCATTTTAGGTTGTGATATTGTTCATTTCTGTCTTCGTTACACGTACTAAACATTAGTTTGTAGCCTTCTACTGTATAAAATTATATTTAAGTGCTTGACGTAAGGAAAATGAAAATCCGTTAATAAGTCAAACAGTTGCTTCACTTCCCCTTCGGGTGTCCGCCTCCCTCCACAGGTGCTATGCACGTTGCAGGTTACACAGTGGCTCGGCGCACGATTACATTTTCGCCACCGCTGCTGTAGGGTATCAATTTGCTTAATACATCGACTGGTAAATTATAGTTATGGCAGCTCTGTTGACTCTTTTCAAGCCGAATTTGATACACATAATAGTATGAAGTGCTTCAATTTTCACTGCACTGAACATACGTTCAACATCGGCATTTAAGTATGGAAGAGTTAGAAATAATGAAGTACGTGTAACAAGATCAAAAAAGGGATTTTCACTAACAGTAACACAACTCCACACTGCACTTCTCTGATAAAGAACCGTAAAAATTTAAAAAGGCCGTTGCGTATGGAAAAGTTCCTGGAACTAATAAACAAAGCGAACTGCTAATGAAACAGAACGAAGATGCACTGGCTCCTGTACCTGTTCGTCCCTACTTCCTGTTTCCTCGTGCTCATGACCCCGTAACTCCTATTCTGTGAGCTGATGGAGTGATGCAATCACTGTGATGAGGGTGAGGGGAACCCCCACGTGGAGATGTCATACATTATTTTGGACAGCTAAATGATGCCACCCTTTACCCAATCAATTAAGATTTAAGGTTAATTAAATGAAAACCCATAATAAATCAAATATTAATTTTATGCGTCCAAACCCCCAGATTTATCACTAGAGTTCATTTAAAAACACCAGAATTTCGATATATGACATTTTTGGCACCAAATGGCTTCTAAAGACGCCAGATCTGGTGACAAAATCATCAAATTGGCAACACTAGTAACAAGAAGACAAAACTTTCTCACCACCAATAACAAAAGTTCTTCTGAAGAAATGTTGCATAAACGAATTTCACAGATTTATTACAGATGTGTTTAAGACCTTGTAGAAAATAACAGTATTTAGTAACAGTGTCCTGTTTATTCTTTTTGGAGCCAAATTTGTAACTTTTAAAAGTGTGGCTATTATGTTGAAGTGTATGTTTGTAGAGGATGCTTGATTTGTTATGTATGTGAGTCATAGTTATGGGATGCTTGATGTCGTCACAACGTCTTAATTATAGTTTGATTATGTTTGTGTGACTATTGTGTATTAATTTATGATATACGTATGCTACGGAAAGCTGCATAATTGCGTTATAGAGAACGGCTATAAAAATATTATGTTTATGTGTTGTAACTGTTTTCTGTATGTCTCAAATTGATGGCTGATGTTTGATTTGCAATCGCAATGTTTAAATTACGGATTGTTTATGTTTTGTTTACATTGTGTAAGCTAATTTATTTTTCTTTTCCATTTGTTTTTATGCTTTTTTGTGTAAAACTATAGCCCCAGCATACATATGTAAAATAGGGCTACCCCCATTGGAGATACAATAATAACAAGAAGACATTATTACAAAAACAGCCCTAGTCATTTTTAATGAAATTGATTTAAGGACACATTTTCTACTATTTCAAATGTTTATAGACTCCAAAAATTATCCATGTCAGGTGCAATAGCCACAAGGGTCAAGGATAAACAGCTGACATGTGTTATTCTATTTATTTTTATTTTTCTCCCAAAAAATAGCAATTTTGACAAGGGTTGCTTTTGTAATAATGTCTTCAATTCGTACTGTATGAAACTTCATTGTTATTACAGAGACAATGAACTCAGGTTAAGGCTACTAGAATTTTTCTATCTCACTTATTTTTACCATATTAAGAAAATTATCGCAGTCGCATCCTACGTATTTGAACATTATGGGAATTTAAGAACATTTTCATATTTTGAGATAGCTGCCTCTCGTTGTTTTGAAATTATAGACTGAGCATTTCATAATTTATAGATTGGGCATTTCATAATTGAGAACTATGGTGCTGAGGTCTGAAGCACACTTGGACGTAAAACTACTTCGGCGACATGTACTGTTTTGTCGGGTGTGCAATATTAATGGACACCAGAGGGCAGTAGGCAGGGTGTGGTCACGCCCGCCTGCGCACTCATCCTGCGTTCTGGAACTGGGGCAAACTGGACGGGACGCTCTGCGATTTATCGGCGTCCGGGTCAAGTGTTGCCCTCATCAAAGAATCACTAACATCTTACCCAACCCTTCTGACACAACAGGTGTGAGTTTTTATCTTCTCTCTGCTTTCCCGTCCTTCCTTCCTTTAATTAAGACCCAAGCTTGTGTGTATCTCACGGAGAATGACTTTTTCATATATAATTTTCATATTTTATTTGTAAGATCGTTGTATTCGTTTATGGGCTGATTGTAATATAGCTTTAAATTGAGATTTACGCATAGTATCATTAATGTTCTTCTGGCATACCGTTATCCACATAATGTAGTAATAGAACGTCATCTTTTCACGTCGAAAAGCCCGGGTTCAAGTCTCGGCGAGTACAACCAAATTTGTGCTAGACAAAAATGTTCTCGGTGCAGGTTTTCAAGGTATTCCCAATTTCTTTATCGGCATTCTACCATTTACCATGTCCTTAAACATCCATTTTCTCTTCTTTTTTATACGAAGTTTTTTACAGCTCACGCCGTCTCTGGCTTTCTAGTGTTCAGCCTCTTCTATCCAAACAATCTTCATAATTATAATTTCAAGGAAAAATTGTTCCGGGCCCAGGTATCGATCCCAGACCCTTCGCTTATCGCACGAATGCTCTTCCGACTTAGCTCCCCAGGAACTATATACGACACCGTCACAATTTATCCTTTATATCCACGTAACTCAAATGAGCTGACAAGATACCAGAACCCAACTTTGAGTGACTTTGAATATTCAAACCTGCTTTACAGGGAGCTTCTACCTGAAAGCCAGATTTTTATAGTAAGTTATATTCGTTACTGGAGGTACGTTAACAGGAAGCCACAATTTAAGTTACAAAGGATTTGTGTGCACTCAAAGTTGGGTTCTGGCGTCTTGTCAGCTCATTTGAGTTGTGTGGATATAAAGGAAAAATTATGACGGTGTCGTGTATAGTTCCTGGTGTAGCTCCGTCGGTAGAGCATTCGTGCGCTAAGCGAAGGGTCCCGGGATCAATACCTGGCCCCGGAACAATTTTTCCTTGAAATTATTCATCTAGGTGATATTGCAGAAGTCACGAACAGCTTCAAACAGGACAGAAAGTCTCAGTTATCAAGCAGTGCAAATTTAAAATTTTACTCTGAAGCCTACACTTAAAGTAGGATAGACAAGGGTGAAACGGGTCACCAGATGAATCGGGTCAGTTTTGAAAACACCGCTCTGTAAGCCAAAGAGCAAAGAATACTGGATTGTGCGCTAGCTAGAGTTGAAGTTGGGAACTTCTTCAATGCAGAAAGGCGGGAAAGCACTATAACTGTATTGTTTTCGGTGCGGTGTTTGAGGTAGAAAGTTGCTATTGTAACGATAAATAGCAATATTTTGTTCAGTTTCTTAAATTGTAGTGTTTATATAATCTGCGTTTTACCATTTATTATTGATACTTATATGATTTAGTAATTAAGTTGAAAGTGGACTCTTAAATGATAGGTTACCCATATGTTGAGCTTCTAAGACCAATCAGTATGGCAAACCTTACGATGCAAAATATTACTGCTCTTTGGGTGATTCGGGTCACTATTTTAAGGGCGAAAAGGGTCAGAATATTTTTAACTGATTTCACTGAAATATGGTTTATATTTGTCCTAAATGGGGAAATGCAGAAGGAAGATGCAGTCTTCATGATTGGAGGAGTATATGTAGAGGGCAATAAAAGCTTATCGTGAAGTACGAAGCTCTTCAATGTACCACATTACTGCCTACAAAGACGTCTGGAAAGTGAGGTCAACCAACAGGTGAAGAATAGGGGAGGACAAACCGTGTTCTCAGTTGACCAATAAAAGCAGTTTGCAAATAGAATACTTAGGCCTAAACTTTCAGCTTGTGGGTTTGAACTGAATGTTCGATGTTTCTAAAGGTGCCCATCATCATCATCATCATCATCATCATCATCATCACCGGCAGGAGATAAATCATCAGGTGAATGTAACTCTGCACGTGGTTTTTGTAATGTTAAATAGAGTGATCCTGTTTCTTTAAAGCTCGGAAACTGAGTACAATGCATGGGAAAAGGGGAATGAGTGGTACCATGAAAATTGTGTTAGAGCTGAGAGTAAGAAGAGATTTATTTGTGGAAGATGTTCATTGAATAATTAAAACAGGACGTTTGTTGCTTGTGCTGAATAATTGGTATTAAATATTCAAGGTGAGCCATTAGTATGTTTTGAAAACGTATGAGCGTGCTCTTGGATAAAAAATAAGAACAATTCCTTATATGAAAATTTGACGGAAATAGTGATTTTCGTTTTCATAAGCATCTGATCATATTGTGTTGTTTTTGTTTTGATTTTGTGCCAGTGTTTGTTTACAAACAACACAGTAACAATAGAGTAGTACATTGTTTTTTGTTTTGATTGGACGCGGTGGGCCAGTGCCTTGGCCACCCAGATCACCCGACTTTACCCCATTAGATTTTTCCTTTTGGAATCACTTGAAGGCTGTCGTCTATTCAACATCAGAGAATAATGCAGAGGAGCGATTGCAACGTGTTGAAAATGCATGCCAATTGATCCGTGATGACAACATGGTGTTTGAGCGAACTCGCCAGTCGTGTGTACGTCGTGCTCAGGCATGTGAAACAATGGAGCGGGACACACTTAGGGCCTTTTGTAAACGTTAAATGACAAGTTTCTCGACATGTTCTTGTGACATAACAAATAAAGGACAAAAAGAAAGTATGACCATTTCTCCAATAAATAAGCATTTTCCGTCAAATTTTCATGAAAGGAATTGTTCTTATTTTTGATCCAGGAGCACGCTCACGCGTTTTCCAAACACACTTATGACTCACTCTGTATAATTTGTCTGGATCTGAATCTTCGTAAGTATCTTATTGTACAAGTTTACGAATAAAAATGAAAAGTAAGAATGTTTCCATTCGCCCTTCTTGATGACCCTATTCACCCTGGCTGCTTAGGGTGAAAAGGGTCATGCAGTACTTTGTTTAATTTCTAAATAAGCTAAATTGTTGAAGAGTTAAATCTACTATAGACATTTAAACGTGTAGCTAAAAATTCAATCTTTCTGACGAAGTATCACACTTTAGCTTTGATGTTAAGTTATGTGAGTTATTAGAGTAAATATCAATTTTGACCCTATTCACCCTTGCTTACCCTACTATATGATTATGTCTCGTGACCAGAACATAGTATAAAATGGAAATATAAAAATTGTAGAATTATCCTTTGAAAAGTTGGAAAAATTGAAGTACCTCGGAGCAACAGTAAGAAATATAAATGATACTCGAGACGAAATTAAACGCAGAATAAATATGGGAAATACCTGTTATTATTCGGTTGAGAAGCTTTTGTCATCCAGTGTGCTCTCGAAAAAGCTGAAAGGTAGAATTTATTAAACAGTTATTTTAGGTAAAATGGTTGTGAAACTTGGACTCTCACTTTGAGAGAGGAACAGAGGTTAAGGATGTTCGAGAATAAGGGCTTAGAAGACTGATGAAGTTACAAGAGAATGGAGAAAGTTATACAACGCAGAACTGTACGCATTGTACTCCATGTACTTAACAGAATATAGCAGTTTATAGTCGTTATATTATCACTCAGATGAGCCGTAGAAAGTTGTTTGTAGCCTCAAATGAAAGAGGAAGGAAGACAGTTTTAGCTGTATGCATGCGCAGATAGCTATCCTCCGTTTTGTTTCCTTGGCAGCGGTAATAATAAAGATGGCGACTCCTTAACAGAAAAAATGTTATGTTTTGAAGTTTGAGGGTTGTAAATCGATTATAACAGTTCAACGTGCGTTTCGTAGGCAGTTTAATCGTGATCCTCCAATAGCAACGACATCCGTCGATGGCATAACCAGTTGGCAACGACCGGTTGTCTGTGTAGAGGTAAAACTGTGGGTCGACCAAGAGTGTCTGAGAATACTCAGCGCATTCGGGACTCTTTCTGACGAAGTCCTAAAAAGTCAATTAGAAAGCTAGTCGTGAACTTGCAATGCCAGGGATGACAGGGCTTATCTCCAGTGGCCTCCAAGATCACCGGATCTCACCCCATGCGGATTTTTCCTTTGGGGTTTTGTAAAGGACCAAGTCTACGTGCTCAATTGGCTGCTAACCTGCCCGACTTGAGAAACAGGATTCGAGAAGCTGTTGCTGCCATCATTTCAGACATGCTGATTAAAGTATGGGAGGGATCAGCCTACAGGTTAGATGTGTGTCTTGTAACAAAAGGGACTCACATTCAACACTTATGAACTTATAATGTAAACTGGAGATGTTACTCTTTCATTTGACATCAGTTTTGTTATTGTCATTATTATTTAAAGTATCATTAAGGGGACACTCAACTATATTTTGGAACTTTTTTCCTATTTGACCAATCTTTTTCAAATTCGGAGAAAAAGTTTAATATACACATGGAAAGTAACATGCAAAATCTCAGCTCATTAGATCCAATACTTTTCAAAATAAAAAAATATTTCAATTTTTAATCAATCATTAATTGAAATATCACTTTTAATTATAATTTTTTATTTTTTGGCTTTGTGCATTTGACTGTGACTTCTCAATGAATATGGGAAGAATTTTGCGTATTGATTTAGTTCTGTCACGTAAATTAGTGTAGAAATTTAATTTTTCATTTCTATGACACTTTTTCTCCAATTTTTAAGTTGAGTGTCCCCTTAAACACCTCTAAAATCGCTATATTCTTTTATGCACACCCTGTATTCTTCGCCTAACATAATTAGGAACATTAAAT
Source organism: Periplaneta americana (assembly GCF_040183065.1). Classification (NCBI taxonomy): domain Eukaryota; kingdom Metazoa; phylum Arthropoda; class Insecta; order Blattodea; family Blattidae; genus Periplaneta; species Periplaneta americana. Next base: position 156,514,465 of record NC_091121.1, read on the forward strand.
CCAGACGTTTGAGATGGGCAGAACATGTAGCACGTATGGGTGAATCTAGAAATGCATATAGAGTGTTAGTTGGAAGAACTGAGGGGAAAAGATCTTTGGGGGGACCAAGGCGTAGATGGGAGAAAAATATTAAAATAGATTTGAGGGAGATAGGATATGATGGTAGGGACTGGATTAATCTTGCTCAGGATAGGGACCGATGGCGGAATTATGTCAGGGCGGCAATGACTCTCTAGCTTCCCTAAAAGTAATTAATTAAGTAAGAAGCCTGCACTTACAGTTGGATGCATAATTATATTTTGAAGCGAATTAGTTTTATGACAGTTTTGTGATATTAGCAAACTGATTATCCACATTAGAGTTCCCTGAAATCGGAAATTAGCCGCAGAGATCGTTAAGTGCAGCTTCCTGGTACAGACGCTCCATAGCACTGCGGCGCACATGATGTTGCACTATCAGGATGCATCAAAGTGTATGTAGATTTAGCCCAATTACCTAGTTACTACTGACGATATAAAGTTGTGCAATAACGACACGACCTCGCGGATTGGTCGTCGACTATTTCTGCACTCTACGCTTATTGGCTGCGGGTGACAGCGCCATTAACCTCATTTAGCAGCTCATTTCGCTCCTTGCATGCTCTCCTTTGAGAGAAGGTGCCAAAGCGAAGCTACTATCTCCCTCCGTATCCAATTCAACCTCACTCAAAAGTGTTCTGATTTTAGCGACAATTATAAACACAAGTTACGGTTAATTTAACGTAATTTGGTGAAGCAAACCACAAATACTTGATCTTAAAGTGTTGCCAAATACGCTACAGTCTATTAGTCACAGAGTCTCGTTTAATTACTACCACAATGTATAGTCCGGATCAGCTTACTTAATACCCTAAGGGTGAAACCTAACCATTTTTCCATTATTACTAAATATGCTAGTGGATTATAGTGATTTCTAGCTCTCAGGTTTATTTTCTTTTACCAACTTCGTTTCGAATTTTGAGTACTGGCAAATACTACAACTGGCAGTTATTTTCTAACTGTTATGTTGGCAGTAATGAATTCGGTTTGCAGTAAAGCAAACTGATGAAAATTTAAGTATTTTTAGGTTAGGTCTCATGAATCGTAAATTCTTTAGTCAAATCGATAAATTTCATGTTGCCTGACAAAATAAATTGTATTATTAGACCATACTAATCCTAATTACCAACATACTATGCGAGAAGTCCAGGAGGAAAATATATTTCATAAATAAATTATTGAATCACTTAGGAAACACTTTGCAACATAAAGATGAGATGTGGTAAATAAGCAAGACGTTGTTTTTTTTAACATTATTATTATTATTATTATTATTATTATTATTATTATTATTATTATTATTATTATTATTTCAGTACGTAGCATAGTGATTTTACTCTCTTTGGTAATATCTGGTATTAGTTGGCAACACTGAAGAGACGGCGAAATTAGCCTTTTAGGAACTACTCTTACGTGATCCTCAATATAAAATACGGAGGCTGTACAGTGGAACTTGAATTACAGGTTTTGGTATTTCTTTCTCTGTTAAAATGTTTAAATCGAGTAGCTGGTCAGATACAAGTAATTAACAAATAAACAAATAAACAAACAAAATAAATAAATAAAATAAATAAAATGAATAAATAAGTAAAATAAATAAATAAAATAGATAAATAAAAATTAATAAAAAATAAAAATTAATAAATAAATACATAAATAAAAAATAAATAAATAAAAAATAACTAAATAAAAAAATAATACATAAGAAAGTAATAAAATAAATAAATAAAAAAATAAATAAATAAAAAATAAGAAAATAAATATAAATAAATAACTTAATTAAGTAAATAAATAATTACATAAGTAAACAATTAAATGAATAAATAATTAAATAAATAAACAAATATAAAGACAAATAAATAATTACAAAAAACCTTTATTTATTTATTTTACCTGATGAAGTTAAGACCATAAAATCTTCCTCTCCACTACATCAGGGGCACATAAGGTTCTATTACAGTGGTCCGGCAAAGTTGAGACTTTGTGACCGTGCTTTAATAATGAATTAATGACGAAAAATTACAGTAGACTTTAGAAATGTAAATATTTCGAGAAAACCAGGCCGAATAAATGGCGTATTATTAACAATGAATAAAATATGCTTCTAACCAGAACAGGCCAGTAGGACTAGGCTATATTGCAGAAACCTCGTCTGTATATATTTCATCTAGACTGTGAATATAAATTAAGACTTTATAATAGTATTAAGTTTTTTGACTTGTTCCATATTCTAGCTGTGAAGCAATGTATGACTTTTTTATTTTTTATTTTATTGCGTTATTTTACGACGCCGTATCAACATCTAGGTTATTTGGCGTCAATGAAATCAAGGTGATAATGCCGGTGAAATGAGTCCGGGGTCCAGCACCGAAAGTTACCCAGCATTTGCTCGTATTGGGTTGAGGGAAAACCCCGGAAAAAACCTCAACCAGGTAACTTGCCCCGACCGGGATTCGAACCCGGGCCACCTGGTTTCGCGGCCAGACGCGCTGACCGTTACTCCACAGGTGTGGATGCAATGTATGAATACCACGGAATGTTAATAAATACAATACAATACAATACAATTCAATTCATGACGTACATGATGGTGATGATGTTGGGTTGGTACGTAAGTTCGTAGCGTTTTAGTTTCGCTTGTTGGTACTCCAGTTGCTATGAGTGTATTTATCGATTTTCATTTTTTATTTCAAGTTCAATTGTTGTGCTTGAGTTTACATATTGAAGTTTTCATTTTTTCAGATAGTGAGTGGAACCGTGGACGATAGAAAATGGAATGTCAAGTGGATAAAATGGAACAATTCCGACATATTCTTCTTTTTGAGTACAATAGAGGGGCGAAAGCAGCGGAGGTGGCCAGAAACATTTGCGCCGTGTATGGGGACAATGCTATCGGAGAGAGAACAGCAAGAAAATGGTTTTCTCCTTTTAAGGAGGGTCGTTTTGACATTAGTGGCACTCCACGTTCAGGAAGGCCCTCGGTGTTTGATGAAGACCGTTTAAACACATTAATCTACAATGATCCACTTCAATGTACCCGAGAACTGATAAATGTGATGAAATGCGACTATTCCCACCATCGTGCGACATTTATTGCCACCAACTGAGACGTCTTGCACACGCAATGCAAGAAAAACGACCAACAAGACTGCGTGAAGTAATGCTACTCCACGATAACGCCCGTCCGCACACTGCTAACCTGAAACAAAACACTATCCAGGAGTTTGGTTGGTAAGTCATTCCGCACCCACCTTATTCACCTGATCGTGTGCCCTCAGATTTTCACCTTTTCTGCTCTCTATCGAACAACCTTCAAGGAACTTCCTTTCCGGATGAAAATGCACTACGAACTTGGCTTGACGACTTCTTTAACTCAAAACTACGCGATTTCTATAGGCATGGAATCGAAAAACTACTCCAGCGTTTACAGATTGTTGTAAACAGTGAAGGAGAATATTATATTGTTGATGATTAACTTCTCTCTTATGTGTATCTAATGTGTATCTTATGAAAAATCGCTACGGAATTATGCACCAACCCAATAGCTGTGATTGTGGCAATAATAGTATCAATTAAGTTTGTTGCAACATTTTCATACGTTAACGATCCTCAGATTCTTTTAAGTTTTTTTTTTTAAGTATTGCTTTTGTTTTTGGCATGAAACATCTAGTACAAGTATATTCAACCTACAAACTGGGAAAATGTGTAACACTTTTGTAACACGAGTTCGATAAATTGATTAAGGGGATTCTGTTATTGTATGAGCCGATAGATAGCAGTTTTCAAATCAAATAAAAGTACGTAGGTCGTGCAAGTGCAAGGGCAAGCCCTGATCACATATTAACAGATCGATCAGCCTTATGGGCTTTGAAGGTAATAACTTTTATCAATTTCACTGTGCTGCCATCTAGCGACTGCAGAAGAAGTTTCGTTAAAATTCTCATTTGAACTGCATGAAGCAACTGTACTTCTATCTAGCAATCGTTACCAATCGACAGTGGCGATCCTAGTGGTTATTCTCTTGCACATGTTAACGTTTTTAATATGGGTATTGTCAATCTGTTATAATATATGTCATCAGGGATGCAAGCTAAATGAATTAACTTACGCAAGGGAGGTTTGGCACCCAAAAAAAATGTAAGAAACAGCTAGGTAATATGAGGAGTTCACAACCAGAGTGGACCAAGTCCTTCTGGAATAATGTTGAGATATTGAGTCTTAAAGTTCCTGGCTCATGCTTAGCAACCTTCACCTTCAATAGGAAATGCTGCCCTCTGTGGAGTAACAAATGAGTTATGGACTTTGTTTGTTATGACAATGAATTAATCTAAGTTTTCTTCATCCGAAATTGTATTAATCCACAAACTGACGACTGACGACTGGTTGTGAGCCCCTCGTATGTATCTAGTCTATAATGAAGAGTACAGGGGAGAAACGTAATAAGTCACTTTTTACTGTTTTTTAGTTAAAAGTTTTCAAGACCCATTATATTCTGTTGTCTCTGGGGTATCAATCTTCAAATTTCTTTGGACTCATGAGGTTGTTATTCTGTATAGTTAAACTACAAAAATCTACAGTACCTGAGCTTTTACATGACATCTAAAATAGAAAATCGGTAATTTTTTATTTATCTAGTTTTTCCCCTTGCTCTTCAATGTGAAGGTTGAAATTGTAACTTCTAACCTCCATAAGATTTCAATTGAGCCTCAAAAAACATATTAAAAAATCCTGCTCATCTTTGAAGTCTACTCTTTCCAACAGTGTATTTTTATTTTAGTAGGTTATTTTACGACGCTTTATCAACATCTTAGGTTATTTAGCGTCTGAATGAGATGAAGGTGATAATGCCGGTGAAATGAGTCCGGGGTCCAGCACCGAAAGTTACCCAGCATTTGCTCATATTGGGTTGAGGAAAAACCCCGGAAAAAACCTCAACCAGGTAACTTGCCCCGACCGGGAATCGAACCCGGGCCATCTGGTTTCGCGGCCAGACGCGCTGACCGTTACTCCAAAGGTGTGGACTCCAACAGTGTATTCATTATAAATTAATGTTATGTATTTCCGAAAAAATAGAGTATTTCTAATTTTGTGCAGTTTTTTTTACCCATTGTGTGTATATAAATTGTATCAATTTTCAGTTCAATAAACATTTCAGTACCGGTAGTGTTTGTTTTGGGGCATATTGTATTATTACTTGCAATGCAGAGTTAGGTTCCAAATTCATAATTTCTACAGTCAGCACAGACCAGACGAGAGATGGTGACCCATTTATTCAGTGACAAAGGCAACAGTTATGAGGTTTGAAAACTCGTGTACTGAACCTCCAATGTTTTTGCTTTGTGAAAACTTTTATGGCTTTGTATTGCTGTCCAATCTCCTCTCATATGAAAAGGAGGTTAATGAACAACCACTCAAGTTAAAGAATGCGCAGTAACGTGTTCATTCCATTCTACTTTTACGGCTATGAACATTGCAGTATTTAAAATCGAAAGCCAGCAATTAAGTGCATCTCTGAGCTGAGCCAACCATGATACATTGAACAGCTTAAGTGCGCAGCTTTAACGTACGATTGAAGGTGAGTTAGAAGACTTCAGCTTACATCACGGATATTTATCCCCTATCAATGTTTTCTCATAACCTCCTGAGTCCTGGAATATAGTATACTATACTTCATACATGCATTTAGTTTCAAATTTGCCACTAGGTGGAATCGTTATTTGTGCTTTTCAAGCTCCTGACATCTCTTGGGACTTAAAGGAAGCACAAGAAGATCGATTCAATCATTGCATTGCGTGTTTCAACTATTGTATTTGTAAATAAAAATGACACCAGCAGCTCTATGCCAAGGCATCGTAGGTCACGCTTTTGAGGTAAGTACACAGTGTAAATGTTATATTTTAAGGGTAAAAAATATGATATAAGATGTATGTGTAGAGGCCCGAAGTATAGCATAATATAACTGCATTTGTGCCCTAACCGTAACGTGCAGATTTTTTTCAGCATATTTCGTCATTTTGGTGACTTTTTTTTTTAAGTATAGAATTTTATTGAACTTTAAAAATAAAACAAGAAATGTCTCAGGACTCAGAAGACTATACTGTGTTGGACGGAGATCTGGCATCGTGCTAACGGCATCTTACATGAATCCCATGTTTATCCGCCAGTCTAAATATGGCCTTAGGATGAACACGAACAGAGTATCAAAGCTCTGGAAGAAGAGTAGGAATTGTGCTAAAACACTTCTTACTACGACTTCAGTAATAATTTTTTTTAATACTCAGAAAAACTCACCTTACATAATAGGTACTGTATGTTCATAAGGTTAAAATTAAGAAAATAAAATAGACAACACAATAACGAATAAACTGACCTCTCCACACACAAAATTGAGAGAACAGTTAAACACTGTAAAAATAAGTAGGGTAAAGGTTGGTAATATTGTGATACTTCGTTTTGAGAATTTATTACAATTTTACTAAGCGAGAGAAGGACCGGTTTTGTGCAGCAACTTTTCCACGAAGATTCCCTTAATACGTTAATGCAAAAAAAAAAAAAACGATTTTCTAAGTACCCACGTAGGAGACATCCGGCCATACCATCTTTCCACGACAGTTCCAAGGGTTAAGGGAAGGAGGGCACGTGGTGCCAAATTACAATTCCATTTCCACATAACTATTTCTGCTTATAACTTTCGACTCAGTCATTTCCGGACCATGGTTCCTGATCTCAAATTGATACATTTGCCCTTCGCCATCATCCCTGAAAGTTTGTAACACCACCTCGGAAACACCCTGTATATCTGTGGAAGCAAAGCGTTACTGGATTATGCAATAAGGTAGGCGATGTTTGGATCCTGTGTCTCAATTCTTATATTCAATTATCTTAGCGTGTGCTCGATTACACTAATCTTTATCGCTTGAAAGTAGAACTAAATGCCGGCGCACAGAGAAATAAAATAGGAAAATTCACTGAGTGTCCTTTCTATATCATCCCTATTCCCTGATGTAAATAAGACGACTTGTATAGGCTACCACGCGACGTAGTTAACTTCATAGGTTCGGTGTCCGAAATTTCATCTCTAGTGATAGTAAAATTGCATTTTACGCGTAGAAAAGATCACTTCAGCATGTAGGAACATGACCTTAACCAGAGCGTGAGCGTAACTTTGGTTTCAATCGGACTTAGACAAAAAAAACCTGCTTTAGTGCAACCTTTACCAAATTCTTTTGTGTTTTTGTAAAACCTGTAAATGCTTAGGAAAAAGGTTTGCCTTGTTGTTCAATAGCAGACTCATTTGCCTACCAAAAGACGAATATAATCTCTTTATTCATTTCTCTTAGTCTCTTTGTAGAAGAACTGAACTTGTATGATGCTTTTTCCTGTCATTGCTCCACATGCCGCCCACTTATTTTCCAGACAAAGATGTCACTGAATACAACTATTGTACCATTTTATCCACACGCTTTTATATCCCCTTATCTCGAACAACGCATCACTCTCCTTAGTTTTTTCGTTGTCTTTGTCTATTAGTGGGGAATATAATATAAAATTCCCTTTCTTCAATATCGTTCATTCTCTAATATTTACAGAGGCGTCCGTCAAATACTGTCCCCTCTCAAACGGAGGAGTGACGTCAAAGCTCTTTCTCTCATTTTCTCCCATCCACTTTCACTCAAGCGAATGTTCGTTCTTTCTTTCGTAATCTGTGCCACTTCACTTACTTCCATCAATGTTTGCCTTTATAAAATAATACTTGTTTCCAATCAGTAAGAGACTTCGACCTCCTGTGTTGTAGTAGGGCGAAAGAGTGCACTATAATGCCACAAATAAAATCGAAAGTGGTAGGTTGCTCTGATGTTGGCGTGCCGCCTCCTCGAGACGACGACAGTAAGATTCTGAATCAGGTCACGAACGCCATCAGGAGTCTCTCCAAACAAACTAGGATAAAGAAATCGCAAGCGAAATAACAAAATATTACGCAGTTGGCGCATATATTTGTAAAGGTCAGACGGAATATTAATATTTCCAATATATCAGGGTTTAAGCTAGAAAATAAATAATTGTCGCAAAAATGCACAAATGGAAAATTATATTTGTGCAAATTGCGAAAAGCTTCTGCAATGTCATAAATAGTTCTAGAGAAAGATAAAATTAATAAAGTATGCAGAAACAAAAAGGTTGCCTCTGAAATTATTACTTTCAATCCATCTTACTACACTCTAGACATACAGGAACATCATTTTATTTTTACTAACATTTTTAATATTAACCTGACTATACCTTTGTATTAACGGTTGAGAACCGGAAACACCGTTTGCTACCCCTTCCACGACTGGAGTTCGATGATACTGTCGTAAAATACAAACAAACAAATCACTTTACTAGATATAGGAGGGAAGAAAAGTAGTTCATCCATTTACGTAAACTAGGAAATATCGCGATTTTGAGTTTGATAATTTTCATTTGGTTTTTGTTTAATCAAAATACAGTACAGTATTAATAATAGGCCTAAGTGTTTTTAGTCACGAACTGAGTTATCCATGCGAACGTATTCATTATGCAGCGTATATTATACTGTCTACAGCACATTAGCGTACAATATAGAGAATGAAGTTAAATTGAAAAATAATCATAATAAGGATATTTAAACATATTTTTGAAAATGGTGGCCGTTCATTTCGATACAGGCTTCAGTTCTTTTGTGCATAGTTTCGCACTATAGACTATTGCATCTAATTCCAATTGCCAGTTTCGTCCTTCGTACTAGTAACTCATGCTGAAATAATTCTGTACCTACTCTACGTACTGTAAATTCAATCTTCACTTCTGCCGGACCCGCACAGATAAAATTACTCAGACATGCTATCTACTGTCCTCCAAGTGGTTATGTCGTAGTATCGTAGAAAGGGGGGAAATCACGTGACAGTTAATTCCTTAACGAGGCCCTTTTATTGAAGTTATTTTAAACAATTGTATAATATTACGTAGACGTGAAATTCCTAACAGAAATTAATGTTTTCAGAAAAGAGCTAAGACAGCTCAGCCAATAGCCTTTACAGAGAGGCGAGCAGAAGCACCTGGGGGAAACCGGGATGCGACGTAGGCAAACGGACGACAGTACCTGTGCGAAAATGATTCAATATTGAAAGCTCTTTCGCCACTGGAATACGCGAACATATTTCTGGAACGTACTATACTCACTAACTCAGTACTGTTTACTATATGCGGCCTTAGTTCTGTGTGGAGGACAGTTGGAATTTCATTAGTAGAAGGGATGGGAGTGAAGTACATTAAAAAACTCAGGTACAATAAAAATTGAAGTAAAAATAAAATGATGTCCCTGTACTTATGTAAGTAAATCATTATACGTAAGTATGTTTAAAATAAATTACTGCTGAATTTACACCACATTAAAATACATTATTTTATGGACAATCTGAACATTGCGAGTATGCCCTTTAAGATTTATTATTAGCAGAATGGTAACTCTTTTTACTGAAAGACGGTTTCTAATTCCAGTTTTTACAAGATTCACGCAAGTAAATTCTCGCTCACAATTTACAATATCCGATGGAATTATATAAATCAATTAGAAGAAATTTTTTACTTAAATTACATTAATTGCACCAACGCTTTGAAATCCATTCCTGAACACCTATTGCTCAATACCTTTTTGAACATTGCCCATGCCATTAGCATTTCATTTAAATTCATATTAGTTCAAACACATCTCTGATTTCATTTTCTCCAATACCATCTTCATTTCTGAGGTTCAATGTGGTTGTCACACTTTTACACATTTACATTGAAAGTTTGTTGCACTTTTAGAAGTCGAGTAGCAAAATGCGACAAATGTGACTATTACTTAAACCCTGTTTATAACTGTAACAATTGACATTCTAAATGTGCTAAGTGCCAAAAACAACTTTCCGAGATAGTGATGAAAAATACACTCGCAATGCATGTTGAGATACCTACAACACCGTCTTTTGGCGCACGAATGAGTCACTTACAGTTGAGCTACGACAAAGACAATTTAGTATGATATTCTCATATGGATCTTTCTCCCTTAGACTGAATAAAATTAAATTTTAAAAACTGGCACTTAGCACATTTAGAATGCTAGGTCTTCAATTGTTCAATCACTTAAATGCACCCCGCATGAAGTTTGATTAAATACTGGTGAAAGATCTCGGTCTAGATCAGGCCTGCACAAACGGCGCTCATTGAGCGCCATCTAACAGCTCGCCGGAAAAGTATGTCGGAATGACGTAGGCCTGCTATAGGTAGAGGATAGTCCACGCAGCTATCTGGTGTAATGTGTATTATCAGTAGCTATTTCACTTTGCCTATCTACGACTACATAATGGAGGAATCTAAAAAACGAAAAAGTGATCATCAGGGAAATTCTTTCAATATTGCATGGGAAAATGCTTATTTTTTCACAGCACCTGGAGTCAATACTTATCTGTTACAAAAGTTTGAAAGAAAGAGGAAAACATAATATAATGTGTCGTTACTAGTCCACACATAGAGATACGATGGTTTTGTTGGTGAAGATCGCAGTAAAAAGGTTCAGGAGTTGAAAGTTGCATTATTACGTGAGGTAGGGTACGTTAGAATTTATTAATCTTCAACAATTTAAATATCTCTCTTCAGGGAAAAGGCCAGCTCATTGTTGATATGTCGATTAAATTACAGGACTTCAGTCGTAAACTTACACTTTTCGTAAATCAGTTTCGGGAAGGTAGTATGGCTCACTTTCCAACGATAGAAACTGCTCGTGATGAAGCAACGTAAAACGATTATGTGCAAATTGAAATTCAAAATGAATTTAATTCTAGGTTCCAAGATCTTGTCTTAATTGGAAAGAAGTTTAAAATTATCATAATAAATTCCTTCAACACCAGTTGAAACTGTGTCATACGATTTTCACCTTGAACTTATTGATCTTCAATGTGGCCTAAGGGCTAAAGACCGTTTGAATAATACTACTAGTCTGCTTGAGTTTTACAAGACTAAACCTCAGTAATAATATCCACAACTACACAAGCTGGCTGTGAAAATGATTGCTATGTTTGGCTCAACATTTATATTTGTGAGCAATTATTATCAACTTTAATAAAGGCAGATATCGAACATCTATAACTGATGTTTCATTACGATCAGTATAATTCCTTTCAGCTGCCAACAACATAAAACCCCGTTTTGATATACTGATAAATAAAATTATAACAAAATGATATTGTATATTTAAATAGCTATAGAGTTTCTATTATTTCTATAAAATAAATATTTCTTTATTAATTAATAATAGTCCAAGGTAGTTTTGTAAACACTGAACGGGAATTCATTTCATGAACACTCGTACTAGTACTTTTGTGTACATTTTGTACGAGATCATCCCTTCTTCCAGTCCACCCTTATACAGAGTACAGCCAATATCTGCATTCCGCTCATGAGCTGTGAGCAGACTCGGAGAGCGCAAACCTTGTGCAGGCCTGGACTAGATAGATTAGCCTTGGGCACAACGGAGAAGTGGAACGCAATTCTGAAACCCCCCTCCCATGTTCTTTCCGCTTCACTGTCATACAAACAAATGCACAGTGGGCACTGTGTATCAATGATGGATTTCAGGCGACCAACGAGAGCGAAAGTTCATAAATGCCATGATGCAGTGCTTAACTCTGATCTAGTCGTCTCAGCCGGGGAAGGTGGAGTGAGGAGTTAAGGAGAAATCAGTATGACTCAATTGAGTTAATAGCGTCCAGGCCTGAGATAGATCATATGCAGTATGAGGACCACAAGCTCTGCAGAGCATGGCTGCCCGATGAATCCGCGTGTATGTCAGTGTAAAAATAGGTCAAATGCTGATACAGAGTGACCATTACTTAATGCGTCGCTATATACGCAGATCTTACGCCATGTTGACAAGTATGATGGTTGTGATCCAAGATTTCACGATGTTCAGCGAGGTACTACATAGGTTTTCGGAGTTTTGCATCGTGTCAAAGCGTTTCAGAGTTACGGCCCTTGGTAACTGACTCAACAGATAGGCATTATTTTGCTTGACTTTTCTGTTGATTGTGTAGAAAAGGTTGATTTTTCTACAAAATTGGATGATACGACGTAACTTAAATATCTCGATCGCATCAGTAAGGTAATTAAGTTAAGAACTTTGGTGACAGGAATCGGTTTAAAAGTGTCCGGACCTTGGCATGATAATATTGCACCTAATACAGTGAAATTGTTAGTTAATGCACTAATGGTGTCAAATATATTAGCAACTGTCACTTATGTCACTTCGGAGTAACCTAAGGGAGGGCTCCGATGTGTCAATCATGGTTTCCCCTCTGAACAGCAGCGGGAATGAGAGCTCATCGTCAGATTCATGCGATGCAATAATCGCATTCCTTTATCTGAAAATAAAAACTATTCCATACAGGTCGAAATACCAACTCGACTGACAATTTTACACTTTAAATATTCTAGATCATTGTCGCATTACCAACATAACCAATCCTGCTGCAATTATGATGGTTAGGGTGACCAGACGTCCTCTTTTGTCTGGACATGTCATCCTTTTTAGGTCTCTGTCCGGGGTCCAGGCGGATTTTTAAAAAATCTAGAAACGTCCTCCTCTTCTTAACTTGTATGCCTGATATTTTTAAATTATCTCATTTGACGTCTTTTTCAAGTAATTTTCCTCTAGGTGGCAGCAGCATCGACAGAATAAACTCTTTGCCAACGATCATAACTCTCTTTATATACAAAATAATATTAAATTCACATTTTGTGCGGTTTTTTTAAATGTGTGTATTGTATTTATTTATTTACACTGCAAGTGGGCAAGCACCCGGTGGCAGTGGTATACACAATATAAACAATACACAGTGAAAGGTATTTTGATAATAATTATAGTTCCCTTGGCTTTCATATGTACGAGTAGTTAACTGTAAAATCATTTTATATTATTAAGTTTATCATATGTATATTGTAATAAAATAGATATTGACATAATTTTAAGTATAATATAAGCCAAAGTCTAAATATAAATAGGGTAGATATTTTCTATCCTTTTTAATAATTATAGTTCCCTTGACTTTCATATGTAGCTAACTGTAAAAAACATTATATTAAGTTTTATCATAATTATTTTTGTAATAGTAACATACTTTTAAGTATGATATAGGCCTAAATCTGTACTGTAAATATTCTGTAAGAAAATAGATAACTTATTGACGTAATTTATAGTACAATATAGGCCTAAGCCTAAATCTAAGTACATATTTTTTGTCCTCTTTTTTCGAACAATGTCCTCGTTTTTGAAGCTTTGTGTCCTCTTTTCTATCGATGTGAATCTGGTCACCTTAATGTTTCCAGCTGTGAATAATATTAATCTCGCAGACCTGGTTTCCATTTCTGAGGTGCTCGATTACGCATTTCTTGGGTTCATTACATCTGACCACTTCAATCGATTAGATGGGTCTACATTTCTTCATGCCTAGGTTAAGATGGAGTGAACAATTCAACCACCACTTCAAAAACAGTCAAAATCTAATAATTGAAGCGTTGGACCGAATAACGGTGTATGTTACAATTTTTCAAAATCGAATTTTTAATGGAATATCTATATAGTCGTACACAGCTGTCACAAATATTTTTTCTCAATATCTATATTCGCTTCTACACGAGTTACAACCATGAATTTCTTGATTGGAACAACGGTCTATGTCACTAGTCACTAATATGCAGTTGTTTACATCGTATCGGGAACACCACCACCACCACCACCACCACCACCACCACCACCACCACCACAACAGTAAGTATTTATCTCTATGGAATCTGGTACATATCCATTTAATTTTAAGGTATATATATATATATATATATATATATATATATATATATATATATATATATATATATATATACAGGGTGTTTAAAAATACAGGGCATACTTTCAGGTATGTATTTCCCACATGCACACAATCAAAATAGTTCATTACAGCATGTGTCCGGAAATGCTTTATTTCCGAGTTATGGCCTTCACAACATTGAAATTCACCGGAACGTTTTTCTTTCCGCAGGTCGTTGCCGTCAAAGGAGACATTAACAGGGCACTCTGACAGTTCATTCCGAGGCGAAGGTTACATTCAGTGTTGTGTAGGCGTTAGACTGTGCGACATGTATTCAAATCAAGAGCTGGCAGAGATACACTTCATGTACGGTAATGCGGACGGCAATGCTGCGCTGGCTCGTCGTTTGTACCAGGAGAGGTACCCACAGCGACAATGTCCAGATCGGAAGACATTTGTACCTCTCCATTACCGTCTGTGCGAGTATGGAAAATTTAGCTCTCCTGGTTTGGGAAGGGGACGACCAAGATCTACAACTCCAGAAGTACAGGAGGAGATTCTGGAGGCTGTGAACATGACTCCTTCTATCAGCACACGAAGGGTAGAGTTGTAAGTCAATGTTCCTCATACGACTGTCTGGAGACTGTTGAAAGAGTATCAATTGTATCCTTGTCATTTGCAACGTGTACAGGCCCTGTCACCAGCAGATTACCCTGCACGAGTTAGGTTCTGTCAGTGGTTCTTGCAGCAGTGTGGTGTAAATCCGAACTTTCCTGCCTTAGTATTATTTACAGATGAAGCACAGTTCACACGAGATGGCATAACAAATTTCCACAATCAGCATGTATGGGCGTATGAAAACCCACGTGAAACTGTTCCATCTCATCACCAGGTGCGGTTCTCCCTCAACATGTGGGCCGGTATCATTGGTGATCGATTAGTTGGACCCCATGTACAGTACTTGTAAACAGACTTACGGGGCAGGCGTACACAAATTTCCTGGAAAACATCATACCTCATGTTTTAGAAGACACTCCACTGATCAATCGTCAACACATTCACTTCTTGCATGATGGCGCTCCTGCACACTTTAGTCGTACGGCTCGCCGGTACTTGGATCGAAGGTTTCCTGATCGATGGATAGGTAGAGGTGGCCCAATTGCTTGGCCTCCACGCTCACCTGATCTGAATCCTCTCGATTTCTACTTGTGGGGCCATTTAAAATCATTGATTTATTCGTCTCCGGTGCCTGATTTGGAATCCCTTCGGAATCGAATTGTGGCATGTTCTGAGGACATACGCAATACTCCTGGAGTTTGGGATCGTGTTCGCAGGTCAATGAGACCGATGTGAAGTCTGTATTCAAGCAGGAGGTGGACATTTTGAACATCTTCTGTAATGACAACGACCGGTGAATTTCCGGACACATGTTGTAATGAACTATTTTGACTGTCTACATGTGGGAAATACATACCTGAAATTATGCCCCGTATTTTTGAAACACCCTGTATATAGTGGCTCTCATAATTGATCGTACACTATCACTTAAGCATGCAATTTTATGAGATTAATCACTCAGAGACGATTTTACTTAAATAACGTTAATTATTCTAAGGAGAGTATGTGTTTACACATTACAGTTACGATATTTTCCTTCCACCTCTGTTTGAAGATACTGTAAGCACTGCATAATAATTTTATTAGCTTAAATACACGATCAACTACATCACAAAATTGAACGTACACCTGTTAACATGCCTCGAACTCACCTCTATTACTATCCGGGCAAGAGGTTCAGCAGTTGCGTCTTGACCGTCAGTAGGTGTACTACACAGAGTGGACTGTTTATTTCCGTGCGCTAGTTGAAATGGGCAAGAGGAAAGAAACTTCCTTGGAGGAGCGCAAATCAATTATTAGTTTGACTTTAAAAGGGAAATCACGTAGAGAAATAGGTTGAATTTTTGAAAGAACACATTCTACAATTCAAGGGATAGTAAATATATAGATACATATATAAAGTAAGAATACAAAATGAGAGAGGCCGAGGTAAAAAAAAAAATACTTAACGAACGAAATGAACGGCAGATAGTTTCCACACTTCGACGTAACCCACGGCTTAGTGCTCCGAAACTGGCCTCTGACGTCACTGCAACACTTAGCCAACCTGTATCCACTGAAACGATTCGTCGCACTTCAAGAAGAGCGGGTTATCATGGCAGAGTAGCGAGGAAAAGCCATGGATCACGGAATTAAATCGACGTAAGAGATTGGACTTTGCGAAAAGGTATGTTAATTGTAGTGAAGAGTTCTGGAAATCAGTCATTTTTAGTGATGAAAGTAAATTCAACATTTTTGGTTCGGATGGACGAAATTTAGTGTGGCGCAGAATTAATACAGAGCTTAAAAAGAAAAATATCTGTCCAACTGTAAAACATGATGATGGTTCTTCAATGGTTTGGGGCTGTATGTTTGTTAATGATGAAGGGAACCTAGCTTTCATAGAGACCACAATGAACCAGTACGGCTACCTTAACATTTTCAGGCAAAATCTTCAACAAAGTGCGGAGAAAATAGGCATGGGGTCGTACTATCAATTCCAGCATGACAACGACCCAAAACATATGGCCCTCAATTTTAAGTTGTGGCTGCTATATAATACTCCAAAACGCTTGAATATGCCACCTCAATCTCCAGATCTCAATCCGATTGAGAATTTGTGGTGGGGAAAAAAAAATAAATAAAAAAACACCATGTGACAAGTCAAAGTCAGCTTAAGGCTGCATTAATTCAAGAATGGTCAAATATTTCTAGTTCCATCACAAATAAATTAGTACAGTCCATGCCAAAACGGCTGAGAGAAGTTATTAAAGCCAGGGACTGTCTACAAAGTATTGAGTTCATTGTTCTTGTAAATAATGTTTTTTTTTTTTTCCTCTGTACCATCAATTATGTGATGTTGAAATAAGATGTGTTTTGTTAAATTTTATTTTATTTCATTATCATTGTAGACAAATTACGTACAAATTATGTATAGTTACATCCTGTTTGTAATTATCAATATTTGTTGATAAAGATGAATTTCGCAGATTCAAATTCTAACGTCAACAACAAAGAAGTTTGAAAGGTGATAAAAATTCATAGCATAAGTTCGGAAGAAAAACAAGAAACTGGGAGGCAGGGTCTTAAACTTAATCATGCAAAAGAATCTTTTCTCTGAATGAGAAACTTGCAAATAAAACTCGCTGCTTACTTCTCGGCCATGTCCAGATTCGAGGTACCTAGTGCTTTCCGCCGTAAACTTGTCCAACTCACACTGCGTAACACTGCTGACGTAGTCTAACAAGTAATTAGAATATATTTGTGAAGTAGGTATTAGTAGGGTTTAAGAAGGGCGCGTCAGCTACTATGGCTATTTGCGCCCTTATCTAAAATTTTTAATAAAACAAAGACATAAATAATATAATAATCAGAGTGCTAAAAGAACTAAAAAGCGTTGTCAACAGTAATCTCACTAGACGTTTTGATTTTATCGATCAATCTGCGAGTGGAACACGAGCAGATTTATCTAGAGAAAATCAAAACTCGAGTGGGATTTAATTGACTATTACACGGTTAGAAGAAAGCATATAAAGATTAGAAGTAACGAAGTACTTCAATACAATAAAATATTAATTGACTTACGAAAATACAACTGTCTTCAAATGTATTATTATACCATCTCAGCATTACAAATATTACGCTAGATGCATGCTAGATGGCAGTAGTCAGCAATGCCTTCTCGTCGAGAAGTTCTCGATCTATTATACACGATGGCAATGTTACTAGTCAAGAAGGCTTTGTTGATTCAGTTTCATTTTTATTAAAATGCAACATTCCACTTCAATTATCCGAATCCCAGTAATCAACGTCACTTGACAGATGATTTTCAATAAATCTTAATATTAAACAATCTCTGATACGTGACTATCCATAATATCATATAGCAGAAGCTATAACATAACCTAACTAATATACACAAGTGTTAGAAAAGTTTTAATTAACGACGATGATATAAAAAATAAACATGAATAATTTTAAAAGGAATAATTATTGAATGTACAATTTTCAAATTTGAATGTGGTTGGTGGTTCAATTGATGTTATATTGGACGTGTGCGTAATAGAAGTGAACTCGTTGATTTAGGCCTACATGGTGTATTCAACTTATTCAGGATTTCCGAATGAATAATTTTAAAAGGAATAATTATTGAATGTACAATTTTCAAATTTGAATGTGGTTGGTGGTTCAATTGATGTTATATTGGACGTGTGCGTAATAGAAGTGGAACTCGTTGATTTAGGCCTACATGGTGTATTCAACTTATTCAGGATTTCCGAATGTTGCTCTTCATTTATTTGTAAATCGGATTTCAGAAGATGCATAGGTATGATCAGCGATTTTTATTAATTCTTGTTCTTGAATGCCAATGCGAGTCATATTTGAAACTGCTGTGCATCGACTGGAGTGGTTTGTAATTTTATATACATTTTTTTGACGTCCAGACCAGCGCAGTTTCAAATGTTGGCAAACAAAGAAACAAATGCTAGGGACGCGATAAAATTAAACAAATACTAGGGACGCGATAAAATTAAACAAATGCTAGGGACGCGATAAAATTGTGCGATAAGCAGCCATGATTGGTTGAAATACGTCCTTTCGTACCGTTTTATTGGTCAAAAGTAGTATGACGTAGTAAGAGTGTAATAGTCACAGTAAAACGAGGTACGGTATATATTTGTGTGTGTATGCATGTATGTATGTATGTATGTATGTATGTATGTATGTATGTATGTATGTATGTATGTATGTATGTATGTATGTATGTATGTATGTATGTAGTACTCGTATGTGGAAACAATCATACTGATGCAGTCAAATGTATTTCAAATATTTCGTTGCAATGCACATCGGTTTATTGTAGTATTTTCTTTAATAATAATCTAGACAATTATTTATAAATTACAGTGTTAATTCATATTAGCAATAGCAAATAAATTTTTAAGTTACAATTACACGCAATACAATTTTATATCACCATAGCCTAACATTTAACA
This sequence comes from Periplaneta americana, assembly GCF_040183065.1. Taxonomy (NCBI): domain Eukaryota; kingdom Metazoa; phylum Arthropoda; class Insecta; order Blattodea; family Blattidae; genus Periplaneta; species Periplaneta americana. Next base: position 156,533,497 of record NC_091121.1, read on the forward strand.
GCGCAATGTGTAGGTGTGTGTGTTTGAAATGTAATGCTAACGCAGAATCGGACAAGCAGAAAATTGCATTATAGAAAGAAAAACTCAGGCTTGTCATTAAATATTTATAGTGCTGTCAGAGGATAATTATGTGTAGTAATTAATGTAAAATTTAAAATTAATTAATTATGATTGTAATGTTATTACATGATACTAGCGATAATGTCAAGCGACGCAGGCTCTTCTTTATTTAATGATCCATTTGCTTCCTCTTTATATAGATTATAGAGAAAACGATGTCATGCTAAAACATACATTTTGAAATTTTTAATGAAATTACAGGCTTCATTTTCACCAAACATAAAAAGCAGCCTTTACTTCTGAGCTAATGGGCGAATTTTTTTCCGTCTCAATACCCGCGTAGAAATCAATTTATTTATAATAATGAACGTGAAATGTAGCTATTTCTACAAATAGAAAGAAAAATAATAGTTTTAATCACCATAGTATACAAAGGTACAATTAGGCTGACCAGATTTTGTTTATGATCCAGCAGGTGACATCGACAATTTTAAGATAACCACTCTCTGTTGAAATGTTGCAGAAAATACATGTAACGGTAGATATAATGATAGAGCTTTGCACACTAAATTTGTAGAATATCTTAACTCTTTTGAATTAAATACATAAACACACGTAACAATAACAGCCACTAAGAATTCAATTTCAGTACTGATGCCTGCGTGGAAGTCTTTCACGTAATATTGTACACACTGAACTCTAACACACATTTTACAAGTACTTGTGTGAAGAATGTATTTTTTTAAGGATCTCTTTATTCCCACGCAGCTTCACACTAAATTCTTCAAATGAGAAATGAAAGTTTGTTTTCATTTGTAACAAAACTTAATTATTTCAACTTTCATTCTTGGCTTTTCATCAGTCCAGATTGAGTCATTGTCAACTGACGAATTACTGCTTGGAAGACACATGATTAATGATACTATTTTGAGAAGATTTTCAAATGGAATGGAATTTTTTTATGTTGAAAAACATCATACCATTTTTCACTTGTTGGTTTGTCACAAAATTCCTCATTTTTTGAATTACTTAAAAATGGACGCTGCGGCAATTCTAACGCTTCCCCGCAACGTGAATGAAAACAAAGATACTCAAAGAGTACATAATATCTCATACTGTGCTCGTTGGTTCTTCTGTCTCATACTGAGAACCGTTCAGAAATGTGCATAATCGCAGCAGTTCCATCACGACACTTAAATATTTACATGTAAAATGTTATTGAAACAAAATCAAAACTTCTGGTCAGCCTACGTACAATCGACATTTTTAAAAATATTAATCTTATGCCGGTACTTATAATATAAAAGATGTCCCAACAAGAACGTCGGATTTAATAATGTGAATAAATGAAACAAAAACAGATAAAAGAACAGATAATAGAGTCGACAACCCAGCAACAACAACATTGTTGGGACATAGTACCATTATCTTGTTGTTGGTTGGCGACACTGGACACATCCAATGTGGTGAAAAATGAGAACGAATTCCGTCCTTTAGAAAGCAACACAGAACGTTCTTGTGCAACAATGCTCCTGATGGAACCCCACAACGCACTGTCACAGATTTCTATAACTCTGAATTGGTCGTGGATCACCCATCTTACCAGCTCCTCTCGATTGGCCACCTCGCAGCCCTGACTTCACAACCTGTAACAATGCGCTGTGGGGTTTCTCAGAAACGGTACGACACCATTGATGAATTGAAGGACGCCGTGCGACGCGCTTTCCAAAAGATTGCATTGGGAATGCTGAGGCGAATGTCATATCGAACCTGGCGAAGTATTTTTGTGTGAGGACAATGATAAGGGGCATATTGACCCTTTGGATGCTTAGGACACACAGTTAATGTAAAGTGCATGTATCCTGCATTATGACCGAAATTATACATATAGTGTGTAGGCCTATATTTGAGGTATTTAAAGGGGAACGGGACTTTGTGTCCACCCTGTACAATAAAGCTTTTACCTTCACTTATTTCTTTTAGTGTTTGTTGACATTAAAATGCTCTATAACTTCTTTCATTCTATCTATATTTTCACACTCAAATCCTGCCATAGGCTATATGTTTATCACTTAGTACTAAACGTTAATAACTTCGAGAGCAATACTATTCGAGTCGAAAGCAGAAGAGATAATAGGAAAAGAAATCTTCTAGGAATTAAAAAATGAACGTAGGATAAAGTACTATCAAATATTAATTTTCAGCATCAAGCGTTTGACCAGGTCTGGGCACTAATAACTCAATCGATTCACTGCAGACTACCCCTTAACTCCCCACTCCACCTTCCCCGGGCCGATATGAGTAGACAGGAAGATAAGCAATGCTCAGTGACGGATTGTATAAGGCAGGCATCATAACTTCTACGAACTTCCGGCTCTCGCTGGTCGCCTGAAATCCATCACTGATGCACAGTGCCTTGCTGTTTATAAGACGGTGTAAGCGAAAAGGGCGTGGACGGAGTTTCTGCGTTCCCTTTTACTTCCCTGTTGTGTCCATGGCTGGTTAGTACGATTCTCATTGGTCAGTTGAGTATCAATAGATTAAGCTTGTTCATTGACTGAGAGACGTTCACGTGGAATTATCCCTCAATCCTTTGCAGCACAAATTAATTTTTTATGTTTTTCATATCATGGATCATACCAAAGCTTCAATCAATTTTTTCAACAATTTAACTCTGCACAAAATTTCAAAACACAGATGGCACCTCTATATATACTCAAAGGTGGTTCCTTGGTGGAATATCTGTGCCATAAAATTTAGGAAGAAAGAAAACTGTGGTTCTTCTGAATAACAACTAACTTATGCTGCAAAGGGTTAAATGCTACGATTTTTATCGTACCTACTTAATGATATTTTGTATCACAAATCTTGAATAATTATTTATGTAAACAATACATTGACCTCGTGAGTTGATATTACAATGTGTTTCATGTGAGGCTATTGTACTTTGTCGTGAGCGAAGAAAGTTCATAAATTACAGAGACTGTTCAAAGTGGCCAACAAGGGAATAAGGATGAAATAAGAATGACAGGGTAACTGAAATCAGAGGCGTAAAATTTATAGAATGCTAGTATGCTGCGTATTAAAACCTTTGTGGTTTCTTTTATAAGAAACCATTGCCTTGAGAATAAGCTTAATATATAGTGTGTTTGGCTTTTGTAACGCAAACATTTTACAGTCTGCGTAGATTGGAAATATTCTAGAAGAGTTTAAAATTAATTTGTTTGGCCGAAATACTGTATCATTAAAGAAGACGATCTAAATTCCCAGAACTGAAGTCAGAGATAATAAAAAAAAGTATTTTGAGATCCAGATGTATTAAACTGTCACTATATTAGCTCACGATAAGTTTGTTCCCTCTCCGAACATTGCGACGTAGGAATGTTCTAGATAGAAATATTGTTTTGTCAGGTCAATGTCCTCTGCGTCTGCTCTGTTTCAGATTTCTAACTTAACGCTTGCCAAGATGCGGACAATAATTCATTAGTTCTCTTTTTATTTACAGGCTAGTTGTTTCTGGTTAGCAATATTCTTGCAAAGGGGCCTTTATATGTTTTCCTGCAGATATTTATCTAATGTTTGATTTTCCGAATAATTTAAATGTATGTATGTATGTATGTATGTATGTATGTATGTATGTATGTATGCATGTATGTATGTATTGGTCTCCAACCAGGAGATTAACCGTGAAAGGAATGTGCATACCAGAGACCTGCAAGAGAGCGAGCGCGGGATATCGTTATCAGTCCAGGAAGGCACTGACTGAAAGAATAGCGATCATATACGAATAGTTCCGATAAATCACGAAGTAAGGCAACACACCGAGCGATCGGGTCTGACGACGAGCGCTCGGTGTTCATGAGTGCTCTTCCGGTAGCAGTAAGCATTAGGTGAATTGTAGGCTTGTCTAATCAGTACGTTTCATCAAAACGAATGTTGAAGATGATTCAATAGTATCGACGTCGATCTCAAGCAGAGGCTCGGACACCGTCTCTGTTGATGGTAAAAGATTACAAGACACGATGTCAAAAGTATATGCCGAAAATAAAGTTAAATCAGCAGAGTCAGAGTAGTGGAAGAAAAGGGAAAGCAGTTACCTACTAGCTCTGCTTGGACTAAATTCGGAGAAGTAAGCGATAAGAATACCTTAAAGTACATAGGATTGTCCACACCTGTGGAGTAACGGTCAGCGTGAAACCAGGTGGCCCGGGTTCGAATCCCGGTCGGGGCAAGTTACCTGGTTAACGCTTTTTCCGGGGTTTTCCCTCAACCCAATACGAGCAAATGCTGGGTAACTTTCGGTGCTGGACCCCAGACTCATTTCACCGGCATTATCACCTTCATTTCATTCAGACGCTAAATAACCTAAGCTGTTGATAAAGCGTCGTAAAATAACCTACTAAAATAAAAATATTCCCAAGTTAATGAGTAAAGTTCATATTACGTTTGAGATGAAACAAAATATATAGCTACTAATTTATTATTTGCATTTCATACTTCGATAGACATTTTTAGTTACCACGTATTAAATGTAATTTCTCGGTTTTATATACATTTTATAGTAATATAACCAAACATTTCATTTGCATTTACAATATTATCACGATTAAATTTGTGTCTCAGTTTGTTTTTGAAGTTAAATGTTAAACTGAGTAGGAATGAAATATATTTATACAGAAAATCATTTCAGGCTGTTTCAATCTAAACAAAGAAAAATGTGTAATTAATTAAATTTCCACTAAAATATATAATTGTTGAAAACAATCCAGTGATTTCTATGATTATTCCATTGTAGGATTAAATCATTCGAATGCATGAATGAATTGTTCAATAACATTGCAGTATGTTGATTAGTCATTCTATACGTAGGCCTATAGCCTGAGAGCAGCGCTCTTTTTTCTTATCACCATGTAGGTCAGGTGTTTAATTTAATAAAGATCAGGGTCAGATACTGGGGCTGTTAGAAGAGTCAGTACGCTACAACCACACAGAACATTCGAAGCTTATCATTCTATTTTTGCGTCATATGATTCTGAACTCGAAGCTCTTATCATTATCTTAAAATGGAACATATTCTGTTATGCGAGTACATATTTTGTGTAACTTCATACGGCTTGTTGTGGTGGTAAGTAAAATCAATGAATAATCGAGTGATATTGTGAATATTTCTATTATTTCGAATGGTTTTGATAATCAAATGAATGCATTCGATTCTTACCAATGCTGTACTACGTAGTACTGTAGCATACTGCTTCGCGTACTGTGGTTGAAGCGAGCGCTCGTTCCGACAGGGGAGCGATCCCCCGGGCGAGCTCGAGCGAGCGCAGGCCAAACCCGAGCTCGAGCGATTACACACGAAGTGCATTCGGTAAAACCGATCTCAGATATCGTTAAGCATCGCTCTCTTGCAGGTCTCTGGTGCATACTATTGCGTCATCTATTGGAGCGAATAGAGAGATAATATTACCGTTATAATATAAGTTTAAAAAACATGCGCTCTCCTGCATATGTTATTTCCTGTATGGAGGGATTACAAGACCAGAAGATTAACCGTGATCTAATTTTGTAACTAGGGTAGTATAAATATGTGTGTATCAGTGTTATCGTTTGTGCTTTGAGAGTTAGCCGATGAAGATCCATGTACCCACGCGGGTGACCTTGTGACAACTTATGACATCAACATGCATTCACGGCATTACCCTTCTGCGTCTCATTCCCCTGAGATTTTCTCCTGGTTGGAGTACAGTATGTATGTATGTATGTATGTATGTATGTATGTATGTATGTATGTATGTATGTATGTATCCAATGCCTACCAATTTCACTTTACTTGTAATTTAAAAGTTATTCATAGAAATAAAGATTTTTTTTCATGAAATGTTGGGTATTCTGTCATTTTGAGGCTTCAGTCAGTTTATCCAATTTATTAAATAATTTATGAGAAATAGTAATCTAGATACTAAATGAGACCCAAAATTGCAAAAGTTATATAATTATGTTATTAATTTAGTTTTATGTAAATTTAATTCAATAAGTTCCGGATACTTATCTACGGATTACTACTGTCACCACCACCACCACCACCACCACCACCACCACCACCACCACCACCACAACCATCACCATCACCATCATTTTCTTCCATTCAAAAATAAAGCCCAGTGGCCTGTTATGATCTTAATACTGAACTTTCACTTTACCTCTTCTTTGAGCGGCTAAAAAATCTCTTTTCATGTGAACAGAAATGAATCATGGCTTTTGGTACTATGTGTGGATGCCTACATTGTACAGATACGAAATTAAGAAATGGGCCGAGTCTTGGTAGCAGTTCTCCTCTATGTAGGCACCAGGCTTCGCAACACTGTCTACAAGTAGCATACATTTAGGAGTTCTTGTTTACTGCACATGCGCAATGCGTTGTATCCGGAACTTAGTAAAATTAGGTGACCCAAATTTTGTTTCTGGGTCCGTACATGATTTTTTCATTGGCGCTGGCGGATCAAATTTCTGCACATTTAAAGGACAAAACTAAAATTCTTTCAGTCATACATTGTCATAATGTATTGCTCTCTTAAATTAACTGAGGATATTGGGAATTAAATCAATGGCTTTTCCAAAATACGCTATGCAATGTTTCATACAAAACAATTTTATCTCGAAAAGGAAGCAAAAAAGAGAAAAATTGTATTAAACCCTTTTATTTGAAATATCTCAAGGAATAACCCCTTGAAATTAATGGCATTACTTACGGTTCATGCTGTAAATGACCTACTTCATTTAACAAAAAGAAATAAAAATTATTTCAACGAAATATTACAAGTATCTGAATCATTTTTACTCCTTCACATTGAAGTTGATGGTGAAGTTTGTACGTTGGCCAAACTGCTAACATCAGTCAGCTGTCCATAGTGTAATATACGTACGTGTATATTAAGATTTAAAAAAATATATTATTTTCAAAATAAACTATCATGCAAAAAATACTGTACAATATATGTTTGTGAAGTGCATTATATAATGTACGTAGCCTACTGTATAGCCTATTAAGATTTTAAAAATTATATATTATTTTCAAAATATACTATCGTGGAAAAAAAAAGTGTACAATACACGTTTGTGAAGTGAATTACAAATTCTCGGAAATTTAAAAACTCGCTCTGCTCTTTTTTCAAACTTTTCCTCGATTTTGTAAAAAGTACTTCTCAACATTGTATCGTAATATACAGGGACATAATTTTATTTTTACTTCAATTTTTATTGTTTTTTAATATACTTCACTCCCACCCCTTCTACTAATGAAGTTCAACCGTCCTCCATACAGATCCAAGACCGCCTTACGGTCATAGTAAACAGTACGTTTCAAAAATATGTTCGCATTTTCCAGTGACGAAAGAGCTTTCAATATTGAATCATTTTCGCACAGGTACTGTCGTCCATTTGCCTACGTCGTATTCCGGTTTCCCCACCAGCTTTTATTCGCCAGCCAGTGGTTGGGCTGTCGTCTTAGCTCTTTTGTGAGAACATTAATTTCTGTTAGGAATTGGACGTCTACGTAATATTATACAACTATTTAAAATAACTTAAATAAAAGGGCCTCGTTAAGTAATTAACTGTCACGTGATTTCCTCCCTTTTTACGACCCTACGACATAACAAGTTGGATGGACAGTAGATAGTATGTCTGAATAATTTGATCTTTTCGGATCGGTCAGAAGTGAAGATTGAATTTACAGTACGTAAGGTAGTCTTTATAGAGTAGGTACAGAGTTATTTCAACATGAGTTACTAGTTACGAAGGACGAAACTGGCAATTGGGATTAGGTACAATAGTCTATAGTACGATAATATGCACAAAAGAACTGAAGCCTGTATCGAAATGAACGGCCACCATTCTCAAAAATGTGTTTAAATATCCATATTTATTTACTTTTCATTTTAACTTCATTCTCTATATTGTACGCTAATGTACTGTAGACAGTATAATATATACTACATAATGAATACCTCCACATGGACAGCTCAGTTCGTGAGTAAAAACACTCACTGTTAATACTATACTATATTTCGATTAAACAAAAACCTAATGAAAATGATCAAACTCAAAAGCGCGATATTTCCTAGTTTACGTAAATGGATGAAGTACTTTTCTTCCCTCCTATACCTAGTAAAGTGATATGTTTGTATATTACGCCAGTATCATCGAACTCCAGTCGTGGAAGGGGGTAGCAAACGACGTTGATCCAAAGGTATAGCCAGGTTAATATTAAAAATGTTAGTAAAAATAAAATGATGTCCCTGTACTATTACACTATTGTCAGTTTATATAGGCTACTTTACAACAGATCATTTGATAAATTCGTCGAACATCAAGAATAAGTTTTTTTTTCCTACAGACTTTTAGTTATCCCTTTGCTTTGAGTTTGGAGCAAGCCCAAAAAGAGAGGGTGAACGATCGAATCACAACGAGCTTGTCCATTCACCACAACTAATGTGGTGACTGCGAAATTGAACAGTAATTCAATTCTCTTTGTTCACTTTCATCCTTTAATCAGTAGCTTTCAATGTGGAAACTCGAAAACAAAATGTGACACTGGGGCCATGAGCGATTGCTTATAAAAGGTACAAAACACGTTGTGCGGAACATGTTTTATGTGTTCATTAATTCACTGATTGCAGCCTGTTCAGTTACAATCTATATTTCTCGATGTTGTCATGTCGAGAGGATCATGGTTCGGATTGTAAATGAGTCAGTATGTCATTAAAAATCTGGTAATACACTATTTCTAAACTTTAATGAAAATGAAATTATGATAGCTGATAAGTTAATGAACATTAAATATCTAATTACACTTTAAGGACATCAATAAGGATCAATTTCACAATTAATTTAATGGGCATACTGATAGAGGGCTGTATTCTCATGAAAAGCCTGTACATGATAGGTTTAAATGATGGACTCATATCTAGGTTCGCGGACTAGAAGAGGAGTCTGTTTAGCACACACTCTATGAGTTTCATTCCAGATATGAAGTCCTTTGTAGCATAAGTCCTGGACATAAAATACATCAAAAGTTATGTAAATAAGCATTTGATACTCAAAAGTGTAAGAATTGTTTAAATTCCCTGCTATAAGCATTTGATACTCAAAAGTGTAAGAATTGTTTAAATTCCCTGCTATAAACATTTGTTATTCAAAAGTGTAAGAATTGTTTAAATTCCCTGCTATAAGCATTTGTTACTCAAAAGTGTAAGAATTGTTTAAATTCCCTGCTATAAGCATTTGATACTCAAAAGTGTAAGAATTGTTTAAATTCCCTGCTATAAGCAATTGTTACTCAAAAGTGTAAGAATTGTTTAAATTCCCTGCTATAAGCATTTGTTACTCAAAAGTGTAAGAATTGTTTAAATTCCCTGCTATAAGCATTTGTTACTCAAAAGTGTAAGAATTGTTTAAATTTCCTGCTATAAGCATTTGATATTCAAAAGTGTAAGAATTGTTTAAATTCCCTGCTATAGGCATTTGTTACTCAAAAGTGTAAGAATTGTTTAAATTCCCTGCTATAGGCATTTGTTACTTAAAAGTGTAAGAATTGTTTAAATTCCCTGCTATAAGCATTTGATTCTCAAAAGTGTAAGAATTGTTTAAATTCCCTGCTCTTTTAACGTTATAAATGGACTCATTGGGGCTGAAGTCTTTAAGACCGCAATACTCCCTCCGTATATTGACCATTCAGAATGGATGAATAAGTGGGAGTCGTCCTGAAAAAAATGTATTAGACATTTCTCGTTCACATAAAAATTTTGAGATACCACAGTGGCCTCATTTGAGTGGCTTAAATGCTCGTGAATTTTTTCCCACCTTTCTTATGTAATCTACCCCACGTCATCTGAGTGGATAACATTAATATAATGACAAAGGAGCACCCATAAAATAAGAACAGCGCTAAAATCCAAACAAGAAGTATCGTGGAAGTCTCTGATCACAAAGGTGTTGGGAAACAAATCTCTTTAAAATCTATATTTTAATGACGGAAATATTAATTTGCGAAATATTTTCTGACTAAGGAATAGGAAAACAAAGAAGGGAATGCAGTATTCGTGGACCTGGAAAATACTTTTTACAGAGTGGATTAGAGTGAAGAATATTGATGTGGATTGGAAAGAAAGGAGACTACCTATTCAGTAATCTTTAAATGAAACAATGATTCAAAGTCAGGATAGGAGGTGAAATGTCAGAGGGAAGTGGAATAGAGAGAGAAGTACGACAAGGATGCCCTTTATCACCTACCCTGTTTAAAATCTACTTGGAGGATTTAATGGAGCATGGAAGAGGTAATGATAAGAGGAAGAAGAATATTTTGCTTATATGGTCACAGTCTAGTATATACAGTCACGAAGCAAAATATGTAATAAATATGTATCCGTAGATAGTTGCTAACCACTAGGATCGCTAATATCGCCTCATTACAGACAATGCGAAATATTACTGGCACAGTCAATTGTTCCTAGCACCCTCACAACTCAAGCTTCGTGACTGTATATACTAGGCTTGATATGGCGTTATTAGCAAAAGAGGAGAAGGGATGTGGCATTGGAGCTAGTGTAAATGAGCAGTATGGATTGAAGATAAATGCGAACAAGACGAAGACTATGGTCATCGGAAGAAAAAATGAAGATGACAAACGTGCGAATTCGAAATAAGGCGGCACAACAAGTGGACAGCTTCAAATACTTGTAATAACGTATTGAAATAATACAGAACCACAGACAGGGCGGCCAAGTTTGTTGAGTATTATTATAAATTATTATTATCAGCTTAAGGTTTCATCTAGAAGCAGGCTGGTGCTATTACCATATGACTAGAAAGGAAGGGAAGGGAACATTCTGGGAAACAAACGGAGACTAGGAATGGGCATGGTTATTATCCTCTGTTTGAATGTTGATCAGTGTTGCCAACTGTAGTGTTCGGAAAGTCATCAAACAGTAGTTCAAAGTCACTAGATACCACATCATCAATAGAGAAAATTTTATTTTTGTCGCTATAGGGTGCTAAAGAAGTCGCTAAATCCCTATTTCAACATTGTTAACATGGTGAAAGAAAAAAAAATAACTTCTTCTATCTGCCCCATTAGAATGTTTGCTTGTAAGTTTAGAATCGAACATGCACGCCACATGCTTTCTGGAGGAGCGGTTACTGAAAAGAGGGGTTCTGATGTATATTAAAAAACCTTACGTGTTATGGAAAAAAAAAATCATTTTCGCATACAGTACATAAGAAAGCATAAAAATCACATTGTTTTGAGATGGACAAATGTCATGTTGCACCGAGTTATTACTGGGCGATCAAAGTGGCTTCGGCGAGCCAGTAAAAATGGACCCGTAACACTATAGGTTGGCTCCAATAGATCTGGGATTTTATTCAAAATTGCTTTAAAGCAGAGCCACCCTAATTACGGCCCGCCATGATCGTTTCAGTGGCCCGCAATGATCTGAATATTAATTCGTTAATTTTAAACAACTTTATAAAGTTCAATTTTCAGCAGCATAATATGTTTTGAGCATGACTCGAAAGTCTGAAGGCTGTAACCGTTACTTCCTGGAAAATGAAGACTATCTCATTCATTTCATTGAGTAGGCTATGTACCAGAAACTTATCGAATGCGACCCTGTAACTGAAGTTTGGGGATTAGCAGATATTGCAAGGCCACCCTCATCCCAAGGCAGGCCGGTCAGTCACCACAGGGAACGTCATTCATCTTTTACATTCCGTTATCCACCAACACTACAACTTTTTTTGTCATTATTCGTCAGTGTCAGTGCTCCACTGTTCGTGCGGTAGTGTGGTGTCAGGTTTACTTAAGGGGTTAGGTACAGCTTACAGCAGTAAAATTTAGGAAATATTCAACATTTTTTCCTCCATTATTGTATCTTGTACAATAATGAAAATTAGAATATGTGTAAAACACTGTCCTATTTATTTATTTATTTATTTATTTATTTATTTATTTATTTATTTATTTATTTATTTATTTATTTATTTTCCTTCTGCTTTATGAAAAAATATTTTTACGATTAAAAAAAATTATTTACACTTCTTTTCAAAATTCAGTTCACTGTGCAGTGATGAAGCGTTTCCCACATAACTAAAGAACTATCCAACATTCTGTGATCAAATTTTTTGTGTGTATTTATGCATGTCATATCTACTATATGATGCAAGATAACTTCTCTGCCTTTGATAGATTGTCTGATAAATTAATTTAAAAATGATCAAATATCAGTATTTTCTTCTAATACAAAATTTAAAAAAATATTATTTGTTAAGGAATGTAGTTGAAAGAGCATGATATTGTAAACGTGAGTTTCAGCAATAAAATAAAAGCGAGAGAACATGAAAAAATTAACAAGTTTATGAGTTATGAGAGAAACGCTCATCACTGCACAGTAAACTGCCACCATTTTGAATTCTGAAAAAAAAAAAAATAATAATAATTTTTTTAATCGTAAAAATATATTTTTTTTCATATAGCAGAAGGACAGTGTTTTACACATACCAATTTTCATTATTGTACAAGATACAGTAATGGAGGAAAAAAATGTTGAATATTTCCAAAAATTTTACTGCTGTAAGTTGTACTTAACCCCTTGCAAAAAATGTTTTCCAAATGACGCAAAGTCGATAGTGAGTGTAGAAAGTATAATGAATCTTGGCTCGGTAATTATTTTGTGAAAGAGCATGGAAACTAAGTGAGCACCACAGAGCAGAGACCGGAGATGGACAATTATCATCTTCAAAACACAAGCTCCACATTTCTCTTTAGGTGAATGCATATCCTTTTATTTAAGTATTTTTTTCAAAATTAAGTAATCTATATTTTATAAAATTAATTAATTTATTTATACTCTGTTTTGTCTTAATATTAACAAAATCTTACACTATGTTTTTTTTTTATATTAAGTACACTGTAATGTGGCCCGAAGTCAATCACTAGAGCACGCATGTCAATTGATGCCCACAGGAGCAAGCACGTGCTTTAGAGCCCAGGAGAGCTTGAGCGCTTTACAGCGGAAAGGAAAGAGACAGACGAAAGAGGTGGTATATGCCGCTTGGTCGAGCTATATTCAGGGATGGCCAGCACTGATTCAACAGATAAAGGGAAGAGAACTTATTAAAACTGTATCCATGTTAATTTTTATATTTCCCTGAGAAGTATAAGTGCATTATAAGAATGTAAGTTTTAATTTTAATGCTCATTTTTCACAAGTTTGATTTTTTTATTCAAAAGAAATATTTTCTCAACTTTTCGCATAGAAAAATGAAATTTTCAGGTATAGGTCTATTTATTTAGTAGCCTTACAGAATGTTTTCGTAAATCTAATATACCGTGTATACGTATTACTGAAGATAGTGTATTGAAATTTTTGAAAATATTCGCATGGAAATTGTTTGTAAGGAAATTAATTAACAAAGCAACTACTGTTACATCATAAGCAAAAGATACGTGCCCATGTGTTGTAAAAATGTCAGCTCTATAGCTTCAGCAGATTTCGGGAAAATAATTTAATATTCTGATGATAGGAAGTTCCACGCAAATATCACCTTAAAAGCATAATGCGATAAGAATTTTGTTATGTAACATTAGTTACACTTAAAACAGATACAGTACCTAGGTAACTTCGCTTTGTACTGTAATATTGTTTTGATTAGTTTATTGATTACTTTTGTAAGGCTAAAGATACCATCAATATAAATTCCAACCTATCATGTCATACTCAATCCCTTTCTTTGGAATATCACTATGAATGATGTGTTTCATCCACTTAATTCAGTATAATATTATACTACTATGGAATTTAAGTGAATATTCCTTCTTAACTCTTTATTATGTTATTAAGATTTAAAACACAAGTGCAATATTAATAAATCAGTGTTAGTACTTTTGTTTTACAGACAATATAGATAATATTAAACAGAAAGAAGCCATATAAAAATAACGATATAAAATTTCACGTTCCGTTTGAATTTTGTGCACCACTGTTTTCTTAATCCAACAGGTTGCTTATTCATATATACAACCTTTCCTCTTTCCATACTTAGCGCTTGCTGCCCGCGCACGACGTCAAGGTCAGAAAAATGCGCTTGCTTTGACATCACAGCACTAGAGTAATTATTGGCCCCTCATGGTAGAAAGTTTGGGCGTCCTGCACTAAACGATCCCTTAAATGCCCAACCCTTTCGAAATGCTTCGTACAGATAAGCTTAATGGTAACTCTTTGAAAATAAGAATACCCAAGGAGATAAAATAGAGTGTATAAATAGTGAATAGAGGACATGCTACAGTGTACAGAGATCATTGACATGTAGACTATAATATATTTTTCATTACTAGAAGCATGTTTTAAAACACAGTAAACTGTAGTGAGACTGCATGGTTCGACATTTGCTTTGCGTAATCCGGAAACTGATGCTCTACATTTGATCATGAATGTGCGTCACTTCAGGTTCTAAGTTTTGCTCAAGATGCAAATCCACCACGTGCAATAATGCGGTCATCCACTGCTCTCCTCTCTTCCACCGAGTCCGCAACGTGACAAATCGCTTAGCATCGAAAATGAAAACTCTGCAATGAGCAAATAAGTACATATAGTTGATTCGTGATTTATAGTGCGCATGATGTAGAATTGGGTCGTACAAAACAACTGTACTGACGTCATACGACACGACAACAAATTTTCTCCTCCCATCCTGTTTATTATTATTGCTGTAATTATTTTGCAATGATTTAGATACGAATACACAAATAACGAAGTTTATTTTTCTGGTGCAGACATTGAATGAATGAATGAATTAATGAATGAATGAATTAATTAATTAATTAATGAGAAGAGAAATGGGAGAAGAAACTTTAACAAGTACACGAAAACGCGTCCTTTCATGGGAGTTAGGGGCTGAGAAAAACTGAATATGTGAGCTCCAAGGCTATTGACCACTTTTCTCGCTCCGAGTTTCGCTGCTCCTCTGAAAGAGCTCTAGAAAATTTTGGAGGGGAAATTCAAAATGGACGTAACCTAATAGTTACGACATAAAGGGGGAGGAGGCGGGGTAGAAACATGACTGCAGGATCAGAAGAAACGTCGGAAGTTATAAGTCTGCCCCAGTGAAACTCGTAATTGCGTTCGAATGGCCAAACTTTGCATAAGCAATTGTTTTGACATTGACATGGTGAAAGAAAAAAAATAACTTTTTTATCTGCCCCCCATCAGAATGTTTGCTTGTAAGTGTAGAATCGAACCTGCGAACCAATGAGTGTGTATAAGTGAGTTTGTAGTGTACAATCGTTTTATGAATACAAATATCATAAACTATATCGTTTTCATGAAAACAGTTACTTATTTTATGGACACCCTGTATAATAATAAATTCCTATTTTAGTCGGTTAGTCAATGACACTGTATCAAATATTATGTTATTTAACGTTGATGAAACTTGTGATAGCAAGAGCTATTAATTCAGCGGGCGAGGCAATCCCTGTGTACTTCGGTCTCCACTTCCCAACAATGGTAGAAACCTAATTTCTATATCCCTACTACAGGGACATCATTTTATTTTTACTAACATTTTTAATATTAACTTGCCTATACCTCTGGATCAACGCCGTTTGCCCTTCCACGACTGGAGTTCGATGATACTGGCGTAATATACAAACAAATCACTTTACTAGATATAGGAGGGAAGAAAAGTAGTTAATCCATTTACGTAAACTAGGAAATATCGAGATTTTGAGTTTGATCATTTTCATTAGGTTTTTGTTTAATCAAAATACAGTACAGTATTAACAGTGAGTGTTTTTACTCACGAACTGAGCTGTCCATGTGGACGTATTCATTATGCAGTGTATATTATACTGTCTACAGCACATTAGCGTACAATATAGAGAATGAAGTTAAATTGAAAAATAATCATAATATGGATATTTAAACGCATTTTACAGGCTTCAGTTCTAATGTGCATATTATCGCACTATAGACTATTGTACCTAACCCCAATTACCAGTTTCGTTCTTCGTACTAGTAACTCATGTTGAAATAATTCTGTATCTACTCTATAAAAGAGTACCTTACGTACTGTAAATTTAATCTTCACTTCTGCCCGATCCGAAAACATAAAATTACTCAGACATGCTATCTACTGTCCGTCCAAGTGGTTATGTCGTAGGGTCGTAGAAAGGGAGGAAATCACATGACAGTTAATTACTTAACGAGGCCCTATTATTTAAATTATTTTAAACAATTGTATGGGTATAATATTACGTAGACGTCCAATTCCTAACAGAAATTAATGTTCTCAGAAAAGAGCTAAGACAGCCCAGCCACTAGCTGGCGAATAAAATCTGGTGGAGGAAACCGGGATACGACGTAGGCAAATGAACGACAGTACCTGTGCGAAAATGACTCAATATTGAAAGCTCTTTCGTCACTGGAAAACGCTAACATATTTTTGGAACGTACTGTTTACTATGACCGTAAGACTACTATGACTGTATATGCGGTCTTGGATCTGTGTGGAGGACGGTTGAACTTCATTAGTAGAAGGGATGGGAGTGAAGTACATTCAAAAACTCAGGTACAATAAAAATGGAAGTAGCCTAAAAATAAAATGATGTCCCTGTACAATCTCTCAATGCCTCCAGAGTCACCTCTCCGCGAAGCAAATAATCTGGAAGAGCAAATTTTGACAATTTTCCCGGACGTCTCTCATTCAGAGACAAAATTATAAATAAGCAAAAACCCATAAATTAATTCCCCTCCATAGGATTGTGTATGTGAGCGCCGAGCCTTTTGGCTACTTTCCTCACTCCGATTTTCGCATTTCAATGGAATGGAAATGGCCAACTGGCTTGGAGCTCACATAGACACTTTTTCAGCCCCAATCTCTCTTGCTAAGATCGTGTTGCCATGTATCTGTTTAATGTTTTTCCTCCCATTCCCCCCCCCCATTCACACTGGCAGACTATCCTAAGGATTTATTACCATCGGTCGTTTTGAATCTGCGAACATCAGACCAAATGATGTGCATGGCGACTATTCCACAACGTCACGAGATCTGAGGAGAATTTTCCTCATTTCCATTAATGAATTATGAACGCTTTGGCTTTAGGTTCGATGAAGCCTCACATGCCTCTCTTAATTTGCCTCGTTGTGAAGTCGAACTGAAACATTGTATATTTTATTAACGATTTAAAGGTTTCCTTGACGGTCGCTGTCGGCGTATATTGTCTACTACTCGAAAATGTATTAACTGTCGGGCTGAACTCCATAGTAAAAGGAAAATGGCAAATTGCCTTCACAAAAAGGTCTCTGGCAAAAAGGGACTTCAAAGAGCTTCGTTTTAAAACAATATTTATTACAGCGCAAGCGTGTGAAACTCGGATTTCATACGATTCACTAAAGAAGAAATTCCAGAACACTTGATACCCGAGACCTACTTTGTAGTTAAATTACTTCAAATAAATTCGTTCTTTTTCTTTCTTGTTTCTTTTGTCTCATTTTTATTCTTATACCTTTCTTTCTCGTGACCAGAATATTGTACGAAATGGAAATATAAATATTCGAAATTTATCCTTCGAAGAAGTGGAAAAATTAAAATATCTTGGAGCAACAGTAACAAATGAGCCGTTCAGAGCAGAAGTGGTGTAAGTAAAAAATGGGTAATGAGGGTTAAAGTAAACATTTTGTAAAATACAGCGCAAAGTAGCAATTAATATTCAATTTATTTAAACTATTGGTAGTCCTTTGATAGCACGAAGGACATATTAATTGCTACTTTGCGCTGTATTTTACAGAATTTTTACTTTAAACCTCATTACCCAATTTTGACTTACACCACTTCTGCTCTGAACGGCTCAAATATGAATAACACTGGGGAGGAAATTAAACGCAGAACAAATATGGAAAATGCGTGTTATTATTCGGTTGAGAAGCTTTTGTTATCTAGTCTGCTGTCAAAAAATCATAAAGTTAGAATTTATAAAACAGTTATATTACCGGTTGTTCTTTATGGTTGTGAGACTTGGACTCTCATTTTGAGAAAGGAACAGAGATTAAGTTCTTAGAAAAACATTTGGGACTAAGAGGGATGAAATTACAGGATAATGAAGAAAGTTGCACAACGCATAACTGCATTAATACAGGTAAAACCATTGTTTTGTATAATTTAAGTAATGTTTCCTTTCTAACTTTATTTTTCAATGTTCATTCATATTTAAGTATGAAATATAGGGGTGCCATTTGAAATTTCAAAGTGATGGAGGCTATGGGACAGGGGGTGAAATATAAAATACAATTAAGCCTGGTTTCAGACTTCCCCCTCAATATCTAAAGTTTTGAAATAAAAACTCTGTATAAATTGTTGAGTTTAATTAAGTTTAGATATAGTTACGTATAATTTGATTAAGGAATTTGGGGTACGATCCTGAGTGGAAAAGTGTCTCCAGGGGTACGAGGAGAAAAAAGGTTGAATACTATTGGTGTAGTCCATGTATTACCGCAGGAGTGAAGTATGTTCTATAAACTACACACAAATTATATTTTGTTAGATATTGTCATAATTTGTTTCCATATGTCACCATAGGCACTTGCAAAGATAAAGATCAATACGTGATAAATCCATGTTAAACGAAATAAACTCAGAAAGTTGTTTATTGATATCGTAATCAACAAAAATACAAAATATAATATCAGAGAATTAACTGGTTTCCGCTATTGAACTCCACTCTACACTCTACAGGAATTTTAAATGTAAACTCCCTGCAGAGGTAAACGAAGCCAGCCGCCTGTCGCATTCATTCTGCAAGCAACGTCGCAAAATTGAGCAGTGACGTACAGTGTAATCCTCCTCCCTCACTCCATGTGGATGACGTAGGACAAATGCGCAGAGCTTTACAAGCTATGACGTCAGACTGCATAGTACATCCATCGAACCGAGCACAGATATGAGGTAGAACGTAGAATGCCACTTACGAGCAAAAGTGTAATATACGTGCAATACAGAATTTGCAGATAATATCATATTCTGCATTCCTTTCTTTTGTTTAGAGATAATGTTACAGTTACAGTCCACACACCTAACATTCCATTAGTTATTTAAGCAATACGAATTCCTATGTGGTTCACGCCGAGCAATTCTAGCTACAAATCCAGCCAATGTGTGCTTAATTCTCGGGAAACAAGTGGAGATTTTATCTTCTACTTTCTACTATAAGGACTAGGTTAGATTTTAGGGTCCAACACTTTATTACTATTACTACTATTATTATTATTATTATTATTATTATTATTATTATTATTATTATTACAGTGGATGTTTAGGCATTTATAACAGTTAAAATAGGCAGGCAAAAAAGGCACAATCTTACATTCAGGTCCAGTAGCCAGGTTATAAATTTGCTGCCTTCTATAGGAAGTGCAAAGAGAAATTTTTGCGATGCTAGAAGACATCGATTTTGAGTTTTTGGCGGATATACAGTATATGATTTATTTTTTGTACCCATCATGCTGTCTGTGTATGTATGTATGTATGTCTGTCTGTATGTAAGTTTCAATTATTTAACGACACTGTGCTCATTTCTTGCAGTAGACGACGATGTTGTTATTGATGATTATGATGATGATGATGATGATGATGATGATGATGACGACAACGGTGTTGGTGATGAAATAATGTAGCAATGCAGCCGTAAAGATTTAACGTGAAAATCCACTATCATACATTATTTAGCCACACATAGCAAAGCATAGAAGACGACATACCTCACTGTTGCACTAAATTAGTTGTGTTTTTTTAATAATTTCAACTTAAAATTATTATTTTTGTATTCATATTTGTCAAAACTGTTTCTCACACGATTTCATTCATTATTTTGCCTTTCACAAGCTGTGAAATCAAAGTATTACGTGTAAAGAGTAGAGAAAAATACAATGCATTCTCCATTTCTATTCAGTGCTTAAAACAAAACTACCTGAAACATCATTTTGTAAATATAAGCTGCTTTACATGGAACATAACACTGGAATCCCACATTATATTCACGAACACGACTGCCGTAAGCAGTAAACAATGAGGTGAAAGAGACAGAGATACATAATGTGTAAAAATGAAAGTTGATTATTTTTGTCGACTGTAGGAGAGTTATACAAGTAATCAGCTTAGCTCAGATGTAACAGTTGACAATGATGTTTAGTATTCTATATATTAATGTGATTGAAATGTCAGTACTCTTTTTAACTACACTTTTGAACAATAAAGTCCTTCAGCGTGAACAGAATTGATTATGACGCGATCATGTATTCAGAAAGTTACACTTTTCGTAAAAACAGCATTGCGCTCTATTTTAAATAATGTCATAAATTAATTCGTTTCATTTCCAGATAAAAAAAAAATCCTCTACACATTTAGTACTAGCATAATAGACGTATTACATATAAAATACTTCTTCTGCAATAGTACGTAAAGTTGCAGTTTAGCCACTGTTATCAGTGAGTAAAGAGAGCATTTAAAACACTAGTGAGAAAAAATATAATTACTACAGATGAAACAATTCTTTGTCCACACCTGTGGAATAACGGTCAGCGCTCTGGCCGCGAAACCAGGTGGCCCGGGTTCGAATCCCGGTCGGGGCAAGTTACCTGGTTGAGGTTTTTTCCGGGGTTTTCCCTCAACCTGGGTAACTTTCGGTGCTGGACCCCGGACTCATTTCACCGGCATTATCACCTTAATTTCATTCAGACGCTAAATAACCTAGATGTTGATACAGCGTCGTAAAACAACCCAATAAAATAAATAAAAACAATTTCTTCGTAAACACGATACCAGCATATATTTGATTCGAGTTTTCTACATGACGTCAGAGGGAAGGGGTTTAGAATTGTTTTCTGTACCGTCTGGTTCAGTGTTGCCAACTGGACGGAAATTCCGTCAAGACTGAAGGGAATTTCAATATAGCGGACGGGAAAAGAATGGCTTTGACGGGTGACGGATTTTATGACGGAAATTACGATTTACATTGCCTTTTGACTTTTTACCTGCTGTTGTTTTTTTAATTGTTTAATTTTGTAGGGATTTTACTTTTTCTTTAAACAGCCCTGCCCGTGCCGCACCATGGTAGAGAAGCCCCTGTTTCAGATATCCTCGTAATCAAGTCAGAGGTAGAATTATTATTTTAATTACGATTGGTAAGAAGTTGTGTTAAAATTTCCATTTTATTCATATGTAGATATACTGAGTGGGTCTTATTTACATTTTTTTTTTAAATCTTTACGGATTACGACGGATTTCCAGGTGTTAAACTGACGGGAATACAATTTATGTGTTGGCAACACTGGTCTGGTTACAGCAACAGTGCTGAACTGTGGTGCTACGTGTCCAGTGCGATAGTAAATGAGCGAGTGGATTCCTGACATACAGTGCTATATTAAGTCATTCTAATATAATATGTAGGCTTTAATTGAATTGCACACTTCATAGAGGACTATCAAGAGTAATAACTTTACATTGGTTATATTTCACTCCAAATGTTCCGAACAGGTATTGCGCAACGTTTATGTTCCATAGAAGTATACTTTGTATGTCTGACACCTGCTCTTGTTTACATCTGACCGCTGTGCAGAGTTCACTGTATGGTTGAAACGTAGGTAACATCGTGTCCATAGAAGGAGAGGTTTCATCATTACTTACAATAACCTCTCAAACTTGAAATATTTATTTAATGTAAATTTGTACTATCGTAGAAAAAACATCGTTTATTTGTGAAACAAGGTGAAACCTCGTTTCACAAATTTTACACTCGTGCCAGAAAGAAAACCTTCACAAACTTGCATCATAAATAACTATTTGCATCACTATTTCTTACGATCTTCGTCCTAGTTTTTTATACGCATCTTGATGCACTTCCTCTCCCCCTTCAGAATTGTCCCACTTCTTCTGAGTAAGACAAGTGGCGCATGGGTGTGGAGTTCACATAAATATGCAGGAGTACGAGCATCGTGTCCATCTCTGTGGTTTACCTCGCCTTCTCCTCTGTCCATCGTAATGATTAATGACATTGTAACATCAACTACTACCCGACCACATTAACTTCGAAGCCGCTGAAGGAAGGTGCAGCAGCACTAGTAAGAATACTCTACCTACTTCTATATCGCACACTAGTACAAGCAAGCGAGGGGAAATATCTAACATTGGCGAGAAACTCTCAGCACAGCCCCTTCCACCCCAAACACTAGTAGTCTGCATACTTTCCGCATTTAAAGTTAACGTGGTCGAGCAGTAGAGGGCACAGTTATAAGACTTTCTAGGCTTAATTGGTTTAAATTGTCTATTTTGACATTTTACTGGAAATATAATTAAAATAAAATCGTGAAATGCAGTACAGTTTGTATTTAAGACAATTTACAACATCTCAACAAGTAAGACTGCGTTTCATTTTGTATTAAAACACTAACACACAGTTCTTAAAGCTTTACTTATGCATCATATCATCTTACTCAAATGAATAAATAATATTAGTTACACCTTAAGAGGTGCAAACTGAATGGGCTGATGGAACCATACAGCGGAGTCATGTTATCTACGAAAACGCGCCTGCTCATGCTCCTCCTCCGTTAAAAAAAAAGAGTGGCTATCCGCTTAAGAATATTTTAACTAGGTTTGTTTTGAACTATCGCGCTTTAATATAAAGGTGTAGTTACATCTATAACCGTTAGTAAGACAAAGGTCGCTCATTCTGCGTTGGCCTTGTGTCATTTAATCTGCTACAGCTAACAGTTTTCGGTTTGAAATAATCACGTTAATTGTGAGACCTTTTGAAGTTTCTTAAAGTAAAAGAATGATGATGGTACGGTATTACTACAACTTACAGAAAGAACGATATTTAGTGACACAGTGTCCAGCGAAACGAATGTGAACTTAGAGCGTAATTAATTAGTAATGCTCGGAAGTTAATGACCTATGAGTCACAGAAAAATTACCTTAAATTTCTGATAATATGACATTGAAATTGAAGAAATGACCAGTATTGTAATAATAATAATAATATTGATATTATAATAATTAGGAAAATAATAATAATAATAATAATAATAATAATAATAATAATAATAATAATATACTCATGAAAAAGATAGTGATTATAAAATTTCCAAATTTAATAATATATGTGGGACCATTAGAAGAACACTCCGAAATAAAACAAGGAAAGATACACATATTAAACTATATAAAGTTATGGCAATACCAACGGGTTTATATGCGAGTGAATCTTGGACCTTAAAAGAGTAAGATAGAAGTCGACTACAAGCAGCTGAAATGCAATTTCTTCGAAGTATAGCAGGAGTATCTTGATTGGATCACATCAGGAATGAGGAAATAAGAAACAATCTAGAAGTTAACAGTCTGTTAGAAACTGTAGATGAGTATAAACAGAAATGGTGGGAACACGTACAACGCATAAGCCAAAATAGAATTCCGAAAATAATCGCTGATTATGTACCCACTGGAAAAAGAAATATCGGCCGACCAGCAAAAAGGTGGATAAAAGAAATAAAGGAGCCGCAACGGGCTTAAAGCCTACAGCTTGAAGCAGAAGAAGAAGAAGAAGAAGAAGATTATTATTATTATTATTATTATTATTATTATTATTATTATTATTATTAGTGAATGTCTCCGAAATCACGCCAAAACACATTCAAATATTAGGAGAAACTGAAATTCCCAGACATAGGTACCTCTTTTTCAGTATTGTAGTAAAGAGTCACCGCCATCAGTAGGGTTTCGGGCTTTAAGGATCGCCGGCCGGTTGCTTTACTTTTGACGTTGAATTGGGGGAAGCGCGTAACACACGTGATCAGGGGTCAAAGGTAATGCAACTGTAAGAAAAATTTCTGTATGACGCAATAGAATTAAGTAAACAATCAGCAGTAGGTTCAGTGAATACTATTGAAATAAGTTCGTTCAAAAACATAAAAAGCGGCAAAAGTGCAACAAAAAGTGGAACATCAGCCACCACAAATTGACCAGTCTGTAGGAAATATTATTCTCGGTACGCAACTGTTTAATCGTCCTATATTTTGTTAATAAATTCATTCAATTCCTATATCTTCTACTAGAGCAAAGGGCGGAAGAGAACGCTTTCAATCTGATCCAATTTTTGGCCAGATGTATCGAATTGTATTAAATATTACAAATTTCTTCCCTTTCACGCCTTACACCTTATATTGTCCATATACCAAAATGCCTATATTTCAAAATATTCATGAGGACAAAATGTCCATGAGATCAAAATGTCCATACACAAAAAATCCATGAAATCAAAATGTTCATAACACTAAATGACCATGAGAACAAAATGTGAAAAGGATATTTATTTCTTTATTGCCTAAATTTGCCAAAACTGAACTACTGTTCTTCATCTTGGGGCACAGCTCCAGATTTCAGATGTTATCCAATTCCTCGTAGATATGTGAGAATTTCTTTATTCTGTGCATAAGTGTCATAGTTCTTCATAATTTAGAGTATCTGTCTTTGAGATTTTATTTAGAGGTTCCTTAATTTGTGTGTGTCCACCTCTTACTTGGGTGATTTGCGTCCATACTTGGTTTTCTTCATTTTTTAAGCATTGTAGAAACCTGGTAATCATAGAAGCATCACAAATTTTTCTTTTGCTACACCTCCAGTAAATTTTTCTTCCACCTCTGGTGTAGTCGTGATGGTAGTACAAGTATTCAAGATAACTTAAGAAAGGCTCGCTCTTTCGTGAATTCAAGATTTCAGCTGGTCTATCCATTGCACTTGACAATTTTACATAGGTTACTGTAACTACCATGAACAATGGACATTATAGGGTATAGTGGAAATTTTGACTCTGGACATCAGAGTTAAGTGGACATTATAGAACTATGCACATTTTGACTCTGGACAATTTAGCATGGACATTTTCAACATAGACATTATTTCATGGCCATTTAGACGCATGGACGTTCTAATCCTGGACTTTATGACTGGTAACCCTTTCACGAAATGTTACCTCAGTTACAGAACTAAGAAAATGAATTTTGGTAGCATCTCTTAACAAAACGTAAGCCTAACATAACCCTCGGAAAGAAAAATAAATGCTAGTCGTCCACTTTAAAGATAAAAGATCGAAGTTGAAACATTTTTTTTTATATTCTTAAAGCATAAATATAACATGGTAATGATAAACAACTCTTTGAACAGTGAATTATGACAGAGTCTAAAGATCACGACCATCTCTTACAAGACTCCGAACACCGGCGTGTTCTTTTGTGAACATTCCGCCAGATGATTAGATAACTGCATGTAATTGTTCTTGTTACTTAATCGTTTGTAATATTCCAACTTTGGTTAAACGTGAACTTGAGATATTGTTCCTAGTCGATAACAAGTGTGATGTCTAAAGGACAGTTTGTTACCATCACTGTGGTCGCGCAACCATGAACTCGATTAGCTATTCACTTACTCAATACAAATTGATTTATAGCTACTAAACGAGCTGACCGCTCAAATCAGGTTTTATAGCGTATTTACTTTCTGCGACTTATTCGCAATACAAGTCAACAACATTAAAAGTAAATAACATCTACTTGGAAGATAGATGAATTGTGCACCACCCCTAAACATTGGAACCACTTGGGCATGTGGTCAATATGGCTCAAGGTAATCGCTTAATACCAGACAGAACACAAGGCAATGGGTACGTTTCCTTTTCCTGTGGGACAAAGATAAATCTCTAGGTCTCTTCCGAGAATCAAACCAGAATCCATTACAGTTGTGGTCAGCGATGCTACCACTTGAGCTAAAACAGAAGATAAAATAAAATACAAAAATAACCCTTGTACTGAATCTCTCTTCGTGACAACTTCTTCTTTATGCAAATCAATCTTTCAGGTATAACTCCCTGTAAAGTTGATTTGAACAATTTTTCCCTCAAAATTATTGAAATCCACTTTACAGGGAGTTATACCAGCGAATAGGGATTATAAAGAATGGACACTGAGCGAATTTTCCTGTGTCTTGTTTCTCTGTGCGCCGGCGTTTGTTTCCACTTTCAAACGCTATTCGAGCATATGCTAAGATAATAATTGAGTACAGAGTTGAGACACAGTATCCAAACATCGCCTACCTTATTGCATAATCCAGTAACGCTTTGCTTCAAATAAATTCAAGTTAACAGCTTTTCCTTCTTTCTCAGTGGCAAACTAGTTGTAATGATATTTTTTTTTATATTTCAGATATAATATAATACATTATAAAATTAAATATTGAATTCGTTTAATATTTGTATATAATAGGCCTATAATATAGGTATATGGTTTTACTTCTCATAAGAGTTTTGTTTTTCCATTTTCAGCGCTATCAAATCATTACATATTTTAATTGTTGTTGGGGTCAACGTCTCAACTCTCATTATAAAGGAACTCTAGAGTCTAGACATTACAATTAATGACGGATTTATTATTTTATGGATCCAATTTATTTTATTTGAGTAAATAATGTACCTTGATGTGTTAATTATAAGTGTTATATTTCCGCTGTGTCGACTGCTAGCTAGTGTGATGTCAGCGCCAACTCTAGGGAGAAAGCAGAATCTCACGCTCTCTCTGGCTTGAAGGTCATTGAAATCAGTCCGGCTACATCAAAGGTACCGACGCGAAGTGTCCATACTTTAATTACCTATACGCTGGTTATACCTGAAAGTTTGATTTGCATAATACATGTCATTGTCCGTTAACAGAAAACCACAATTTAAGACACACAGACTTAGTGTGCACTCAATGTTGGTTGCTTGACAGTTGTCAGCCCACTTTGAGATCTGAGGTCTGTGGATATAGAGGGAAAAATTGGGTCGGTGCCTGGTAGAGTTCCCGGGTAGCTCAGCTAGTAGAGCGTTGGTACGTTTAAAAAAAGGTCCCGGGTTCGATGCCCTGCCCCGGAACAATTTTTCCCTCAAAATTATTCAAATAAACTTTACAGGAAGTTATACCTGAAAGCTTGATTTGCATAATACAAGTCAATTTTCGTTAACAGAAAACCACAATTTAAGTCACACTGAGTTAGTATGCACTTATTGTTGGTCGTTTGATGGTTGTCAACCCACTTTGAGGTCTGTGGATGTTTTGAAATGTGCCATAGTAATTCCAATATACAAATCTGGAGATAAAAATAATTTAAATAACTATAGACCTATATCTTTACTTCCAACATTTTCCAAATTGCTTGAAAAATGTTTAAAGAATAGATTAATAAATTATTTAGAAAAACATAAAATCCTCTCTAAAAATCAGTTTGGTTTCAGCAATAATATTTCTACTGATGATGCTCTTATTAATGTTACTGGAAAAATTATCAATGAACTAGATATCGGAAACAAATGTTTGGGTATTTTCTTGGATCTACGGAAAGCTTTTGACACTATCAATCATAATTTACTTTTGGACAAGCTACATACTATTGGAGTTAGAGGTATAGTTTTAAAATTATTCCAATCATATTTTAGTAACAGAAGGCAAATGACCAAAATTGAAGATCAATTTAGTGAATACAAATATATTGATATAGGTGTACCGCAAGGTACAATTTTGGGACCTATTTTATTTCTAATACATGTTAATGATCTGCTAAATATAAATTTAGAAAAAAATTATGGATCTATATATTCATATGCGGATGATACAGTAGTTATTTTCAGTGGTTTTTCTTGGCAGGAAGCATATAGAAATGCTAATATAGGTGCTAACATTGTTAAAAAAATGGCTTAATTCCAACTTCCTTTCTTTAAATATATCTAAATCAACTTTTGTTCCTTTTTCGCTAACAGCTGCCAGTGTTCAAAATTTAAAATTTAGCGATAAATATAGACTAATAATACACAGTGAAAATAGTTTAGATCCCAAAAGTTGTAAATGTCCACCTTTGAAAGAAGCCATGTATGTCAAATATCTGGGTATCATTATTGATCAGAATTTAAAATGGCCTCATCACATTACTTATCTTTGTAAGAGGCTTCGTAAAACAATTTATAAATTCGTTAATCTTCGATGCTATTTACCCATTAGAGTTCTACGAAATGTTTATTTGGCCATTATTCAGTCTATCATTCAATATGGTATAATTGTTTGGGGTGGAAGTACAAAAATTAATCTTAGTCCGTTAAATTTACTACAAAAACGAATAATTAAAATTTGTTTGAAGAAACGTTTCGATTATCCAACTAAATTAATTTATTCTGAATTTAATGTATTTAATATTGAACAAATTTATAAATATACGCTGCTAAAATTTTATCATAAAAACCGTAATAAGTTTGTATTACAGACACACAATTATGACACAAGACGAAATATTAATTCAATATTAGTAGAATCTAAATGTCTCACATCTGCTGGTGTAAAGCATAGCATAAATTTTGGCCCTCGGTTGTACAATGCTTTAACTAAATTACACCCAGAACTTCTAGCATGTAACCCACTAACATATAACAAGAAAATTAGAAACGTGTTAATATATTCAATTTGATTAAATAAATTTATAGCCTATGTGTATGTATTAATCAACCTATATTATATTTGTATTCTGTAATTTTGAAATATATATTAGTCCTACTTTTCACGTGCGATATTATTCTTCTCTAGTGTTAATATTATATTATATAATTCCATTGCCGCTGTAATTATATTTTAGTTCCTATTTTATTTTACTTATTTATTATTATTATTTTTTTTATTTATTTTAATTTTAATATTATATCTGAACTGCGACCGAACACGAGCGCTGCTCATTCGGTCTTAAATTTTGTTAATACTACTGTATCTTCTTTTTATATTGCTTGTATTATTTTATTTCTATTTCTCTTGTTTGTTTTTGTAATTATATGCTTCTTTATTCTGTATATTTAAATTTAAGTAATAAAAAAAAATACCTTCGTATTCACTATAACTTACTTACTGGCTTTTAAGGAACCCGGAGGTTCATTGCCGCCTTCACATAAGCCCACCATTGGTTCCTAGCCAGAGAAAGATTAATTCATTCTCTACCATCATATCCCACCTCCCTCAAATCCATTTCAATATTACCTTCCCATATACGTCTCGGCCTCCCTAAAGGTCTTTTTCCCCTCCGGCCTCCCAACTAACACTCTATATGCATTTCTGGATTCGCCCATACGTGCTACATGCCCTGCCCATCTCAAAATTCTGGATTTAATGTTCCTAATTATGTCAGGTGAAGAATAAAATGCGTGCAGTTCTGTGTTGTGTAACTTTCTCCATTCTCCTGTAACTTCATCCCACTTAGCCCCAAATATTTTCCTAGGCACCTTATTCTCAAAGACCCCTAACCTTTGTTCCTTTCTCAAAGTGAGAGTCCAAGTTTCACAACCATAAAGGACAACCGGTAATATAACCGTTTTATAAATTCTAACTTTCAGATTTTTTGACAGCAGACTGGATGATAAAAGCTTCTCAACCGAATAATAACAGGAATTTCCCATATTTATTCTGTTTTTAATTTCCTCCCGAGTATCATTTATAATTGTTACTGTTTCTCCCAGTTATTTGACTTTTTCCACCTGTGAAGGATAAATTTCCAATTTTTATATTTCCATTTCATACAATATTCTCGTCACGAGACATAATCATATACTTTCGTATTCACTATTTTGCATATAATATAAACGATCTTGTATCTCTGTTGAATTAAGCAAACTTGCAGATATGTTCGACTTCAAGATTGTTGTACGCAACTAATCTTATTAATTTTGTTACTCAAGTCCTGAGGTTATAATTCTATAACATACAGAATTAGAAATTCGTCGGGTGAGTAGGGTCTATTTATATCTCCCCCACAAATACAGTGTTTTATTTTTTTCCATACCTATAATCTGCTGGCGATAAGATATCTAAAGATAAGTTTTCTTTCATTTTATCTTGTTATAACTTACTTTTAAATTCGGCCATAAATAGCAAGCAGTAGAGAAGAACGCTGTGTTCCAAATGTTTGTTTTCAAATACGCTTATAATAAATTTGACTAATCTATAATGAGTTCCCATGTAATCTATGACTCTCGAATAGAACATAAGTGTGCATGCGGTAGTCACGACTCATTTATGTGCAGTGTTTATTGTGTTTGGGTTTATCCAGACCTTGTTCTTCGAATATTTGTGTCAGTGTAGTATAGGCAATGTGGCAAGAGTATTTGTCACTAATAGGTTATTGATTGTGACTCTTATATATTGCACTAATATTAACAAATATTCTGATAAATATTCATCTTGATATTGTAGTAAGATTTTTATAAGAATGTAAGAGAATGCTTAATCATTACAAATACAAGTGTTAAATTATAAGAACTATTGTCGGACCATCGGATCTGTGCCCCTTCAGCGCTGTTGTCGTTCTTGAAAACGTTAATGCCTGTACTCACTCCATTCCACCCGCTTTCCTCCCACCACGTCAAACAGCAGGCGACGAAACTTGCCGAATAGGGATGTTGCCAAACTTTCGTCAAACGGTGTCATAAATAACTGGTCCTCCACGCTACAATATCACTTCTTTCAATCAAAATACATCTTGTATTTCTACATTTTTTAACCTAAATTTCATGTCTCGAATCACTTTCCGTAGTGTTTCTCTCCAACCTTGGAAATTATTTCTTCTCTCGCAACCTTCAGTAATTTCTTCAATGTCGAAACTTCTTTCTGCACGGTATAAAATTCTTGTATCTTTCTTCTTAAAATATACATCGGTTCATATTATCTACAAAAATTAAAGGTTCCCTTGGTCTGTTCTTCCCTGGTGATTCTAGCTTTTCATCTCCTGCACAGACTCCCTCTCTCTTGATTTTCTTTATTAGGCGCTCTGACCTGCCTATATAAATTACATAACATGTTGTATTAGTTAAGTAAGTAATTTTAATACGTAATCAGTTGAAATAAAATAAGCCTCACCTATGATTACACCTGCTTTTTTCGTTGCCTTATTTATAGAAAAGAGATGTTGACCTGTTTGTTTCTCTTCATCGCAAAATGCTATTACGTACTTGCTTAATAATACAGTATTTCTTTCGCTACTCCTTGCTACAGTGTTCATGTTGAGTTGACAACACTGGACTGCAAGTGCAAATAAACTGTCCTGCAAGAAGGCTAAAAAATTGTGAGTAGTGGGGGAGAGAAAGGGAGAGAGATAGAAAAGAAAGAGATAGGAATGCAGGGAGAGAAAAGAATTACCGAGGCTGAAAAGGAATTAGGGTTCATTTCGCATATCTTACGGGGGCACAGATCCGATGGTCCGACAATACCTGAATTTGAAGTATAAGGAATCATAAAGAGAATCTTGATATTAACTATCTAAGTTGTAACAATACTTGTATAGCTTAAAAATATTAGCATGATTAATTGCATTTCTTGGGCACATATCTTTTTATGAAGTAAAAATTACAAAGAAAATTCTTAAAAGTATGAAAACAAAGGAAGCAATTAAGAATATAGTAAAACTTTCTATGATACGACTTACTAGAGCTTACTTAAGTTATACCGGGTGTTTCCGTGGCGATGTTACAAACTTTCAGGGATGACAGAAAGGCCGAAAGCTTTTACTTTCATTTATATAAAGCTAAGCCATTCGCTGAAAATAGTGAATCTGAGTGTAAATTTCAGTTAAATTGTATACAAACTACACGAGGCAATTATCTCCATTTTATAATATTCAAATATAGAATAGAAGTGGCAAAAGATTACATCCTTTTCTCACTCCTGTATGAATTTCTCATGAGTGTGATAATCTATTGTCACATATTACTGCAATATTATAGGCCTATTTTATAAAGATTACAAAATATATATTATAATATAATAAACTATTGTGGAGCATGATCTTTGGCTAATTTATATCCAATAACCTATTTCGATTCACTCTATGAAATGCCTTTTTAAGATAAAAGAAAGGAAGATGTGCTTCTAAATGTAATTCCTTGTGTGTTTTCTATACCCTCAGAAAGGAAAAGGAGTTGTATTGTTTGAAGAAGTACCTGCAGCCAACTCGTGGATCATCAAGCATGACGGATTATCAAGTTCTGAATGGAGAAAAATGCTAAAAATGACTGCGATGGTGGCACCAGTACGTTCTGTCCCTGGTCGCTCTACAGGCACAACCCACTGTAGGCACTGCAGTGAGTATGAAACTTTATCACACTTGCTTGGGAGTTTCCCACAGGGAGAAGTACTCAGAATAAAACGTCACAACACCATACGTTCTATGATCGCAGATGCACTTCGATCCAAAAATGTAGACGTTCACGAGGAAGTTCATTGTATTGCTGATGGTGGAAGCAATCGTAGGATCGATATCATAGCTATAAATAGGAATAAACAGACAGCAGAAATAATAGATCCTACCATCAGATTTGAAATCTCAGCCACTCAACCATCTGAAGTGAACGAAGAGAAAAAGAAAATCTACGAGCCCACGATTCAGTACCTATCGGCGAAATACAACATAGAAAATATCACAGTTACCGGTCTTTTCTTCGGAGCGAGAGGCACCATCCCGAAAGCCTTTGTAAAGTGGAGGGAAAAATACAAGCTGACGAGAGATCTTCAAGATGCCATCGTCATCAACATAATAAAATTTTCTGTAGCGATATTTCGTCAGCATCTTTATGGTGTACATTCAATTTAAATTAAACTTGGTTCTATTTTTTTTTTCTTATGTCTTATTCACTTTTGTCTGAAACCTGTTTATATAATTTTTCATTTTAAATTTTATTGTGAGTTATTCTGTGTCACAGGGCAAACCCAAAATATTGGGTCAGACTACTAAATTAATTTAGTGTAAAATATCCCTCGTAAGGTTTTTCTTTACCAAAGCGGTTTTGTTCTTCTCTAAACAGTGTTTTATAATTTGTAAATAATTTGTTCTTCACTATTACGGCAAAGATTTTATATCCTATATTCAATAAATTTATGCCCTCATATATCACAATTACATCTACTTTTGCATAATTATACGAATTACAACCACTTCGTATGTCTTCTCTGGTCCATTAGCTGTCTTACAGTATATGGAAATTAAAGAAATATATCTAAAATGTCAGGTTGAATATTTAAACAACGCAATATTTAACAAATCCTTACCTACAATATTATTAATTTTCTTTACAACTTAACTGAGTCCAAATGTAGAGATAGAATATGAAAGTTTATGAGGTTTTACTGTTTGAAACCATAATTTCTGTAACCAATTTTATAATTGAATAACATTTATTTTGACATATTTCACTTCGCTATTCGATTTTATTTAAGAATCTTGTACGTATGTATGTATGTATGTATGTATGTATGTATGTACTTTTTTATTGAGAACATCAACTGCATGCCCCATTACATAGTAATATTACATGCATTTTACTGAACAATTTACACGTGGTATTACAATATTATGCTACCATTTCATAATATGAGAGTTGAATTTACGCATCACCTCAACTAATTTTAATCCTCTATTTATAAGCTTGAAATTTATATATATATATATATATATATATATATATATATATATATATATATATATGCCTTGGGTAATTTATATTTAAAATTACAATATTGTGTCATAATTTGCTTATAATAACTATTCCTGATAATTATCTTACATGTTTCCATAATATGAAAATGAGTACATCTTATCTTTGCCAATTTTTATCAGAATTATAGCCTACCTAAAAAAAAAAAACCTGAAATATCTACATTATACCTCAAGTGAGCCATATGTACAATTTTATTATTCTTTGACCCTTAGAAGATATTTGTTTGTAAGACCGACTACCTGAATTTTATATCTGCTTAACCATCTGTTTTCTTATATTCTATATTTACAGTTTGTTTATCTTATTGTTATTTTATAATTGATTCCATTCTTGTGTACGTACAAGTTAATTGAGTATATATATTTACAAAATGATCTCAAAAGAAATGTTATGAGCTGTTGGTTGGTAACTGGCCAAGTTCCTCCATTTTTATGTATATCTCCTATTAAAACTGATCTCTGCTGTCGTGTGTCCCGACATTCATAGATTAGATGATTTACAGTTTGCTGGATGTTGTTACATGTACATCTTGAATCCTCTACGATGTGAAATCTATGTAGGTATTCTTTCGTTTTTCCATGGCCCGAGATGATTGCTGTGAAGTCCGGTGTAAGAGGCAGTTTTATCTTGAGTCTTTCTTTGATGAAAGGGATGTACGTACGTATGTATGTATGTATGTATGTATGTATGTATGTATGTATGTATGTATGTATCTTTGAACCTTCTTTCGTAATCGTATCCAATATTTTCTGATATAGCCAAGTTATACTTGGATCTCTGAATAGGCCTACTCGATATTTCGTCGTTGTTATAGCATACACACTTTTTTATACTATATTCGTTTAATGCATATAGGATTTATCAGAAGATAATGACGTGATTCGATTTCCGGTCATTTAAACACTCTTGTATGTAACACAATATCTGTTATTTCTTTGTTGCAATATATATAACCTATAATAGATCTCTGACCTCCTATGTCAATTTGTTACTATCCTTAAGTTAAAATATAATATTCCGTGATCTGAAGCTGGTTATAGACAGAAAAATTCAATAAATCTGTGGCGATTGCTATTACTAATTTGTTTGACATGTTTTACTAATCCTAGTGTTCACAATTCTTGCATTAAATTCTGCCCTCAATATCAACATGCCTGATTTATTGATTCTGTTCACAGTGCGTTGTAATTGGAAAGGTTCGGAAGAATCTATTATGAGGAATTTCTACTGTTTCTCCTCTCATCTATTTTCAAAGCTTTTATTTGCAATGAAGTTATTACTTACTGGCTTTTAAGGAACCCGGAGGTTCATTGCCGCGCTCACATAAGCCCGCCATTGGTCCCTATCCTGAGCAAGATTAATCCAGTCCCTACCATCATATCCCACCTCCCTCAAATCCATTTTAACACTATCTTCCCATCTACGTCTCGGTCTTCCCAAAGGTCTTTTCCCCTCTGTCCTCCCAACTAACACTCTATATGCATTTCTGAATTCGCCCATACGTGCTACATGCCCTGCCCATCTCAAACGTCTGGATTTAATGTTCCTAATTATGTCAGGTGAAGGATACAATGCGTGCAGTTCTGCGTTGTGTAACTTTCTCCATTCTCCTGTAACTTCATCCCTCTTAGCCTCAAATATTTTCCTAAGAACCTTATTCTCAAAAACCCTCAATCTCTGTTCCTCTCTCAAAGTGAGAGTCCAAGTTTCACAGCCATACAGAACAACCGGTAATATAACTGTATAAATTCTAACTTTCAGATTTTTTGACAGCAGACTAGATGACAAAAGCTTCTCAACCGAATAATAACAGGCATTTCCCATATTTATTCTGCGTTTAATTTCCTCCCGAGTGTCATTTACATTTGTTTCTTATAACCTTATTCCTTTGCTGTGGTCGTGCCAGAGAATCAGTCCCATTCCGAGGCTTATTGTTAGGTTTCGTAACAAGCTGTTTTTTACGGTTATGGGTTGTTAGCCCTTCGCCCAACCCCCAAGCCTGGAGGACCATCCCTTATCGGCTGTCCACGACTGCTTATTCAATATATTCGCAGCTACCCTTCATATCTGGAGGCCGTTTCCTCTATCCGCAACCTGAGGACGCGCCATGCCGTGGTGATAGGGACCCACAATACATGGAATGAAGTTATTTAAAAAATAATATTCCTTTTCAACTTATGAGTGAAAAATGCTTACCTTATGATATATAAGTGAATTCGAGACTTTTACCATAATAATGAAGTTAGTACTCACCTAGAACAAAAGAAGACAAAATTAGGGCATTAATACACCGGCAAGAACTGCATCAGTTGTACAAACTAAGAAAATAAAATGTATAAACCATACATAAAATCCACTTAGAAAGGAAAATAATGAAATTCATCGCTTCCATATCATCGAAAGGAATATTTATGCCGAACGTATATTCATATTTTGACATAACGATTCCGCGTTGGAGAATAAATACTGGTAACAGAAACATAATGTATTTTGGCAGTTTTCTCTGTTGTTCTGTATGAATAATCATAAAAAAATAGCAATCCGTTTAATAATCATAGTAAGAATATGGCATTTTAAGATTCCCTTCATGTGTACGGTCAACACCCCGGGTACGTCAAGACCAACAGAAATTAAAACTTTAAGAACCTGTGGTAATGAGGTCACATTCCAGACTTATCTTGAAGTCGGGCGAAGTAGAACTCTTCAGACCGCCAACTTGAAGTTAAGCGTGGGATGTGACCTATGCCATTGGTTCAGTATCAATTATCTTTCTTCCTTCCTCTGCCGGCAATGTTTACTTTGCCTGTCAGACATTATGGAACCCAGTATACAGTCGGATTTCCACTCTGGTATTCAGAGTTCGAATTTCAGCAGGTCCAAGAGAAATTGTAGTGGACAAAGATGGTGCTTAATGGTAAGTTTCCCCTATAGACATTCCATCATTTCTCTCTTAATCATCAAATCATCGTTATCAAGATGTGGTCCTTCGTAGATCGCCTCCCATGGTGCACCGATGGCAACGCAAAAAGATCTGAAGTTAAGATGCGTCAGTTCTACACCTTTTCCAGATGTATTTCAGAAAGTATGATTTGTATTTCAGAGTCATCAATTGTATTTCAGAAAGCATCATTTGTATTTCAGATTAATCAATTGTATTTCAGATTCGTCAATTGTGTTTCAGGAAGAATAATTTATATTTCAGATTCGTCAATTGTATTTCAGAAAGTGTCATTTGTATCTCAGATTCGTTAATTATTGTATTTCAGAACCCGTCAATTGCATTCAGGTAATTGAATAGTATATTTTTGTTGTGGAAACTATGTATGTATAATTGTTTATCATGAGTTTGCAATACCGAATTTATTAGGCTTCATTTTGTCTTTGACTTCCCTGTATTTTACAATTTATTTTGTCAATATCAATAAATAAATATGTATACATAATTGAAAAACAGTGAATTACAAACTACAGTATGTGTATTGTAATTTTTAAAGTAAAGTAATTACAGTAGTTCAAAATAATTATTGAAAATCCTATGAATGTTAGAATTATAAATACAGCAAATTGTTGGCTCATGCTATTCTCAAATACAATTTTATTATTAACACTTTCTGAAACACAACTGATAACTTCTGAAATACAAATCACCAATCTGAAATACAAATTATGCTTTCTGAAATACAATTGATGGGTTCTAAAGAAAATTGACGTATCTGAAATACAAATGATGCTTTCTGAAATACAATTGAGAATATGAAATACAAATGATGCTTTCTGAAATTAAATTGACTAGATCTGAAATACATGTGGGAAAAGGTGTAGAAGGGAACGGTTGTGTGAATAACGTAAGGTCGAATAGCCGCCAATGGATAAAAAACATTAAATTAATTCTGAGCACTTCAATTCGACTGGGATCATCATTTCACTGTTAATCCATTTAGGCTCACAATTCTTCCCGAATATGTTTCAAAGACTTTGATAAGCTTACAGTTCATCAGAACTATGTCGTTTTTCGGATTCGAGAACCGTTGCAGTCTTGTTGGACTAGTAGGTAATCTGCCGCAATGTAGGAACCTACTCGAAGAAATAGTTGGCAATTTTGGCTGGATTTTTTATCGCGAAAGGACAAGATTTTTTTCGATTGTATTTCTTTCCCGAAGGAAGTCATATAATAATAATAATAATAATAATAATAATAATAATAATAATAATAATAATAATAATAATTATTATTATTATTATTATTATTATTATTATTATTATTTTATTTTTATAATAATAGTTTTATTTTTTTCCTGGCAGAGTTAAGGCCGTCAGGCCTTCTCTTCCACTCAACCAGGATCAAATCACACGCAGAAAAATACATCCGGTATACAAATATTAACTTAAAAATAATAATAAACATAATTAAGTAAAAAAGAGAGATTGAATACATATACATTATCAGTATTAACTTTAAAATAACAATAATAAAAAATATATAATAAAAAAAGAGACTGAATACATAATCACAAACAGGAAAATACATTCTAGTAAAGTATTAACTTAAAAAAAAAAGAATTAATACATATGAATATAATCTCACAACTAAAGGAATAGTAGAATTACAGTAGTATGATCAGCACAGCACATGTTACATTGAGACAATGACAATTACCTAGATATTAGTGTTAATGGAAAAAATAAAGTAATGACTGTGTAAAATAATAATAATAATAATAATAATAATAATAATAATAATAATAAATAAAAATTATACCTAAAAGAAACTAATTCTGTGCATTTAAAACATTTCTAAACAACCTAATTTTAAAAAACTGAGGACTAAGACTACCCCTGATTTCCAGCGGCAGCGAATTCCATGAGCGGGCCATGGCTATTGAAAAAGAACTTGAGTACAGAAATGTCTGATGACGTGGTATTGATAGCAACAGATTGTGCTGTGAACGTGTATTATGATAATGATGTGAAGCAAGGAGAGTAAACCGAGAGGCAAGGTAGTTGGGTGTGGAATTATGTATAATTCGATATAGCAGGCAAAGAGAATGTACTAAAAGTCGATCTTGCGAGCGGAGCCAGGAGAGTCGTAGAAAATATTCCGATATATGATCATGTCGGCGGATATTGAAAATAAATCGGACGCGGATATTATGTACACGTTGAAGTTTTTGAGAAAGTTCAGCACTTAGATCGCTATATAAAACATCACAATAGTCAAAGTGAGGCATTACAAGGGTCTGTACTAGAATTTGTTTGAGTTTAGTAGGAAGGAAATTTTTCAGGCGTTTCAAAGAATGCATGATAGAGAAAACTTTTCTACAGGTATATCTGATTTGCGTATTCCAGTTCATATTAGAGTCGAAATAGATGCCGAGGTTTTTTACAGTAGCACTGAAAGGAATTATTTTGTTGTTGAGAGAGACAGGCTGAAGGGTGTTCATATTAATGGAGGATAAAAGCCTTTGCTACCCCAACTCAGACTTTCCAATTCAAGAATGGTGGAGCTTTATCCAATATTAAATAAAAGCAGACATCTAAACATACACACAGCTCTAACTTTGTATAGAACATTAATTAGGTCAGTAATACTATATGCTTGTCCTGCTTGGAGACATGCACCTATTACAGTCCGTAAAAAATGACAAGTTTTCCAAAACAAAATTTTAAGATTCATCACAGGACTTCCTAGAGTAACTCCTGTTAGATTGATTCATGAAGAACTAGAAATTTCGACCATTCAAGAATATATTTCAAATCAAGCCTTCTGCACGTACACCAAGTCGTACAGCAGCACAAACCCACTAATTTCTTCACTAGGAAATTACAATCCTGCATTAGATAAACATAAAATACCTAAGAGTGTACTCCACCCTCTAGCTTGGAACGACAACGTACAACACGAATACCAACTTGAACTCTAGACAACCATTTGACTCCTTAGACATACATGTCAATTAATGCACTAATAATGTTATTTCTCTGTTCCAGGGTCATCACGTTATTGGCTGCATAGATGCTTTGAATTCTTTGTAACTAATTAATATGTACTTTAATGTTTGAGTACTTCAAATGATTATTAAATAACAACCTCCCACCACATTGTAGCCAATTGGCTTGTCGTCAGCACGACACCTCATCCTGCTCAAGGTTTTTCCGTGGTTTCCCTTAAGTAATAAGACAAATGTCGGGATGAGCCCTAAAAGAAACGGGCCACGGACCACTTTCCTTCCCCCACTCTTTCTCTTCTACTATCACAAAGAACTTGCTAATTTCTTAGATAATAAACCTGTATTATGATAATAGGGGAAAATAATTATACTGTAAGTTCACAGGGCTAACGGCTTCGAAGCTGGGTACCTGGTTCTAATGAAGTGCACTGGAAGCAATTTAAAACATGGGGGCATGAGATAGTTACTCTGCCTGCCATAAAAATTCACTTCAATTAATCCCCAAGGTAAAAAAAAAAAGAGAATGACTTGGGTTTTATCTGGATTGATATTTAGCCCAAATTTTCTTGCCCAATTATTAATCGTATTCTGCTGGATCTGAACCAGCGACGACTAATCTGAAATTGTGTTAAACGCCATTTCACTACGGTCTATACAAATTCCACGGAATGAAAGCTGTCGCTGTAGAAACAACTCATTTCACAAACATTTTGAGCAAACGGAGAGTTCCATTTTGCCTCGTTGTATTAGAAACCTGATTGTAAAAGCTTCGCTGTTAACAAGCCTCCTTTTTACCTGTTATTCAACAAAGGCCATCAATACCAGACACATCACCACCCGCAGTGTACAAACGAGAGATATATCCAATCTCATCCATTAGCGTTTAATCGATAGAATAAATAACTGTTGTGCCACTCGTATTTCACTCCATGCTGAATCCTTTCTCTTCGCCCTCCGTCGCTCCTGTCTGATGTTATTTCAATAACAGAACAAATTCTTTGATGTCGTTAAATAATTGTATACCTGTCTTTAATGAACTGTGACAGGAACACAATAGAGTTGATGTGCTTTCCTCTTTCTGTTCTCGACAAGAAATTACAAGTTAAACATTTTAAAATTGTATAATCTGTTATTTAACGATACTCTATCAACTACTAGTTTATTTAGTGTCGCTGACATTCGTGATAGCGAGATGGAATTTGGCGAGATTAGGCCAAGAATTTATCATATGGTTTTTTTAATTATAATAATAATAATAATAATAATAATAATAATAATAATAATAATAATAATAATTCTTTATTTATATTAGCAGAGTTAAGGCCATAGGGCCTTCTCTTACACTTTACCAGGTCACAAAGTATACAAGAAGTTAAAATTTAACAAAAAGTTAAAGAACAGAATACTAACATATTACAAAAAAAGAAAATAATAATAATAATAATAATAATAATAATAACAACAATAATAATAATAATGATAATAGCATAATAAAATCGACACTAAACAACATGAAAATAATACCATAATATAAAAAAAAGAAAGTAAAATACATTGGAATATAGTGCAAGCAAATCATTTAGTACAAATGGTTAATATGAAAAAACGTAAGGAAGAATATATCAAAATGGAATGTAATAAAATAATAATAAAAAAGAAAAGAAATACGAAAATTAAATAAAATTCACGATAAGGCTTTGATAATAAATTCATCGGCTGATAAAGAGAACAAAAAGGGGAAAGGAAAGAAAAAGAAATATATAGCCTATATTTTTACAAAACTATGGAGAGAAAGGGGCTTATAACTGAAAGGAATCTAATTGAAAAAGTGCAATTTTAATTTATTTTTGAAACTAGACAATGTCCGACTGTCTCTGACATGTTGTGGTAGAGAGTTCCAGAGATGAGCTGCAGAGACGGTGAAAGATGAAGAGTAGAAGGATGTTCTGTGTTTAGGAATGGAGAGTGTGATATCTAGTATTATGGCCACATGTTCCGGCGGCTACTATGCAGAGGTATGCGGACAATAATGTTCACCGGTTGGACTGGCCTGCACAGAATCCTGATCTCAATCACATTGAACACTTTTGGGGAGATTTGGATCGGCGATTGAAGTCTCGGGAGATGCGGCCAACTTCCATTGTTCAACTGAGTGCCATACTGCTAGAGGAATGGCGACGCATTCCAGTGGATATCCTACACAAACTAGTGAAGAGCATATCTGACAGGGTGGCTGCTGTTATAGCAACAAGACGTGGTACCACGAGGCTCTAAAGGAACAAGAACAGTGCCCAATTACTTTTTGGTAGGTAGTGTACTGTTGTCACGCCAGGAGAAGGCGGCTGAAGTACTTAGACGGGGCGGAGGGGAAACAGTCGCGCATGCGCACCGCGCTGTTCACTGCAATATTCCTGTTTCACAAACATCTACTGCACGTGTCTATGAATCTTTGCGACTTTGTGAAAATAATAGTGGGGTTTTTACTGTAGTGTTTTATTAGTTTCAACAAGACAATTGTTTTCAGTATACCACAAATCATGTATTGCTTTAGTTATCCTTTGCTTTTCGTGTTAATAGTGTTGATAATAATACGGTTAATAGAATTTATGTTATTGTATACTGTTATTTAGGTTTATAGCAGTTTTTTGTTTATTGTAAATATGTCGACAAAGAGGAAACAAGGATTGACAATCTATAGCGAAGAAAGGAATATTATTAGAAGTGCAAAATAATTCTGTGATGAAGAAAAAGAACAACAGTACCTTTGCATTCGTCTTACGAAACCTACAGCAAAGGTAGAAAAGTACTCTAATCTATCCACAAGAACAATACAGCGTATAAGGAATGAAATGAAAGACTGCACAGAAGAAAGTGCGTTGTCGACACCTGAGGGAGAAAAAAAATGTAAACGTCCAGAATACCGAAACGCAAATGTAGATAACTTCGACGGGAGATTGACAAAAAAGATATAATTGAGAATTTTTATTTGAAAAAGAAAGAGGGCCACCGGCGTAGCTCAGGAGGTAGCGCGTTTGCCTGCTGATCTGCAGTTGTGCTCGGGAGTGAGTTCGATTCCCGTTTGCGCTGACTACCTGGTTGGGTTTTTTCCTAGGTTTTCCCAAGCGGAAGGCGAATGTCAGGTAATCTATGGCGAATCCTTGGTTTCATTTTGCCAAATACCATCTCGCCATCATCAATTCAATCGACAATGAAGAAGCTAGTACATAGTTATTACAGTGTCGTTAAATAACCAACTAAAAAAAAGTATTAACAAGCTTTTACCCCTGCTACAAGAGAGAATTGATTTGAAATGAAAGACAACATTAAGACGAATACTGAAGAAAAAGGATTTCAGGTGGAAGAAGTGTGCAGCAAAAAAAAAATAGAGGAAAACACTGTAAATTGGAATACGTGAAGATATCTACAGCAAATAAGAAAGCTTAGGAAAGTGGAAAAACCGATTTTGTATCTGGACGAAATGCGGATAGATAGGCCTAATAATTGAACGTTTCCCAAGTTCTGGCACGATAAAAATTTTACAGGAGTTTTGACTACCGTAAATGTGTCCAGAACACTCATTGTTGTTCATCAGGATGGGGGCGGTGGGGCTAATGGCTTTGTTGAGAGATTCGATACACGGCTGGAACATAAACAGACGATTATCATGGACAGATCATACTCCAGAAATTTTGAAAAATGTGATAATGATAGTCATAGCGACAGCATCGAAGATGCGGAATATTTTATGTCTGACTCCGTTCCCGTGTAGCCAAGTAAGTGGACGAAGTTTTCAGGTCAGAGTGTAGCGTAAAGTTCCCCCGTCCCGCCTATCTACTCCCCGCGCCAACTCGTAGCGCGAAGACAATATGTAGGTATTTATGCAGAATGCTCTGTTTATAATAGTTCTCCGTCCCTGATCTATAAGGATATGAGTTACATTTAAACGTTCAACATTTTCTGTTGAATGAGTACATGTACAGATTGATTCAGGACCTCTGCACCAAGAATTGAGGAGCTGGCGTGCAAAAAACTTCAGGCATCTCATTAACAGAATAGAACCACTTAAGTTAATAATAACGTAATAAGATAGCTTTTTTTTCTATGATATCTGTAACGTTGTTTCTTTAATTATTATTTATTTAATAGTATGATTTATAGTTTAAAATTAGGTGATTTAATTTATAAATTGTTGAGTTCAATTGAATTTAGGAATACTCGTATGTATATATGTATGTATGTATTTTTTATTTTAGTAGGTTATTTTACGACACTTTATCAACATCTAGGTTATTTAGCGTCTGAATGAGGCGAAGGTGATAATGCCGGTAAAATGAGTCCGGGGTCCAACACCGCAAGTTACCCAGCATTTGTTCATAATGAGTTGAGGGAAAACCCCAGAAAAAACCTCAACCAGGTAACTTGCCCCGACCGGGAATCGAACCCGGGCCACCTGGTTTCGAGGACAGACGCGCTAACCGTAACTCTAGAGGTGTGGACCGTATGTATGTATGTATGTATGTATGTATGTATGTATGTATGTATGTATGTATGTATGTATGTATGTATGTTAACAAAATCATGTACAATTTGTCTATCATTTATTAATGGTGATCCTGTTACATGTCTGTTTTCCGGGAAACCATCCTTAACTACATTTTACTATTCATAACTATTACTATATATTCTATTACTATATATTCTATACTACTTGTAATCATTATAGTAATTTATTAACAAAAACTCTTTCCATTTGGCTAATATTTCTTATATACATATGTTTATATTTTAGTTTTCCCTTCCCATTTTTTCTTTACTATATACAAAAATTTTCCGAGTTTCTTCAATTTTCTTTCGTTTACTGTTCTATACAATTTCCTACATGCTATTTCTACATTTAGTTTTAGTAATGTTTCCAGAATAAAAATTTTTCTTGTGTAATGTGTCTTCTTTTCTATTACATAAAGGACATATGTCTTTTCCTAAGTCTCCTATTCTACTTTTTAGTTTCCAAATTCCCAGTGTCCACCCATACTTACTTCCCTGTCGCTAACTTTTGTATATTCTTCCTCTCCCCGTATGATTTTCATTTCTTTGTAATTTATCAATGATTTTAAACTATTTAAATTGCTAAACATTTCCTGTCTCACTATCTCGTTATTCCTCCTCATTATAATTTTACCTATCAAATTTATATTAA
This sequence comes from Periplaneta americana, assembly GCF_040183065.1. Lineage (NCBI taxonomy): Eukaryota > Metazoa > Arthropoda > Insecta > Blattodea > Blattidae > Periplaneta > Periplaneta americana. The sequence continues at coordinate 156,578,348 of NC_091121.1, forward strand.
TTTCCCCAATTTCTTGCCATAACCAATTTAGTCCTAAACTGCTTACATTGTATAGTTATGTATAATTTGAATTGAGGGGTTGGGTGTAAGAAAGGCACTTCTCTCAAATGCAAGTTTTGAGAAAATAGATGTTGAAAATTCAAACCGTAATAATGTTATCTATGCACGCCTTTACATTTTTGGTACTCCTGACCTCTATAATCACAGTATTGAACTACAACTTGGTGATCATATGCATAACAGATCAGAGAACACAATAAAGCGTTTTACTCAAAAAGGGCACATCCTCTAAAATGCCCTTCTTGCAGCCAGCCCCTCAATTAACAACTTTGGAGGTATAGCTCGAGCAAGAAACGATTACCGAAAACCAATGGTGGCGTTGCTGTCTGTTTTGACGTGTGTATGTAGGCACGCCGAGGGGGGAGAGGTTCGAGCCGATGGAAGTACTGTCTCTTCCAAGAATATGAACAAATGAGGACATCGCTGTGGAAATAAAGAACGTAGCAAGAGAAAAATTCGAAGCTAATTAAACGCGCAACATATGTTTACGATTGGAATAATAATACCTTGCGATACAAGACACGTATTCACATGCAATGGAACAAACTAAAGTCGTAATGTAACTATCACAACGCAAGACTGATTCTATCGATGTCATTTCTCTTCCGACTGTACTCTTGAATATCACTCCAGTTATCTCGTGACCTTTCCTCTCGCCGCTCTTCCTTATCGCAGTGTTTAATTCGCATTCCTTCCGTCGGCAATCAGTACTTGCGAGACCTATACAAGTTTGAATGGAAAAGGTCTCTAGGGGTACGAAGAGAAAAAGGTTGAACAACACTGTTTGAATGCAAAGCTGTACAGTATTGACCAATATTTTACACTGAGTTTTTTTTTAACCTTTATCCTTACTAAATGTCATTTTCAACGAGTGCAAGAGACACCTAGATGCTGTAAACACATGAACTTTTGTCAGCGCCACTCGTGCATATTGCTCGATAGAGTAGAGAGGCATTGTTTTCAATTAGACGTACGGACATCCTTCCGCGTCCCACGGTTCACGGTGAACTTTGAACTTTAGGCGTCGTGCTCTCGTTTAGATCGGTCGATTCAGTCTGCACAGAGCAGACACTGTTTTCCCAGGTCTGTTTTTCGTTCCGACCTTGTCCGCGCTGACAACAGGGGCATCAGTCTTTCTTGCACCTTGGCTCATTTTTGTGGCTTTTAAAACTATCTTTGAAGTGCGAAGTCTATAACTCTTCGCGACCACTCTCATAAAGTTAGATGCCATTACTCACAACTCATTTCAGGGTTAACCAATTTCAACAGCCAGGAGCCAGCCATATGGTTCGAAGCAAGTACTGGTGGGTTTCACAGTTAAAAGAGAAGTATCCTACAAGGATATCATAGGCAGAAAATGCAAGGATGTAATTACCCCATGTATTTTTTTAACAAGTTCAGAAGACGAGTGATTAACATTCCTTTCCAGCCGATTTAACTGCAGGGACCTGTTTTACAATGTTTACAATAAATTCTTGTAAATTGTAATCGTCTGTTTCATAATCTGAGTCAGTTTGTAAAGTAGAACTTTACAAAAAAATCATATCTTTAAAAACGAAATTTTGCGTACTTTACTTTCCCTCCTCTCCCTGCGCCCTTATGTTTTAGTTGCATAAGACTGCCAGGCACATATCTTGCGAAGTTACGCACAGTAATGAGTATAAGTAATTTTCTTATTATTAATATCACTAAACATTCACAAAAATATACATGTAAGTAAATCAAACAAAAAATATTAAAAAACGCACATGCTTGTAGTATCGCCTAGTATTGTGCAATGTTCAAACATGAGAGAGGCAACCAAAACATTACCATCTTCGTCTTATTCCATATGAAAATCTAATCGCAAGGTACGTGCTCAAATTCATACGTGATTTAAAATAGTGTCCTGCAATGTTCGAAAATGAGAGAGGCAACCAAGACATTACAACCTTCGTATTATTCCTTATGAAAATCAAATCGCAAGGTACGTGCTCAAATTCATACGTGATTTAAAATAGAGTCCTGCAATGTTCGAAAATGAGAGAGGAAACCAAGACATTACAACCTTCGTCTTATTCCATATGAAAATCTAATCGCAAGGTGCGTGCTCAAATTCGTACGTGATTTAAAATAGTGTCCTGCAATGTTCGAAAAAGAGAGAGGCAACCAAGACATTACAACCTTCGTCTTCTTCCATATGAACATCTAATCGCAAGGTACGTGCTCAAATTCATACGTGATTTAAAACAGTGTCCTGCAATGTTCGAAAATGAGAGAGGCAACCAAGACATTACAACCTTCGTATTATTCCTTATGAAAATCAAATCGCAAGGTACGTGCTCAAATTCATACGTGATTTAAATAGTGTCCTGCAATTTTAGAAAATGAGAGAGGCAACCAAGACATTACAACCTTCGTTTTATTGTGCATGAAAATAAAAAAAAACTAATCACAAGATCTATTCTAAAACATAAAATGGTGGGGGGTGGAGGACAACGAATATTTTATAACAAAGTGAAACAAATACGATAGGCCTTCTTCTGCAGAGCGAACATCGACGAATGTCGAACTTCGTCATACTTGACTAACTTGTATCTAACATAGTGTCTGTAATGCACGTCGCTAATGCTTTCACCATCCATATAGTCACACAAATATTGTTACGGAGCAACTATGGTTTATTTGAATATTATGTGAAGAATGTAATTATAGGCTAGCTATTTTCTATCGGTAATTGGTATAGGCTAGTAACAACTGTCATGTATTTTTAAAACATAATATAATGTACCTATATGTACGTATAATTCTGTGGATGTTTAATCATAATTTTGTGATAAAAATTACCTGTCCTAATATCTAAATAACTTTTCACAAGGCCACATCTGTAGAGAAACTGTTAACGAGTCTAGCAGCGAAACCAGGTGGCCCGGGTTCGATTCCCGGTCGGGACAAGTTACCTGGTTGAGGTTTTTTCCGGGTAACTATCGGTGCTTGTCCCCGGACTCATTTCACCGGCATTATCACCTTCATCTCATTCAGACGCTAAATAACCTAAGATGTTGACAAAGCGTCGTAAAATAACCTACTAAAAAAACTTCACAAGATTTGGTCTAAATTCTTTCTCAGCTAAAAGCATGAAGGGATGGAAGGGGATGGTAGGAGAAGCCAGGGAACTTCAATGGCACAGATCATACAAGGCGCAAGTTCGAGCGAGCTGTGAGAGATTAGCTTCTTCAAAGAAGACTTCGGTTCTTGTCACGCTCGACAAACTCGAACCGAACATAGTTTGACAATCATGACACTAATAGGTAGCCTACTGTCTACTTCTGTAAAATGTAAACATGTGGTGTGGGCTCGATGAAAACAAGGCTTTATCTCCTTTTCTGGTTTATTTAAAGCCGAAGCTTAGTACTTTATTATTTACAAATATTTAACTTTTAATTCTACATCACATTCCATTGTCAGTGATTTAAATCATGGGATATAAAGTTTAGAACGACTTTCAAGCGGCGCTTTTCGCCGTTTTCAGAGAAATACAGCATAGAATATTAAACAGCTCTCTTTTTATATTTCACCACCACTCGTTCACCAATTCTAAACATCCGGCGTAGTAGTGTGGGGCTGCCGAAACAATACAGGCTGCAGGACGAAGATGCGCTCCTCCATACGTAAATGGATAGCAAAAATAAATAAGTGGGGGAACCTGAGCAAAGACGCAATTGCATTACCTATTGATTCGATCGTTCCGCGCACATGCACATATACGCGCACGCGCACGCGCGCACACGTACACGTATAATTCCCCATCATTTATTGTGCAAAGGAAATAATCTGGTTTACTTTCTTTTCACGAATATCTAGCTCTCTACTGCAAACATTCAGTAACCGTTTTTAATCGGCTTAGAGAAGAAAACTATAGACCTAAAATGCTGTCATATAGTTCTAAGTGACTGTATCATATTAAAATGAACAACCATGTGTTCGAGAAAGCTTAATGAATCCCTAAAGTGTGGCATGTTAATTAAAACTTTATAGAACTATTTATTTATTTTTTTACACGCTCCATATTCTAGCTGTGAAGCGATGTACGAATACCGTGGAATGTAAATATATACAATGCAAAATAGTAATCGATATTCCGTCCTAAGAATATTTTATTTTATTTATTTAACTAGCTAACGAGTACAAATTACATTTATAAAACAAAAATGTTTCTAGCCACTACCGTAAGAGCCAGGCTCGTGTACGTTGTGGTCTTAGTCAATAATAGGCCTATAACATAAAATTTACAAGGGCATTTTACTAAATACAGTAAGTAACTTAATTCAAAACAATAATTACAACACAAGAGCAAGAATAAAGAAGAAAGAGAAAAAGAGAGAGAAATACACATTTAATATAAATTGACAATCCGACAGAAGCCAGTCATACTCAATAAAAACATGAATATAGTCGACAGAAATAAAAGGTAAAAAAATACATTTGTTAATAGTATAATATAATTTTACAAATTTCTTTTTTAAAAGCTTAAATTTTAAAATATTTCAAATTTGGAAAATGGTTTGTAATTTTATTATAAAGTCTTGGGCTGAAACTACTGGGTGTTCAGTTCAAAATGTGTCTTGGCTCGCTGTATGCCGTCATGTGGCTAGCTGATGAGCCTAGAGAATTCAATCTTCCTACACTTCCGCAGCTCAGGTGTATAATCTAAGAGGCAGAGAAGTTGGCTAGCAAGTACGGCGTTCATTCTGAAGAGTACGTGCCGATACGTACGGTAACGCCGGTAGTGGCAGGAATGTGAACTGTTTGGAAATACGTACTGTCGGGATATGGGGAGAGGGTTAAGACGATTACTTACGTATTTGTTGACATTAACTTCGACGGTCAACATGGACACGGAGCATTTGATTTGTGTTGTGGAATGTTACCGTACGCAACCGATGATAACAAATACCCTGCGTACGACTTGCCGGCGCAAAACACAGTTCGAAAGAGGTTATGGTAGCACACAGACCGTACAGACCGCCATCTGTTGCTACGACGTTCAAGTTATACCGTACACGTTCTCAAGTTCAGATTGAAGAACGCCTTAAATAATAGGCAACTTCTCTAACATATAAACTGAAACTCGCTTCAAATCGGTGACCCAACAACAGTGACGTCATGACACACTTTGAAATGAACACCCAGTAGCACCATGTTTAAGAATTGCACTTGTATGACATTTAGGCTCAATTAATGGGAAAGTAGACTTTTGTCTTCGAGTACGATATTCATGTCGATTATATTTATGCTTTATTTGATTTCTGTGGTAGTTTAAGTTAGTAAACTATAAGCCTGTTTATAAATTTCTTCAATAGGCAATACATTAAAATCTGTATATATTAAATTTGTTGGGTAATCCATATTTTTATTCAGACAAATGAATACAAGCATAGAATATTAAACAGCTCTCTTTTTATATTTCATCACCACTCGTTCACCAATTCTAAACATCCGGCGTAGTAGCCTACATTAATAATCCTTTTCAATATGACTTCCTCTTGATTGTTTTGCACTTTGGCAAAATAAGTCACTAAAGGCAGAAGTAAGGGATTAGATTTTATAGAATCTAATTTAGTTAAAAAATCTTCTATTAAATTTATATTTTCAGAAAAAAAAAGACAGTAGCCTATAACTCTTCAGGACATGAAGAGAAGTTAGACAATACAATAAGAAATTAAAGTAAAACTGGCAATTAATAAAATATAAATACGCAAAAATAAGTGTATACAACACATATTGACGATCATATCAGTTCCCTCACGAGTGATGCCTTATTGGTGTTACTTATGAGGTTCAAACCTGTCTTCGGACAGTTGACTAGACAACTAAAATATCGCAAACGAAACGGAAGGCTTTTCAAAACTCTACTGGAAGTGTAATACTTGGTGGAGGTGGTGGTGGTGGTGGTGGTAATATTAACACAGTTAATTCATAGTCACAGTCTAGTTGAAATATATAAAGAAGGGTTTTACAATATAATCTACTAGTAGAACACAAGGGGTTAGTATCGATACTTAATAAATATTTATACAGTGTTGTTGAATGTCATAAAGCCACCTATGGAATAGAAGGCGTGAAAAATTAGGTACTTCTTTAATTTGGCCCTAAATATTCTTATGTTTTGTATTTGATTTTTTATATCTCATAGAGAGGCCATTAAAAATTTGTACTGCCATATAACGCACTTCTTTTCGAATAGTACAAAGTTTTCACGATTACATAGGAAGAAGTTTATTAATGAAAAATATACTGACAAGCCATGGGTATTATTTGAACTTTTTTTAAATGGTCCTAAACGATTCCCTAGATTTGGCATCTGCTATTTTTCTAATTACTCTTTTTTGTAGCAGGAATATACTATTACTATCTGTAGAATTACCCCAGAATATTATTCCAAAACTCATTACCGAGTGGAACTGTGCAAAGTATATTGTATACCTCTTGAATAAACCTAATAGCAAGATCTAAAGCAAAGTAAGACTGAACAATTATCTATACAAGCAATATCAATATTATGAAATGATAGATATACAGAGACATCATTTTATTTTTACTTCAATTTTTATTGTATCTGAGTTTTTTAATGTACTTCACTCCCACCCCCTCTTCTAGTAAACTTCCAACCCTTCTCCACATAGAACCAAGTGTATACACTCAAAGTCGTCTTACGGCCATAGTAAACATAAACAGTAGGGCCTACTGAGTTAGTGAGTATAGTACGTTCCAGAAATATGTTCGAGTTTTGCAGTGGACGAAAGAGTCATCAATAATGAATCATATTCTCGCACAGGTACTGTCGTCCGTTTGCCTACGTCGCATCCCGGTTTCCCCCACCCGCATCTGCTCGCCACTCTGTAAAGGCTAGTGGCTGGGCTGTCTTAGCTCTTTCCTAAAAATATTAATTTCTGTTAGGAATTGGACGTCTGTGTAATATTATACAACTGTTTAAAATAACTTAAATAAAAGGCCTCGTTAATTGTCACGTGATTTCCCTTCTTTCTACGACCCTGCGACAAAACCATTTGGACAGTAGATAGCATGTCTGAGTAATTTTATCTTTTCGGGTTGGACGGAAGTGATGATTGAATTTACTCTTTTATATACTAGGTACAGAATTATTTTAACATGAGTTACTACATAGTACGAAGGACGAAACTGGTAATTGGAATTAGGTACAATAGAGTATAGTGTGATAATATGCAAAAAAGAAGTGAAGCCTGTATCGAAATGAACGGGCACCATTTTCAAAATTGTGTTTAAATATCCATATTATGATTATTTTTCAATTTAACTTCATTCTCTATATTTTATGCTAATGTGCTGTAGATAGTATAATGTACACTGCATAATGAATACGTCCGAATGGATAGCTCAGTTCATGAGGAAATACACGTATTGTTAATACAGTAGGCCTACTGTATTTTGATTAAAGAAAAACCTAATGAAAATTATCAAATTCAAAATCGCGACATTTCCTACTTCACATAAATGGATGAACTACTTTCCTTCCCTCCTATACCTAGTAAAGTGATTTGTTTGTATTTTACGCCAGTATCATCGAACTCCAGTCTTGGAAGGGGATAGCAAACCGTGTTTCCGGTTCTCAAATGTTAATCCAAAGGTATAGCCAGGTTAATATTAGAAATGTTAGTAAAAATAAAATGATGTCCCTGTATTTTCAAGACAATTTTCATGAAAAATCAAAGGGATATTCTTTATGATATGAGTTTAGGAATGTGTTGGCCATCCCTGAAGTAATGGACATCAGCCAACTTATTTATAAGCTCTCTGTCTCTTCCAGTTAACACCTCCAGAAATGTCCCACCTTCGCCTTCTCTATCAGTTTGCTTTCATACTGTCATTCGGAATGTTTATTTTCTTTCAGTACTTGAAGGTTTGAATTTTCACAGATGTGTTCTATATTTCTGTTAATTCAGTGCAAAGTAAACCTCGAGACTATAATTAAACCACTTTGGAAGCAGCTCTCACTCACAAGCACTATTAATTAAAACCATAAATACTCATATGTGCTTGCACCGCCAACGGTGCTCTGCTATATTTAGCTACAAGCGAGCTGTTGTTATTTGTGAAATGCATCGGTAAAAATAATTGCTTAGTCTAAATATGTACGATGTTATTAAAGCGAAAGCTTATAATTTAATAAGCACATCGCTGCGAGGTAGCATATTCAAGGATTTTTTGTTATGATGAAGAAGAGCTAAATACTGTATATTTTCACTTATTACGTCACAAAATCGCAGTAAACAGCGTTGTTTCATCGCGTAGTAATGCACACTTACTTGCTCACCTTAAGGGGTTAGGTACAACTTACAGTAGTAAAATTTTGGAAATATTCAACATTTTTTTTTCTCAATTACTGTATCTTGTACAAAAATGAAAATTAGTACTGTATGTGTAAAACACTGTCCTTCTGCTATATGAAAAAAATATTTTTGTGCGAGATCGTGCGTATTTGCTTGGTTTCCGCACAAAACCAATCCGCGGAAAGTCTAAAATTCCACATTCAGTATTCCCAACCTAACACACATAACAATTTCCCTCTTCTTACCGCTTAAGTGACATATTGATTTTACTGCTTTAGGCTTTTAACATATTATTTATAGAGACGTTCAATATAGTAATAATTATAAATTGGAAACTTACCACTGCAATTTCACCTAAATTGCACTGTTAATTATTGTTTTTAGATATTTGCAGAAATTAAGTAAACTCTACAACTCCACTAAAGTTACTGCATTCGTGATGCAAGTAACATTAAGGAAGCCGTGAAAAAATCAACAAACTTGCCGATGTTATTACTGCAATATGTTATATAAATAATATTGTTAAAATATTAGAATGAAAATAAATCATTACATAACCTTACCGTTTGTTTTAAGTTCGCATTTATAGACTGGGGGGGGGGGGAGACAGACGTATATCACGGCCTGCTGGAGTATAGTAAACACAGAAAACATTTTAAAGCAACAATGTTGAAGATAGATTTTTTTGCACATTTGCCGTCATTGAACAGAAACCAAGATGGAGATTTCATTGCAACTAATTAGAAATTCCTCTTTCAGGTATGTAATAAACGATCTTCGCACAAAATAATGTACGATACACGAGCGGTATGTTTTCTTTCAATTCTCGGAAATTAAAAAAGCTCAACTACGTTTCGCTTTTTCAAACTTTTCCTCGAGCATGAAAACTTCAACATACCGCTCTTGTAACGCATATTACTATTACGATTAAAAAAAAATTACATTTCTTTTCTCAAAATTCAATTCACTGTCCAGTGATGAAGCATTTCCACATAACGCAAAAACTATCCAACATTCTGTGATGACATTTTTTATGTGTATTTATGCATGTCATATCTACAATATGATCCAAGATCACTTCTCTAGCTTTGACAGATTGTCTGATAAAAATAAATTCCTTTAAAATGGTCAAATATCAGTATTTTCTTCTAACACAAACTAAAAAAAAAATATTTATTCAGGAATGTAGTTGAAAGAGCATGATATTGTATACATGAGTTTCAGCAATTAAATAAAAAAGAGAGAACATGAAAAAGATAACAAGTTATGAGGGAAACGCTTCATCACTGCACAGTAAACTGCAACAATTTTAAATTTTGAAAAAGATAATTTTTTTAAACCGTAAAAATATTTTTTCATATAGCAGAAAGGCAGTTTTTTACACATACTAATTTTCATTATTGTACAAGATACAGTAATGGAGGAAAAAAAGTTGAGTATTTCCTAAAATTTTACTGCTGTAAGCTGTACCTAACCCCTTGAGTAGTCTTAAAATGAATCTACTTCAATTTACTATACATAAAGTAAATTATTTTCTGTTTACTGTTTAATAACGATAGAATATGAATAGCAACAACAGCTTGTGGAACCCCATGAGGGCAAAGGCCTCTTGTAGCGAGCGCTTGGTGAGCTAGTCCAAATTAACCTAATCTCAAGTAGTGAAATAATGTTACTTTGTCATGTGATGTGATGTGAAATCCGTAGATAAAACATATTTCGTAGGTTTTACCAGCCCTTCGTATTCACACTGGCCTTGCTCAATTGTTTTTTAAGGGGACTGGGTAGTCTGAATGTATGGCTGTTGTGTATAAGTGAAGAAATTTTTACAGCATACACACTATATTTGCAGGTATATTTTGGTTTTAAGATCATGTTTCTACCTCATATACTTGACCTTGTAGTACATTTTAAGCCTAAAAAATATTAATTTAATTTAAAAGGTAAAACATAGGCATTTTAGGAACATTTTTGTCACAAATCCTTTGCACTACAGATGTCTAAAACTTTAAACATATTTCCAATGCAGTTTATTATATCTTCCGCAATTTTCATCAAATTATGTGTATTCGTTCAATAGAAAAAAATTATTTTGCTTCCTGAAAATAATTATTAAAAAATTTTCATATTTTTTATACTTTTCTGGCTATATAACCCATAATAATTTCGATAACTATGTGAATGTGGCCATGCTTCTTCACTACCATATGAAATAGGAGTATGCAAAATTTCAGCCTCCTAGACCCAGTAGTTTCTGATAAAAATGTTCCTAAAATACTCATTTTTTTTTCACTTAAATTTAATTAATATTTTTCAGCGTAAAGATTAATTTTTGATCCTACAGAATATATCTGCAATGGTGACAATGATTATTAAAGGAGTAAAATTCGTTCCGGATTGAACTTCGGCGTAGCTCAGTGGTTAGGGCACTTGGTACGTAGAACCAATTATAATATTTTTCAGGTTTAAATTTTTTTATTAAATCAAGTATATGAGGTAGATAAAATTGTAAATCGATATATTCAAAGCTGAAGAGTAATAGTACAATTTCTTCACCTATTTCACTTACAATACAACAGCCATACGCTCAGAATATCCAGTCCCACTTTTTTTCTCTCTTGTACGGAAGAGGGATCCGAAGGTTTTCACTGCAGCCTGAGGCTTATTGTACTTACCACTCCTATTCTGTAAATGATTGGGTAGCCGAACGGCCGCGCTCTTGTACAAGTACAGCACGCCGCACCGTGAACTTAACCCGGACTATCGTATGGATGATGATGATGATGATGATGATGATGATAAGTGAATTAATGATTGCGAAATGAGTCCGAGGTTCAACGCCGAAAGTACCCAGCAATTCTGCTTCAATTGGTTAAGGGAAAACCTCGGAAAAACCCCAACCAGGTTACTTGTCCCAACCAAGATTTGAACCCGGGCCCGCTCGTTTCACTGCCAGACGCGCTGACCGTTACTCCACAGCAGTGGACACCCAGTCCCCTTAACAACTGTTCTATAGATGAGGAGGCGAGACCTGGCAAGTGAGCTGTGCGAGAGGGGAAAAAAAATGAGGTACAGATCTCGTGTTTTATCTCTGTGAGCAACGTCACATTTGCGGTGGGGACGATTTCGTGTCTACATGGTGCGCCGTTTTGAACGTCATCTTCACTACGTATATATATTAATATTAAATATCGATCTTGCATGCATTGCTTGAATGCTTTAAGTTTAAAGAAAAGTTTAACCGTGTAGATTCACCTTAACTGATCCTTTGGAATGGAATGGAATTTGAAGAGGGGACACTATGGTCCAGCACTGCAACTTTTCACGATCTATTGCGTTAACTCTCAAACTAGGTGCATTCCCAAACCCACACCGACTAACTACATTAAGGTTCACTGCGTATCTATGTTTCGAGCAGGGAATCCCCTCTCGTCATAATATTATATTATATCATAGTTTATACTTTATGGCACGAGTCAATGTTTAGGGAACAAGCAAAGCGAATTTCCTGGTTTCGAAGAGTACAAACCCTGTATAATTTTATAAAAGTTTCATATGTTACTTTTATAAGACAGTAATATAACACAATTATACATAATAAAGAAATAACATCAAATGTATAATTATGGGTAGAAAAAGATTGCTATGACAACAATAATATATTAAATATTATTGTACGGCAAATCATTTCATAATATCAACTTATGGCACAAGTTATGTCTTCATAACAGAAGCCATGACGTTTTAGTTGGTATGGTAATGCTTTACGACACTAATACAATAATGAGGCATATTATGCACGATTTTCACTAACGATAAAGACTGGAGTAAAAAAAAGCTATGAATTTAGTCGGTCATGACACTCAAGACAAACGATTGTAATTTATAGATATGTTTTGCACCATAAAAGTAGAAAATTCTTGCTCAGGATAGGGACCGATGGCGGATGAATCTCCGGGTTCCTTAAAAGCCATTTGTAAGAAAGTAAAAGTAGAGTACTAGTAAGGTTTTAGTATTTTTGCAATTTTCTTGACTTTATGACGGATCGTATCGTCATAGCTGCTAGTTTTCTTACAATTTTCCGAAAGCAACGGAATTACATATAGGTAAACTAGATTTAGACCAATAGTGTCTTCTTCGATGGTCATTCTAAAGAAATAATGTAAATAATTTGACATTAAAGCTTGCACTATATTGGGCTTGTTTCTCTTATTAGGTGCTCTGTCAGCCGTACGTTTAGAGCGTCAACTTTCCATACTATATTTTGTGTTTTACATGTGAGTGGGTGAGCTAGCCAGATAAGATAAACCGCCGTAGTCAACATGTGCTCAGGAATCACGGGGTAACAAAGCAGTACTGCGTCATTACAATGGTATTGCGTCGTTGTAATCGACACCATAATTATTGCCCAGTCACTTGGAAGTTCTCCATTCGGCTTCTAACTTTCCAGTATAATTTGGGAGTTCGAATTCAGAAGATTTCACGCCAAAGCTGGACATTTTCGTTGATGTTCTTGATTCATCAACGAATATTCTACTGTACTCCAACCAGGAGAAAGTCTCAGAGGAACGAGACGCAGAAGGGTAATGCTGTGAATGAATGTTGATGTCATAAGATGTCACAAGGTCACACACGTGGGTACACGATCTTCATTGGCTAACTCTCAAAGCACAAACTATAACACTGATACACACATACTTATGCTACCCTAGTTACAAAATTAGAATCACGGTTAATCTCCTGGTCTTTTAATCCCTCCATACAGAAAATAACATATGCAGGAGAGCGCATGTTTTTTTTAAACTGACGTTATAACGGTAATATTATCTATCTACTTCGCTGCAATAGTAAGCACATTTCTTTCACGGTTAATCTCCTGGTTGGAGAACAGTAGGTTATACAGGATGCATTTTGATGCAACAAAAATTCCAATTTTAAACAGGTGTGCTGCTGAACAGTCATAGCCAGTTAGCATTCGAAATTTTGCTACTGCATCATGTCGAGGAGGATCAGATATATGTTCTTTTTCAGTAAGCAAAACTGACCGAGATTTATTATTACTGTTTTCTTGAAATTTCTTCATTTGAAATTGTGTTTGTATGAACAATTTGGCACTGTGATAAAATATCTTCTTCAAGGGTACTTGTAATATTTCAGTCCCTTTCTTTGCCAAACAATCTGCAATCTCATTGCCTATAATATCACAATGGGCAGGGATCCATTGGAGATACAGGTTTTTATTTTTTTTTTTTTTTGCCAGTATGTGTATGGATGATTGAATTTCTGCGATTTTGGACTTTGTAGGATTATTGATCGAAGCTATGGCGCTAAAAAAATATGGTTTACTTAACGACGCTCGCAACTGCCGAGGTTATATCAGCGTCGCCGGTATGCCGGAATTTTGTCCCGCAGGAGTTCTTTTACATGCCAGTAAATCTACTGACATGAGTCTGTCGCATTTAAGCACACTTAAATGCCATCGACCTGGGCCGGGATCGAACCCGCAAACTCGAGCGCTATACCAACTGTGCTACCGAGGTGACTTGAGTCGCTAAATATAACAGCGTTTTTGAACATATTAATTTGATAAGTAAGTTGTGTTAATGTCCTGTTGATTGCTGCAATTTCTCCATCGAAATAAGTAGAAGGACTCCCCGTAGAAAAATAAAAATTAAATAATTTGGATTATTTTTTTTTACTTCCGATAAAGACGTAACCGTTTAAATAACACCAATAGGCGGTTACATCACTCAATCTGTTAACTCTATCATTTACATACTGGTAAGGACCTAGAAATGCTTGTACATAGCACAGTTTCAATTGTTATGCAGTGTTAATTGCAGCTTGATTGAATGTGATATTGGAAACAACTGATCTGGACTTCAAGAAAATCTAAGAAATTTTTAATGTTCTGCCATTAATTCGAATATATTGTTACACGCAGAATTAAATTTGTCCCATTTGACTTGCAGAAAACATTGAGAAGTAGAGAACAGTTTCCTTTCAATTTGTGCATGTCTTAATATGCTTATCTTGATGTGACCTATCATGCCCTGGCCTTCACTTGCGGCATTTAATATCCACTTGTGCAGGAAAATCATCGGAAGTAATGATTTGACATATTATGATAATAATTCTACTTCAAATCTTCAGGAACTAACAAGAAGTTCGGGATGTATTCACATCCGACCTCTACCTGTTCAGAAGATAGAGATGGCTATGTTGGAACGCTTCTTTTCTGTTTCAATATCGTCTACACATGGGATCATTGATTATATCCATAACATGTCTTTTCAGATGTCCACGGCTCTTCTTTTAAGTCGATACTACATATTATAAGCATAGGTAGGCAGTTCGTACTAAAACAGTAGATTTCAGCTAAGTATAGCGAGGAGTACAGATGTCATCCGCGCCTCGTTCTGCTTCCGCTCGCTAGAGATGATACACAGTATGTTCACATAAACAACGCATAGTGGCATTTTGTGGATCTGTGCAGAGTCGTGAATAGTTTGAAGAATATTGTTTATTTATATTAATATTTTAGGTTCTGAACAAAGTGAGCTATTCTGTTATTATTGTATTATTTACGTAATGTTAATATTATGCATGATTCCAAGAAAGTAAACTCATCTGTTAATAAATAATTATGCAAACAGGAGTGTGTAACACGTTTATTTTTTCCCTAGATTATTCTTCGTTAAATGTTGACGTCTCCTGCTGCTATGCATTCGGTTGCGTTACAGTCCAAGTTCAACATCGGAATTACGATACGAACTTCCTAGCTGTCATTACAATAAAAATGAAAAATTTTCTTGAAAACATGGGTTTAATATTATGTCCCACATACGAGATACACTATTAGATTCACATAGTAAGAAACACTGTATCATATTTCAAATTTGCTCCAGTAACGTCTTGTGTCGTAGAACGAATATTTTCAGAGTAAAAATATTGTTTTTTTTTCTTAACTTTGGAGTATTTCTTTTAGTAAAATGAAAAAGTTCATTGTTATTTGTTGTAATGAGGCTCGGATCATAATTATATACTTTGTATGTTTGTGTCTCAGTGAAACTTACAGCAGAGTCCGTATAGGCCAGTTTCTATCTGATGCTTTTCTAATTCACTGCGGGCTAAAGCAAGGAGATGCACTATCACCTTTGCTTTTTAACTTCGCTTTAGAATATGCCATTAGGAAAGTTCAGGATAACAGAGAGGGTTTGAAATTGAACGGGTTACAACAGCTTCTTGTCTAAGCGGATGACGTGAATATGTTAGGAGAAAATCCACAAACGATTAGGGAAAACAGGGAAATTCTACTTGAAGCAAGTAAAGCGATAGGTTTGGAAGTAAATCCCGAAAAGACAAAGTGTATGATTATGTCTCGTGACCAGAATATTGCACGAAATGAAAACATAAAAATTGGAGATTTATCTTTCGAAGAGGTGGAAAAATTCAAATATCTTGGAGCAACAGTAACAAATATAAATGACACTCGGGAGGAAATTAAACGCAGAATAAATATGGGAAATGCGTGTTATTATTCGGTTGAGAAGCTTTTATCATCCAGTCTGCTCTCAAAAAATGTGAAAGTTAGAATTTATAAAACAGTTATATTACCGGTTCTTCTGTATGGTTGTGAAACTTGGATTGTCACTTTGAGAGAGGAGCAGAGATTAAGGGTGTTTGAGAATAAAGTTCTTAGGAAAATATTTGGGGTAAGAGGGATGAAGTTATTGGAGAAACTTACACAACCCAGAACTGCACGCATTGTATTATTCACCTGACATAATTAGGAAAATTAAATCCAGACGTTTGAGATGGGCAAGGCATGTAGCACATATGGGCGAATCCAGAAATGCATATAGAGTGTTAGTTGAGAGGCCGGAGGGAAAAAGACCTTTGAGGAGGTCGAGACGTAGATGGGAGGATAATATTAAAATGGATTTAAGAGAGGTGGAATATGATAATAGGAACTGGATTAATCTTGTTCAGGATAGGGACCGATGGCGGGCTTATGTGAGGGCAGTAATGAACCTCCGGGTTCCTTAAAAGCCATTTGTAAGTAAGTTATGGGTAAATTAGTTTAACTTGGGAGTTACAAAGTTTATAATTACAAATTATTGTTTTTTATATAATTCGTTTATTATTTTATTATTCTAAGGCTGTGGATGATTAGAGCACATGTTTGGTTACCACCCGGCTCTACATGTTTGTCGTTCTGGTTCTCTGACATTGAGAGATGGGCTATTACTTTTCATTCGGTAGAGGTATAGTCAAAACTCACACAACTTAACAGTTTTGGTACCAACTTCCTAGCTCTGATTATAAGTTTATTACAAATCTGCTTGAGAAATCATACAATATTTTTCAGAGGTTCATCGAGGTTAAATTAAGCTCAATTCTTTCTACCGTTTCTTTGGAGATCGAGTTTCCAGGTGAGTGTGCTTCTGTTGATACCAGCTCAAGGGCATCTGCTGACGCACTCGAATTCATCGCAGATAAACGTGAGGGCTTGACGAAGTGACCAACCAATCGTCTGAAGTCTACAAAGCAATTAAAAGTAACAGTTCAACGAAGCTGAGGTCAAACGTCACAACCCCTTGTGACGTACATTGATATGTTCAGTTGGTGACACCACTGTGAGCAAAGTTATTTTGTTTGAACCTCTCAGCTATAAAGTGACGTAAAAGTAAACAACGTCTTTTATGTATCACTGAACATTATCATATGATCGCCTCTTGCTCCAGTCAAATGACCGCAATCTGCATAGTTACAGTATAATCAGCCAAATAAACATCTTGAGGTCAGAGTGCAGATATTTTACAAGCCACCTGAAAGTTCGTACGTTTCCTACATATGCTACTGACTGACATGAAAACAATTAAACTCATAAGGAATGCGACACGTAAACACAAGATTTACCAACAGATGTTAAAGTAAATTACGCGTAGTCAATAAAATATTGTATTTACATTAGACCACTAGCCGCATAATGCTTCTGTAGCCCTGTATGATACATGGCTACACGAGACCGTATGGGCTATTCCATATGAAATCGATCAGTAAAAAACCTCGCATTTTTTATACTCTAATTTTTTTTCCATACTTATACAAGGTGCTGAGGGGAGTGCATTTTCAAAAATATACTATCGAAAGTCAAACGGTTTTCGTATTATTGAGCGACAAATTTAGCGTATTTTATAAAAACAAGCCTCTTTCAGCGCTCAGAACTCTGGAACTATTTTCTGCAGAACATTGAACGAGAGCTTATTTTGAAGCTGACATTTGGTAGGTTATGTTAAGAAGTAATCATTTTTATTGTACACAGAGAGACAGATAATCTGATTTTACTTGCTTTTAGGCTTTTTGGTCATTTGTAAAAATGTAAAAAAATATTGAGAAGAAACCTTGCATCATTAAGAGGGATTCGGCATTCTTTGCTTAGTGGTACGGCAATTAGTTTCGATGGTATTAAATATATTATTTTCACACTCCTAGACTTGAACGGCGCGTTGGGCGTCATTTTACTCCTGTGTTTATGAAAACCTGTGATAAAGCTAGCACAGCCATGACTCCTAGACAACATATCACGTGTTTGTCTCTCCTGGCCTTGCTTACCTCAGCTAGCTCCCGCCTCACAGTCAGCTGGTTAGTTCACGCGCGTACTATTTATTTTCTTTATTTGATATATTCAATACTTTCTTATCAACATAACAGTAAAAAATGTGTTTATTTGTACTTTCAATGCGGAATCTAACTATATATTTTTAAAATATTTTTTCCTAGCCGTAGGCGTCTTAATGAGGAAAAATCTAAATTTCTCCATTTCCATAAAAAGTAAGAAAATCTGTTTATATATCAATATAAACTTTAATTTCTCAGCATCAAAATAAACCATGATTTTGATCATTGGGTGAAAGGGTTTCGAAGCCACAACAGTTTAAAGTTGCTAATTTTATGAAAATACGATAAATTTAAATATTTTTAATTTAAACACTATGAAGTTCTGATGCCTCAAACTTTGCACAAAGCATTGTATCACAGTTCTCTACGAAAAAAAAAAAAAAGTTTCATTGTATTTAGAAATTGTGAGGTCAATTTTCTCTATATTTCGGTCGATGTGTGATTGAATAGCTCGTATGTGGTTTTATTTGCACGGTCCCGCGCCGTGGCGTTGTGGTCTAAGACATCCTGCCCAGGACTCGCGTTACGGAATGCGCACTGGCTCGAGTCCTCATGGGGGAAGACATTTTCTAATGAAATTTCAGCCAGTGTATGGAACCGGTGCTCACCCAGCATCGTGATCAGCGGACCTGACGGTTTCGGTCCCGTGGTGTGGACGTTAAGGTTAATAGTACAGGGACATCATTTTATTTTTACTAACTTTCTAATATTAACCTGGCTGCACCTTTGTATTAACGGTTCAGAACCGGAAACACCGTTTGCTACCCCCTTCCACGACTGGAGTTCGATGATACTGGCGTAA
Organism: Periplaneta americana; assembly: GCF_040183065.1. Taxonomy (NCBI): domain Eukaryota; kingdom Metazoa; phylum Arthropoda; class Insecta; order Blattodea; family Blattidae; genus Periplaneta; species Periplaneta americana. The sequence continues at coordinate 156,597,242 of NC_091121.1, forward strand.
AATACAAACAAATCACTTTACTAGGTATAGGAGGGAAGAAAAGTAGTTCATCCATTTACGTAAACTAGGAAATATCGCAATTTTCAGTCTGATAATTTTCATTGCGTTTTTGTTTAATCAAAATACAGTACAGTATTAACAATTAGTTTTTTTACTCACGAACTGAGTTATCCCTGCGAACGTATTCATTATGCAGTGTACGTTATACTGTCCTCAGCACATTAGCGTACAATATAGAGAATGAAGTTAAGTTTAAAAATAATCATAAAATGGTTATTTAAACACATTTTTGAAAATGGTGGCCGTTCATTTCGATACAGGTTTCAGTTCTTTTGTGCATATTGTCGCACTATAGACTATTGTACCTGATTCCAATTACCAGTTTCGTCCTTCGTACTAGTAACTCATGTTGAAATAATTCTGTACCTACTCTATAAAAGAATACCTTACGTTTTGTAAATTCAATCTTCACTTCTGCTCGACCCGCACAAATAAAATTACTCATACATGCTATCTTCTGTTCTCCAACCAGGAGATAAACCGTGAAAGGAATGTGGGTACTATTGCGTCATCTATTGGAGCGAAGTAGATAGATAATATTAGAGTTATAACGTCACTTTAATAATCATGCGCTCTCCTGCATATGTTATTTCCTGTACGGAGGGATTAAAAAACCAGGAGATTAACCGTGATCTAATTTTGTAACTAGGGTAGTATAAAAATGTGTATATCAGTGTTATTGTTTGTGCTGTGAGAGCTAGCCAATAGAGATACGAGTACCCACGTGTGTGACCTTATGACATCCTATGACATCAACATTCGTTCACAGCATCACTCCGCTCCCTCTCATTCCCTGGAGACTTTCTCGTGGTTGGAGTACAGTACTGTCCGTCCAAGTGGTTATGTCGCAGAATCGTACAAAGGAGGTGAATCACGTGACAGATAATTACTTAACGAGGCCCTTTTATTTAAGTTATTTCAAACAGTTGTATAATATTACGTAGACGTCCAATTCCTAACATAAATTAATGTTTTCAGAAAAGAGCTAAGACAGCCTAGCCACTAGCCTTTACGGAGGGGCGAGCAGAAGCAGGTAGGAGAAATCGGGATGCGACCTACGCAAACGGACGACAGTACCTGTGCGAAAATATGATTCAGTATTGAAAGTTCTTTCGTCACTGAAAAACGCGAACATATTTCTGGAACGTACTATACTCACTAACTCAGTACTGTTTACTATATGCGGCCTTGATTCTGTGTGGAGCAGTGGCGTATACTGGTTAAAGGGTTTGGGCTACCGCTGACCCTATTATTACACAAAATATATCTAACAATTACTTTAATTTTAATTACTATGGTAAAACTAATAATACAAAATTATTACATTATGTTATATTATAAACTTTTTCTTTTGTAATTTCCTTGGGCTACCGCCGGTAGCCCGCAAAATACGCCCCTGGTGTGGAGGACAGTTTGAACTTCATTAGTAGAAGGGATGGGAGTGAAGTACATTCAAAAACTCGGGTACAATAAAAATTGAAGTAAAAATAAAATGATGTCCCTGTATATTTACTATTGCATACTAGATGTTGGTCGCGTGGCGTGAGCAGACGGTCATATAAACAAAGGTGTGTATGCACCGGTGTACTATGGGCTGTGTGGCACTGTTCAGAACATTACATCTTTCTTTCTCTGCATTTTCTTTTATACTAACCTTCAGGACTATGCTATCCAAAGCATGCCATCAGACGAACGACAGGGAATATTCTCGGAATTTGAGATTAAAAACGGGGTAACACAGCCAGTGCCGCAAATCTGTTATCAATCCGGTCCTGATTAAGTTCGCAAAATTTGCGTCCATCAAAGACTATTCTATATCGAGGCGAGTATTAACACAGTCGTTTAAAGCAATAGTAATCAATGTACTGACCAACAGCAAAATGATTTTAGTGTCGACATTCTCTACCGGAAAAAGGAATGCAAATTCCGATAATTCAGGTGGATTTTGTGGCGAACAATGATGGTGTTGGGGTAACATTTTCGGGATATTTCCCTTTCCGTTGCCATTTCGCCATTTCTCTATTCACCGTCATTCACAAAATAAAATACAAGGGTACTGTCACTGCAATATGTCCATCGATTTTATGATTCACAACAGTTACCATGATTTTCCTTTCATGAGACATACAGTATGTCGATTGAGTCTATAAAATCAGGAATAGAGCTCTTTCTTTCTGATAGTGAAATGGTATTTGGTGAAATGAGGCCGAGAATTCGCCATAGATTATCTGACATTTGCCTCACAGTTGGGAAAAACCTCGGAAAAAACCTTAAGCCTTGGTTTTTCTGAACCGACGCATGCCTCGCACAAATCCGGACTACACGAGAGATAGTGAGTGGTTTCTATAACTGCGAGATGCGAGGTCTGCGTACCTCGCAGCCATAGAAACCACTCACTATCTCTCGTGTAGTCCTGATTTGTGCGAGACGGGCCTCGCACGTCACATGCGTCGGTTCAGAAAAACCAAGGCTTAACTAGGTAATCACCCCAAGCGGGAATCGAACTCAGCCAACGGAGCTATTGTTCTCCAACCAGGAGATTAACCGTGAAAGTGTGCTTACTATTGCTTCATCTATTGGAGCGAAGTAAATAGATAATATTACCGTTATAACGTGAGTATAAATAAAATGCGCTCTGCTGCATATGTTATTTCCTGTATGGAGGGATTGAAAGACCAGGAGATTAATCGTGATCTAATTTTGTAACTAGGGTAGTATAAATATGTGTGTATCAGTGCTATCGTTTGTGGTTTGAGAGTTAGCCAATGGAGATGCGTGTATCCACGTGTGTGACCTTATGACATCAACATTCATTCACAGCATTACCCCGCTGCGTCTCATTCCCCTGAGACTTTCTCCTGGTTGGAGTACAGTACGTCGGTGGCAAAAGCATTTTACTTCAAATGTTTGCTAAGTAACACTAAATTAAATTTACAATACAGCTCGGAAGGCCCAGTTCGTATTGTTATGAGGAAAAGAGTTCGGTTAAAAGTAAATCCTATCAAGGAAGTGCGATACATTCTAATGTTCTTCTATCTACGCCACATTTTCCTCCTGCAACAAGATAGCACGCACATGAGATGCATAGGAAACAAGAGGCAGATTATCATTTGTTATGGCACGTAAATAGCAAGGGCTCATCATAATTATTATTTCCTACTATTCCAACAAGGAAGAGCACGCCTCACGCAAGTTCGATAACAAATGTGTTGTTGTTCTAGTATTGTTTTGAATTTACTTTCCTTGTAAATATGGAGTAATGTCATATCTAACCACAACGTCTGCAATTCCCAGCGATACCATCTAAGCGGAAATTTCGCCATTGCAATTCAACTCATGAATCACGACCTTACTAAAGCATTTCAACTATCAACACTTCCATAATAATTGCTCTTTACCTTGGACCCATTTTTGGCCATTTTCAACTTAACAGAGGACGAACATATTGTGGGACTCCTATGATATGAGGTTAGCATAATCGTGCTAATTTTATAATAATCATCATCATCATATTCATCAACGTCATTATTTTGAAGAACTGAAGCATAGCCCACAGTAAAACTTATTCAAGTCGGAACGTGAATGCGAACAAATTCTCTGGTCTCGTTGGGTAGAATAGGCGAGATAGTGTATTATATTGAGGAATCTACCCAACGCGGAAGTGAAAAGCAATATTCCTGAGTCTTATCAAACATCACTTATATATTGCAGAAAAAAAATAACGTACCGGTACTGGAATTTTTTTTTTTTACTTCATGCACTTGTCAACATGGAGGGGAGTTTTAAAAAGGTGTAACGTTGGTTTTCTAAAAATGTGCAAGAATTTGTCTCAGTTTTACAGTTTCTAAAATGTTTGCTATGGCAAATATGTAAATATCGTTTAATATTGTTATCAATTAAGGTTTATTCTTTTGATGTACGAGTATTAAAGGAGGTAAATGGTGAAATTCAAACTTTCTACAATTTTTAAATTACAGATTTCATATTTTGTGCACTCCATCCTCTGGATGTAAGTATTCGTTGCATATAAGTTTCATTATAATCACATGAATGGTTCCTGAGTTATTCAAATTTAAAATTGCGTATTTTCAAAATCTGTCTTCTCTTACAAAATTTAAGTTTCATACAAGACTCATTTTTTTTACATCATCTCTGATATGGTTAAAAAAAGAGAAAACGTATTCAAAATTTTAAATTACATCTATGAATAGAGAGAAATTAAAAAAATATATATATTATAATATGAAAACGGCGAATGGCCTGAAGATTTTAAGGAGACATTGCTGCTTCCAATACCGAAGAAAAATAATGCCAAGAAATGTAACGAGTTCAGGACTATCAGCCTGATATCGCACTCGGCGAAGATTCTCTTGCGAATACTGAATCGACGTTTATAGTCTAAGATGGAAGAACAGCTGAAAGAAGAGCAGTTTGGCTTCAAGGAAAGAAAAAGTACGAGAGATGCAATTGGGCTGCTACGAAAAATCGGCGAAAGATACCTCGAGAAGAGTAAAGAAATGTATATAGTATCTGTGGACCTAGAAAAGGCTTTTGACAGAGTGGATTTGAATAAACTGATGGGAATCCTAAAGAAAATTGGTGTGGTTTGGAAAGAGAGAAGGTTGTTGTTATATGAAACAGCGAGTCAAAGTCAGGATAGGAGAAGAAATCTCAAAAGAAAGTGAAATTCAGAAAGGAGTACGTCAAGGATGCCCTTTATCACTTACCCTGTTCAACATCTATTGGAGGATTTAGTAAAGAACTGTTTTCAGAACATGAGAGGAGTGATAGTAGAAGGAAGGAGAATAAATGCATAAGATTTGCTGATGATATGACGTTGTTAGCAGAAGCGGAGATGATACTAAGGGATATGCTACTAGCTACAAGACAGCTGTGAGCAGTATGGAATGAAAATAAATGCAAATAAGACGAAGACCATGGTCATAGGAAGAAAAATAAAAAAGGTAAACTTGCGAATTCTAAAATAGGCAGCAGAGCAAGTGGGCAGCTTCAAATACTTGGGGTGTAGCCTATTATAAACAGTAACATGAGCTGCTGCCAGGAAGTCAAAAGGCGGATAGGAATGTCAAAGAAAGACTTTAATAGAAAAAGGGGCATCTTCTGCGGACCTCTGGAAAAAGAACTAAGGAAGAGACTAGTGAAGTGCTTTGTATGGTGTGTGGCATTCTATGGGGCAGAAACATGGACATTACGACGAAATGAAGAGAAGCGAATAGAAGCATTTGAAATGTGGATATGGAGAAGAATGGAGCGTGTGAAGTGGACAGACAGAATAAGAAATGAAGTTGTGTTGAAAAGAGTGGGTGAAGAAAGAATGATGCTGGAACTGATCAGGAAGAGGAAAAGGAATTGGTTGGGTCATTGGCTGAGAAGAAATTGCCTACTGAAGGTGCAATGGAAGGAATGGTGAACGGGAAAAGAGTTCGGGGCAGAAGAAGATATCAGATGATAGACGACATTAAGATATATGGATCATATGGAGACACAGAGGAAGGCAGAAAATAGGAAAGATTGGGGAAAGCTTGTTTTGCAGTGAAAGACCTGCCCTTGGGCAGAGCACTATGTATGAATGAATTAATTAATTAATTAATTAATGGTATATACTTTTTATTTAATATTGGTGGTTTCACTTGTGTTTATGATTTTTCAAGCCGCTGATTAAAAATAGGGCAAAATTTAGTAAGAATGTAGTAGGGAAGACTACATCCAGAGTGGCCACAAATCAGGGGTTTGTCCTCTGCCCTCAACACCATAAGATATTGCCACGGCAACGATGAGTGTAATTGACAAGATACTTCCTACTCTGTCCAAAAATCCTGTGCCAACATAAAGCAACTGGATTTAATTTTAATAGAATTTTTATGTAATGGAGACGTAAATCAAGAGTTTTGGTTTTGCTGTTAATAGTGCCAAATAAACGTATAAGTCGGTATTAGATGTAGGCTATATCAAAACTAGACAAACTCCACGAATTTTAAGAAAGGAAACTGGAAATGTTAAAGATATTGGAAACGAGATCAGAGAAATATCAGATGACAAAAGTCAAGTAATAGTGTCTTAAATGAGTTCATAGCAAGTTAATAATTAATTCACTTCATTTAATATTAGCAATTTTTATAAATTTTCGTCTCGATTCTCACTAGTTTTCAAATTGCACTAGATCAGCCGTGGCGAAAATGTGATCGTGCGCCGAGCCACTGCAACGTGCATAGCACCTATGGAGGGAGGCGGACACCCGAAGGGGAAGTGAAGCAACTGTCAGACTTATTAACAGATTTTCATTTTCCTTACGTCAAACACTTAAATATAATTTTATACAGTACAAGGCTACAAACTAATGTTTAGTGCGTGTAACGAAGAAAGAAATGAACAATAGAACATAGGACACATTATCACAACCTATAATTAACTGTCTTCAGAATGTGTCTGCGACAAAGTTTCAAAATCAGGAATTATGTCATTTATTGCTAGTCGTAGTTGATCACTAAGGTATTTGTCTGTCAGTCGTTATCTAAATTTGGTTTTTACTATTTTCATTGTTGAAAATAATTTTTCACGAACGTAAGTTGTAGCGAACATGGCTTGAACAGAGCAAGCGAAAGAACGAAGCTTCGGATATTTATTTTTTTGGCAAAGATTTGAAAAGTTCAACATTTGTCAAGTTTACATCTAGCTTTCATTTAACATCACATAGTAAATCTGTGAGTTTAAATTGGAGATCTAACGCCATTATTCGTACATCTGCTGAAAAGGGATCGATGATGATGATGATGATTATGATTGTGATGATAATAATAATAATAACAATAATAATAATAATAATAATAATAATAACAACGCTTAACCTTTTAATGTTTCATTAGTAACATGTAGTATAATGCCGTTTTATATTATACAACCGTTTCCTCGTAATACTTGTGAACAAATCATACATTTAATATTCTCATCATATTGGCAGCAAAAAAATGCGTCCTCCCATCCTACTTGAAACTTTCGTTTCTTTGTAGAGGTACATGGTTTCGAGAGAGACATTGCGACGATACGCCACTCACGGGTCAGAGACAAATACAAATGGAACGGAGTTTGACTCCAGTGAGTGAGAGGGTGGGGGTTGTGGGAGATAGGAAGCAAGAGAAATGCATAGCTATCATTGCGAGCTACAATGTGCTCGCGAGTCACATTTTCGCCACGGCTGCACTAGATGATAATACAACTGGCGCTCCATGGGGAAAAAAAACACGCGGTTGCATCCGTTGGGTGATAAGAGCTCGAAATAGCTCGAAACGAATCCCTTTTCCATATTGCAAGCAGAATCGATTAAATGTAACAGGAGAAAGAAAATAAGCTGATGCAAAAAGACGGTGCAAGTAAATTTTCCTCATTGCAACTGGTCGACTTTAAGAAAGTAACAATTTTGCTCCAGCTGCTTATTTTTTTAAGAGACATGTGGAACAACGAACAGCATGGAAAGAGTACGATCGTGTTGAACATACGGAAGATAAAAGACAACGTAAACAAATACTAAAATTTTCTTCAACAGGAAGGAGGAAACTTGGGAGACAGCTTTTAAATGGAAGACTTACATTTGTAACGTAATGGGACACATTTTTTTAAACATGGAAAATTATGGTACTGTTGCTTGAAAGGTAAAAAAAAAGTCTTAGGAGAAATATACAGGAGAACTAGTTTTACTTCTTGTTAATGTAAGTAGCGGAGCCCCAGTAGTTATCCGAGTATTGACACGGCAAGAAGCTACCAAGCGGCGCCAAGACTTAATTAGCTATACAACTCCCGGTATTCCAAACTGAACCCCGTCGTGACCTGCCGTTGTCGACATTTTACCTTCCAATCCTGTAAGAGAGAGGGAAATACAGTACATTCCAAAGCGAAAAATTCTTACAGAATATGGCTAGAGGCATTACAAGAAATGCTGTATTTAAAAATCAAATGAAATTACCTATACCTCACTAACACGCTTCTTAATAGCATATTCTTCTGCCAAGAACGTAATGTTATTGAAGGAATTAAATAAAATGTAAAAACCTTATGCAAGTAACTTCTACTTCCTACTTTCTCCTGACTGTTGAAATGTTCGTTTCCACTTAATACAACGTAGTGGGGATGAGGTGTGATAATACTCGATCAATTTTGATGGATCTACACAAGAGAAACGTGGAAAACTGGAAAGAGTAAGTTTGCTATATCCGTACCTACTAAATTTGATACGAAATTTTGCATAGCAGTATATTATACAACTAGTTAAAAAAATAGAGCTTTATTAACGAGTGAGGTCGGCCTGGGTAGCGTAGTCGGTATAGCGCTAGCCTTTTGTGCTCGAGATTGCGAGTTCGATCCCGGCCCAGGTCGATGGCATTTAAGTGTGCTTAAATGCGACAGGCTCATGTCAGTAGATTTACTGGCATGTAAAAGAACTCCTGCGGGACAAAATTCCGGCATACCGGTGACTCTGATATCTGCAATGCTTGGGAAAGGTGGCATAAGTTAGTTTCCACAAATAATTTTTTATTAATTTATTGACAACTTAGGAAATCTGCTCACTTAAGAAAAGAGACATAAGTATTTCTCCCATTAGAATAATTCATACAGAATAAAATCAAATCGACATAAACCAGTGTGAAGACAGTTTTTTTCCTTCTCCTGTAAAATTAATATTTTTGACTTGTGCCACTTTTCTCGAGTACTACAGATATAATCTCGGCAGTTGTGAGCATCGTTAAATGAACCATAATTTAATTTAACGAGTGGATTAAGTTAGATAGAACACGATCGCAGGGAGTGTTCTAATACCCGCGAGTCAATTAAGCTCCTTTCGTAACTTTTTATATACAATATTTTATCTACGTTTGTGTATTTTGTTAAACAATTATGAAAATTAGTAGAAAATATATAGGTAAAATGTTCAGTTCCTTTTAGATGATCGAAGTAGGCGAGTTAGGGTTTCTTAGTTACCACATTACGGAAAAATCAATAAACATTGTTACTGTAATCATTTTGAGCCTGCATAACAGTATTAGCAGTCTAGTAGGCTATATACAGTCACGAAGCTCAATACGTAATAAATATGCATCCACAGATAGTTGCTAACCACTAGGGTCGCTGCTATCGCCTCATTACAGACAATCAGCGTATTCCGAATCTCACCGGACCGGTGGACAACAATGACGTCACGCTGCAGCGAAATAGGAACAAAACTGCTGGAAGGATCGATGGCTTTCATGGCGACTGTATAAGTTGTTGTCTGTGCTATGCTAGCAAAATTTTGCGAAATTTCCGTACTGCCATCTCGTTGAAAGAAAAGAGAGCATAAACAATTTATTTCTTGAACCGGTAGTAATAACTGGTCCGTTGGCATGTTCGCTCATAAGCCATTAACATATTGTTTTTACGTTGTGCTCATTACAAACAATACAGCAGAACTAAAGCAGAACACACCGCCATGACACAACAGTGCACGATGTCATTCGTCTGCTAATTCCCGCTCTATACAAGAACCAATCAGATTCACTGATGGAGACTGCCACCACCTCTGCAAGCTGATGGCACCACCGGTGCGACACCAGTGGAGCATCAGTGTCGCCATCGATGAAATTCGGAACACCGTGATGCCATCAGATTGCTCACCGCTGAGATTCGGAATACGCTAAATGCGAAATAGTAGTGGCAAAGTCCTATTGTTCCTAGCACCCTCACAACTCAAGCTTCGTGACTGTATATACTACATTGTGGTATTAGCTTTCATAAATATGGAAAATGTTGCAATCTAAAGATGTCGATGCCACAATACCTCAAATAACAGAAGCTGTGAAACAAGCTACATTAAATATTGTACCAGAAAAATCAAGGAAAGTTTATAACGCAACTTACATGGAATTTAAAAATTAGTGTGCAAGTAGAAAACTGAAAAATTAATAAACAATACTAGAGGGAAAAGCAAATTACTATGGTACTGTACTTTCATATAATAATATCGGTAGACTAGTAACTCAGATAATGAAATATCGGTACAGTGTAAATAAGTACAACAGTGCTAAGGGAAAACATAAATTGTTTCGCGACCATAAACAAATAACTTCACCACGCTGTATTTCACAATCGTGCAGACCGATATCAAGAGCAATTAAAATAAAAATTTATTTCATACCGAAAATTAAAATCTTTAATGCTGTATTGATTAGATCGTAAATTACTCGCATTTGCAAAGTCGCTGTCGCCATATGCTGATTAACTACTCGAATGTAGGAAGTAGCCTGCGTGCTGAGAACTAACAAAACTAATTATTTAACATTTTGATTAACAAAATATTATTCCAGCAGTGCTCTTTGCAACAAAAAGTTCCATGACGTCCGTCATATTTGTTGTCAAGATTGTTGCTATGCTGCAGCGAGCCCTCTGTTTGCCATGCAAGCAACAGAGCGCCGAGGATTGCATAACGTAACGAGCTTTTGGAGTAAAGCCTAGATTTCCCTTCTCATTAATGATAACCTTTGTAGTAAACAAGGTTACTGTTCGCAGGGGGTATGAATAACAGAAGAGGGCGGCGATAACCTCACGACATTAGCGCCAATCGTGAATTATTGCTTCACGCATGAATGTGCCACTTCGATACGATTAGCCTATATGATCCCCCGTTTATTGTATATTTTCTATCTCTCACGAAGATATTTAGATCAAGTCACAGAAAAATAAATCTTGATCACTGTCATCATTAAGCCTACTCATTTGACCGTTTCATGCAGACCTGTTCTGTTATTAAGTAGTAGGGTAAAGGTGCGTAATTCCGTGATACCCCTAATCCCGTGATAAAATTTCAATTGACTGCCATGGAGTTGTGGTCTCTGACTTTTAAGTTTTTGAAATACTTAACAGATGCCAGAAGATGTCTTCTTTTTAATTCTATTGACTACCCGCCTTTTGGATGGAAGCAGTCGATTGCAGAAGCTTTTGTTCAGTGAAAGGTAGGTGGTTGACCAGTAAGTTTTTCTTTCTCTTGTGACCGCTCCTGAAGAAACATTTTATATTTGAGGTAAGAATTTGAAATACTTAACAGATGCCAGAAAATGTCTTCTTTTCAATTCTATTGACTACCCGCCTTTTGGATGGAAGCAGTCGATTGCAGAAGCTTTTGTTCAGTGAAAGGTAGGTGATTGACCAGTAAGTTTTTCTTTCTCTTGTGACCGCTCCTAAAGAAACATTTTATATTTGAGGTAAGAATTAGGCCTAATATAGCATTATAAAAATGATATATTACTGTAGATTATAATCAGCTGAATCAACGTGTATGATTATTTAAACATTGTGAGACAACAATGCTAGAGGAGCTTTCCCATTTTCGGATTTATTTTCATATTTCTTCTTCCTGGCTCACTCAACCAGTGATGCCAACGCTAAATTGTGAAAATTAATGTCTATGAAAGAAATTAGTTTATAAAACATCAATTACAATTATAATAAAATAATAGGGCATATATTTAACTTAATTACTGCTGTTAGGAATATAAATAATGAGAAATAATTGTGTTATAATTCAATTTATTCAAATCTAATTTTGTATTGAATTTAACTTTCAGTTTATTTTGTTGATAATACATTAATATGTAATATGTATTTCTGTAGTTAAAGTATTTTGTATGAAATTTGTCACTTAGGCCCTTTTTCTATGTTGTAATTTCTTGCTTAATCCATATTAAAACAATATAGGCCTACCATGACTTAAAAGTATTTTTCCAAATACACGTTTGTTTTCTGAGCAGTTAATGAGGATTATTTTAGTATCACGGAATTAGGATATCACTGAAGGAATTAGGAAACCACTATCACGGAATTTGGATCCCTGGCACGGATTTAGGAGCCACTGTATAACAATGAAGAATCATATATTATAATATATCAAATCTGAGAAACTGTTGACACTGAATGTTGTAAAAACTGTAGCTAAAGGTCCAAATAACGTCATTTAAGTGTTATTTGAAAATTTTTAGTACAATTTTGGCAAAAATATAGACTTTATTAAATATGTCACGGATTTAGGCAACTTTATCCTATTTAAATTAAATTTTCCTTTCCATCTCTTCCTTAGACTTTCAACTATTCTCCTTAGTTTTTTTCCCCCACAAGAAAAAGTGGCATTCATTGTTTCTTACGTTCAGTTACCTTCTTACATGCCCATTACATTGGTTGCCTCAATATGCTCCTTCATCTCCGTTGTTTCTTTTTCTTCTTTGTTTCAGGCTTTAAGCCTTTTAAAGCTTGTTGCGAGCTCAAAATAGGCACATTCATTGATTTAGCTATCATTTTTTAAGTCTGCCTATGTTTCGTTGATAAAGTATTTTCTTCTCACATATGAAAGGTAACGTACGAAATGAAAATATAAAAATTTGAAATTTATCCTTTGAAAAGGTGGAAAAATTCAAGTACCTTGGAGCAACAATAACAAATATAAATGACACTCGAAAGGAAAGTAAACGCAGAGTAAATATGGGAAATGTCTGTTATTATTCGGTTGAGAAGCTTTTATCATCCAGCCTGCTCTCGAAAAATCTCAGAATTTACAAAACAATTACATTACTGGTTGTTCTACAGGGACATCATTTTTTTTCTACTTCAATTTTTATTGTACCTGACTTTTTAATGTACTTCACTCCCACCCCTTCTACTAATAAAGTTCCAACTGTCCTCCACACAGAACCAAGGCCGCATATAGTAAACAGTACAGTGAGTATAGTATGTTCTAGAAATATATTCGCGTTTTCCAGTGGCGAAAGAGCTTTCAATATTGAATCACATTTTCGTACAGGTACTGTCGTCAGTTTGCCTAAGTCGCATCCCGACTTAACCCACCTGCTTCTGCCCGCCCCTCTGTAAAAGCTAGTGGCTGTCTTAGCTCTTTTCTGAAAAGATTAATTTCTGTTAGGCATTAGACGTCTACATAATAATATAAAACTGTTTAAAATAATTTAAATAAAAGGGTCTCGTTAAATAATTAACTGTCACGTGATTTTCTCCCCTTTCTACGATCCTACGACATAGCCATAACCACCTGAACGGACAGTAGATAGTATGTCTGAGTAATTTTATCTTTTCGGATCGGGCAGAAGTGAAGATTTAATTTACAGTAAGTAAGGTACTCTTTTATAGAATAGGTACAGAATTATTTCAACATGAGTTACTAGTACGAAGGACGAAACTGGGAATTGGAATTAGATGTAATAGTCTATAGTGCGATAATATGCACAAAAGACCTGAAGCCTGTATCGAAATGAACGGCCACTATTTTCAAAAATGTGTTTAAATATCCATATTATGATTATTCTTAAATTTAACTTCATTCTCTATATTGTACGCTAACGTGCTGTAGACAGTATGATATATACTGTACAATGAATACGTTCGCATGGATAACTCAGTTCGTGAGTAAAAACACTTATTGTTAATACTGTACTGTATTTTGATTAAAGAAAAGTCTAATGAAAATTATCAAACTCAAAATTGCGATATTTCCTAGTTTACGTAAATGGATGAACTATTTTTCTTCCCTCCTGTACCTAGTAAAGTGATTTGTTTGTATTTTACGCCAGTATCATCAAACTTCAGTCGTGGAAGGGGATAGCAAACGGTGTTTCCGGTTCTCAACCGTTAATCCAAAGGTATAGCCATGTTAATATTAAACATGTTAGTAAAAATAAAATGATGTCCCTGTATATGGTGGTGAAACGTGGACTCTCACTTTGAGAGAAGAACAGAGGTTAAGGGCGTTCGAGAATAAGGTGTTTAGGAAAATATTTGGGGGTAAGAGGGATGAAGTTACAGGAGAATGGAGAAAGTTACTCAACGCAGAAATGCACGCATTATGTCACCTGACATAATTAGGATCATTAAATCCAGACATTTGAGATGGGCAGGGCATGTAGCACGTATGGATAAATCTAGAAATGCATATAGAGTATTAGTTGGAAGACCTGAGGGGAAAAGATCTTTTGGGAAGCCAAGGCGTAGATGGGAGGATAATATAAAAATGAATTTGAGAGAGGTTCGATATGATGGTAGGGACTTCGTTACATCCTTACTGTACGAAAATTGAATTTATATTTAAAAACGAAATCATCTCCAGCTATATAATAAAAGAAAAGTGGATCACAGTTATACTGTATGTAGAAGACAAGTGGATCAATATAATAACCTAGTTACAGAACGACTGTCCATTTCTGAACCAGACTTATTTTACTTCGGTAGTTATCAAAACAATTTGTTACAACAAACTGCATGAATACTCAAATTACTGAAACACAGCTCTCCCAATGAGAGCTTTAAAAGAAGAGTACCGTATTTCAGAAACTTCTTAGTTTTATAACGTGTTCCTTATTTTATTTTTTGTTACTTTTATTTATTTATTTATTTATTTAACCTGGTAGAGATAAGGCCATCGAGCCTTCTCCTCCCCTCTACCAGGGGATTACGACTACAATATTAAGAATACAATTACAATTATAATAACAATTAATATTACAATTACAAATGCAATAAAAATCAAAGTACTAAAAGATTAACTGATTAATAAAAGCTAGACAGTTTATTGTAAAAGTTAAGAAGAGAGAATCATTTATTTTATTGAATAAGTAAAAATTAAACCTACTCTACGCAGTAAGAAAATGCTTAATAAGTTTGCTTTTGAACGCTACTAAATTCCGACAGTCTCTGATGTCACTGGGTAGGGTATTCCACAAGCGCGAGAACGAGATTGTGTATGATAATGAATACGATGATGTCTTATGTGTTGGTATGGCTAGTATGCGGCTATTTTGCGTGCGTGTGAAGAGATTATGATATGATGACAGGTAACTGAAACGGAAGGCAAGGTATGTAGGTGTAGAAGTGTGAAGGACTTGGAAAAGGAGAACAAGAAAATGAAAATTTCTACGTTCGTTAAGCCGTAGCCAGTTTAGAGTTTGGAAGGATGGGGTACTGTATTATTTTGATGTACCGAAGTACATATGATATTTCCATGCAGATATTCTGCATCATCATACGAGTGCACCTCAGCACATGTGTGGACTTCGGTCCTATGTTCATAGACATCTATGACGTAGTGCAGAGGGCGGCCACTAGAGGGAACCCAAGAGTTGGAACTTAATCAGAGACAATTCTGTCCGACGGCGGGGTGGTATCCGGTGTGGCTTAGTGGATAAAGCATCAGCACGTAGAGCTGAAAACCCGGGTTCAAATCCCGGCGCCGGAGAGAATTTTTCTCCGTTCCATTACTCTTTCATCGTATGGGGTACTGTGGTCAGCGCGACGGACATCGCAGACGAAGCGAACACAAGAATTATGAACACGTAATTTTTGCGACTGGTTAACATTGATGTCAGTCAGTAGAAAATCACAATAATCGAAGTGGGGCATTACTAGTGTTTCCACTAGAATTTTCTTGAGTGATAGTGGAAGGAATTTTCGAATGCTCTTTAAGGAATGTAGTTTGGAAAGCACTTTTTGGTGATATGGGTTACTTGGTTATTCCAGTTTAAATGCGTATCAAAGTAAACTCCGAGGTTTATTTATTTATTATGTGTACGAGTATCTCAATACTGAAACAAATACTTAAACTCCACGACGTCAAAAGTTTGATCATGTAATCATGTTAATTGTACCGTACGAGAAAAAGTAAAAGATTGAGCAGAGCGACCGCACTGTCTGGACGTTCTTCACTGTACTGGGCACTTTGGACTAAGTCATGACTGTGCAGCCACATATCATGACGCTGGCATCAGGTTCTTCTCAGATTTCATCAGCCGATCATGACTCTGCTGTCAATGTATCCTTGAAATCATGGTAGCTTGATGCTAAATAGCGGTACAGTTTAGTATATCAGAGGTCCATTACGACGAAATAACTTCATGCAAACCAAGCTTTCAGGTATAACTCCCTGTAAAGTTGATTTGAATAATCCCGAGGGAAAAATTGTTCCGGAGCCGAGTATCGAACCCGGGGCCTTTGGTTAAACGTACCAACGCTCTACCAACTGAGCTACCCGGGAACTCTACCAGACACCGATCCAATTTTTCCCTCTATATCCACAGAAAACCACAATTTAAGTCACGCAGAGTTAGTATGCTCTCAATGTTGGTTGCTTGACTATTGTCAGCCCATTTTGAGGTCTGTGGATATAGAGGGAAAATTGGATCGGTGTTTGGTAGAGTTCCCGGGTAGCTCAGTTGGTAGAGCGCTGGTACATTTAACCAAATGCCCCGGGTTCGATACCCGGCTCCGGAACAATTTTTCCCTCGAAATTCTTCAAATAAGTTCATATTTGGTCATTAATATTTACACGAGAAATAAACTGTGTCAAAATAAGAATTGTTATATGTATTTTAATTATCATGACTGAGAATACAGGGTTATGCCAACTTATATATCCTTTAGCCTACATCTTGCAATCATTCAAGAAAACAAGAGATAATGTGCAAAT
Organism: Periplaneta americana; assembly: GCF_040183065.1. Classification (NCBI taxonomy): domain Eukaryota; kingdom Metazoa; phylum Arthropoda; class Insecta; order Blattodea; family Blattidae; genus Periplaneta; species Periplaneta americana. The sequence continues at coordinate 156,613,803 of NC_091121.1, forward strand.
ACAGCTCGAGTTGATTGCTCCTCAGTGAGTATGGATTTAAGTGCCTCCAAGAGTGTTCGTGTGCTTCTTGTGTCTTTGACTTTTTGTGCCTGTCATTTTTACCGTATATGTGGTCACAACGGTAAAGTAACGATTCGATTGGATAATAGACGTTCAATAATCTCCCACAAAGCGCTAAATGCAAAGGTCATTAGTTTATGTTGTCTTGCTTGAAGAAGTTATCTCACACCATGTTATACACGTGGTCAGGGAGAATAATAATTCTTTAATTGGTTGTACATTAATTTAAAAAAAATAGATACGAGAGAAAGAATAACATTTCTCATTTGCATAGAGACGACAAAGATAAAAATGAGACCAAAAGAAAGTAAGAAAGATTTAGAACATCCCTAGGCATAAGAGGGGACATGAAAGGAACGGAGGATCCCCACTCATGTCCTCTTTTTTTTTTTTTTTTTTTACACATCGCCTTATAAACAAACACGCAGTAAGGCTCTGTGTATCAGTGGTTGATTTTAGGCGACCAGCTAGAACCGAAAGTTCCTAAAATCTATGATGCCCGCCTGATACAACCCGTCACTAATCTTCCTTCCTGCTCGTACCGCACCAAAATATTACTTTCTCAACCGGGGAGGATGGAGTGAGGAGTTAAGGGGTATTCTGTAGAGACTCAATCGAGTTAGTAACGCCAGGCCTTATTTAGAGGAAGAAGATAAGGAAGAAGATGATAAACATAGAATTATAGTGTTGTATTCTGAATAAAACAACCTTTTACTACTGAAACTCTTTAAGAAACCAAAGTAGGTAATTATTCTAAAAATAACTCTCTTAATTTTCGAGATATTCCTGTTGGCTCTTGTTCAATGAAATGTAGTTTCACACTAGGAGTCCATGAACTGATATCCTGCGAGTTTAAGACGTGAAATCATTTCTCGTAGCGCAGGCATTCCAAACTCAGTTGAAGGGAAATAAAGGTCCATTCACAATGAAAATTAAACATAACCGTAACATAAACACAGACGTTTGCAGCCAGGTTACCAAATGGGATCATTCACAATGATTCAGACAAACACTGACATTAACATTGCCGTTAGACGTTAACATGAAAGTCTGCAAACTCCAAACTTTCATGCTTATGCTTACGTGATTTGCAAACAGTACACAATCGTGGAGCGCTGAAGTATACGACAGAATATAAGGAAATGACGTTGTTTTGTTTCCATGGTTACCAAGTATCTTTGCGGTTATGTTTTTCGTGAATGATGGTATGACTTCTTGATTTTACCGTAACGTTTACATTTTTAAGTTAACGCTTACGTTACGTTTAATTTTTATTGTGAATGGGCCTTAAGACGTCAACCTCACTCCAAACGTTTAGACATGATTGACGTCCATGCTTCGCTCTCAATCAAAAACTTGCTTCATTAACGGGTAGTTCATAAACTCCTATTGTAAAAACAATCACCACTCTAAACATAAATTAGGATAAGATTGGTAAGTCCACACACAAACCATTGAACATTCATCTATTTAGTGATTAACTGATCGCAGACAACTCTTGTTTTGCACTAATGTAGCCTATTATTATTCTGTTGGCTTGTGTTAGTACATAAACGCAGAGCAAACACGAGATAACAATCATTTAACCTCGAGCGTACAGCTGATTTAGGCTGCACTGATTTACTTAAAAAAAAATACTGTTCACAACAATATGTCGACATAGACATTGCAACATTTTCATGCTAAGATACATTTCTATTGTCAATAACTTGTATATAAAGCTCGACCACTTTTCCCTAATGTTTTTATGAAACTGTTGGGAATAAATCGTTTAACCATTTCGTCATTTATGAAATTAAAAAAAAAACCCAAATGAAAACAAAATTCCATAAAATAAGCAACACAACAACAATTTCACACAATTACGTAGGGTACCTGTAAGTTTGTTTTTTCCATAATCTTTACCATGGGCAGCATTATCCCCCGTTTGGTCTCACTGAATGGTTTTTTCCTAGGTTTTCCCCAGCCGTGGGACTGATGCCGGATGGTCTATGAAGAGTCTCGACCTCACTTCATTTCATCCCCTTTGGTCTGATTACCTGGTTGGGTTTTTTCCGAGGTTTTCCCCAACCATAAGGCAAATGACAAGTAATCTTTTGGTGAATCCTCGGGCCTCACCTCATCTCACTACATCTCGCCAAAATATTGTAAAAAATTGAAGAAAATTGTAAAAAATTGTAAAACTGCACAAATTGTAAGATATAAAAATTGTAAAATTTTGTAAAAATTGTAATTGTAATATTGTAAAATTTTGACTTGTTCCACATCTTAAACCTTCATTGCTAATGTAAGATCTGTGGAATATAATAAATGAAATGAAAAAAAAATGAAAAAAAAAAAAAACATTGAAAGGACGTCTTATATTGTGTCATCTAACGAAATTACGTTTATTACCTCCTTCAACAACAAAATAATCATATTTCCATTCCTCACTGAAGCTGTATCTTCGTACTGTAGACAGTGCCATTTTCAAATCTTCTGTAAACTGCTCGCCATTGAATGATTACGTTCTGCAGGTAACGACTGACTAAATAGAATGAAAACAGAGTCGAGGACATGAGGTGGAGGAAGAAGGACGGTAATGTTTGCGCTTTAGGGACCAAATGTTTGGCAACCCTGTGATAGACTATGTATATTTCACCTATGAGTGTTTTCATTGCAGATAAAAGAATATATACGAAGTATCGACTTTAAATAAAAATCTGTTATGTTAATACTAATCATGGCACGCTGTTGTAACGTGATAAAGACAATTACAGTAATCTTAGCATTTGTAAGGACTGAAATTCCAAAACACTTCATTTCGTTTAATAAAGAGATTATAACTATTTTGTATATTTTGAAGTAGCTTCTCATATTTTTTTTTTCCTTGACAATTCAAAGTTATACTCACTTCAGGAATAAAATTTACTGCTATGAACAATCTTATTGTTAACTGTGCGTAACTGTACCAACAGAACATAACACTATTTATTTTGTTTTGTGTGGAAGGATTTTACGTCGTAAGAATGAACACATTTTATCGTCACTAAAGTACATAGTACGCAATATCTCTAATGTTTCATCAGCTACTTCGTTCCTACATACAGTACATATGCTACTGTATGTACATGTTACATCATCTTCCATGACTTGCTCCTTTACTGCTGTTGGTCGTCGCCCTCTACCATCAAACCTAAAGCAGAGCAATGCTTAGAAAAATGTTGTCTTTAAACGACTCGTGTAAAATCATTACTCCAACGAATTAATAAATGGCGTCAGGTTTTATTTTCCTGACACGTTTATGGCCGCTTTCTGGTACACGTCAGTTAAATCTCTGTTACTTAGCTGCTCTTATAAATTTAACTGCTCTGATAATTAAATTGTGAAAAGGAGCAGATAAAATAAGATTTAATGTCTTAATGGTTATCACGATTGGTTTAAACATGCACTAAAACCAGACGTAAGTGCAAGTTTGAACCAATAAATTATTGAGATTTGCGATAAAATAATGAGTCTAGGAAATTGTATATTTAGTATGTAGAACTACATTTGTTTATAGATCTTTTGTTATATTAAGTTTTGTACTTGTGAACTATATCAATAAAATCAAATCAACTGCTCTGATAACTTTCATGGGTTTCCGGAAAGTTAAATGTATATTTATCAGCGCTTGTAACTAACAGTTGAGGTAAATTCAAGTTCAGTATCTATTGTCGTCCATAGATGTCTCCACTAGTATTTTGTTAGTTATTCTTTAGTTATTTATAGTTACTTTTGTTTGCAGAAGTTTTCAGTAGTAATATGGCTGATAGGTACACAGTGAGCTCTGCACTAGTAGGTGCAAGACTTTTTAATTAAAGAACCGTGAGATAAACGATAATGTACATGTACACTTCCAACTCAATCGTAATATGTAAAAAAAAAAAAAAAAACAATAATTGTTGGTATTTGGCGTGATCATCGAGGTAAATAATACTAGTGGAGAGAGAGCTAGATGTAACTTCTGCTTCAAAACTGCAACCGTATTCAGCTGTGGTGGCTATGGCTGTCGTATTGATAAACATATTAAAATATTTTACATTCGCCCATATGAATGCTTTCATGTATTCAAAGGAACTTTTCAGAGCCTGAAATGCCATCGGCATTGGTAGAACACCCAAAAATAAAATATTCCTTGACTGACGACATTCAATCTGAAGTTGGTGACGAAAATTAAGCTTGATATGTTCGAAATTGTCTTTATAAACACACATTATTATCGTAATATGTCATAGAAAGTAAAACATTTACCGTAAGTTACGTAAATAAAACGCCAAAATTTTAAAACTATACAGATAATATTGTAAATTAATTTATTGCAGTCTATATTATTATTTAATATAAGTTATTATAGTTTACGAAACAGTCTTACAGTAGCGCCGCATGTCGGTATTTGTTCGAATCAGTACTAACAGCCAGGTAACTACAGGCCGAAGCACAGTTACCAGTTGAAGCACAGATAACTGTAAAGTTAACGATAACTGCTGTTTCGGAAACTCATTTTAAACATATAAGCACGTTAAATCATAGATAACTCTGTTTGTACAGGTAACTGTCTTTCCAGAATCCGGGCATAAATCTGTTGCCGTTTCTTTTATTTAATATAATGATATAACGAAACTAATCGTAAGAAATTCGAGGACAATTAAAAGCAACAACGTTACAGAGAAACAAAAAATCGTAATAAACATTGGTTGGTATTAACAAGTAAAGTGAGGTGAATCAATAAAAAATTTCTGTCTCTTATAGATATATACCATGTAAAACTGTTATAGCATAACGTCAATTTGAATTTAATTTCATTGTAACTTGAGGATAACATGCCCATAATTTAATTTAGTTTTTAACTATAATTTAATATAATTATAAAACGTTAATTGTTGATCGGTTTCACCTCACAAGTTGGGGTGAATCCGATCACATATTTATCAGAAGTTGTCAGCACCCGCTGAAATGTATAACGGGAAGAAGTGTGTCTGAATATGCACCGTCGTGCAAAAGGGAGAGGGAGGAAGCATATCCGCTAGCAGCCACGGATGCAGACTAGTGTAATGTCTTATCCGCGGGTAAGAGACGCTAGCCGGATAGTGCCTGGAGTTCATCTTCATTTGGATTTAAATTGTTTATATCTGGTGACACACATACACATTTTCTTATATTTTGGCCGAAAAATGTTGTCGTACAATATGACAATGTCTTTTCATCTCATCCTGCAAATTTTCACATTCCTTTTGAAATTTTTGTCGCAGTCCAAATAATGTCACAGTAAATTCTGGTTGATTACAAGCATAGGCGTAAAGCTTTATTTCTTGTACATAACCTCTCAGCTAATAGTGTACGTACAGGTACAATCCAATTCTCCAGGTGGAAGTTATTTATCAATTCTGAACAAATGAACTAAGGATATTAGGCACATTTTTCTCGTACAAATCAGATGAGAAAAGAAACCTATTCAATATATGACCAAAGGGATGTCCAAGTTACAGGACAGAAGGGTGTCCAATGTATAGAGGATTCAAATCTTGTAAGTGTATAGCTTCTTAATCGGTTCCAAAGGAAAATGTCCAAGATAGAGGAGTGTAGGTATATAGAGGTGTTCAACTTGAAGGGTTTTACTGTATTATATCGCTATATTTTGGCGAGATTTAAGAATGTCTCGAAAAATGTTATTCTCAATAATAGATTATAGGTTAAAATCTAATAATTTTCTAATACGATGGTTGTAATCTGATTTTCGACTACCCTATTCACTTACGATGAAATTGCGATGTGTTTCAGGTTATATATTCTATGGAGGTTTCTTTTTATTGCTATATTTTGTCGTACCATTATTCCACCAATGTTTCATTATTATTTACCCACGAGTAAATACAGGCCTTGCCACAAGCTTTTATAGCATATTGTCTGGTGTACAGTAGGAACTTTATATCTAACCAATAAATAACTTGAATTGAAGATAGATTACGATAGAAAGAAATTTATTTTTTATTGTTTCCCTCGATAAGGATTGAACTTAGCATATTTTAACCAAATATTGTATATCTTGTATATTAATACCAGGGGATACTTCATTTTTGGTCAGATTTAATGTCATGAGAGCATCAAGGAACAAGAGTATTGTCTCAATGAGCTGTAGAATTTATATGCACTGAAGAATGTTTTTATTGCGTACTGGGACTTCCTCGGAGTTAAAAGATCACTGAAGAGTTGCACCAAACAAATTACGTCCTGCTAGTGCCGATATCAAGAAACCACATCTATTTCTCATACGCCTCAAGCCGTTTACGCGGCACACATATATACAATGAACGAATATATTCTTCAGAAATAATAAAATGAAATTAAAAGTTAAAAATTTGTACTGTATATTTCGAAATACATTTATTAGCAGTCAAATTTTGATCCGATAATGAATTTATTTAGTAAGCAAAGGTGCTGGTGAATGAGTAACACTTCACAAAACATTTTTCTATGTATTGTTACAATAAAATTATATCAAATTCTGCTATTAAATTGACTACAGGCTTTTCTTAGCCTCTTGTTAGATATGGCGAGTATGACTAGACTTTTACGACTTGGAGCTTACTACTTCTTGCAATGTATGCACTTAGTTACGTAAAGCAAACACTATTTACTATTTAGTAGCATTAGTCAGTTACTATAGAAAGTGTTAAGTAAATATTTATAATTGCAATGAAGGAGCACGAAAAGCAAATAGGCTATTCCATTACTTGCACTTGTCTGAATAATTTCAATGTAGCAAGACAAAATAATTTCTCCATAGTCAGTTTACAAATTCTATATTACTCGTACTTGGAAAGTTTAAGTATTCACTAATTTTAAACAGCCAAATTATGATTTCCTCCAAAATCAGTTTATAATTTCTACGAGGTTCATTTCATAAATAATGGACAGGTTAGCAGAACTGTGAAGTGGATGATGCAACACCAATGAAAATTACGTCAGTTGCAGTTGAAGGATTGAGAAAGAAGAACGTATGTTCGTTTCGTCATTTCATAAATGCACAGGTTGGTAGAATTGTGAAGTGGATGTCGCAATAGCAATGAAAATAATGTCAGTTGCAGTTGAATTGAGGAAGAAGCATGTGTGTTCGTTCCGTCCATAACATTCTGTTTAGGAAACGAGAGCTAGAAATGGAACCTAGACGTGTCTCGAGTACTGTGATGATTGAAGATCAAAGATCGTATCTTTATGTGGCAAAACCTCACAGAAATCCACAGCGGAGCGGAGTTTGTGGCGATGCGGATGCTCTTCAAGAAGATCGTCGAGCGACGTGTGAGTAACTTCCAGAAGCTACGGAGATAGCGAACACTCTGTTTAGGAAACGAGAGCTAGAAATGGAATCTATACGTGTCTCCGGTACTGTGACGCTTGAAGATCAAAGATCGGATCTTTATGTGGCAAAACCTCACAGAAATCCACAGCGGAGCGGAGTTTGTGGCGATGCGGATGCTCTTCAAGAAGATTGTCGAGCGACGTATGAGGAAGTTTCAGAAGCTACGGGGATTTCACCAAATTCAATATCTTGTATTTCGACAAAGAATTTCAAGAAGAGAAAAAAATTTCTGCGCGGTGGGTCCCAAACTGCTTGACTGCTGAGCAGAAGCAGAAAAATTCCTGGATATTGTAAACTTGCTGACAGGATCATCACGAAAACGAGCAGCCCACGTAAATATTCGATCTTTGGTCTTTATTTCTGATCTGCAAAAGGCTTTGCCTTTTCTGAAATTACCAATTTCAGTGGCATGCTATAAGAGGAATTTGCAGTATATGTGTAAAATTTGGGTCATCATTCATTTAATAAACAAAATAGCTTCATGAGAATGTGGAATGAGTTCGGAGGAAGCAAAGGTTCGCAGGATATTGCATCTTGTGTTAAGCACCTGAAAGAAAATACAAATATACATGCATGATAATCAGTGCATATTCAGATTCATGTAGGCCAGAATCGTATCTCAAAGTTGTACTTTTTCTTAACGAAATTGGTTCAGGATCCATATATGGCAATAGAAGTGATAAATCATAAATTCCTGATTCCTGGGAATATCTCTCTATCTAACGATGCTGATTTTTGTCTGACAGAGGCAGTCTGCCACAAGAAAGAATTGATATCGATGGTGTTTGGGTAAAGGGGATTAAGTCATTTTTCTGCAAATGGAGTTTTGTTTCCTAGGGGAATAAACAAGTTAAATAGTACAAGTGAGTGTGTAAAAAACAAAAGAATACTAGCAATTGATGTGATTTTTTCGTGTAAAAATATTTGCAATAAGGACTCAATGTTTAACATTCATTTAACTCAAAACTGATATGTAAGACTTGGGTTTGCAGTAAAAGACCTGCCCCTGGGCAGAACACTATGAATGAATGAAATGAGTCTTCCTTTACCCAAACACCATCGATATGCTCTTCAGATACCTTGATGTACATTGTGAAAAGTGTAAGAATAAAACCTATTGGTAGAAGTAATAAGAAAAACACTAGAACTTTAAGAAAGAATAATTAATTACAACAATTGTTCAACCTGTGGTCCAGTGACCTGCAAACAAAGCTCGCAGCGACGCCCTTGGATTGTCTCACTCTTTCCAATACCCCTGAAGTACCACATATTGTTTGTACTCCTGCCATAATTATGTGACGGAAATCCTCTTCGTCGTTTGCTGCCGTGACGAAAACCAAATTTTGAATGTGGCCCCACAAAAAGTAATCCAATCAGATAAGATCCGATAATTTTGGTGGTCAAATAATCGTTTCAGTACGACATTTTGAACAATTATTGTGCTGGTACCATATCCGTCGTCTTACCGCCAAAGGCACATCCTCAAGTTAAGGAGAAAATTCTCTGAGGCAAATGTCACAGTTAAGATGATGTGCTACTGAAAATTCTAAAATCCACAATTTTTTTTGCTAGAGAGTTGAAATTTTTTTACTGAATATGCATATCAATATCTTAATCACACATTGTAAATTTCAATCTTTTTTTTCATGAACACATCCTCAAATTAAACTTATTTTGCTTGTGTGTTTCAATTTTCTTAGTGACTGGTGTGATTTCGTTGATTTAATAGGGCTGAAGTAGAAAAGGGCAGACAGTCAGGAATTGTAAAATGCGTTTTAGTTTGCTTTAATTCTCTCCTAAAAGGTATGATAAATTATTTTCAACGAAGAGCTGCGTAGACTATATAAACTGAGGATGATACCGATGCTTCAATGCACTTGTAACTACGTATGGTCCAGAGAGCTTCACTGGGAATTTAGGTGCACGCACAATCAAAACGAGCACAGAAGGATCTTACATAACGCCCGCTGATGTCTGTCAGTCAACGTGAGGGACAGTGTACAGACCGGAAATTAACAATCGGAGCGCCACAGCCACTTTGCATAATCACCTCGAGACTAGACGCCCTTTATAATGACGCTTTCAGAAGTGCAATCCAAATAATTCAGGGTCGAAAGAGCAGAGACGACATCAAGGTTAATGGTGCACAATTATTGGAGACTGGGATCCGTCAAGTCGGCAAAAAGCTAGCTGTGGATAACGCCAGTTCTCTTGTAATTACGTACATTGTTTCTGTACAAGTCATATCCGGAAGGAGTGAGAAACTACATGTGGGCAGCTCACTATGTTTCATTCGCGTCTTCTCCTACATAGATACGCCGTTTTGGATAGAAATACAAATACAGTAGGAATTTCGCTTTTTTAGTAGATATGTTATGCATCTAACATCGAGAGACTTTCAGTTACATAATACTGGGTGTTCATTTCAAAGTGTGTCATGACGTCACGGTTGTGAGTCAGCGATTTGAAGCGAGTTTCAGCTTTTATGTCAGAGAAGTTGCCTATTATTTAAGGCGTTCTTCAATCTGAACTTGAGAACGTGTGCGGTATAACTTGAACGTCGTAGCAACAGATGGCGGTCTGTACGGTCTGTGTGCTACCATAACCTCTTTCGAACTGTGTTTTGCGCCGGCAAGTCGTACGCAGGGTATTTGTTATCATCGGTTGCGTACGGGAACATTCCACAACACAAATCAAATGCTCCGTGTCCATGTTGACTATCCAAGGTAATGTCAACAAATACGTAAGTAATCGTCTTAACTCTCTCGCCATATTCAGACAGTAAGAAAAAAACTCACCTCAGTACGTGTTTCCAAAAAGTTCACATTCCTGCCACTACTGGAGTTACCGTACATATCGGTACGTAAAGACAGAATGAACGCCGTACTTGCTAGGCAACTTCTCTGGCACATAGGTAATACGCCTCTGCGGAAGTGTAGGAAGATTGAATTCTCTAGGCTCATCGGCTAGCCACATGACGGCATACAGCGAGCCATGACACACTTTGAACTGAACACGCAGTATACAAATATTCCATTTTATGATAGATATAAAACTTCAGTTATTTAATAATGATAGCTCATGACTTGATCTAGCTTATTCCTTCGCTATTCCTTAAATTATTCACAAATATGTCTATAAAGTAAACTAATAAAATGTTTACTAATTACGCAAGTTAACTTATTTCGTAATCACTACGGCCAGAAAGTTCATTCCCTAAAAACCCTACTAAATATGCATGCAAGTATGAGCCTTTAAAACCCTTAAAATATGCCAATAAATATGCACTAATAAAATTCTATATTTCTTGATATACCATTAATAAATATGTAATAATAATAATAATAATAATAATAATAATAATAATAATAATAAGAAGAAGAAGAAGAAGAATAATGATAATTAAGCTGCGGATTTTTACGCACTAAAACAGTTGGAATAGGCAGGCAAAATAGGCATTCAAAATTCTAAAATAGGCATTTCAAAAGGCACTAACAATTTCTAATTCTTAATGGCTAACACAACCATATTGTAGCATTATACACTACTTTCTATAGTAATGCCATTATGGCAGTGAATAACTAAATACAGTGAAACCTCGATTCATCGTTTTGTTCTGGACTTCTGAAAAAAACCGGTAGAAACGGGAAAACGATTGATACGGGAACCTGTCTAAAATGAATATAAGCAGTCAAATTTACTTATAGTACACACATGTATTCATATACTAAAGAATGTGTGTTACATGAATGATTTTTTGATTAACTCACTTCATTTCTTGTTAAAAAAAAGTCACTAATTTTCATTTGTTTACTTGCACCTTTACTTTTTAAGCTAAAGAGTAGCTTCTCAATATCAATAATGTTCACTTGGTCTCTGTCGGCGATCTCGTGAGCATGTATGAACGCTCTCATGGTTTCGAACGTACTTAGTGCTTCTTGAAAACTCGGCACTGGTTTCGGATCAACTTCATCGTTATCGTCACTGTCGACTTGTCCCTCCTTCATGGAACTTCCACTCGCCACTTCCTCACACATTTCTTCCACAGACAGCACACCACATGTCGCGAGTTCTTGGTCCACAGACACATAAGCGTCGAAATCAACGCGAGCGGTTCCTGTCTCCAGCTGAGTCCAGTCTTCGTCTTCATCATTTCTGTTGTATTCCGACATGTCTGACTCTTCATTTCTGTCCCCATAACCACATTTTACGAAACAGTTCTGAATTGTGAACTGAGTCACTTGTTGCCATGCCGAAACAATAAAGTGAATGGCCTGTAGTATGTCTATCTTCATTTTTACCTCTTTCCTTTCATCCATCAAACATAAAGCCCTCTGTTCTAGCTGCTTCCTATACGCCTGCTTGAAGTTCTTTATAACTCCTAAATCAAGTGGCTGTACAACACTGGTGCAGTTTGGGGGATAAAATATCACCTTCACATTCTTCAACGAGAATGTGTCTGGAGAATGTGCAGCACAATTATCAATAAAAAGGAGGATTTTCCTGCCTTTTGTACCAAAGAATTTATCAAGAGCGTGAAGAATGTCTCTGAAAATCTCCGATGTCATCCATGCTTTGGAATTAGCATAGTATTTCACAGGTAGTTTCTTCACGTTTTTGAAACACCGTGGTTTTGCAGACTTGCCAATAACGATGGGAACTTGTTTGTCTCAGCCATCGGAGTTTGTGCACAGCAGTACAGTCAGTCGCTCCTTCGCACTTTTGCCTCCGTGGCAGGATTCTCCTTTAAGAGCCAGTGTACGGTCTGGAAGACAGTTGAAGAAGAGGCCTGTTTCATCTGCATTATAGATGTCGTACTCTTCCAGCAGCTCCGGGAGTCTTTGGAACCAGAGATCCGTGGCGTTGGTGTCCACAGCAGCACTTTCCCCAGCCAGTTTCTTAAACACCAAGCCATGGCGTTGTTTGAAACGAGAGATCCAGCCATTCAATGCAGATTGTTTCAGCTATTTTCAGAGATTTCTCCTTCAAGATGGTCCCATCAATGGGAATGCCTGATGCTCGTGCCTGCTGATACCAGGAAAAGAGGACATCTTCGACCTCGCTGTAAGTTCACTCCTTGCCTGTCTTCCTCTTTTTGGCTGCTGTACCACACTTATCAGCCTGCTGTCTGATTTATATTTTCTTTGCCATTATGCAATTTAGAGTTGAAGGTGGCAGGCCAAGACGCTTAGCTATGTCAATCCTCTTCTCCGTCTCCGTTGGATTTTTCTCCACCTCTTCTATAATACGAAGTCGTTCTTCTAAAGTCCGAACTTTTTTACACGGAAATGCCATATCTGAGAAAATCAGATTAGAAACTACCAAGTTAAAAATACGAACTGTCGAGAATCGAACACGTGTGATAGACTGCGTACACAACTTGGTGGAAGCGCGGACTGGAATGTTTTACAATAGAAAACGATCGATAGGACACATGGACCCTTCTACATTGTCTTGCCAGGCAAGCTGTGAGGAAGGTCGGTGCGTAAGCAGGCCAATAACCATAAAACTTCACAATTGGAGCTTGCAGCACAACATTCTGAAGACATCAACTGCTACAAGCATTTGTAAGCTTGTTGCTATTTCTTAAAACTGATCAATCCGGGATTTACACACTTCAGGGCTAAAAAATCTGGCCAATAGATGCGGGAAAACGATAAATCGAGGAACGATAGATGCGGGCTTTATAGTCGTAGTTTAAATAGAATATGTTCAGGGACAAACGAATTTGAATGATGGATCCGGGAAAATGATACATTCGGGAACAATAATGTAATGCTGTAATGAGAACTGATGTCTATTGTCTGTAAGAATGTTCTTAAATTGGGAGAAACTCCCTTCCACTTCACATGAAGTGATGGGGCAATACTTCAGGGATCCAATCTCAGCTGGGGACCAAACCAGTGGGAACGCAGTAATGTCAATGTCATTTCCAATCAGCAATAAGACTTGCTCCCAACCAGGATTTCTTTCCACAATTTTCAAATACTTATTTCTCATTATTTCTCCCACACAGCTTGGTATTTCTTTAAGAATAGTTTCTACTTTCTTCATAACTTGCACAGCATTGTGGAGTGGAATACTACTTGTTTCCAGTTTCGTTATGTAAGCAGGCAGCTTTCCAAAGTTTGCTTTGATTAAAGCAACATCAGATGTTAGTTTTGGGTTTTCCAGGATAATATTTGCTGCTGGATAAAAAAGAAACAAATTACAGATTAAAAAAATATCGATAGAATAGTCAATAAATTGAAATGTAATATATAATACGGATATTTAGGAACCTTTTAGAAATTTATAAGTAAATGGGCATTTACCAGTGAAATAGGCAATTATAGGCACTAAAGAATTCGCTTATAATACTCACAATGCCTTAAAATGGATATGTAACCTAAAAGCGTGCGTCTTCAGGTTAAGGATTAAAATAGGCATATAGGCATAAATTCGCAGCTTAATAATAATAATAATAATAATAATAATAATAATAATAATAATAATAATAATAACAACATATACATAAGTGTTCTGCCCAAGGGCAGGCCTTTCACTGCAAGCCCAGCATTCTCCAATCATTCTTATTTTCTGCCTTCCTCTTAGTCTCCGCATGTGATCCATATATCTTAATGTCATCTATCATTTGATATCTCCCTCTGCACCGAACTCTTCTCCCGTTCACCATTCTTTCCAGTGTATCCTTCAATAGGCAGTTTCTTCTCAGCCAGTGATCTAATCAATTCCTTTTCCTCTTTCTGATCAATTTCAGCACCATTTTTTCTTCACTCACTTTTTCCAACATAGCTTCGTTTCTTATTCTGTCTGTTCATTTCACACGCTTCATTTTTCTCGATATATCCACATCTCAAACGCTTCTATTCGCTTCTCTTCACTTCGTCAATAATAATAATAATAATAATAATAATAATAATACTTACTTACTGGCTTTTAAGGAACCCGGAGGTTCATTGCCGCCCTCACATAAGCCCGACATTGGTCCCTATCCTGAGCAAAATTAATCCATTCTCTATCATCATATCCCACCTCCCTCAAATCCATTTTAATATTATCTTCCCATCTACGTCCTCCGGCCTCCCAACTAACACTCTATAGGCCTATACATTTCTGGATTCGCCCATACGTGCTACATGCCCTACCCATCTCAAACGTCTGGATTTAATGTTCCTAATTATGTCAGGTGAAGAATACAATGCGTGCAGTTATGTGTTGTGTAACTTTCTCCATTCTCCTGTAACTTCAATCCACTCAGCCCCAAATATTTTCGTAAGCTCCTTATTCTCAAACACCCTTAACCTATGTTCCTCTCTCAAAGTAACAGTCCAAGTTTCACAACCATAAAGAATAACCGGTAGTATAACTGTTTTATAAATTCTAACTTTCAGATTTATTGAGAGCAGACTGGATGATAAAAGCTTCTCAACCGAATAACAACAGGCATTTCCCATATTTATTCTGTGTTTAATTTCCTCCCGAGTATCATTTATATTTGTCACTGTTGATCCCAGATATTTGAACTTCTCTACCTCTTCAAAAGATAAATTTCCAATTTTTATATTTCCATTTCGTGCAATATTCTGGTCACGAGACATAATCATATACTTTGTCTTTTCGGGATTTACTTCCAAACCTATCTCTTTACTTGCTTCCAGTAAAATTCCCGTGTTTTTCCTAATCGTTTGTGGATTTTCTCCTAACATATTCACGTCATTCGCATAGACAAGCAGCTGATGTAACCCGTTATAATAATAATAATAGTAATAATAATAATAATAATAATAATAATAATAATAAAAAGAAGAAGCAATAAATTTAATAATATTATAGATGAGATTAAACTTACATATATTGTTGAGAAGTTAAAGCATGTGAATCACTGTCCAAAAGAAGCGAAGCCTTAATGCGCAATAAAATTATTGGAGATGATAGATTACATGAGGTGGAGTTGGAGATTGTTTGTGGAATGATGGAGGGAAACGGGAGTACCCCGAGAAAACCTCTGCAACGTCTTTTTCCACCACAAATTCGTCATAACCTGGCCAGGGATCGAACCCGGGCCGCTTGGCTAGAAGACCAGCGCCCTAGCACTTGATCCACAGACGCGACATTTGACACATGCAAAGTTATTACCTGACAGGTGATCAGAACACAACGACTATGGTTGAAAGACTGCTTGAAAACAGACAAGTACAGTATAGTCCGTTCAACTTCCTCGTGTGCATTTCCGTGCCTTCGATGAACGTCCAACTCATCTCGAGGAAACTGAACGAACTATACTAAGGCCCGGATTTAGGTGTAGTGCCACCTATAGGCAGTGCTAAAATTTGCCGCCTCCCAACTCTCACAAAGAGTTTATGAGCAGCTATTATGAGCATGTTTAGTTTAAATTAGTTTTAAATGAAATGTTACAATTCAGAAAACAATACATCACTCGAATCAAAATACACACAACTTATTTGTGAATTATAAGACTTTTCTTCACACTTTCTTCGCAGAGGAAGCATTGATGATTCATCAAAGTCGATCTGACGAAGCACATCAGACTCGATGGAAAGAAATATATTCAAACTTATTCATTGTTGAAACAAGATTGATTTGTGAAAGGCAAGCTGTGGTTTATTTTTAAGCGTTGGTTTTGTTGGTGGCATAATTATTACGAGTATTCCTTACTTGGATAGGAAGTATAAAGTAAATTGAAAAATAAACTCCAAGGGCCGTATTCATAGACATTTTTAGCGCGGGCTTCCGGTGGATGATCAGCGTTTTTCGTATTCATAAACCAGTGTTAGCGATAGGATATGATTTGAATTCTGTACTAGTAACCAGTGGATAGCCGGGGCTAGCTTAGTACGCTCGTAGCGCGTGCTGCGGAATGTCTATGAATACCACCCCAACTCTTTGCGGAATAAAACTTTCATATCGAATTATATAGTGCACATGCTGGAAAGTGATTAAATAATATTGTTGACGGTATATTATATTGGAAATGTAACTGAGAGTTGTGGTTACTATTGATAGCGATAAATAATAATCACACATCCATTTGATTTTCAACAATGCATTCTTGTTTATTCAAGCAGTTAAATTTAAGCAGTTGATAATATAATAACGTGATGTCGGCATTACAATATAACTATGCAGCTTCGCACTTTCCTTTTACTCTCGCCACAATCACTACAATAAATCAATATCCGGCTTCCACAAGGTGTTAAAAACAGACTTAATAAAAGATTTACAAGCAAGTGTTTTAAAAACAAAATGAAAATGAAAAAAAAAAAAAAAAAAAAAAAAAAAGAGAGAGAAATGTCGCCTCCTGGAAATTGCCGTCCTAGGCAACTCCTTAGGTTGCCTAGGCCTAAATCCGGCACTGGCTATACTGTGCTCGAAGGTGAAGGGGGGAGGGAAGAAAAGTGAATGCATGGATGTTGAGAAAGCAAGGAATAAATCTGCGACTGTAACAGAAATATACAAGTCTTCGACAATTAATATCAGGTAACAACGCCGTGATGAAAATGTTAAATATTTTATTCATTCAGTTATAATCATTTGGAGCAATTGAAATCAAATCTTTGACCACTTATTTAGTTATTAGCAAACAATTGTCACCGCAGAGTAACTGAATGAAATTAACATTAAAAAAAACTAAAATTTATACATCTTGATTACACAATTTTTAACATTATATCACTTTGAAATATGTATTATATGTCTTTCTCGTGTTAAATTCTACCGTACCTGGTTACCATGTTTCGGTCTGTTATTGGCCTTCTTCAGAACTCTAACTGAAGAGGGTCAATAACAGACCGAAACATGTTAATCAGGTACGATAGAATTTAACACGAGAAAGATATATAATACATATTCCAAACTAAAATTTATTCGCCACTTTCAACGATTGAGAATAACGAATAACTTGTAATGAATGATTTTATTTGCATTGACGAATATTTCGTTATTCACGAATGAATCAATCTTAAATGAACGTTTTGATTTCATATTTATTCGAATAGTCATCTAATTGAAACAATATTCGAATAAGTCCCCTTACTGGAGCCCCCTAGTTTTTCCTTTCTTGGCGGGCACATGACAACAAACATGCGCCATTTCTCGCCCGATAAGCGCTTCTGCTTCTTTCTCTTCATGAGTCAGTGCAGACGAACTCTACTTTAATATAAGTCATCTTATTAAAATTTAATAGTTATTACCGGTTTAGAGTCATATTAAAATTTTAGTTAACTTATTTCAAAGCTAGTAAAATTCAAAATTGGACATGCTGGTTTGACCTTTCCAGTTGCCACTTTTGTTAGGATTGTGGATCAACATTATTCACAAGTATCCGGATATTCTAGGCATGTGGTCAGCATGTGTAAGTTTAACTCTTTGACATTATTTCAATATGGCAGGGAGACAAAATTTCACCTTCCTGCCAAGAAAAAGGATCAACTGAAAATATTGTAACTAGATACATTGACGTTCTTTTAAGTAGGTTACAAGAATACAAACATATTGAGAGAATGGAGAATTAAAACGTGTAAAAACTGTAGGATCCTCATATTCAGGAATAACTATGCATGTCCTAATTTAATAAACTAGACATATTACATCTAATTTAAAACATTTGAGATGTGAAAGAAGTAGTAATTATAACAGAGAAATTTAAAACCAGTGACTTAATAATTAATATTTGAGGAGAAAAATTCGCTCCGACGCCGGGGATCGAACCCGGGTCTCTTGGTTTCTACGTACCAAGCGCTCTGACCACTGAGCTACGCCGAATTCAATCCACAGCACCGGACCGAACCTTCCTCCTTCAGTGTTTCCCTTTGTGGCCGGACCCCACGTTAGGCATATACGTTGACGTTTTTTTATGTCCAAGTCAACTGCCATTATACACGGAGCGCACTCAACTGACAAGCAAACGTTCTGTTGGGGGCAGATAAAGTTAAATTTTTTCCTTACACCATATTAATAATGTCAGAAGAAGTGCTTATACAAATTTTGACCACTCGACCGCAATTACGAGGCCGTCCAGAAAGTGATTTTCCCTGGGGCCATTTATAGAAAAAAAGCACAATTGCTTGTAAATATTTATTGAAACAGATACAGCAATTGTTGCGCTATTTGTCAACATATCCCCCACTGGAATTGAGACACTTGTCATACCTTGGGATCAATTTTTGTGTCGTAGAGTCAGCCGTCTAGGATCGGAACCAGCATTTGACTGCGTCTGCACCTCTCTCTGTCGGTCCCATGATATGAGAAGTGTCTCAATTCCGGTGGAAAATATGTTGAAAAACAGCTAAAAAAATTGCTGTGTCCGTTCTAATAAATTTGTCCAATGAAATTGTGTTTTTTATGTTAACGGCCCCTGGCGAACTTATTTTTTACGGCCCTTGTAATTGCGGTCGAGTGGCTAAAATTTGTATAAGCACTTCTTTTGACATTATTAACATGGTGAAAGAAAAAAAAATAACTTTATCTGCCCCCATAAGAACGTTTGCTTGTGAGTGACTGATTGGCCGGGATTCCGCAGTTAAGTGCACAATAATCTGTACAGAAATATGCACTGCTAGCTATGAGAATATTACAGTTATTATTCTGTAGGACAAATTAATTAAAAAAAACTTTAATATTCTCATAGCTAGCAGTGCATATTTCTCTACAGATTACTGTGCACTTAACTGCGGAATCCCGCCTAAACAGTCACTCAATTGAGTGCGCCCCGTGTATAATGGCAGTTGACTTGGACATAAAAAAACGTCAACGTATATGCCTAACTTGGGATCCGGCCACAAAGGGAAACACTGAAGGAGGAAGGTTCGGTCCGGTGCTGTGGATTGAATTCGGCGTAGCTCAGTGGTCAGAGCGCTTGGTACGTAGAAACCAAGAGACCCAGGTTCGATCCCCGGCGTCGGAGCGAATTTTTCTCCTCAAATATTGTCAACATTACAGATATTATTCTGTAGGACAAATTTATATAAAAAACCTTTAATATTGACTTAATAACTAAAAATGAAAAGTACAAAATATTCCTACCATTTCAAAAATCATAAACTGTGAAGGAATTAATGTATGGTACTTGAAGTTACATCGTTAGTTTTCACTTATTTTTACACACATACTATATAAACACACACATACATACACCAAGGTTAAACATGCGGTATCAATATCACATTTTCAGAAAAGCAAACAACATTATCTTTGGCGTTTACTGACCGCCTACACTTTCCTTGACAACAGCTATTTCTGTAACATTCCGTGCACGGTATCACACGCGGTCTATTATTAGAGTCGTTATTATCCGACATGTCGCCAACTGGTACTAATCTAATATTGTTTGCATGTCTGTCAAGGTTTTGAGTACGCGGTTCCGTCAGCGAGCAACAGGAGTTGGACAATAATTTCCACCAACAGACATTAGAAATTAATTTTACAATTCATTTTTGGTTTTCCGATAAGTCAATTACAAAGTTATGAATTATATTCAATTAAAATTTTTCAATCATATGATTTATAATTTTTATTGAAAATTAATATTTGCTACATCATGTTACTAAAAGAAAAGTATAAACGTTTTCGCCTGTACGGCATCATCAGATACATAATTGTTTAACTAGTCTACATCTTACGTAAGTATAATGTAGAATGTATTCACTTTGCAATGATATATTAATTTGTATATTGTGTAACAGTAAGAAGTAAGTAAAGTCATGAGTAGACAGTGGATGCGGGATGATTTATCGTTGAATGTAGGTGCACAATTACTATATGTTACATTTTTTTCATTCAGACTATTGGCGCAACAGGTTTTAAACGTAAACAGACGACGTAAACATGCTACTGTATCTTTGGAGAGTCAGAAGGAAAAGAAAAATAACTTACCGGTACTGTAGTACATACCTTGCAAGGTTCAGTACTCGTCATCATTGACGCAATTACCAGCGTTGCAGTAAACGACGATATATTCTCGTAAGTTGTCGAAGTTGAATCGTCTTCGCCTATCGCTTAAACAGTTTTTGTATCGAGAGAATTTCTGAAGAAAAACTCTAAAAATGGGGATCACTTAATTTCTTTAGAGGAATATTTGCACTGAGCATCATGTTGCACGTGTCGTTAAGACCCGCACAACTAAATGATGATGATGATGGTTCCTCAGATTTCATTTCAACGCATTTCCTGTGCGATGTACTATTGCAATGTTTCTCTATAGCCTGAGTTGTTCTGGTTTTCATTTCAATTTTACACACATTACACACGATATTGTCTTCGTTAATGCATAAAATGTCACTCTCATACTTATTAATTGCATTTCGCATCTCTGAGCGAATTTATCGTTTTGCCTTCTACATTATGAATGAAATTAGCACTACACTATTCAACTCGTACTAAATACTTTAGCAGGATAGCACAACTGCAATGTGGACCGGGATTCCTCCGTTATGTACGCTGCTGTACTCGCCAGGTACACAAAAAACGAACGACGCGGCACGTGCCATATACTCCGATACTAAACAACTTCACTTTTCCTTAAGTTATTCCGCATCCACTGTCCAGTCATGAGTTACATGTAGTAATAGTTTAATATAATTATTGGGAATATACTGATATCAATTGATTTGCATTTGATTGAAAATTTTAAATAAATATATTTCATAATTAGAAATTAAAGTGTGACGGAGTGGTTTAAGCCGATAAAAAACACAAGACGTGATACCGCCTCTATACGAGCGAACTATAATTTATTGCTACTACAAGACATAGGTCCATAGCTAAAATTTAAATGGTGAATTGTTTACAGGTAGTGTGGATTGGACTGGTGAAGGAAAAGGAAATCACGTTTCGAAAATGGCCTCATTTTCGTCTTCAGGTGATCAAAAATGGGATGAGAAGGGATTCCTACGCATTGGGCCAGCTAGCCAACAAAAAGTAAATCATAACGTTTCGAAGAATAACTCTGTCTTCGAGTAATTTATTGCCACAACTACAGGATATATTGTCGTTTTACCTGCAATATGTGACATATTTATCGATTTTCAGATTTTTGCTCAATTAAATAACTTAAATAGTGATACAGCAAATAATAAAATCTCCTATATGTAATTATATTTCTTTGTTTCGAAAATGTAAGAATTCACAGTCTCCTATGTACGGCTGCCATAGGATGAATAAATGTGTTTTTTCCTCCTACTGAAAGATTTTATATTTTGCACATAGGAGTTATTGCAGGAACAACGCCGTTATACTGTACAGTAGCTAGAATTTTAATAATGAATTGTTTTAGAAGAGATGTGGATTGGACTGGTAAAGAAAAAGGATGTCACGTTTCAAAGATTGTTTAAAATTGGGTGAGAAGGGATATCCAACTCGATGTATTAGCTGCTAAACAAAAAAAAATATATATATATATCACAACGTTTCGAAGATTGACTCTATCTTTGTCTTCAAGTTATGAAAAATGGGGTCAGAAGCAGTTCCTACTCGTTGGAGTCAGCTAAGTGTAAGAAAAAGGAAATCGCAAAATTTCGAAGATTAGTTCATCTTTAGGCGATCAAAATGAGGTAAGAAAAAGTTTCTAATCCTTATATTCACCTCTCTTCTTGCTTAACTCAATTTTGATCATCCGTAGATGAAGACAGAGCCAATTTTCAAAAATTGTGGTTTCCTTCTTTATTATCACGGTAAATAGTCAATCTACTGTACATGTCTTCTTCCACTTTTAAGAGAGATTCAAGATAACGCTTATACCAATACGCGAACACTTGAAGGGAACACTGTTATCTTATTAATTATAATATGATATAAATAACTAATATTGATTCAATTGAGACAAATGATAACTGGAAAGGCCAAATTGTTCCTCTGTAAATTTAATGTGGAAGAATCGCATTAATCGTGATTGCGAAAATCTACCATTTCTAGGTATAGGTGTAATAATGAATGCGTATCTTGAGTCCTATAATCTTACCCACTGAAGAGTTTCAAGACAAGATTAATATAATTGTATTTATGGATTTTGCATATGAAACAAATGGAGGCATTATAAACGCTTTGTAATCTTTGAGCTAAATCAGAATAATTTATTTCAGTTTAACTTTGCTCTAGAATATACCATTAGGAAAGTTCAGGATAACACAGAGGGTTTGGAATTGAACGGGTTACATCAGCTTCTTGTCTATGCGGATGACGTGAATATGTTAGGAGAAAATCCACAAACGATTAGGGAAAACGCGGAAATTCTAGTTGAAGCAAGTAAAGCGATAGGGTTGGAAGTAAATCCCGAAAAGACTAAGTATATGATTATGTCTCGTGACCAGAATATTGTACGAAATGGAACTATAAAAATTGGAGATTTATCCTTCGAAGAGGTTGAAAAATTCAAATATCTTGGAGCAACAGTAACAAATATAAATGACACTCGGGAGGAAATTAAACGCAGACTAAATATGGGAATTGCCTCTTATTATTCAGTTGAGAAGCTTTTGTCATCTAGGCCGCTGTCAAAAAGTCTGAAAGTTAGAATTTTTAAAACAGTTATATTACCGGTTGTTCTGTATGGTTGTGAAACTTGGAATCTCACTTTGAGAGAGGAACAGAGATTAAGGATGTTTGAGAATAAGGTTCTTAGAAAAATATTTGGGGCTAAGAGGGATGAAGTTAAAGGATAATGTAGAAAGTTACACAACGCAGAACTGCACGCATTGTATTCTTCACCTGACATAATTAGAAACATAAAATCCAGACGTTTGAGATGGGCAGGACATGTAGCACGTATGGGCGAATCCAGAAATGCATATAGAGTGTTAGTTAGGAGGCCGGAGGGAAAAAGACCTTTGGGGAGGCCGAGACGTAGATGGGAAGATAATATTAAAATGGATTTGAGGGAGGTGGGATATGATGATAGAGACTGGATTAATCTTGCTCAGGATAGGGACCAATGGCGGGCTTATGTGAGGGCGGCAATGAACCTCCGGGTTCCTTAAAAGCCAGTAAGTAATAATATAACGGCTCACCGTTGTGTCTATGTGAAGCGTTTCTCGACCAAGAGGTCAAAAGTATGTTACGTAAACAGTGCGCGTAGCGGGGTGAGTTTGAGAGTGTGGTAGAAAGGGTAACACTGTACTTTATGCACTCGCTTATTGGCCTATGTATGTGTGAGATTTCGGCACAAATAACTTTTTTAATCAGAGGTTCGAATGGATGTAACAATGGAAATTATGAGCTGATACGCAAGCACCTTGTAATACATATAAAAAGTTGTATTTTACGCATATACTGTATGTATTTACTTACGCACTAACACCTATAGATATTCAAATGTTTACTATTATTGACAAAAGCGAAACCAGCATTAGCTTTCCTTGGCGAAGGACAAACATGCTTAAAGATCTGCCACAAATGAGGTCAACATTTGTGCAAGCCACAAACACATTAATGCGTTCCATTTTACGGTTTCTGCCACGGGGTCAATATCAAGGCGCTTGCCTCCACGCGCTTACTACTGAAAGCATCACCTTCACCTTGTAACTCTCTGACTTGCTTATTCTAAGCTGCTTACTTCTATAAAAAGAGGAAGATAATATATCTATCACATCTAAAATCCCCAAGCAAACACTGAGAAAAGCACAATGAATCAGCATACCCATATCCGTCCATCAGACTACTACTGTAAGTCCGTGTTTATATAACAACTTACTGATACAAACATGCGCCTTAGAACTTCTAAAGATTCCAACAAACTCCGTGGTACCATATAAAGGCTGTTACTTACTTACTTACTGGCTTTTAAGGAACCCGGAGGTTCATTGCAGCCCTCACATAAGCCCGCCATTGATCCCTATCCTGAGCAAGATTAATCCAGTCTCTACCATCATATCCTACCTCCCTCAAATCCATTTTAATATTATCTTCTCATCTACGTCTCGCCCTCCCCAAAGGTCTTTTTCCCGCCGACCTCCCAACTAACACTCTATATGCATTTCTGGATTCGCCCATACGTGCTACATGCCCTGCCCATCTCAAACGTCTGGATTTAATGTTCCTAATTATGTCAGGTGAAGAATACAATGCGTGAAGCTCTGCGTTGTGTAAATTTCTCCATCCTCCTGTAACTTCATCCCTCTTAGCCCCAAATATTTTCCTAAGAACCTTATTCTCAAACACCCTTATTATCTGTTCCTCTCTCAAAGTGAGAGTCCAAGTTTCACAACCATACAGAACAACCGGTAATATAACTGTTTTATAAATTCTAACTTACAGATTTTTTGACAGCAGACTAGATGACAAAAGCTTCTCAACCGAATAATAACACGCATTTCCCATATTTATTCTGCGTTTAATCTCCTCCCGAGTGTCATTTATATTTGTTACTGTTGCTCCAAGATATTTGAATTTTTCCACCTCTTCGAAGGAAAAATCCCCAATTTTTATAGTTCCATTTTGTACAATATTCTGGTCACGAGACATAATCATATACTTAGTCTTTTCAGGATTTACTTCCAACCCTACTGCTTTACTTGCTTCAAGTAGAATTTCCGTGTTTTCCCTAATCATTTGTGGATTTTCTGCTAACATAGTCACGTCATCCACATAGACAAGAAGCTGATGTAACCCGTTTAATTCCAAACCCTCTGAGTTATCCTGAATTTTCCTAATGGCATATTCTAGAACGAAGTTAAATATAAAGGCTGTTACGAAATAAAAATAAAGCAACTATACGAAAGAATTAATGGGACATAATCGTCTACGAATCACTCTTAAATAGTAGTACTATACCAGATATAATATTGAATGGGATTATTGTTAAATACAGTGAAACCTTTAAAAATCTTGGCATTTTTATGGATAACGATCTAAATTGGAACACTCAAGTAACACACATTTGCAAAAAAAAAATGTTTTCTCAACTTCACTCCTTGTTCCATATGGAAGAATTTCTACCACTTAGTTTAAAAAATAATCTTATTCAGACGCTTGTAATGCCCCATTTTTGTTATTGCGATTCCTTTCTAACTAATGTAAGTTCATTCTCAGCTGAGAGACTACAACGTGTTCATCATAATGTGTGCATACGATTCATCTGCAATACTCGTAAATTTGATCAAATAACACCTTCCCTCCAGTTACTTTCATGGGCGCGTCTGAAGGAACGAAGAACAATACATTCACTGTCTCTTCTCTTTAGAATCACGCATACTTCTACTCCGAATTATCTGTTATCGCGCTTTCAGTTTCTTACAACTCTTCGAAACCGACATCAAGCACTTCTTTCTATCCCTCATCATTGAACGTCTTTATACTCATCTTCCTATACTGTAGAAATACCTCGCCTCTGGAATTCGTTACCTAATGATGTCAGGGACTGCCGGACTTTATCACAATTCAAAATTAAATTGGAAAAATTTTGTCTTCGTTAATGTTTTTTAGGTATTGCTAAAAGTATTGATTTGTCTTTTTTTTTTCTTTTTTAATCTAGATTAAAATTGCAAGTTTCTTGTTTATGTTAGTTAATTAGTTAGGATAGAATTAATTATGATACTTAATCCTGATGGCCTTAACTACACCAGAATAAATAAATAAATAAATAAATAAAACACATTTTCTGAGAAAAAATAATATTACGTATGCCTATTAAAAACATATTTGTTAGGCACACAATTGTTAAAACATTTATTTAAAAAATACGGTCCAACGTCCACTTCTTTACATGACGGATGCAATTTATTTTCATTTTCATACGTGGATCCACATTAGAAACACAAAAGTAAATAAATAAATAAAAAAATAAGTAATGAAGCAATCAGCAAGCAATTAAACAAACAAAAGCAAGTAAGCAAGCAAATAAATAAATAAACGAATAAATAAATAAATAAATAAATAAATAAATAAATAAATAAATAAATAAATAAATAAATAAATAAATAAATAAATAAATAAATAAATAAATAAATGAGTAAATGAGCATTGAAATACGTGTAACCTCTCCATCAAAATTACTCGAATGAATTATTTTGTTAATATGTTAAAGATTCTCTTCTCTGACGTCAGAATTATTATTCTGGAATATCGAGTACCTACTCCAAGGGCAAATGTCCAGTGGCGGTGCGTCAATAAGAGCACAAGAACACGTGAACACCTTGTTTCCATTAATGCACGACTAGTTTCATTATTTAAAACCGTATTGATGTAGTGGGGATGTATATCAGAATCGAGTATTTTAAACTTCCCGCATCTTGCATAGACTTATGTAAACTTGGCAACGTACGTTCATGTACAAGTCGTGCTCTTTTCAAGGATATTACAGGAATATTGCACGCATGCGCGGGAGAAAATTGTCTTTCGCTGGACGCTTATGATTCGTCAAGAGCACACAGCGTTACGTGAACAGTGAATCTATCCTAAAGATGTCAGATGCATGGAGCCTATCGTTCACGTGCTATATCTCGAGGATGAAATTTAATAGTCTGTATTTTAGCCTGTAGGTGCCAGCATTTCTCACTCTCGGAACGTGGGTGTGTGTACAGTGCTGCTACGAGAGTATAGTTTCTGAATTACGCGTACTATACTTTAATGTTAGCATAATAGCATAGTTTGGTAAATATTTATCCATGGTTTGGCTGAATGTGATAGTGGTATGAATTTAAGTATCTGTATGGTAGTATATAATATTTAAGAATAATATTTACTGGCATGTATTTATAGTAATCAATCTATACGAATGGGATTATAGTACTGGTATAGGCTATAGTGTATCAGTGTGTTGTGAGCCAAAATATGTTACTGAACACACGCTTTTGTAAATAACGGCACTGTGATATGTATTAATTTTTAACAAACGTAAACAATGAACTCTGTTCAAGCAATTTTGAACCGTAAAGAACTGGGTAAACTGACTTACCAGGAAAAATTGAAAATAAAAAGACTAGGTTTCATTATTATTATTATTATTATTATTATTATTATTATTATTATTATTATTATTATTATTATTATTATACGTTTTGAATTTATATACGGTTTTTTCGATATTGAAACATTCGAATGACATTTTATACTAGGCTAAACGTACGATTCCAAATTATTTTCGGTTTTGGAACACAAAATTGTGAACACATGTAATATTTTATTACGAGCCGCCACTGCAAATGTCAATAGAAAATATTAAGCTACAATAGATGTAAGAGATATAAAGAACTCGCTGAAATAATGATGAGACGATGATGAGAATGATGCTGGTCACGATATTGTATTAGTGATGGTAGTGAATGTTAAGTTTTTTACAGAGACTTTTAAAATTGCATGCATTGTATTTGTCCGCTGGTTGACATTACGGCGTCATACGAGATGAATCAACTGTTTCTGAAAGAGACCTTTACTCCAGAGCTTCTAGATATGCCATATTTACATTTATATGCTAGAAGTACTGTGGCATTGAATTTTATTACGAGTTGCAATAAAAATGTATGAAAATCCATATTATAAAAAACGGCTGAATGATAAGTGCAAACATTACGCTTTTTTAATTACTTACTCATAATCGTTTTACTAGGATCGTAAAAGTAAATATCCATATAATAGACACTGATTGTGAAACAATTATTATTGGCAGACATGCTGGATTTACTCAGGAATATTCATAATCCGACAATATATTAAGTATCATCTTAGTAAGAATTATTTATCTTGTGGTCTTATTTTCTGCCTCTCACTTTATGATGCTGGCTTATATCCAGAAGGCAGATCAGCAATTTTGATAAGGTATTATGTTAATTTCGTCATTATCTCAAATAAACATTGAAATATTAATACATGAGACTTGATCATTCTATACGACATAGCAAACACAGGAACTTTTGTAGGTCTTCCCCTGGAACATTATGGAACAGTCTCCTTACAGCCCGGATTTATCTCCATCCGATTTTCATTTCCTTTGCACCTGAAGAAACAAACATCTTGGAGAAAGACGCTTTCTAGATTATGTAACTATACAGAATGCTGTTCTAGATTGATTGGAACATCAAGGGCCGGATTTCTACAGAGAGGGAATCTTCAAGCTTGTGCCACTATGGGATAAGTGTATAATTCGTCTAGGAGACTATGTAGAAAAGTAGTAATCACTCTGCAGTTCAACATTATAAAATGTAATTTATGCTTATGGGGTTAGGTACAGCTTACTCGTACAGTAGTAAAATTTTCGAAAATATTCAACATTTTTTCCTCCATTACTGTATCTTGTACAATAATGAAGATTGCTATGTATAAAACTCTGTCCTTCTGCTATATGAAAAAAATATTTTTACGATTAAAAAAATTATTTATATATATATATATATATTTTTTTTTTTTTTTCAAAAATTTAAAATGGTGGCAGTTCACTGTGCAGTGATGAAACGTTTCCCTCATAAGTCAAAACTTGTTAACTTTTTCATATTCTCTCTCTTTTATTTTATTGCTGAAACTCATGTTTACAATATCATGCTCTTTAAACTACATTTCTTAATAAATATAATTTTTTTTATTTTGTGTAATAGAAAATACTGAAATTTGACCATTTTTAAAGTGAATTTATTTTTATCAGACAATCTATCAAAGACAGAGAAGTGATCTTGCTTCATATTGTAGATATGACATGCATAAATAAACAAAAAAATTCAACACATAATGTTGGATACTTTGAGTTATGTGGGAAACGCACACCACTGCACAGTGAACTGAATTTTGATAAAAAAAAAAGTAAATAATTTTTATAAATCGTAAAAATATATTTTTTTTTCATATAGCAGAAGAACAGTGTTTTACACATACTAATTTTCATTATTGTACAAGATACAGTAATGGAGAAAAAAATTTTGAAAATTTCCAAAATTTTACTGCTGTAAGCTGTACCTAACCCCTTAAGTTATACATAAGCGGTCTTACTAATAAAAACTCTATATACAGACGTTTAACTGTCTTATACTTATACAATGAGTAGCTCGTTTATACGTAGTGTGTAAATTCCTTACTAATAATCACTACATACGTCGTGTATAACAGTATAACTGTTACACAGCTACGTCATAGTTTCGTCATTACTTCGTTACGAAAGGTAATAGAATATCTGAGGTTCTCTATTGCATCCGGTAGAGCGCTCTAGTATGGCATGTTAAATATCAATAGTACAACTGGCTCTAATCGATTACCACACTACATTTTGGTCAAAGAGTACAAGCTACAGCAATATTATTCTAATAATTCTATGATCTTTGGTTTGTTCTTCTGTGGTTACAAGGTAACCATCATCATAAAATGACAGTCGATAAGAACAGCTGTTAGAGGGGCAGCCATTTTTTCGCTATATACAACGCTAAAACAAGGGGTTTCGTGTATATAACTACTGCAAAGCAATTCCCATTGTATAGTTACAGCCTGTTTATACGTCCATAGCTTATTCACGGTTTATTAGTAACGTTTTCTGTCTCAACTCTGCACAAGTCTCGTATTAAAACTATACACGGTTTGTTAGTAAGACTGAAGATCCTTAGCAAAACCGGGAACCTTACTTAATGTTCAATTTCGTATAACGGTAACTACAGATAAATCTTAGCTCTCGTGTAAAATTGGGTGTTAAAATTAATATTTTATTTGAAATATATTTCAGTTCTGTATTCTAATTAAAATAAATATGTGAAAAAGAAAGAAAGAAAAATAAACGAACTAACAAAACAGAAAGAAGCAAACAGGAAAGAAAAAGGGAGAAATGAAATAATAAAGAATTGTAAGATAATATCACAGTCTAGTATATACAGCCACGAAGCTCAATACGTAGTAAATATGCATCCATACATAGGTGCTAACCACTAGGATCGCTACTATCGCCTCATTACAGACAATTCCAAATAGTACCTGCACAGTTTATTGTTCCTAGTACCCTCATGAACTCAAGCTTCGCGACTTTTTTTCTAGACTGTGATAATACTAAGAAAGACACGAATAAAAGAATTGAAGATGGACGAAAGAAAAGAGAAACGTATAGGCCAAACAGGAAAGAAAGAGGAAATGAAAAAAGAAGTAAGAGGAAGTTATCAAAGACGGAAGAGAAGTGATGAAAGAGAAATAAATAAAGAAATCAAGTAAAACCAGAAAAGACGAAGACGAATCGTTATAAAAGTAGTTATAGTATAATTTTACGGGATATTAACGTAATGAATAAAGTAAAAAGCTCAACTATAGTAAAGTGAGATTAAATTTAGGAAATCTCAAAAATTCATTACCATATCGTTAACAGTTAGTACGCAGTGAACTTTATTCACGAAGCGGAAGAATTTAAATGGTATCATAATATTAGCTAAGCAAACTTGCGTAATACGCAGATCGAATGTGTGCTTACACAACTCTTGAAATGGTATGTCGAGTTGCATCATTCAAATAAAACGAGAGACAACGCCTTCCAATCAAAATAGCTATGTAAAGTTAACATGCTTTACAGCAACAATGTGCGACGAAGAACACAAAAATGCGTGACAGTCCAGGTGAACACACATCATGTACTACAGAGTGATTTATATAGAACTGACACATTTCTTTCATTTATTGTTTCAAAACTAATTGTGCTAGCGACAACTTATTATACCTAAAATGTAGAGAAATTTTGGGAGATTATTTACCTCTATAGCAAATGTTGTCCGGCGTTGTCAAATCCGGAGATCTCGGTGGCCACAGGTTCCTGGAAATTATTCTGTAGTCACATAACCGGATAAATGGAACCATGCTTCATCTGTGAACCATGTGATGGACAATATGGCAGGATTTTGCACAATGAACGTCTGAAACCAACGACAATAATTCAAACTTTTATCCTTATCTGGTTCCTGTAGCTGATGAACAACCGTAACCCTATATGGCTTTAGGCTCTCTGACACATTGAGTAGGTGTACCCTGTCTCCTGCGACAAACGTCTTAATGATTTTTTGGGTGACTGCTCCAGTCGTGCTCTTACGTCAACAACAACCGTGGGAAGCCTAGATGAACGATGCTTGCCCTTTTCACTCACCAGAGATCCAGTTTTTTTCCAATTTGTTTACCAGTCCCAGTATTGTGTTTCTTTTGGGAGGATTGCGAACACCAAATTCTCTCTGGTATGCCCTTTGAGTAGCTGTAATTGAATTCGTAATCCAGTATTGTTTCACAAGGAAGAGTCGTTGATTTAATGTGTACTGCATTTTCACGTTGACACAAAATGTCGAAAACAGCTGCCAACAATAGGAATAAAACATAAATATCTACGCATCTAGTGACAAGGAATCGAAACTCCAGAACATTCTGCTGTTGGTTTCAAACGTTCATTGTGCAAAATTCTGTCATATTGTCCATTACATGGTTCACAGATGAAGCATGGTTCCATTTATCCGGTTATGTGACGACCGAATAATTTCCAGGAACCTGTGGCCACCGAGGTCTCCGGATTTGACAACGCCAGACAATATTTGCTATAGAGGTAAATAATCTCCCAAAATTCCTCTACATTTTAGGTATAATAAGTTGTCGCTAGCACAATTAGTTTTGAAACAATTAATGAAAGAAATGTGTCAGTTCTATATAAATCACTCTGTATTTCGCATGCAATAATTGTATAGAACATTGACATGGGCTGCATCAACAGAAGAGGCAACATTATTGATATAGCCTACATCGAATTAATTATTCGCGTATTACTTTTTAATATGCAGCGTTTATGCTAGTGAAGCTTAAAGATAATTATGTTAAACATATAAATATATATTTTAGTAGGTTATTTAACGACGCTGTATCAACTACCAGGTTATTAATTTAGCGTCGATGAGATTGGTGATAGCGAGATGGTATTTGACGAGATGTGGCCGAAAATTCGCCATAGATTACCTGGCATTCACCTTACGGTTGGGGAAAACCTCGGAAGAAACCCAACCAGGTAATCAGCCCAAGCGGGGATCGAACCCGCGTCCGAGCGCAACTTCAGACCGGCAGACAAGCGCCTTAACCGACTGAGCCAATAATATGTAATTAAATGATATGGTTGCCAAATAGTTATACTTACATTAAATATTGTCTTATAATTATGTCGTTCTCGTGACTGTAATTTGATTGAAATAATTTCCTCTGAATGCCCAAGATTAAGTTCATGATCCGTATCTGTCAATGTAAGTCCAAAACCAGGATTTTTTTTTTTTTTTTGTAAAACCCTGCACAGTTTTAATTAATTTTTCAGCATGCAATGCAATGAAGGGATACACCTGACCCTACACTGCACTTCTCAAAGACTAATAAATTCAGTCCACATCTGTGGAGTAACGGTTAGCGCGTCTGATCGCAAAACCAGGTGACCTGGGATCCAAGCCCGGTCGGGGAAAGTTACTTGGTTGAGAATTTTTCGGAGTTTTCCCTCAAGCCAATATAAGCAAATGCTGGGGCAACTATTAGTGATGGACTCCAGGCTCATTTCACCGGCATTATCACCTCCATTTCATTCAGACGCTAAATGACCCAATATGTTGATACAGCGTCATAAAATAACCCACAAAAAATAAGAGATTCATGAAGGGTAAACCACATCTCTATTCTTTCTTCTCCGTTACATTACATGTAATTATAGTAGGCTATTTACTATGTATATAATGCTTCAACTTCGTCTTTTTCTGCTTTTGTTTGATTTTGTTTCTTTTTCCCCTCATTCCTTCTTTGATACCTACCTTCTCTCCTTTTCCTTTCTTCTCACTTTCTTATTTTATCATTTTTTTCTTCCTACTGTGAACAATGAATTATTGAGACAGCATCATTTTGAATTAGGCGTCCACACCTGTGGAGTAACGGTCAGCGCGTCTGGCCGCGAAACCAGGTGGCCCGGCTTCGAATCATGGTTTGGGCAAGTTACCTGGTTGAGGTTTTTTCCGGAGTTTTCCCTCAACCCTATACGAGCAAATGCTGGGTACCTTTCTGTGCTGGACCTCGGACTCATTTCACCAGCATTAACACGTTCATTTCATTCAAACGCTAAATAATCTAGATGTTGATACAGCGTCGTAAAATAAACCAATAAAGTAAAAAAAAAATGATTTAGGATCTCAAGAACTTCTTGAACAGCAGTGATTGATCAGAAACAATAACATTTATTTACAATGCCACAGTGGGTTTTGTATAGATTGAGACGTTAGAGGCGCTTATTGGGCGGAACATCTCTATACACTGCAGCCTAAAGAAGCTTTTTGTGCACCCGTGATAAAATGAGTTGCGTGTCGACAATGCAGCCTGGTTATGCCGGCCCCGACTGCAGCCCATAAGCGCAAATACAGTTTTAATGAGAGCTCAAAAGCGCGAGAAAAAAAAACAGGAAAAAGCTCCAAAAATTTAGATGTAATACATAAACGCGAACAAATCAAGTTATAAGAAAAACAAGGTACTCACTTCTTTGTGAAATGTGCAACGTCTACATAATATTGGGTTAAAACTTCAGATCCACCACTTTTAGAAATTGCAGTCTGGTTATATTTTTATGTATATAATCATTTCAGGCTCCCTTTACGAACTGTTCTCTTACTCTTTTTTGTTTCTTATGACCCGTTATCACTGTAATTTAATCTTCAAGTAAATTTCAGACTGTAATTAATTACTGCGTTTGTAAGTAAGTGAGCAGAGGAATGCGATAAATTAAAAAGTCTTTCAAATGCTTAGGGTACGACTCTGCTGCATTTTGTTGTGCGAGGAGAGTTCGAAGGAGGCTCAGCCCATAACTCGAGTGGGAATCTGCAGATAACTGTTTGAATGTATGTGCATGGATGAATATATAATGGGATGCGAAACATACTGAGTTTTCCGTAACACATATTAGAGGCGCTAATGTAGAAACTGATCTTGCTGCTATCTGTTGGACGGTGGAGAACTTATTACATCTAGCAGCGCACCAAGTAGCGAAAACAAAAACTAATTACTCCATGAATTTAGCAGCGCACCTGATGACGAAATTGTTACTCTATGCAGAAAATATTCCTTCCCTCTCGCCCTCATCGATATTGTCAACTAACCCAATTTGAAATAAAAAATTTATATTTTTATTTCTCACACCACCTTCCACTGAAAATTCTTACAGAAGCCAACTGGAAGATAAAAGAGACTATCTATTTTACACTACCCAATTAAAATATAACTAAACAGACACAGAAAATAAAGCAAAAGTTTAGATAATTGAGATTGTATTCTTTGGGTATTTAGTGTACAGCGCAATGGAAAAGTCTGCAAGAACTACTAAGATACCGGTAGTTCAATTTATTATATTACTATTACTTTACAATACATTCAACAACACTATTTTCACAACGTCAATAAACATCACTGTTTAACATACACTGCTTATACACACACTTAATACCACTTTATGTGCACTCATTAGCAAGTTTCTGGCTGCCATCTTGTCTTCTCGAGCATCGACTGTTCGTCTCGAACGAACAGATAAATACAGAATTCTGGGTAGTTCTAATGTTCACCACCCACGACTTTTTTTTTAGATGTTTTTATTAAAAGTACCAGGTCTCTTGGACCCTTGCCTTTTACAAAAATATGATTATACAAATTGAAATATAAAGTCGGTTACATTAAAGAAAAACCCACGATGTCGGGAGCTGATCATCTTATTTGAACCCCCTGCGTCAGATGGTGCTGACCGCAGTTTCGCATCCTATAATAGGTTCGTTCCAACAATAGTCAGGAACCGTCTGTAACCATCGTGAGCATGCGCAGTACAGAAATAGCGTTCCAACACAATCCGAACCAGTCCTGAACCGGAAACATGTACTGCAGTCGGGCCTTCCAACAAGCTTTTGACACGGGTTCGGAACGGTCAAAAATAGTCCGTGGATTGAGGCATGTACGGAAGAGTACGCAAGACGCCCATGCGCATAAGCTCACCAACGTCTCCTGGATACTGAAGAAAGACATGATCGACTGTTCACATCATTGAGGTTAAAGATGAAAAGTGACAGTACAGACGAATAATAAAACTAGAGATTTAATTTAAATTTTCGCCAAAAAGAAAGGGAATGGGAATTATTTGGGTATTGAAACAGTTAATTACAATTTCAACATGCAGCTTTAATTAAAAATATAATAAATAACGTACATAAATTAGTAATTAAAAAGATCTATTTTTAGATGAGAGTCCCCCAGTACACGACATTGAATTAGCGGAATTCTTGCCTTCCATACTTTTTGTCATCTTTTAATAGAAAATGATCGAAATTCTATTTTCTGCAATTAGAATTAGCTGCGAAACGATAATAATTAAGCATCCCGTTCTTAGCAAAGATGATCACAGTTATAGCATCTCTGGATTTAGTACATAACGATCCGCGAAAGCGTTCCAACAGCGTCCAGTCCAGTTTCAATCCCATAGCAGATGCTCAACTAGCGCATGCGCATAAGATAGTACAGGAACCGTACATGAACTGATCCATGAACCGCTTGTTGGAACGAACCTTATATATTCATCCATGGTATGTATTTAGTACAAAATCGGAAAACTGGAATGATTTTTGATGAGTAGGAGCTATGCTAATGAACACTGAAACAAGACCTTGGAACGACTGCAACTAACGGTACTGTTGTTCTGTGCCCTCTATCATGACAGTGAAACAGGACCTTGAATGTAACACTGTTCTACGCCCCCTACTTGTTGATGTTTAAAACGTCCGCTATCGGAATTTCGTAATACTTTCCTTTGCCTTTGCATCTACTGCCACGTTTCATTCGAATACTATTAGCAGAATTTCGGAGTGCACGACTTCAGCCCATAAGCGCGAGTTTTTTTTTTTGCGCTGTTGCAATTTTCTGTCATTTCGCGCTTATGTCCGGCTCCGCCTTCCCCAACATCCGCCACATTCCTCCCCGGCCTTCACATCCGTATACCATACCTCCAGTGTTGCCAACTGAACGGAAATTCCGTCAAAGTGACGGAATTTCAACGTAGCGGACGGGAAAAGAATGGCTTGACGGGTGACGGATTTTCTGGCTGAAATCATCTTTTCACATTTTTAGCTGCTGTCATTTTAATTGTTTAATTTTTGGGGGATTTTACTTTTCCTTTGAACAGCCCTGCCTATGACGTACCATGCTGAAGAAATGGGAAAATAAGTACATTATGCCATTTAAAAAACAGAGTCATTGGTTGATCCTTTATAAATGAAAAGTATAGTACTTGAAAACATGTTCAAAATATTCCGTCTTTGATACCCTGCAACTTTTGTATAAATAGTTCCTTCATAAAATTAGAAAGAAGAAAGTTACAAGCATTGTTCCATACTTTTTACTCATCCTGTATATGATTTATATTAACTAATATAAAATAATAATATAATAACATGAAATATGCAAAATATGCAACAGTAGTGTAAATATACACAAAAATATGCAGTATAAAATTCCGCATATAAAAACAGAAGAACATAAAACATAAGCCTACTTCAGTTCCAGCTTTCGTATCACATGTAAAAACAAATTTAAGTGCATTTGCATGTAAATCCGGTATCCTCATATGAACAATAACATGTGAACTTCAAAATGAAACGCGAGCAGTTATGTGCTACTGAGTCACTTCGCCCTGCACATTTTCTCAAGGTACCTCTCCATAACCATCATCCATGAATGATTATCTTTGACATAATATGTTACCACAGTCTACTATATACAATCGCGAAGCTCAATATGTAGTAAAAATGCAAACATGGGTAGTTGCCCACCACTAGGATCGCTACTATCGCCTCATCATCGCAGATCTCTCTCCTAGCAGACGTCAAAATATGTTTCACTTTCGTTGTCGTGTTCTTTTGGAAAAATTAACACCTTCCTTCCATTATTAAAATATTAAATGCATAAAGTTAATTTATTATTTTAATGAAGTATATTAAATTCCACCATAAATTCGAAGATACCTGCAAGAAATAAGTAATATAATTTTTGTTTGTGCGAAACGAACTGAAATTTACTATAATAGCTTCACTCATTCAAGATTATAGCGATAATTAACTATGAAACCAATAAATATTAATTTGAATTTCCCTTTACAACAATAATAATAATGGAAATATGAATTAATGGAGTAACTTACGCGTACCGGTACTTGTAGTGTAGGCTTACGTAGTTAACAAAGTGGGATGAGGTTAAGCAATAATAATCACACCAGAATTGGAAATAAAACGTGATCAATAAATATTATTGTAACAGACTTTTTCTACGTCTCTAGTAAAGCAACAAATAAAAATAACAACAAAATTAACAGCTATAATTAAAAACACATCCTTTGAAAAAAATAGGCCTGAGCAATAATAATCCCACCAGAATTGAAAATAAAACTTGATCAATACATTTCATTAAAACAAACTTAATTTTTCTACGTCTTTAGTAAAATAACACATAAAAATAATAAGAAAATTAATAGCTACAATTAAAAATATATCCTCTGAAAAAAAAAGTAGACCTAACCTTTATTTCTCTGGAAATTTAGCGGCCTAAGTGACAGAACTTTAACCGGTATCTAATGTCCTTTCGGTTAGACTGAAACATTTCATTGTGAAATTTAAGGATATAATGTATTCTAACAGTCACAAAGAACTTCAAAATTAAGAGTTTTGTTTCTGCACAGCATTCTTGTGGAAACCCAGGAACCTTTCTGAATCTTTCGGAAATCGGACAAAGGATAACTCTGGCCTCTTTCTCTTACTTTTGCTACAATTTATAGAACTACAAACGTCTCCTCCTTGTCCCGTATTATTATTATTCCAATTATTATATTTTAGCCATTAACATTTTCATTACAACCAATGACGAACATTTCACAAGCATCAATGTGAAATACACAACGAGCTAGCACTCGATAGAAATACGACACAGTCCAAAGTCGACCATGGACAGTCTATTGTTTCTAGTTGCTAACCGCTTGGAGCGCTTTATCATGGGATTTACAAAAAAAAAACACCTCAAACTTCGCGACTGCATATAGTAGACTGTGATGTTATTGAGATGTGTCCACGGCACTGCGATCCAACAGGCAGTGGTCCACGGTTTTGAAGATGTAGGCCTTACTACCAGTGTTGCCAATTCAGCGGTTTTCCCGCTAGATCTAGCGTTTTTTAGTGTTAGTTTAGCGGATAAAATTTATGAAATTTGTATTGCTGATATAGGGGATTTAGCGGGTATTTTTAGCATTCACAGCGGCAAAATAATCTAATTTTACATTGACAATATAGCAATTTAGCGGTTTCTGCACGGTCTCATAGCGGATTTTTAAGAATCAAGTTGACAACGCTGCAGTTACGACTGACGCAACAATTTATCCATCAATTATGGTTTCCAACATCTTCAACCGGAAATTTTTGTATGTTAAAAGGCCAAAGAAAAATGTATAAAAAAAAACAACGTAGGCCTACACACGTAAACAGGAGGAGCAAGAAATGTATTAAGGTAACATTCCAGAGCATATTATGTATTGTATGTTTTAAATGGAAGTGATGAACGAAAAATCGACACAATATTTTAAAATGATACAGAGACTTGATAACGTAAGGCATTTGTCTGGCTCTGGAAAGGACTAGCTGCAAAGTTCAAACTCCATCGCCGTTACATAATTCTAATCACAAGAATAAGTACTTTTATTACATCAGCATATTATGTTATGAACACATCCCATCTTTAAACTGTGCACACGATTGTATAATGTGAGTAAGAAACATGCAGGCAAAAAGAAAAATATAGCTACATTGCTTGTTCACAAACTTTATTGTTACATTGTATACTGCCGATAGTTTCTTCAAAAATCTCATTATTATTATTATTATTATTATTATTATTATTATTATTATTTCTTATAGTCTGTCAAAAAATCTGAAAGTTATAATTTATAAAACACTTACATTATCGGTTGTTCTGTATGGTTGTGAAACTTGGACTCTCATAGGTTAAGGGTGTTTGAGAATAAGGTGCTTAGGAAAATATTTGGGGCTAAGAGGGATGAAGTTACAGGAGAATGGAAAAAGTTACACAACACAGAACTGCATGCATTGTATTCTTCACCTGACATAATTAGGAACATTAAATCCAGGCGTTTGAGATGGGGAGGGCATGTAGCACGTATGGGCGAATCCAGAAATGCATATAGAGTGTCAGTTGGGAGGCCGGAGGGAAAAGACCTTTGGGAAGGCCGAGACGAAGATGGGAGGATAATATTAAAATGGATTTGAGGGATGTGGAATATGATGGTAGAGACTGGATTAATCTTGCACAGGATAGGGACCGATGAACTTCCGGGTTCCTTAAAAGCCAGTAATTAAGTATTACATTTAAGTAGTAGACTTAGTAGTAGTAGTAGTAGTAGTAGTAGTAGTAGTAGTAGTAGTAGTAGTAGTAGTAGTAGTAGTAGTAGTAGTCTTAAATCTAAACTTAATCTAAATTTCAGACCATGGGGACGAACATAGGAAAATTTCCTTTAAAGAAAAATTACTGTGCTCTAACCGGAAATCGAACCCGAGACCTCACGAGCTGCAGCCAGAAACTCTGATCGCTAGATTATGTGGCTGGTATTATTACTACTATTATTATTATTAGTATTATTACTATTATTATATTATTATTATTGTTATTATTATTAGGCCTATTATTATTACTATCATCATCATCAATATCACATTTACCATCATTGTCATCGTCATTATTACTACCACTATACTCACCATCATCACCATCACTGTCATGAAATCTATTCTGAAAACTTTCGTAAGTTGGCAATGGAAAAGAAAGCGGTAAATTGAAGGGTTCAGAGCCATAGTGGGCTAAGCGGGCAGGGCATAGTTGCGCCACACGGTCAGATAAAATGCAGCATATAAAAAAGAGTCCCTGTTTTGTGGGCATAGCTGCGCCCCGTTCCCATCAGGTAGAGAAAAAGGCATGGTATAGTTGCGCCCCGTTCCCTTCAGGTAGAGAAAAGGTCATGGCATAGTTGCGCCCCGATTAAATAGGTAGAGAAAAAGACACTACGGAAACTCGAGCCTCGTAATCAACCAAACTTAGTGATTTCTTATTCAATTTATATTCATTATCGATACCGTTAAAATGAACACCATGAAGTTGGCAGTACTTTATTAACCGACATATTCAAATGAGTGAGCCGTTGGAATATGGGGCCTTAGCAGTCTTGACATTTTATTAGTGATTTTCACACCGTCTGTGGCGTATAGTGAGGTTAAT
The DNA here is from genome assembly GCF_040183065.1 of Periplaneta americana. Classification (NCBI taxonomy): domain Eukaryota; kingdom Metazoa; phylum Arthropoda; class Insecta; order Blattodea; family Blattidae; genus Periplaneta; species Periplaneta americana. The sequence goes on from NC_091121.1 coordinate 156,654,490, forward strand.
TTAAAATGAATGTTAAGTTTAGTGAAAAGGGTGAAGAGTTAATAATTGATAATGGTTCTAAGTTTCAATTTTCGAAACCCTGTACCGTAGGGTTAAGATATCCAATTGACCGCGGGGCGCAACTATGCCATACCGGGCCAAGCGCCATTTATTGAAAACGGAGAAAACAAGAGTCAAAATTAAGTGATTGCCATAATTTAACGAAACATATAGCAAGTAATATAAAGTAAAATTAAATGACGTAAATCTTCATTAAATTATGATATGTATTTAACTTTAACCCTTGCTTTCTCCGTTTTTAATAAATGGCGCTTGGCCCGCTATGGCTCTGAACTCTTTAATTATGTAGACGATATCAAAACGAGATTAATGGCATTGTTGGTTTGTCTGTTGTGCAGTGTCATACTCTCAAGCCCCTGTAACAAGAATGTTTGCTAATTTTCCATAGCCTGTGAGATGGTCATGCAAGCCCTCTGATCTCTATTCTACAATATGGATGGAGCCCCAGCGTCTCAACGGGAAGTCACGAATCCATGAAATTGACGTTATTTCACCCTTCGCCGCCGTGGGATTTCTACATTGTTTTCAGCCACGGAAAATAAAATCTGGTGAAGGAAAAACTCTCTCACAAATCCCCAAGAGATCTATGTCCTCCAATCTACCCTTTAAGGAGAAAGTAATTTAATTCTGAGACATCCAGCCCCGACGGAAAGCGTTGTATAACCTTATTGACATGGATCCCAAGAGAGTTCGCGGAAAATTCATATGACTGCAGTATTCAATGGTAAAAGCTTCATCTGTGAGACAAGCCAAAATAAAGCGAGGACTGTGAACCGATAGACTTATTTATAAAAATGCACGATAGAACGGAGCAGGTTGGCCTTTGCGTCTTCAGTGGTTTGTGTTAAATTTCACTGAACTGGAAGTGAAGTAGTTGGACCACAAAAGATGATAAAATTGACAGCGTCCAAACGTGCATGCTACTAATGGAGAAACAACTCTCGGAATTTCCCTAGTAGTTAAAGGTGTAAAAACGGCTATTCATAATTAGAGTGACTCATGTTGGAGCGAAGGAGACTAGAACGATAGGACTTATTCATCATGTATAAAAAAAATCCTTCAAAACTACGCATTGAGATACACTTTTCAAACATATAAACTATTTGGAACAAAAATATAACATTAACAAACAAAATCATTAATGTTTACATCTTATATTCAAATAATAATCACTGACTTTCTGTTGAAAATGCGCTGGAATGTGGATATATTTGCTCATCAGCCATAATCAATCACAGAGTACATTTGAAATCTTCGAGTTTCCAACCTGTATTCCAGGCTTGGAAAGACGAAGCTCTCTTTAGTCTTTCGACTGACGGTGCTCTGGAAGTTCGAAACGCTCGTCATAAAAAAAAAATAAATAAATAAAAATAACAGCTGTATTTTTGTATAATTCATTATTACAAAAAAAAAATAAAAAGGACCATTATAATTCCGAAAGTCGGCCTGGGTAGCGTTGTCGGTATAGCGCTGGCCTTCTGTGCTCTAGGTTGCGGGTTCGATCCAGCCCCGGTCGACGGCATTTAAGGGATTTGGTACAGCTTACAGCAGTAAAAATTTTGGAAATATTCAACATTTTTTTCCCTCCATTACTGTACCTTGTACAATAATGAAAATTGGTAAGTATGTGTAAAACACTGTCCTTCTGCTATATGGAAAAAATATTTTTACGATTAAAAAACAATTATTTATATTTTTTTACAAATTCAAAATGGTGGCAGTTCCGTGTGCAGTGATGAAGCGGTTCTCTCATAATTAATAAACTTGTTAACTTTTTCGTGTTCTATTTCTTTTATTTTATTGCTGAAACTCATGTTTACAATATCATGCTCTTTCAACTACATTCCTTAATAAATTATATTCTTTTTATTTTGTGTTAAAAGAAAGTACTGATACTTGCCCATTTTTAAATGAATTTCTTTTTTATCAGACAATCTATCAAAGGTAGAGTAGTGATCTTGCATCATATTGTAGATATAACATGCATAAATACACACACAAAATTTCATCACAGAATGTTGGATAGTTTTTTAGTTATGTGGGAAATGCTTCATCACTGTACAATGAAATGAATTTTGCAAAAAAAAAAAGTAATTTTTTTTTAATCTTAAAAATATTTTTTCATATAGCAGAAGGACAGTGTTTTACACATACCAATTTTCATTATTGTACAAAATACAGTAATGGAGGGAAAAAAAAGTTGAATATTTCCAATATTTTACTGCTGTAAGCTGTACCTAACCCCTTAAGTGTGCTTAAATGCGACAGGCTCATGTCAGCAGATTTACTGGCATGTAAAATATCTCCTGCGGGACAAAATGCCGGCACACCGGCGACGCTGATTTAACCTCTGCAGTTGCGAGCGTCGTTAAATAAACAATAATTTAATTTTTTTAATTCCGAAATATTCTCAAATTAATCACTAATCCTAAAAGGTAATGTCACGGACTGTCAGACATCAAACCAATTTAAGAGTAGACTAAGGAAATATTTTTCTAACAATTCTTGTTAACAATAATAGCTGTTTCAAGTTTCTCAATGTTTAATGGTTATATATATCACAGAATAAATATTTAAATTGTCTCATTATTATTATTATTATTATTATTATTATTATTATTATTATTATTATTATTATTACCATTTCTTACCAATGTTTATTATTGTCACACTAACATTACTTATCCAACTTTCATTATTTACTTTCATGTTGTTTTATGGTCTAGATATTAATGTAATAACTATGTAACCAATTGTATTCAGTCAGAATTAGAGTCTGGGTGGGCGGAAGAGAAGACCTACTGGCCTTAGCTCTGCCAGATTAAATAAATAAATTATTACTATTAAATAAAATATTACTTGCTAGCATACACTGACATTAAGTCGTCACCTCAGCATTTAGTGATGATGCCAGTGATAATAACGACGATGACATTACTGTGGGGTGATGGTGGTGACAACATTGGTGATTTGATAATTGTGAAAGTAATGGCAATGTTGGCCGCTGTGGTTCAAGTGCTAGGTCGCTTGTCTTCCAACCAGGCGGTCCGGGTTCGATCCCCGGAAAGGTCGTGATGGAATTTATAGTGGACAAAATAGAGTCTCAGAAGGTTTTTCTGGGGGGGTACTACAGTTTCCTTTATCATTCCACCAACACTCTCCATATTCCACCCTATTTCATCTATAACCTGCAGTAGTAAAAATAGGCTGGAATGAAGTCTTGAGCTAGTACTGGTTTCCAGTTCGGTTATAGTAGGGTTTTGGGACTCCGGATTCCTGGGGTTTATCAAGCTATTCGTGTGCGGATGGGACTTGGCTATATCAGGTGCTGAGGCAGGATGGCTCACCTGTCAGTTTGATAGGACAAGAAGTGCTTGGGGCTCCGAGCCCTTGATGCTTACGCATCAAGTTAATCGTCCGGCTCTATCAGGGGCAGGGGCAGGATGGCCCACCTGGACAATCATCGCATATATAGGGCGCACAATGGGCCAAAGCGTGTCTAAGTACACGAACCCATCCGGGGTCCAGTCCTCGTAATACCAAGCCATGCCAATTGCAACGGTGACAGTAAACGTGCAAATTGCAATCGTTATTTAACGACGCTATATCAGCTAGTACTCTAACTATTTATCGTTGCTTGAAAAGAAAGATAATAACGAGACCGTATTTGACAAGAATCCGAGGATTTCATCGCGACATTACCTAATATACGTCGTACAGTCGAGGAAATCCTCGAAAAAATCCATATAAAGCAATAAGGACTGCCAGTAATTCGAATCTAGCCTCAAAACACGATTGGAACTTAGTAACACCTAAGCTGTACCTGTGACCTTGTTTTGGAAGTTATGAGGAGATGGTGATGATGGTGATGATGATGACGAAGATGATGATGATTATGATGATGATTAATGTTAGAGGTAGTGGTTATACTAGTAATAACAGTGACAAATTCGTAGCAGCAGTGAATATAGTACAGGTACTAGATTGAAAAAAATGTCATGGCGGTGGTGCTAGTAGTAAATATATTGATGGTAATGGTACAACGGTAGTGATGGTAGTGGTGCAGTAGTGGTGACGGTAGCAACAGTGGTGATGGTAGTGTACAGCAATGGTTACGGTAGCAACGGTGGTGATAGTTGAAGTGGTGACAATATTGAAGGTGGTGATTCTAGTGGTTGTAACGGTAAGCGACGTTAGTGATGGTAGTGGCGGTGGTGATTATAGTGGTGGTAGTGATGGTACGTAAGTAACGATATGGACAGCTGTGGTGGTAGTGGTGGTGCTAACGACGATGGTTTTGGTGTGGTGATGGTAGTGGTAATGGTAGTGACGGCTGCGATTAGCTTAAACGTCACAACTTATACCATTTTGTATAAGAAAACAGAATGTAACTTAGATGTGCAAATTCATTCTGGTCGGAAAATATCATGTGAACAACAAGTGACCTTCCGAACAGGGTATGAATTCTGCTCAATGTCACCTACAAACGCTGTCACGGGGCAAGACAGCTGACAGGAGTGTGATACTAGAACTTGTTGTGTCATATAGGAGCAGGTTTCGCATATGATTACCTGCTATTATTAGAAAACCGAGGGATCCAAAACTTCCTTGATATTGGCATCTGATTGGTTGTCCTCGATATTGGCATACTTTTCACTAGATCCGAGGTTGTCGGACTCAAATCTTGCCAAAGGAGATTAAATTTTAAGAGCAGTAAGAATCTTTATTACTGCTTCCTTGGACAGGGAATAGAAGCTGGGAGGTCAGGGCGTTGCACACGCCTTGGTGGCTCACGGCTAGTGCGCGACACTGGCATGCAAGCGAGCACGTGATCGTCACAGGCTACAGCGAACGTGGCATTCCTCGTAGAATGTCAAGATTGCAATTTTGTATAACTTGTGTAATCGAATGTTCGATAGAAAATACAGATTACATGTAATAATAATCCGGGGCGCTACAGCCCGTGGAGGGCCTAGACCGACCAGCCGGCTGCTGGCCTCACGCCCACATGACGAAGCAGAGGTGGACGATCATCCAACCAGAATGGTGGTATCGTGTGGTTAGTACGATGATCCTCCCAGTCGTTATAGCTGGCATTCGCAAACGGATTTCGCTACTATCGTAGCTCCCCAAGTGCATCACGATGCTGGGTTGACACCGGTCCCATACACTGGCCGAAATTTCATGAGAAAATTTCTTCCCCCACGAGGACTCGAACCAGCGCGCATTCCGTAACGCGAGTCCTAGGCAGGATGCCTTAGACCACGACGCCACGGCGCGGGACGCGATTACATGTAAAGAGTTTATAAACTCACTTGCAATTAGGCGAACCATACATTATTGTGCTACCTTCAAATTTTGGAATAGACGAGAAATAAATCTTCCAATTTTTCTTCATCATTCTACCAACAATTTTCACAATCATACTTAATTTTCACCTGCAATTTGAAAATGTACCATTTCCTTGTGTGTTGCCTGATGCTGTTTCGTCTGTCTATCGCGACACGGCATGGATATCCTTGTGGTGTATCCGAAGAAAGGTAGATGGTAAGGGTTGTAGACGATTCGGCGGTCCTGTTGAACGGAAAACTATCTGCTGGGGATCTTGATGACCGAAGAGAAAAGCTGCGGAAGATCATCATAAGAGAATAATATTAATTATAGTTATAGAATGCTGAAGGAGAACGTATGGTGCGGTGGAGAAAAGAATCAACTGCGTTCCAGTGCACAAACCGACTTGCAACTCATCTGGGTGAAAAATAACCTTGCTTGGGCCCCCAGCCTTATACGTAATGTCATAAGCCATAAGTTGCATAAGTATAGCATTTTAAATTCCTGTTGCAGAGTGAGAAACTTACAGAGAAGATTTACCTGATATTTCTTGCCTACTCCAAAATTTGAAGGTAGCACAATAATGTATGGTTCGCTTAATTGCAAGTGAGTTTTTAAACTGTTCACATGTAATCCGTATTTTCCATCGAACATTCGATTACACAAATTATAAAATTACCTTAAAATACACACATAGGTAGGTACTCTGCTCCATTTATTGAAAAAAATAACAGTAATAAATAAGTTCTCCTTTTCTGCAGGTTGCTTGATCTCTATTCTTTCAGCTGTTACCATAATCTAGGACTTTCCTGCACTCACTGTTATTCTGACAGTGATGAATTCTATTTCTACGATATTTGCACCCTGAAATGAGGAATTCATTAACCTTCATAACAAATGACAGGTTACGATTATGACTGTCAGAATTTAGTTTTGGCTTTGAAGAGATGTGGTCAATAATTTTCCCTGAAGTCCTATCACTCAGAGATATTTTAGTACTGAAAATCTACAATTTGAGATCCTCAGCTTTACTGCTCTATGAATATATTCACGCTAAGGATTTGTATTTCCTTTCAAAATAGCTGTACTCTGTCGAGTTTAAATCCCATGTTTTGAATAGAAGAAGAATGTTAACCATTATCACCTTCATCTCACTCAGAAGCTATATAAACTTGATAAAGCGTCGTAAAATAAACAAACTTGTTGAGGCGTACAGTGCGAATGTCATATCACGGAAACTGTGCTTCCGGTGGGAGGTACTGGACCATTATCCCTACAGACCCGACTAGTTTTGTGAAAATATGAGGAAATTTCAATCCGAGCCAGAAGCATTGAATCGGAGCTGCTGTCAGCAAAATCTCGGCAGCAGTTTGAGAAGGAATACATTGTATTCAAAGACTGGTGGAGGGTAAGCGGTGTTTCTGTTGTGAACGGAGATTTGAAATAAATTGTTCATTTTTTGTGAAGGGTTTCTGATTACATAATGAAACAATGTTGGGTTATATTTGTTGTTATATGACGAAGTATTTTGTTTAAAACCCTGTTAAAGTTGGTAGGACAATTGTCACTGCCGTCTGGATCCGAATACCGTATAGGCTCTGCACTAATACGGATTTAGACGGCGCATCGTTGATTTTGTTTGAAACGCCAGCGTATAGATAATTATACAGTATGGACACTTCGCGTCGGTACCTCTGATGTAGTAGGACTGATTTCAACGACCTTCAAACCAGTTTGAGCGTGAGATTCTGCTTTCTCCCAGGAGTTGGCACTGACATCGCACCACCTAGCAGTCGACACAGCGGAACTATAACACATACAATTAATACATCTAGGTACATTATGTACGCCAATAAAATAAGTTGGACCGATGAAATAATAAATCCGTTATTATCTGTAATGTCTAGACTCTAGAGTTCCTTTGTAATGAGAGTTGAGACGTTGACCCCAACAACAATATTAAAATACAGTATGTAATGATTTGATAGCGCTGAAAATGGAAAAACATTGTATACAAATACTAAACGAATTTGATACATAATTTTATAATGTATTATATTATTTTATAATATAATGTATTATATTATTTTATAATATAATGCATTATATTATTTTATAATATAATGTATTATATTATTTTATAATATAATGTAATGTATTATATATAAAATGTAAAAAAATATTATTACAACTAGTTTATCACTGAGAAATAAGGAAAAGCTGTTAACTTGAATTTATTTGAGCAAAGCGTTACTAGATTATGCAATAAGGTAGGCGATGTTTGGGTCCTGTGTCCCAACTCTATTCTCAACTATTATCTTAGCGTGTGCTCGATTACACTAACCTCTAGCGCTTGAATGTGGAATTAAACGCCGGCGCACAGAGAAACAAAAGACAGAAAAATTCGCTCAGTGTCCATTCTTTATAATCCCCATTCGCTGGAAACGCCGCTAAATGTTGCCATGACTACTTTCGGCCTATCAATTTTTTGGACTATTATAACAGTCCGAAAAACAACTATTTTAGAGAGCATGTACTAAGAAAGCAATTTATGAATGTATCACAGACCTGGAAACGCGCCAGTTACGAATTATAAACGTGTAACAATCAGGTAATCGCTATTCATTTTGTGTACAGTATAGTGGGTTGTGTACCGCATTAGAAAACGTGACTAGCAGATTGGCAATAATTCTTCCGAAATCCGCAAGATTGTACTGGCGACACAATGGCGTCTATAGTACCGACAAAGTGACGTCTATAGTTAAGGTACACAGTACACATACACACACTTGGATTTACTTTGAGTTTATGAACAAGCACGTGTTCAGAAAGTTTAATAATTTCATAAGATAGTGCATTCGGTCTAATTGTTTTCTTAAATCTAGTAGGATATGAATTTTACAAAATTAATGGCCGGTGTCTGGTACACGTCAGTTAACTCTCGGTTACTTAGCTGCTCTTATAAATTTAACTGCACTGATAACTTTCGTGAGTTTCTGGAAAGTTAAATGTAAATTTATCAGCGCTTGTAACTAACAAGTAACTAACTAACATATCTTCAACAAAGAAAATTCTCTTCAAAATATGTGACTGGTTCTCAGCCAATAAATTGGTATTAAATTGTAACAAAACTAACATAATTCAATTTAAATCCTGTGCAAATTCAACCTCGCAAATTTCTAGCGCAATAATTAACAACAGATCCCTATTAGAAACAACGACAACCAAATTCTTGGCTTAAAAATCGATAATGTGTTAAATTGGAAAAATCATATTAAAGAAATTACCCCCAAACTAAATTCAGCTTGTTTTGCTATTAGAACTATGCAAAAGATAGTAAATATCAATACCTTAAAAACAATATACTTTGCATACTTCCACTCGGTAATGAGTTTTGGAATAATATTCTGGAGAAATTCTACAGATAGTAACAGTATATTTCTATTACAAAAAAGAGTAATTAGAATAATAGTAGGTGCCAAATCTAGGGAATCGTGTAGGACTATTTTCAAAAAACTACAAATAATGCTCATGGCTTGTCAGTATATCTTTTCATTAATAATCTTCCTCGTATGTAATCGTGAAAACTTTGTAACTACGGTAATTCAAGAGTTAATAGCATAAATACACGTCAAAAAAATGACTTTCATACTCCATCGGCAAGTCTATCGTGCTATCAAAAAGGAGTGCGTTATATGGCAGTAAAAATTTTTAATAGCCTCCCTATCGATATAAAAAATGAAACTCAAAACATAAGATTATTTAGGGCCAAATTAAAGAACTACCTAATTTCTCACGCCTTCTATTCTGTAAGTGAATTCATGACATTCAATAACACTTCATGAAATTGATACTAAAACTGTGTGTTGTACTAGTAGACTATATTGTAAATCTCGTGTGTGTGTGTGTGTGTGTGTATATATATATATATATATATATATATATATATATTCATCTAGACTGTGACTATAAATTAAGACTTAATAATATTATAAAGTTTTTTGACTTGTTCCATATTCTAGCTGTAAAGCAATGTATGAATAACATGGGATGTAAATAAATACAATACAATACAATACAATACAACAGTTGAAGTAATTTCAAGTTCAGTATCTATTGTCCACAGATGTCTCCACTAGTATTTTGTTAGTGATTTTTTAGTTATTTGTAGTTACTTTTGTTTGCAGAAGTTTTCAGTAATAATATGCTGATAGGTACACGGTGAGCTCTGCACTAGTAGGTACAAGACTTTTTAATTGAAGAGCCGTATGATAAACGATAGTGTAGCTGATTTCAGAGCCTTGTTCACTCCAGAGCACGATAGACTGGTAACTAAGATTTCGTGCTTCGAATCATGCCTGGGATGGAATCCTTTTTTTTGTTCCTCATTCAAATTTATTCCCAATACTTTTCGATTGCAGCGATATTTTACTACTTAATTAACTTATTATTCCCAGAACATGAATTTTACCAGCTATCGAAAAGTATTGGCAATGAATTTGAATAAGGAACAAAAAAAAAAAGGTTCCTTCCCAGGCAGGATTCGAACCACGAAAGTCTTAGTTACCAGTCTATCGTGCTCTGGAGTGAACTAGGCTCTGAAATCAGCCAAAAGGGTAGGTCCTGTTTTTTTTTTTTTTTTTTTGCAACTACTGTAGATGTACACTTCCAACTCAATCGTAATATGTTAAAAAAAACAATAATTGTTGGTATTTGTGGCGTGATTATCGAGGTAAATAATACTAGCGGAGAGAGAGCTAGATGTAACTTCTGATTCAAAACTGCAACCGTATTCTGCTGTGGTGGCTACGACAGCCATAGTGATAAACATATTAAAATATTTTACATTCGCCCATACGAATGCTTTTATGTATTCAAATGAACTTTTCAGAGCCTGAAATGCCATTGGCATTAGTAGAACACCCAAAAATAAAATATTCCTTGACTGACGACATACAATCTGAAGTTGATGACGAAAATTAAGCTTGAGATGTTTGAAATTGTCTTTATAAACACACATTATTATCGTAATATGTCATAGAAAGTAAAACATTTACCGTAAGTTACGTAAATAAAACGCCAAAATGTTAAAACTATACAGATAATATAGTAAATTAATTTATTGTGGTCTATATTATTATTAATATCAGTTATTATAGTTTACGAAACGTCCCGCTCCGTGGCGTCGCGGTCTAAGGCATCCCGCCTAGGACTCGCGTTACGGAATGCGCGCTGGTTCGAGTCCTCATGGGGGAAGAAATTTTCTCACGAAAATTCGGCCGGTGTATGGGACCGGTGCCCACCCCGCATCGTGATCACTTGGGGAGCTACAATAGGTAGCGAAATCCGGTTGCGAATACTAGCTATAACGGCTGGGGGGATCATCGTGCTAACCACACGATACCTCCATTCTGGATGATCGTCCACCTCTGCTTCTACATGTGGGCGTGAGGCCAGCAGCCGGCTGGTAGGTCTAGGCCCTTCACGGGCTATAGCGCCACGATTATATTATATTATTATTATTATTATTATTATTATTATTATTATTATTATTATTATTATTTAGTCTACGAAACGGTAATGCAGTAGCGCTGCATGTCGGTATTTGTTCGAATCAGTACTAACAGCCAGGTAACTACAGGCCGAGGTATAGTTACCAGTTAAAGCACAGATAACTGTAAAGATAACGATAACAGTTGTTTCGGAAACTCATTTTAAACATATAAGCATGTTAAATCATAGATGGGTTTGTACGGGTAACTGTCTTTCCAGAAACCGGGCATAAAGTACTCGTAAGTTCTCTCCATTCACCAAAGGTTCCATAGTTCATAGCAACCTTTCCAAGTCCACATATTGTCTTCATATTAAATTATATACTGTAACCACAAAGTGGGATCAGAACGACAGCTAGCCTCCACCTACGAAAGCACTGAACGCCACACAAACAACGGTCGAAGTCTCATGGTTGTGGAGGAACTGGAACCCTTGAATACAGCGTCCACGCTACACTGAAACTGCGCTGGAATGTTCTTAAGTCAGATAAAAATACGTTTCCTTAAGCAAGTTGAGTGTGATTGCTTCAGTGAATTAGACGCCTGCCAGTCGGTGACCCATGAAGAGACAATGAACGGCTCAGTGATCCAGAGTCAACGATCCTCGTCACGACTGTGAAGCTACTCGTGACCTCAAAAGTGATAAACAAGAAAAACATTTTACACATTTCATCATTAAAGCTCCTCCCTCCCTGCTCTCCTGCAATTCCCAGAAAGAGCATGGATTACTTCGACATCAACCAATATCCAGTTATATCCTACTTCAGTTAACAGACATTATTTATACGATATGCGAAAAGAGTGAAGCTTTTTGTCACTGATGTTAAATAGCTTTATTGTAAGAAAAGCAATTTCAGGCTTGTTCTGTCAACAACTCTGTCGGAAATCATGGATTCTCAATGTGAGTTTAAGTAGATTATATGTCGCTCAAGTGTGACTCATTACCTCATGAATCCGCGACAATGCTACAATTGCGAACTTGGCAGAGGTTGGTAGCGATAACCCAGCTGTTCAGTTTCTGTCGAAAATTATGGATTCTTAATGTAAGTGCAGTAGATTAGATATTGTCGTTCAAGCAGTGTTGCCAATCGTACCATGTGGATCGTACAAATGCGATAATTTGGTATCATCCTAGATCATATATAGGTCATTCCTACGTTAAAATCGGCAGCACTTTGAAGAGAACAACCGCTAGGATCGCCACCCGTCCGCCGTAAACGAACACGAGATGGCAGTACAGTCGCTAATGCAATTCAAATGGGAATTATGACGTGACTCCTTGTGTAACAACTAGATGGCAGCATAGTAAACCTGACAAAAGTTGTTACCATCAAAGCCTATAAGGCCGAGCTATCTGGGTATACTGTATATGAGCCGTTCAGAGCAAAAGTGGTGTAAGTCAAAATTGGGTAACGAAGTTAAAAGTAAAAATTCTGTAAAATTCAGCGGAAAGTAGCAGTTAATATGTCCTTCGTGCTATCCACTGACTACTAATAGTTTAAATAAATTGAATATTAATTGCTACTTTGCGCTGTTTTTTAAAGAATGTTTACTTTAACCCTCATTACCCATTTTTGACTTACACCACTTTTGCTCTGAACGGCTCATATGATCTAGGGTATCATGTACAATCGTACGATCCAACCTGCGGATAGTACGCAAAATGTACGATTCTGTCGACAAAGAGGGTTAAAACATGTCAAAAAGAGAGGATTTTAAACATTTATTACAATTTACATTTAAAATTTTGCAGTATTACGGGTATATTTCACTTATTCACTTAGAGTATTTTCTACACTATCATCTCTGCGTTACAAGTACCGTCATTTCCCATAACTATGGTCCTGGAACATAACTATGGTCCACGATACAAACATTCAAAAAACACTGTAGAAGTAACATAGACCGTTCGTAGATAGCTGAAGTGACTTGACTTCAAACTACAGTACAGCAAAAAATATAGGTAAACGAAGTACTAAGTTATGGAGTACAAAATTTGAATGGTTGTATCGTGGACCATAGTTGTGTTCCAGGACCATAGTTACGTGAAATGACGGTACTGACTAGTCAACTGTCGCAAAACATATCTCTATAACATTGCTCTCGTCTGTGTCTCCATGTCCAAGTAACATGATAGCTTCATTTTGGTAAACATTATTATAGCGACAAGAAATCACCCCAGATCGTATATACCCCAGAGAGGTCGGCCTTATAGGCTTTGACGTTAACAACTTTTGTCAGGTTTACTACGCTGCCATCTAGTTGTTACATAAGGAGTCACGTCATAACTCCCATTTGAATTGCATTAGCGACTGTACTGCCATCTCGTGTTCGTTTACGGCGTACGGTTGGCGATCCTGGCGGTTGTTCTCTTCAAAGTGCTGCCGATTTTAACATAGCGATGACCTATCTGTTACATACATGATCTAGGAAATCACGTAGTGTTCATCACTTGTGGCTATTCAAAAATGATGCTGACAAATGTTCCTTCGTTTATTTCCAAATATCTCACAGAAACGGTCTCTCCAATCCTCTCAATAGTCTAAAAAGAATTACTGTTTCCACATAAGCATGTAGGGTTAATAACTAATAAGTTGGTTATAATATTTTGAGAACCCCATAACAGAAAAAGGAAATAAACATATTCAAAATGTGAGCCTATTTTGTGCATACCAAGGAACAGTCTGTTATAGTACTTGCTTGTGCTAGTCATGTTTCGTGATAGTGCACGGGCAGTAAGAAATCAGGTGGCATTGTTATAGGTTCTGACGTGAAATAGTGGCACTGGAATCAGAAGATAGTGATAGTGGTCCTAGTACAAAAAAAACTATATCTGATGTAAAATATACAGGACGGAAACAAAATTGTAGAAAATTATGGTAAACAATTCCTAAATTTAAAGCTTGGGTTTGTTGTGATTAAACAAACTGTAAACTGGCTAGATGTTAGTTCTGGCTCTTATATTCCTGCTGTTATTGATCCTTCTGAGGATCCTCCCAAGGTAAGAAGACAACAAAGTGTTTAAAAAATCATTTTATAGGCGTTGATATTTAATTTTTAACAGTTATTTCCTTGTAAGAACTTAAAAAAATCGTTTAAATACAACACTGTCGAGGGAGTTTAGATAAAATAAGCAAAATAGGTCTATTTTGTATGTAGGCCTAGTGTACGATCCTCCAATCAAAAGTACGATAATTTGGAACCAATTGTGCGCTCCACTTCAGGATTGGCGACGCTGCATTCAAGTGTGACTCACTAGTTCATGAACCCGCGACAATGCTACAAGTGCGAACTGGCAGCAGTGTTGCCAACTGGACGGAAATTCCGCCAGTTTGACGGAATTTCAATGTAGCGGACGGGAAAAGAATGGCTTTGACGGGAACGGATTTTCTGGCGGAATTTACGATATACATTGCCTTTTGACTTTTTTAGCTGCTGTCATTTTAATTGTTTAATTTTTCAGGGATTTTACTTTTTGTTTGAACAGCCCTGCTTGTGCCGTACCACAGTGTAGTATACAGTATAGTCACGAAGCTCAATACATAGATAGTTGCTAACCACTAGGATCGCTACTATCGCCTCATCACAGACAATGCGAAATAGTACCGGCACAGTCTATTGTTCCTAGTAGCCTCAACAACTCAAGCTTCGTGACTATATACTAGACTGTGGCCATACTATGTTACAGAATCCCCTGTTTTAGATTTACTTGTAATCAAGCCAGAGGTTGAAGAATTATTATTTTAATCAAGATTGTAAGTTGTGTTAAAATTGGTATTTTATTTGTATATAGATACGAGTATAATTAGTGGGTCGTTTTTTATTTTGACGGATTCTTACGGATTTCCAGGTAGAAGACTGACGGGGATAAAAGTTGAGTTGGCAACACTGACTGGCAGAGGTTCGTAGCGCGCAGCTTCCCTGTAACGTTGCAAATCTTTCTCGGCATCAGATCCTCCACGCGTGTTAAGAGTAATTCCACCAGCCATATGCAAAAAAATGGAACTAACGTACTAATACCAACGTGAAATATAATCTCTAATCTTCAAGAGGAAATGTACTCACTCTCACATTAATGCTAATTTTTTACTGTGCTTCTCATATTGCACATTCTATGTCAAGGAATTTCTGGTTAATTTGCATAGCCTTTGTTGACTGCTATTTCGTATACCTGGCTTTTCCTGACCGGAATTTCCAGCTTCTCTTATAAATTATAATATGTAGGTTGGGGAAAACCAAAGTGGTCTGCAATTACAAATCTAAGAAACAATAACAGCGTATAAATTTCGAGTACTTAGAAGTTAAAAATCACAACTGATGAAGAAAACGATGTCTAGTAAGTGACACATGAAGGGTACAGAGAAAAAACGAACAGAGTCACAATTTTGTTAAGGGTGATATCTAATTCAGTACATTACTGCAAAATTTATTGCTGTTCCTAATGAAAAAGTAGAAAAGGATGATTGTATCCGTAGTGATAATTCTCCTTTACCAGTTTTGATAAGAAAAAACATAAATTTTGCAGTAATGTACTAAATTAAATCATGGCGTCACCCTTATGAGAATTGTGACTCTGTTCGTTTTTTCTCTGTATCCTTCACATATTTTTACTTTATAGGCTACGGGTTCATAATATTAAAATGGATTTGAGGGAGGTGGGGTATGATGATAGACAATGGTTTAATCTTGTTCAGGATAGGGACCAATGGCGGGCTTATGTGAGGGCGGCAATGAACGTCCGGGTTCCTTAAAAGCAGTAAGTAAGTAAGTAAGTAAGTATGTAAGTAAGTAACGCTACAGGTTCATTAGAAAGCAACTAACATAGTGTGTGTGTAATGTTGCAAACAATTGTCCTCTCAAACTCGCCAAATAAGATGTCAAATATCGCTAAAAAGTCGCTAAATTTAATTTACAAGTAAACAAAAAAGTGTATATAAAGAAACGGGTAAAATTAACAATAGAAAAAATTTATCATAACTTTTACAGACATAAATCATTCATATTCTCCTCTTCTAGTCCAGCTGCTGATGTGAAAGACAAATATTCATATAGGCCGGAAGTGGAACGTAAATAAACACCAGTATTTCCAGTCTTCCGCAGAACACTTTCAGGAAATTTTTTTGTTTGTAACTCGGTTTTCCCGAAATCCTCAAGGTATTCCTGCTTGAGATGTAACACTAGCTGTTTCGATAAGAATTCTGTAACGTAGTTTTGGTTTCAATAAGACTGGCTGAACAGGAGTTCTACCTCAGCATTCGAATAAGAAGTACAAACCGATTATTTAGTCCTGACAGTTCAGCGACGCGAAAGAGGGAAAGTAATAGGAGTAGTGGGGAGAGCTCTGGAGTAGGGATAAGGGGGAGCGGTCAGTAAAGGAATGCAGTACAGCTTAACTGTACTAGAAACATACTGCTTACCGCACGCATGACATCCGATCGCTCGAAGACAAGCGAGTGACTAACCCAAACACCCCTTGGCGTAACTAAATGGACTCGCTTGAAAGGCGCACATCTCCGGCGACTGTCAGGACTAAATAATCGTACTGTACGGCCATAGGAAACGTAGAAAGGTATTAGAGTTAGTCCCTGCAGAATATTTTGTACTTGTACACATCAATCCAAAAATTTACTATTGATGAAATACTGCACATTTAACAACGCCAAGAATTTTCCAAAGGAAAGATAATGTGGAGGTTACTCAAGATGTCATAATACGCCGAGCAGAGTTGTTCTTATAGACATCTAGGGCCGTATTCATAGACATTCTTAGCGCGGGCTTTCGGTGGATGATCAGCGAACTAACGTTTTTCGTATTCATAAACCAGTGTTAGCGATATGATATGATATGAATCCTGTTTAGCATGCTCGTAGCGCGGGCTAGCGAAATGTCTATGAATAGCACTCATAGAGATTTGAAATTGCGCCAAGGAAAATATTTTCTCTATAATAATATTGAAGATGTCAAAATACAACATTAGTGTTTCCAAATACATCTTATTAAAAACAGTTAAAATGACGGAACAACTGGATAGTACGCACGGTAGAGCAACGCCGACTACGCTAGTCACCGGGCCGTACCGAGCCGTGTGAAATAAAAGACAATCGAAATGGTGGTAGTAAAATTCGCGATTTATATTTTTAAATAAAAAATATTAAAACTGAAGCGGAACTTCGAGGCTCACGTTGTAGATTTAGATCATGTAAATTAATCCTGTCCCTGTTTTGAGAATAATCCAAACAAAACTGACCAGCCATTTCACTGTCAAGTCACAATACAAATCTACTAACAGGAATTCTCATCTATTATCGGAGCCAATGAATTCCCCCTTATTAGTTTCCTTCTTAGAAAAGATATTCTTCATCGACCTCATTAGGATAAACCTATCATTATACAGAGTTTTTCCGAGGTGATGTTACAAACTTTCAGGGATGATGGCGAAGGGCACATGTATCAATTTGAGGTAAGGAACCATGGCGTCCACACCTGTGGAGTAACGGTCAGCGCGTCTGGCCGCGAAACCAGGTGGCCCGGGTTCGAATCCCGGTCGGGGCAAGTTACCTGGTTGAGGTTTTTTCCGGGGTTTTCCCTCAACCCAATACGAGCAAATGCTGGGTAACTTTCGGTGCTGGACCCCGGACTCATTTCACCGGCATTATCACCTTCATATCATTCAGACGCTAAATAACCTAGATGTTGATACAGCGTCGTAAAATAACCAAATAAAATTTAAAAAAAAAAAAAAAAACCATGGTCCGGAATTGATCGAATCGAAAGTTATAAGCAAAAATAGTTGTGTGGAAATGGAATTGTAATTCGGCACCACATGCCCTCCTTCCCTTAACTTTGAAACAGTCGTGGAAAAATGGTATGGGCCGGATGTCTCCTACGTGGGTACTTGCCCCGATATAATCTGTGAGCTTGTCTAGTGTTCCCATTGGCTCATCCGCTCTCGTATACT
The DNA here is from genome assembly GCF_040183065.1 of Periplaneta americana. Taxonomy (NCBI): domain Eukaryota; kingdom Metazoa; phylum Arthropoda; class Insecta; order Blattodea; family Blattidae; genus Periplaneta; species Periplaneta americana. Next base: position 156,672,391 of record NC_091121.1, read on the forward strand.
ACTCCATTTCACTAGGACTGATCGACTGGACTCTTCAACTTGTACACATACACTGCTGTCTACAGACGTGCATATCAGGACCGACCATGTCCGTTACACATTACGCTATCTGTATTGCTTTAGTGTAGTTTCCTGTCCCCATCCCTCAGACAGCGCACTGAATGGAATACTGTAAGTAGACAACGTAAACAACGTCAGATGAATACAGTATGTGTAAGATGTACAGATAAATACACATAAATAAGGCATACAGAGGAATAAAATTATTCCATTTCCACAGAACTATTTTTGCTTGTAACTTTCGACTCGGTCATTTCCGGACGAGGGTTCCTATCTCAAATTGATACATGTGTTCTTCGCCATCATTCCTGAAAGTTTGTAACACCACCTCGGAAACACCCTGTACATCTTGATTACACAACTTTTAACACTATATCACTTCGGAAAAAGTATTATGTGTCTTTCAGGTGTTAAAATTTATATTACCTTGTTAACATGTTTGGGCCTGCTATTGACCATCTTCAGAGCTCAGGCCGAAACATGTAACAAGGTAATATAAAGTGAAAGACGCATAATACGTTTTCCGAAACCTATCAATCATGTTAATTTAAAACATTATGTTATGTAAATTATAAAATATGAACTCTGTTCCATTACTACACAATAAAAGTTCGTATCTGAGTACTTAACGTAGCTCATCAAACAAATATGTAAAAGTGTGTTTTCATTGGCCATAAATGATCATAATTGCCGTTATCTCTAGATATGTTAATTGCCTGTATTTTGATCGCAATGATAAATGCAGATCATTAGTATAGTGACAATCTCAAATGTTATGATTAAACAATTACACAGCGATTGTTTCAGTTATAGTCTAAGTTAAAGTGTAACAGATGTTCTTTGTCACAAGACCCGACAAAGAGATGAGACATTCATATTTAGCCTTTTATCATCTGTCAGATTACAATATAGGACATCGATATTTAGGCTCATCCATACTATAGATGTAGCAGAAACATGCAGTATTTATTTAAATTTAAAGAAAGGAATTGGTTGGGTCACTGGCTGAGCAGAAACTGCCTACTGAAGGATGCACTGGAAGGAATGGTGAACGGGAGAAGAGTTCGAGGCAGAAGAAGATACCAGATGATAGACGACATTAAGATATATGGATCATATGAGGAGACAAAGAGGAAGGCAGAAAATAGGAAAGAGTGGAGAAAGCTGGGTTTGCAGTGAAAGACCTGCCCTTAGGCAGAACACTAAATGAATGAAATGAAATGATGGGCACTTGTAAATGACAAAGATTGCAAAATATACAATAATAATAATAATAATAATATTATTATTATTATTATTATTATTATTACTAACATCATCTATTTTAAGCACTGAGCTCTGACTTTCCTTTCCAAAGACCTGTACGTTCAGCTAACGGTAAAATTCTAGAAAACAATAAGGCTTGGCTTGGCTTTACGAGGGTCAGACCTGGGGCATATCCTGGCACTTTAGCTTATATTGGCCCATTGTGCGCCCTACATATGTAATGATTGCTCCCCATCTCTCCTGGCACCTAAGCACATCCAGTATCTTCCGACTTCTACTTACGCCATGCATGACCGTGTCTCTAATATACTACTTAATTAAAACAAACTACAATCCCTTTTAATCAGGAAAGTTAGGAAATCTACCCTCTTTCTACAGTAGTATTAAACAAACCGGATAGCCAACTCAGGAAAGAAAATATTCCTGTTTTCTAATTTATCTGATTCACTCATTGCATTCTTTTAAGTTACAATGAACAAGAATAATGATAAAAATCGTAAAATGTCGCAGAATGAAGCATAAATATACGGAAAAAATTAAGGTCTTCCGAGCATCAAGTAAGTGATAGGAATCGAATGTTGCCTAACCTAATTTTTTTTTTTAGATAGAACCTTTTTACTCTTAATGCAAAAAGGTAGTAGCAGTTTAAACTTTTTTCGAGCAATTAAAGATTTTTAAATACTGTTTTTAATAAACTGATGTTCATACAGAATAATCTATGTAGAAAATGCTTCTATTCTCACCCAGTGATATTTGTTGATTAGGCTATACTTAGCGTCAAAACTGAGTTTCAACAATTCTGCTTCAAGTTTTGGGGGGGGGGGGAACCTTGGGAAAAAAAACCTAACCAGGTAACTTGTCTCAACCAGGATTTACGGTCAGGCATGCTAACTGTACATCAGTGGACAAATCTGGCCTTTACCGAGAGTTATTTTTTACGACTGAACAATCCTTATAGTACACCGCTATGAAGTAACTGACTGTTAGCATGTCTTACTGTGCAACGAGTGGGCCTGGGTTGAAATCCCAGTCGGAACAAATTAACTGGTTCAGGTTTTTTCAGTGGTTTTGCAAACGCTGGGTAACATTTATTTTGTCGCTGTACTCTGGACTCATTTCGCTGGCATTATCACCTTCATTTCACTCAGATGGTAGATAGTCATTGCAGTTGATAAAGCGTCATAAAATGAACCAACTAAAAAACTATCATTACATAATATTAAACTCATAATTGTTTTCAAGAAAATTGTAATGACAGTTAGGAAGTTCGTATCGTAATTTTGATGTTGAATGGACTTGGATTGTAACGCAACCGAACTGCATAGTAGGAGAGCAGCACGAGATGTCAACAGACCAGTAAAACAAACACGTATTTACGGCTGGTAAATAAACTTGTCTTTCAACCAACATTTAACGAAGAATAATCAGAGAAAAAATAAACTTGTTGCACACTCCTGTTTGCATAACTGTTTAATAACAGATGAGTTTACTTTTTTGGAATCATGCATAATATTAACATTCCGTAAATAATGAAATAATAATAGAATAGCTCAGTTTGTTCAAAACATAAACTATTAATATAAATTAAAAATATTCTTCAGACTATTTATGGCTGTACACAGCTCTACAGAATAATACCACAGTCTGTATATACAGCCACGAAACTAAATACGTAGTAAATATGCATCCATAGATAGTTGCTAACCACTAGGATCGCTAATATCGCCTCATTACAGACAATGCGAAATAGTACCGGCACAGTCTATTGTTCCAAGCACCCTCACAACTCAAGCTTCGTGACTGTATATACTAAACTGTGATAATACTAAGCGTTGTGAACTGCGTATCGTCTGTAGCGAGCTGGAGCAGGGCGAGGCGCGGGTGACATCTATACTCCTCGCTGTACTCAACTGAAATCTACTGTTTTGGCACGAACTTCCTACCTACCTATGCTTCTAATAATGTTTCAGAGAAGTCGAATCTTAATGTAATGTACACGCACTCCTGGACTTTTCTCGCTAATGAATGTTAAGACCAGCGCTGTATTCTACATAATGTAACACTTGGGACCGATTTCACCAAACATATTTAACTTTAATTGTCACTTAAAGTCTTTTTAATTCACATTTAAAGGAACAATGCATTTTATCGACATAAATTGGGATTTAAGCTCTCATTAAACTGCATTTAAGTTAATTGGTCAATATTTGGTAATTTAAATAATTAATCCTGCATTAGCGACAATAATTTTCATCACAGCAAGGAGAATGATGGAGTTTATATTTGAAAATGTTGATTTCTTACCAAGACAGGCGAGGATAATTTCCGAATGAGATTTTAATAAGTTACAATGGACAAGAAAGATTTGCAAATGTGGTTTAGCCTAAGTAAAATATCACCATAGGATATTTTGAATAGCATAGAAGATGATTTAGAATACCCAACTGACACGTAAGTACTTCATATTTAGTTATTTAGGTGATATATTTATTTATTTATTAAAGAAATGTCCAATTAATCTTCGGTTGCCTAAAATACAATAACAAAGCAAGATGAATAACAAATTTATTATGCAATATTATATTTGAAGGCATTGGCAATTTGGCATAGCACAAATACATTGTCTTTCCATTTTGTTTGTTACATGATATTTTCTTGCATCTGCTTTCACTTTTTTTTCCGATAACTTTGATATATTTTGAGATTCCTTCCAGTAATAAGTGTTTTCAAGTTTATTTAAAATTATTATTCTTTGGTCTCTTCTTAACCTCCATTTCTGTATTTTATTGTTGTGATATAACAAATGAACTTACTACGAAGGTCAGTGCCAGAGCCAGTGCCTACATTTACAAGGCACATGGCCTTCGAAATTACGATTTTACCACAGTCTAGTATATACAATCACGAAGCTTGAGTTGTGAGGGTGTTAGGAACAATAGACTGTGCCGGTACTATTTCGCATTGTCTGTGATGAGGCGATGATAGCGATCCTAGTGGTCAGCAACTATCTATGGATGCATATTCCCTACGTATTGAGCTTCGTGACTGTATATACTAGACTGTGATTTTACTATTATTCAGAAAGCCGTGATGTCTTAATTGGAAATTATTTTTTTTTTAATTTATTGAGTATGCCCCAACGAGTATAACTCATATGTAGGGGCTATACAAGAACACGTACATATGTTATACAATATAATTGAAAAGTCATGAAACTACAGCCTGTGGAAAACAAACAATATTTCAAGAATTTATTAAAGAAAGAAAGCAAAATAAAAACAAATAGTAAGATAACATAACGTATTGGGCAGAGAGAAGAAGAAGTTTGAAACCATGAAATAAATAAATAAATTGAGAATCAAAATAAATAAATTGAGAATCAAAATAAATAATCTTCTCAAAAACGTATTTTTAAACAATTCCTAAAACACCAGCAATTTGGTAAAATTCTATATTCTAAAGAAAGTTAGTTAAAAGTTGTTATTAAAAATGGATAATTCCTTTCGTTCAATAAGTTACTGAACTATGCTGAGAAAAAAATTTTTTTTTTCTTTTTGTCTTGTTAATTGACTCTATTTTAAATGCGTATTAGTTTGGTGAAATGCAAACAAATCAAATATGATTTAACTTCTGTATTTAAGTTAAATTACAATTAGTTAATTGTGGATTAGTAACATGTTGGTGAAATCGGTCCTTATTCCCCTTTGCCGAGTCCTCATTCTAGAAACCTGTCTACGAGAAGAAAGAACCACACCTACAGGAAAATTATAGACCTGTAATCTTTTCCCATTCTCGTTACTGTACTTAATAGCAAGATTCTGCATTTTAATTAAGTTACTGGGAAAACTGTCTCTTCGATTCCGAGAGGAAATTGATTTACATTCTATAGAAATTAAGTTACCCACGCGACCAACAGCGATTCTTTGTCTACCATGCAGTTGACGGAAGGAGAGACTTGTTCCAAATTCTAATGAACAACCACATGGTATGTCGTTACCTCTGCTGCACTTCCACAACATTTAATAACAGAAATGAGGCCAAATTGAAGGGAATTCCCGATATTAATATTTTAATCTGGGATTCCTTTTTACCTAAAAAAAACCATGGCAATTTTTTCTATTTTGGCATAATTTGGATATTCCAGTATTCACTGAACACTTCTTAATGTAAATTATTTCGCGACGATAATAATTCATTTTGTAGTTTTTTTTTTTATCGGGTTGGTGCGAAAACCTGTTTCCCAGCGTACAACCTTTATAAAAGGCAGTCATGAAATTAATAATTGTATTAGTAAAGAAAATTATAGTAGTAATAATAATAATAATAATAATAATAATAATAATAATAATAATAATAACAAAAATATGCGACCACAAACTTGACATTACAACGTTTTAAAATATATATTAGTCGCATTTCACTCTACAACACAGGTATCTACAGGTACAAGATAATATTTTGCTCATTGATGTTGTTACGAAGTATAGACTGATATCACGTCAGTTTTAGAGTATGGAATGGAATGAAATGAAATTTACGGCAGGGAGGAACTATGGCCCATCACTGCGACTTATACACTATCTACCAAAAAGTAATTGGGCACCGTTTTTGCCCTTTAGAACCTCGTGGTACCACCTCTTGTTGCTATAACAGCAGCCACCCTATCAGGCACGCTCTCCACCAGTTTGTATAGGATATCCACTGGAATGCGTCGCCATTCCTCTTGCAACATGGCACTCAGTTGGACAATGGAAGTTGGCCGCATCTCCCGAGACCTCAATCGCCGGTCCAATTCGTCCCAAAGGTGCTCAATGGGATTGAGATCAGGACTCCGTGCAGGTCAGTCCAACCGGTGAACATTATTGTCTGCATACCACTGCATAGTAGCCGCCGGAACATGGAGCCAACTTCCATTGTCCAACTGAGTGTCATGTTGCAAGAGAAATGGCGACGAATTCCAGTGGATATCCTACACAAACTAGTGGAGAGCATGCCTGACAAGGTGGCTGCTGTTATAGTAACAAGAGGTGGCATCACGAGATTCTAAAGGGGCAAAAACAGTGCCCAATTACTTTTTGGTAGATAGTGTATATTGCGTTAACCCTCAAGCTAGGCGCATTCTCAAACCCACACCGACTGACTACACTAAGGGTCGCTGCGTACCTAGGTTTCTAGAAGGCAACCCTCCCCCCCTCGTCCCTAGGTCAGCCCCCTCCATGCTTTGTCAGTCGGCGATCGGGGAATGCTATGGAATAAAGACGAAATAGAGCTATGGTGACGTAATGATATAAATGTCTAATATGGGAATGATGATGATGATGATGATGATAATAATAATAATAAGAAGAAGAAGAAGAAGAAATAATAATTATAATAACATTAATAATTATAATAATAATTATTATTATAATAATAATTATTATTATTATTGTTATTATTTATTTAATCTGGCAGAGCTAAGCCAGTAGGTCTTCTCTTCTGCCTAGCCAGACTAATTCTAATTGAATACAATTGGTTACATAGTTGGAGAACCCCGAGAAAAACCCCAACTGCGATCTTATCCGCCACAAGTGTCACTATGGATTTTTTATCCCAGACCTGTCCGGGACTCGACAATAATAACATACACACAATTATATTTTTTATAGTGAGTACTAACCTGCATTATCATCGATGTTCGCACGAAAAAGTTCGAAGTATTTCCTTAACACTTGCAAGTTCCCTTCTTATTTTGTCTCTAAGTTCTTTCATAGTATGGGGGGATTATTTCTGTATACTCAATCTTTCAGGGTTCCTTTGGGTGTAAATAATAAAAATTTCATTTTTAAAAATGTCGGGAATGTGTGAACGCAGATAGACACCACTTTCAACAACTCCTATAACACAAGTCAAGAAATGAAATAAAAATATAATTATGTGTATGGCCTATTGTGCACTCCGAAGTGTATGGGCTGAATTAGGATGAGGGTGTACTAGCCCATCGGCCGTATGTGACCCCTCATCCGTTCACCCAATGGGGGCCTCCTACCCTCCCCCGCTCTAAGTTCATACCGCCAATGTGACCAAGCAGCACAGGATCCAATCCAACGGCCCTTCCAAGGTGTCGAAGCGCCCTTGGAAGTGCTCTTAAGGAATGAATCCTGGCAGAGATATTGCGGAAGGCTGGGAACTCAGGACCGGTTGCAGAGAGGACGCCCCCTCCCGTAAGCGGATGAAGACATGCGTCTTGACCTGAATATGGCTATTGAATGAGATGAAAAAGATGAATGATAAGATAGGATGAAATATAAATTCTTTTTCTATACGGAAGGGGAAGAGAAAATGGACCGTGGTATATGAGTAACAATACACGAGCCACCAGCTCAGCTCAGTCGGCTAAGGCACTTGCCTGCCGATCCGGAGTTGCGCTCGGGCGCGGGTTCGATTCCCGCTTGGGCTGTTCATCTGGTTGGGTTTTCCGAGGTTTCCCAAACCGTAAGAAAAATGTCAGGTAATTTATGGCGAATCCTCAATATCATCTCGTTAAATAACCTCGTAGTTGATGCAGCGTCGTTAAATAACCAAGTAAAAAACTAAATAAGGAAACAATACACGAGAGGTTACGGAACGAAGACTCAATAAACCAGGGCCATGCAAGCATGTCTGAAGCGCGTGTTCCCGGTCGGGAGTCGAACTGAATGTTCTGTATAACCCGTCATATTGATACTATGTCTGCCAGTTAAGAAATCGATTGAAAAATCCTATAAGAATAGAACTCATAATACTAAATAACGCTGGATTAAAATAATAGAATCGATATTCCTCACATGTTCGTACCATGTTTTATGAAAGATTGTGTTTGTTCGGAACCAGTTATTCACGTTGTTTTAATATGCTGTTAACCTTTAGATCTGCTGTGGTAAAATACTGTGGTATTTCTCTTCTTACGAAATAAATCTCGTTACTTTCTTTATCGAAGTCATATACATCAGACAGCCTTGGATTATCGCTAATGTGTTACCGTGTCGTCACAATTCATTTCCTTCACCACCTCGAAAGTACTACATCGTGAGGTCTTCTTTCGATTTTTGCACTTTTCTAAAGTTCAACTTCGAGACAACCTATGTAAAACTTTAATGAGACTTTCTATTAAGGAATTTCTTATATCGTCAGTGTGTTATTTTGAAACTTTTCATTGTTTCTATTGAATTTAATAACTGACGTAATGTTTATAAATTTCCTCCTTACAATCCATGCAATCAACGCACACGTTCCTTTCTTGTTCCAGTAAAAAATCGAGTGTATCCAAATAGCCTAATTTTATGAAGCATCATCTTATAGAGTAACTTTTCATGTTTTCACGCTAAATTTGTTTACCTGAAACTGAACACAGGAGTCGTTATGCTTCGTGTTTGTGTGCAAGTCATCAATTATAGTACATTATGCAACGAGCCTGTAATGATAGTAATTAAGAAGCGAGTATGTTTGTTTATGAAACGAGCGCAAGCGAGCGTCTTAATTACCATTATAGGCAAGTTTCATACGACTTTTTATGCTCGACCATATTTCTAACTTGAAATTATTCAGAAGTATTCATTTTATTTGTATCTGACTGAAGATCGGAAGTGACTTTGTGCATAGCTCGTGAATTGTGAGATGTGCGCAGACGCGAAAGTATTGATTTTTCCCGAGGAACAATAATGTCATTGACCTTGATGTAATGTAGAGAATGTATAACCTGGAAATTGATTTAGATTGATGACAAATTGAATTTATTTGAATATTATTTACAATTAACGCTAATTATTATAGTAACAGAACATAACCTTCTGCGACAGTATTGGATTTCCAGCCTCCGTGACGTTTCCCTCGTTGTCTTTCGATTGCATATCCGAGAATAATCGAAAACCTGAACTTTAATGAATAGGTGTACTTTAATGACATGCATTAAAGGACTGCTACCAGGTGTATAATTACTACATTTCGGCATGGTCGAGCATAAAATATCTTACAGTACTTGAATGGCTCACCAAGGATACATGGACATACCTTCAAAATGAAGCTTTAATTTACTAGGGCATACAGTGGCTGTTTCCAGTGCTGTCATGGTAATTCTTTTCTTGGCCATACGCCCCACCACTTGTTTTCTCCCTCGAAATATATTTTACTCCCCTCTCTCTATCTCTCCGACTGTCATTTAATGATTTTTTTTTATATTAAAGAAGAAGTCAAGAAATTGTTTTGCTTCACATTTTAATTTTACAAGTTTGATTTAAACAATACACCATGAAGCATCCGTAGATGCACACATGTCTTGATGAATCTTGGAGTGTGTATTTGCAGCACTTCTTGTTTTTTAACCATTACGCTGCAGTGGTGGACAATTTTGTTTATGAACATCAAACAAAATACATTAGGAACAGCAAGAGATGATCTAAGATCTGTACAGAGCTCCGCGTACAAAACTTAGGCACCCATATGCCATATGGCTCCAGACAAATTTTCTTTTCCTCATACGATTAATACAAAATTTGTAGGTTTCCATACGATGTATGCACCGTATGGCCTCCATGACAGCACTGGCTGTTTCTGATTTTTAGTAAACAATACAGCCCTAAACGTACAAACAAAGGTGTTTCATAAAAATCCTAGTTGCAAGAGAAAAACATGCAACTCAGTGCTTTAGGGCATTACAGAAAGCCTGTGGGAGAGAAGTCCTGCCATACTGAACTATTGCAAGTTGGGTGGAAGCGAAGCATTCGCTTTCAATCAAGAGTTGACATCCGAAAAACTTTAGATTGATCAATGAGAGAGATGTACAGAAATGCTGCTGCAGATGAGTCAGTATTGTGTTAGAAGAGACAAGTTTTGGAAACAAAAATGTTTAAGAATGTTACCAGATTAAAATAATTATTCAAGAAGTATCGACTAAGTAATATATTATTTTGTGCCGAATGACACGGAACGGTGAACATGTATTAGTTTCTGTTTGTTCAGAGCGTAAATTAGTTTCTGAGGAGATTGAAATGGCTGGGTGATTCCTTTGAAACGAAGGCGAGTGGAAGCAACTGTAAAATGATTTTCAATAGAGTGAAGATGAATACACTTCCATCGTACTTTGGTAAGAAATACATAGGCTACACACGGCTCTCATGCAACCAGATCATTCACACTTATTAAGAATTGTTGTCACGAAGATAACACATACTTTCTCATTACACGTTTTACGTGTATTCCAGTTAACAGTTCCTTTTCTTTAACTACCATAAAACACAATTATTTGTACGTGAACACGACGCGCAATTTTTGCAACTGCAGTAGAAAAGTTGCGCACCAAAGTGTGACCGTATCTTAATAGAAGTTTAGTTCTTTTCTTTTTACTTGGTTATTTAACGACGCTCTGTCAACTACGAGGTTATTTAACGTCGATGGAATTGGTGATAGCGAGATGATATTTGGCGACATGAGGCCGAGGATTCGCCATAGATTACCTGACATTTGTCTTATGGTTGGAGAAAACCTAGAAAAAAAAACCCAATCAGGTAATCAGCTCAAACGGGAATCGAACCCGCGCCCGAATGCAACTTCGGATCGACAGGCAAGCGCCTTAGCCGACTGAGCTACGCCGGTAGTTCTGATATTGGCCATGCTTTTCAGATGTAAATATTCTCGCTGGCATTCATTGATTTATATATTTTATTCTAATGTACCGAAGTACATATGATATTTCCATGCAGATATTCTGCGTCATCACACGATGAAAGAGTAATGGAACGGAGAAAAACTCTCTCCGGCGCCGGGATTTGAACCCGGGTTTTCAGCTCTACGTGCTGATGCTTTATCCACTAAGCCACACCGGATACCCACCCCGGCGTCGGACAGAATCGTCTCAGTGCAGAGGGCGGCCACTAGAGGGAGGCCCAAGAGTTGGAACTTAAACTGAGACGATTCTGTCCGACGCCGGGGTGGGTATCCGGTGTGGCTTAGTGGATATAGCATCGGCACGTAGAGCTGAAAACCCGGGTTCAAATCCCGGCGCCGGAGAGAGTTTTTCTCCGTTCCATTACTCTTTCATCGTATTCATTGATTTAGTATTTCATATTTCTTATATTTGTACGTCGTGTCATGTAGTTTATATCCTTCTGAGGGTCAGTGTTGTAAAAACTAAAAGTTATATCAAGAAATTTATTTGAACTACATGTATTTCTAATATACTTGACACTCAGTATCCAGATTTCATTCCAATACATTTTTTTAACGTCTTTGGTACTATATCGTGTAATTTTAGTACTATGATAAATTTATTATCCAAATCTCTTAATGACATTTGTGAAATTGTATATATAGTGGAAGGAGACAGATGCACAAAAATATAAGAGGTGATTCTACACGTAAAATATAACAAAATTTTTTATTACACTTTTCCTTCTATGAAGTATCGTTAAGCAGAAATGTTGCCCAATGTTTGCAGCGCTCTACTGCTGTAACAGCCTGAGAGAAATGGCTGATTGCGATACAAGCAGATAGGTAAAAATAATCTGAATAATTTGTGTCTTTAGTCTTTTTTGCAAATCAAACCGTTTAGCCATGAATTTAAACTGAATAATTGCGAAAATCATTAAAATAAATCTTGCAACGTATCGCACTGTTGCGTGTCACCGACTGAATACAGGGAGGGGGGGAAGGTA